>NC_134691.1:156021253-156640003 GCF_050947455.1 Rhinoderma darwinii | reverse complement strand
CGGTGCTCAGCCTCGGAATATAGTGAACATGTGCTGGTTTCCCAGGCTTGGAATACATTTATTTACGTACTGTATGTAATATCATCAATACAATAAAACACTGGTACTGTATGTTGTCACGTTATGAAATTCAAATGACCAAATTTAAGTAGAAATTTGTGTACAAATTACCTGATGAGCGTATTTTTTTTTCTGTTCGGTTTAGTTGCTTGTAGTTTTTTTCTTGATCAAAATTTTTATTGGTTTCAATATAAACAAGTACAAAGACAGTTGGCGAAGAGGTGTACCCATAATAAAAAGAACATGACAAATAAGGGCACAGCCCAATCAGGAGGGTGAACATCCCAAACCATGAGAAGCACAAAATACAACAGCAGTCTAAGTAAGCATAATGGAAAGCAGCATTACTTAAAAAAAAGGAAATAGAAATACAATAATTTTGCTTCCTGTACATCCTAAAATGCTGTGGCAATAGTAGGTAATCGCAATCACAGGAAGCAAATGACCACTCAAAATAGACACAAGAAGGGAAGGAAAAGATAGAACGGGAAACAAATAAGGGCAAACGAGAATTCATGGTGAGCCTGGACTCCAGTTCCCGACCATCATGGGTAAATAAGAAGAAGCAGCTATGCACCTGGCAGAGACGTGGATGGAGCAAGCAAACCCCCACGCACCCGCATGTAGTCCTCTCTCAGATGAAGTCTCATGGGAAAGGATGGGTATTATGTCTCAAGTCACTGCAGTACGGTATGTGGAAGAAGAGAGGAACGTAAGTGTCCTGGTATTGTGTAGAAGCAGTCGGGGAATGAGCCAGGAGGTGTTCCATTCGCTGTATTAATGCAACCTCCTGGAACCACTCATCCAACAGTGGAGGGACTGCCGTTTTCCACCTGTGAGGGGGTAACCGATTTGGCAGCCTGGAGGACGTGCCTAATTAGGGAGTGTTTGTAAATGGGTCTCGGCATAGGGAACATGAATAAGAGGGCCGCCTCTGGGGAGAACTAGGGACCGAGACCCCAGTAACTTCCAATATAATTATAAGAACCGCCTCCCAAAAACTCTGCAAGTAGGGACGACTCCACCAAATATGAGACATGGATCCCCCTGTCGCCCTAGGCGCCAACACGTGTCGGGTACAGACGGGAACCATTTATGCAGGGCAGTGGTGACCCGATACCACCTAGAGATAATTTTGTAACTAGTTTCCTGAGCTCGTATGGCTATCGAGGCTTTCTGGGAAAGGGAGAAACATCGTCTCCATTGTGCGTCAGAGAATGTCGTGTTCAATTCTGTCTCACAAACCTTGCAGAAGGACGGGAGATGATCGCTGGGAGAGGAGTAGTTTATAGAGTGTGGAGATGGCGTGTGTAGGGGACAGGGTGGAAACACATGAGCGCTCGAAGTTCGTAAGTGGTCGGTGAAGGTGAGCCTGCCATTTAGTAAGACTATAGAAATGTTTTAACTTGGAGTATTCAAATATGTGACGTGGTGATGGCGTAGCAGCCGGGCAGATAGTGGCTAATGGGAGTAGAGAAGAATCGAAGAGGACCTGAGTGAAGTACATGGGGTTGGTGGAAGACCTCCCCAGGAAGGAAAGACACGCCTCCCCAGCAGGAAAGGCAGGGTTGTCAGTAATAGGGGTCAATGGACCCAGTGGGTCAATGAGTGAGCCCCCTATCCCAGGGGACCGCAGTGCCAGGAGGGTGTGGAAAACAGCAAAGGATCCGGGAGTCGGTCTATTCCCAGGCAGGGTCCATGGCAGAGTAGATAGGGTACGTGTACAGAGTTGTTGGGCTAAACTAACCCAGAGTTTAGAATCCTAATTATGGAAAAAGTCAAGGACACGAGCATGAGTCGACGACAGATAATAAAGACAGTCCGTCAGACCAACCCCACTTGCGTCCCTGGAGCGAGTTAGGATTGTCCTACTCAGGCGGGGACGACCCGTTGGCCAAATGAAGGATCCAAAACGTTGGATACGTAGCCAATAAGAGGATGGGATGGAGATAGGGATCGTCTGCAGGAGGTACAGCAGTCTGGGGAGGAGTGACATTTTAATAATATTAATACGGCCAAACCAAGAGATCCTTTTATGCCAAGAGGCGAGATCTGTGCGTAATTTGGCCAGTTAGGGGGTGAAGTTATTAGTAAACAGTTGTGAGAGATCAGAGCTTACACATGCTCCCAGATGTTATACCCCTAGCAGACCAGGAGAAGGGTAAATTACTTTTGAGTGATAGTGTCGAGGGTGGGAGGGATACATTCAAAGCCTCAGACTTGGAGAAGTTAATCTTAAAATTAGACCATGTTCCAAAACGGGACAGCACGATGGAAGAGACATATGCGGTTTCGTGAGAAAAACCAATAGGTCATCAGCAAATGCAGAGCACTTATTATACTCTGTCTCGCCTATGAAAATACCCTTAATATCCGTGCTGCTCAGAATGGAGGCCATGAGATGCTCCATAACGAGGACATACAACAAAGGGGATAAAGGGCAGCCCTGTCTGGTGCCATTATGAATAGCAAATGGCGCAGAGTGGGAGCCATTTATTTTTAATTGGGCGGATGGAGAATGATAAAGGGACATTATTTTACTCATAAAGGAAGGTCCTAGTCCGATATGTTGAAGAGTTTGGTGAAGGGCTAATGCCTTTTCGGCATCTAGGGACAGGATCATGAGGGGCATATGGTGAGTCTGGGCATGATGGATAATATCTAAGGTTTTAAGGGTATTATCGCGTGCCTCCCGACCAGGCACAAAGCCCACCTGATCTGGATGGACTAAGTTAGGGAGATTCAATCTATTAGCAAGCAATTTGGCATAGATTTTTAGGTCTACATTGAGCATGGAGATGGGGCGATAACTGGAGCAGAGCTGAGGATCATTGCCCGATTTCGGAATGACCGTAACATGGGCCAAGGTGGAGCCAGTGGGGAACAAGACTTCAGGGGAGATAGAATTAAAGACTTGGAGCAGAAGTGGCGCCAGACAGTCAGTTAATGTTTTATAAAATTTGGCAGTGTATCCATCTGGTCCGGGACTCTTTGCCCCCGGGAGGTCCTTTATAACTGCAAGGATCTCCGGCAAGGAAAAATCAGCCTCTATCTCCTCTGCCATCTCTCTAGAGAAAGGCGTGAAAGGAGAGGGGAGAGAGGCCCGGTCCGGGGAGAAAGGGTCAGTGGAGGGTCGAAGGTTATAAAGGTCAGAATAAAATTTGTGAAAGCAATACGCGATCTCGGGGGTCGTATGGACCACATGGCCAGAGGAAGATTTAATATATGGGATTGGGCCAACTGAGCCTTTAACGCTCTGGCTAACATGCGTCTGCTTTTGTTACCAAATTCGTAAAACTTGCTCCGACAAACTTGAAGGACACGCTTTTGGGCCGAGCCCAACAGACGTCGGGCATCTTGTCAGGCATTCCGTAACTCCCGTAAGAGCGGAAGAGAAAGCACACGCTTGTGAGCCAGTTCAAGGGAGCTATGTTTTTTGGAGAGCAAGTTTCAGGGAGTGGGCCCTTTCTCTTTTAAGGCGTGCTCCATGTTTTATGAAGATAACGCGGAGCACACATTTAAGGGCCTCCCACTACATCATAGGGGATGTGGTATCATGGGCGTGATCGGATGTGAAGTGCTCAACCGTTTGCAGCAGTGCAGCACTGCAGACCCCATCAAGGAGTAGAGACTCATTTAGTTTCTAGGACCAGGGACATTTAGTGAGAAGGGAGGTGTAAGGTACAATACACTGGGGCATCATCAGACCATAATATGTTGCCAATGGACATGGAAACAGCCCAGGGGAGGGCATGATGTTGAAGGAGGATATAGTCCAAGCGACTGTAGGTGCCATGCGGATGAGAGTGAAAGCTATAATTTTTGTCAGAAGGGTATTGAAGGTGCCAAGCATCACAGAGTTGAAGCTGTGAAAGAGCGCGTTTCACCTGTTTGATAGCATTATATGCAATACTGGAGTGACCAGTAGAATTATCCAGTGTAAGATTAAAGTCTCTGCATAACACCACAGTCCCTCGCACCACCGGAAGGGCAGTGTCTATGAGATGAAGAATGAAATGGACCTGACCGGAATTAGGGTCATAGGCATTAATCACAGTGAACTCACGCCCACCAATGTTTAGAACTAGGATTTTAAATCTAGCCTCAGAGTCAGTGACAACATTGACGACCTGGTGAGTGAGGCATTTATCAAGCGCTATGGCAACTCCACAAGATCTGGAAAGTAAATTGTTGCTAAAATGCCAATGTGTGTAAAATTTATGTCTAATAGCAGGGGAGTGACCCTCCTTAAAGTGAGTTTCCTGGAAACATGCAATATGTACCTTACGCTTATGGAGATGGTGGGGGATTTGCGCTCCCTTTTCAGGCGTTTTCAACCCCTTCGCATTGAAGGAGGCTATAGTGTGGTCAGCCATGGACGTAAGCAGAACCGTTCTCGGAAATGTTTCGGATAAAACAGGAAAGGCAGGAGTCCAGAATCACCACAAGGAAGAGAAGGGGGTGCAGTCTAGGGAGAGAAATCACAGCATGAAAGAAAAACCAAAACATCAGCAACAAAGGCAGCAAAATAGAGACTGCCGCACAAGCTAAGCACAAAAATGTGAAGGACCAAGAAGCGTCCACTGCGCTCCGGTTTGATCCAGTACCTACGGGGGGAAGGTGACGGCTACGCATAAGAGCAACCCGCGCTCCCCAGCCTATAATAACATAAGTATAAATATAAACAGCTATTATGACAGACATATTGAAAATAGAGGGGAATCCATGTTAGAAAAGCAGGAAGTACAATACCTAAGGCAGAAAGCAAACTAGACATCCCACATTAAGCAAGAACAAAAGAGGACTTCCAGGAACACAAAAAATTACTTATGGCAAAATAAGTCCTGGAGTATACAAATAGGGCACCGTGCACCTCAGGTCATCAGGCTGAACGGGCAGTCTCATCAGGCGGTGTAGGTTCCCGGTCCCGTCCGCGTCCAGACCGTCTTCTTGGACCTCTCGGGGGCCGACCTCCGGTAGAATTCGGATGTAACTAAGAAGGGCGTCCTATTTGAGATCCTCTGCGCTTCCTGCTGTTTCTAGTGTCAGACTCTTCGCACACATCCTTCCAGCAGCTGGGTCTACCTTGGTAACAGCGGCGCATCGATCTGCAGAATGTTCTCTTCCTCCAACTTGAACTTAGCAACGATTCAGCAGGGGGGGGCAGGCTAATAAAGAAGAGAAACTCACAAGGCACTATGGGGCTTGTAGTAAACAGCCTCTCGAGTGCCATCACATGTGCCTCCTCTGAGACCCTCCCCCTATCTTTCCCATTTGGCGCAGCATGGAGGGGGAAAGAGCGAATACAAAGGCCGGATAAAAGGTATATATTATGCAAGTTAAATACTCTAAACAGTTGATATTGACATTTATCACACTTTTGAAGCTTTGTGTGTCAAATAGTGTTATGGGACAACCCCTTTAATTAGCATTTAAATAGGAGCTCATAAATAAAAACGCAGGTTTCTCAATGCCCGATTCGACCAGGCGAAACTTTGAGTGGGGTATTAGGGAACCTGTGTTTTCGCCGAGCAAGCAAAAATTGTATCTGTTATTGGGAAACTTGTCGTCCGATCACAACACTTATTGGAATCCTAAGCTCTGCTCATTGGCATGTGCATTTTTATTTAAATATTTTTTTTTAAACAATGGTTATAAAAAAATAAAATAAAAATGGTAACTCTACTTATATGGCAAGCTTTTTCATGGAGAACCCACTTAGTAAATGACTGGATTTCCTCTCCTTTACAGCAAAATCTTATAAAGAGCTTTGGAAGGAAAGATAGTCAAGAGAATTTGATATATGGTAACTGCAGCTATTAGAAAAGTTTAATCAGAAATATCTTTGAATTTTAATTACAGTAGTTAATCACATAATATTTGTTTTATATTAATACGATGCCCACATTTCATTCATGAGACCTCAGTTTTATAGTAGTTAGGTAATGTCGAGGCTCTTGTAATGTAATTTCCGATTTATTTACGAGTTGTAAAATGAAGATGTGCAATCATGTATTTATTTGCTAATACGAAAAACTAAATTAGTCAACGTATTTGCTTGGAAATTAGACACTATATTAATTATAGCATTACATTAGTTACGTGAAAATCACCACTTTGTTGCTTATTAAAATAACATAACTGTTTGACGTGTACGTCTCTGTGGTAGGTTTCAAGCCGGCAATTAATGTGACTCATTGGCATAATGTGTCTTCGCAATTGGGCAGTGTATTATCTAGAATTAATTAAACAATTCCTATATTAGTTGCGATGTCACAAACATAACAGGCATTTCATTTTTAAAGTCGACCCTAAGTTTCATTAAGAAGGAATTACTTAAAGGAAGGCAGCAATTAAAATAAATGAGCTTAACAAAGTTCCTAAAGGAAATATGTAATCAGAAAATTACCTTTTATTCAAATCAATATTTTTTTTAAGAATTTTTAGTAACATTTTAAAAAATAGTCCTAAAATCCTGCCGTTTTCTCTCCGGCCACATATCCCCTCCTATCCTTGCCTGCACAATGACCTCAGCACGGGTCAGTGCATGCCTAGAAAATTCTCACGTAGAATTCAGTGTGTCCACTTCTCTTCACAGGTTCCTATGGTCCATGTAACGTCTGAAAAGCATATCTCTAAATGTTGTTAACAGCAGCTCAGGCAAGATGGCTGCCCCCATAGTCACAGAAAATAGAGTAAAGAAAAGTCTATAATCCGAAAATAAAAACAGAATATGATTTACTATTTGGCATTAATTAATATGAGAAATATATATACATTCCATTTAGGCTTTTTGATGTGATAAAGCTGTATAGTCACGAAAAGAAGACAATACGTCACATTTGTCAAATATTTCTCTGTTTTTCACAGTTTTCCTGATCTCTGAATGCAGCCAGCAATGTAAGACTGGGTTCACACCAGCATTTGTCATTCCATTGTTCTGAAAAAACAGAAGCGCCAGTCAACTGCGCTATTGATTCTGTCAAAAAAGCGGAAACCTTACAGAACGGAGACAAACGGGAACTATTAGCTATGGAAGAATCACAATTGAAATCAGTGGTAATGTAAACGGAAGCTATGGTTTCCGTTTTCCTTTCTGTTGATGAGTTTCTTCAATGGGAAGATCTGACAGAACCCATTATCGGAACCCGATGCTGATGTGAACACACCCTAAGAGTTTGGGCTGTTTCCACAGTAAGAAAAGGGCGGATTCTGGAGATGTTTTTGAGGTGCAAGAAACAATTTATTTATTATAGATATTTCCAAATTTAAAATGTGTGTTTTCTTACTAAGCTTTACAAATGTAATTTAGGGTATTGTATATTCGTATCTTGGTACTACAGGAGACAGTGGAGGGATTTTATTAAGTCTAGCATTTTATATTCCAGTCGAACAGCGCTAGAGTAAAATGCGCATATTTCTTAAGAGAACTGGACACCATTACAGAAAAGAAACAAGGTTTATTACAAAGTCACTGGTCTTATTTTATAACTAGTAACTTTATTTATAGAAAAGTTTAAACTTTGTTAAAACAGCAAAACTTTATTAACGTTTATAGACTTTTACTTACTTTACTTTTCATTTTTAAATATGAATTCATCAGAACACCTGTGTATTACAATGCATTATTACCTGTCTGTGTAAAACTGATGGGCACCTGTTAAACTAATCTTCCTGATGGCAGAGCTGGGGGCTGTTGTTAGGCCCCCAGTTGCCATAGCAACTCATCAGCACCCTGTGATGCGGGGCCCGTTAATCAATTGACAGTGGCAATAAGGGGCTAGACTGCCGGGATCGGAATTAACTCTATTCACAACATTTGCCATGGGATAGTGGCTGTTAAATATAGAAGACTCTCGTGGGTAATGATGCGGGCAAAAAAGTTGTGTACTATGCCATACAAGTGAATGGGACTATGCAGGAGGCTGAGAGTGCCACTCTGCAGGGAAGAACTTTGAAGATGCCGCAGCGCTAAACCCCTAAGTCTCTTTATTCTCGGGATGGGAAAGCTCCTTAAGGGGAACCTGTCAGCAGTTTTGCTGCCTCAAAACTGCTGACATA
Source organism: Rhinoderma darwinii (assembly GCF_050947455.1). Lineage (NCBI taxonomy): Eukaryota > Metazoa > Chordata > Amphibia > Anura > Rhinodermatidae > Rhinoderma > Rhinoderma darwinii. Next base: position 156,631,882 of record NC_134691.1, on the reverse strand, counting down.
GCGATTTAGGGAAGGTGGAGGGCATTTTAAACGTACCGGCGTTTAATTCGCCCAGAGCAGCTTTCGGAAGTGCCACTCTGCTCCGAGTAACAGCTCTAGCGACCAATAACGTGACCGCTATAGAGTTCACTCAGAGAAGAGGGTCAGGGCTTTCAGCACGTAGTACTGAACACTTTCACTTCAAGTCCCGCCTCAGTGGCAATTGCGATCGGCCAGCCAGGGAATGAGACATCATTTTCTCGGTCATACAAGTTGCATTACAGAGACATAAGGTATGTTTTAAAATGCCCTCCCCTTAATTGCTCTGTCAGTAGTTTTGAGGCCTCAAAACTGCTAACATGTTTCCTTTAAAGTGGTAAATAAATGCAGTAGTTTATACTTTGTGGGTGATGACGTGCCTTACTGAGCATATTTAGGAACTTGAGTTCTTTAATCAGTGTGCCTCAAAATTATTCTTAAAGCAGTTTGCAACCCCACTGAAGTGCAGTTCAGTTGGCCATGTAGTGAGCATAAGTTAAAGAGGCTCTGTCACCACATTATAAGTGGCCTATCTCCTACATAAGGTGATCGGCGCTGTAATGTAGATTACAGCAGTGTTTTTTATTTAGAAAAACTATCAATTTTGACGGAGTTATGACCTATTTTAGATTCTAATGACTTTCTTAATAGGCAACTGGGCATGTTTTTACTTTTTGTCCAAGTGGACGTTGTGAAGAAGTGTATGACGCTGACCAATCAGTGACCATTCAGCGTCATACACTTCTCTCCTTTCATGTAATCAGCACATAGTAAACTCGCGAGATTACGCTTGCTGTCATTAAGTCCCACACAAACGTTACTGAAGTGTCGGGATTGTGAATAGACATCGCTTCCTGGCTGGAAGTGATGTCTATTAACTCTCAAGACACTTCAGTAACATTAATGTGTTAGTAAGTGACAGCACATCATGATCTAGCAAGATCACTATGTGCTGATTACATGAATGGAGAGAAGTGTATTACGCTGATTGGTCAGCGACATACACTTCTCTTTACAACGCCCATTTGATCAAAAAGTAAAATGACGCCCAGTTGTCTATTAAGAAAGTCATTAGCATAAATCTTAAATAGGTCATAACTCTGTCAAAATTGATCGTTTTTCTAAATAAAAACCACTGCTGTAATCTACATTACAGCGTCGATCACATTATGTAGAAGACAGGCCACTTATAATGTGGTGACAGAGCCACTTTAAAGAGCATTTTTCTCCTGCGGTGTTTTTAGGACATTTATATTCTTCAACATTGAGAAAGCTTAAATGATACAATAAAAGCTCAAAGGTTATTTAAATATAGCATAACAATAATAGCTGCCTTTAGTGAATTAATAATCTATCCTACTCAAAGGGGTATTCCTATCTTAGATATGTAGGTCACATCTACAGCATATCTCCTGAACAATGGTCCCCTGACCCTGTCCAACCTGAGGAGGCAGTTACAGGCCGCCACAATAAGACGAAGAATCAGTTGTGTGGGAGATACGGAAATAGCATAGCTGAGCGAGCTTGACTGTTCCTGAAATTCTCAGCCTCTTCTGGCAGCCACCTCACTAGGTGGCTCGGGGGACCCACATGTGGGAGATTGGTGCAGATCCCAGAGGTGGCTCCCCCATCTATCAGACATTCAGGGCATACTCTGTGGTTATGCCATAAATGTCTAAGATGGAAATACCCCTTTAATGTATAAAAGTGCTGTAGTTACTGTGTGATGACCAGTTGACCCATTTAATTTTTTATACATGTCTCTATAGTACAGTCGACATTTTAACGTCTACCATTTCTTTTTGTACATGAATTATACAGTTAATTCACTTTTTCAGAAACTATGGTACTCAGCAATTCAGGCTTGCTCAACAGAATTCTCTGTAGAATACAACTTACACAAGATAATATATAAAAAGTGAGCTGAAATTAAAATTTTGGTATGTTTTTCCCTTTTTCAAGGAGGTGAACTATATTCACCTTGGGGATTTCTTTTTCTTTTAGATCGCTTGATTCTCTTTAAGGCGCAGTGGCTTCAGGCCACTAGAAATTTATGTAAAGCGGGCAAACTGTCAAATGTATTCGCTTCTGGGCAATCAAGTGCTTGATTTGATCTTTCCAGGGGGTGTTCTAACGTTAACTGGTTTATGAGTTTTTTTTATTCCAAACTTGATAGTTCCATATAACTTACTAACAGCCAGCAAAAAAACTGAATGTTATATATTATACATTATAGAAACTGGCCAAATTCTGGTTCATGGCATCTAAAATCTTGACCCCGGCGACCGGGTTTTATTCCCAGTATTTTAGCCATTCAGTGGGTAGGTGCTTCCACCTGGTGCTGAATGCTAGGATCTGGAGGCTGTCATTGTGCTACTACAAAGGAGATGGGTGGTTACTACTGGGGATTTGGAGGGCCTGCTGTAACTATTGGGGACTTATATGACAACTAGGGAAGACCTATAGCACTACTGCATCATAGCCAAGCTGCATGTAAGTACATGTAGTTTTTGCTGCAATCACGGTAAAACTGCTGCAAATGCAAAGGTGCCGTAATGGTGTAACTCCCTGCTAGAGGGGTGATCATTTTCAAATTGAGAATACCTACCTGTACCTACCAAAGGAAGCACTATTGTGACTACTGGGGGGAAAAGCCTCAAGTGACATGTAATTTCAGGCTCGAAGATCCCTGTTCGCAGTATTGACCCAGCTTTTTAGCACCTTGTTGCTGGGTTCTAAGTTTTGGACATGGCTCCTCCAGGTTAGCTAAAGACCTGTTCATACTTGTGTTCGGATCCGTTCCATCAGGTTTCTGATGCTCCCTGGTGGCCAGAATATCGTAACCATCTGCATTTTTCTTTCCTGTATAAAAATAAAACACGGGCAGGGCCGGCCTTGGGTTGGATGGAGCCCTGTGCAGGATTTTCTGTTGCTGCCCTCCACAAACCAAAAATTAACCACATATATAGACACGCACATACTGGAACATATATACTGTACATACATAAAGGGACATATTTAGACAAATAAAGTACAGATAATGTGGCAGACGTTACCTGCAGTCCTATGTAATACCACAAATAACACAGTGATAAATCTCTGAGTATAGATAATGTAGTAGATGTTACCTGCAGTCCTATGTAACACCACAAGCAACACAGTGATAATTCTGAGTAAATATAATGTAGTAGATGCTGTCCTATGTAACACCACAGATAACACACAGTGATAACTCTGAGTAAAGATAATGTAGTAGTGTTACCTGCAGTCCTATGTAACACCACAGATATCACACTCTGATAACTATACCCACACATATATAAACACACACAGAGGCATACATATATACACACTAAGGCCCCATGCACATGAATGTATTTTTTCCCTCCCGTAAATACTGGCGTAAATACAGGTCTTTTGTCACACGTATTCGACCCATATTCCACCAGTATTTATGGCCCCGTGCCCGTAAATACGGGTACGGTGTCACCAGTATTCCACCCGTATTTACGGACCCGTTTTCTCTGCACTAATCGGCAGCCCCTTCTCTATATTAGTGCTGTATAGAGAGAAGGGGCAGCCCTTTCGGGCAGAGTTTCCACAGCGATTGAAAGTAAAAGAAGCTCATACGTCCCCCGGCCGTTGTCTTGGTGATGCGTCCCTCTTTTGACATCCAGTCCAACCTCCCTGGATGACGTGGCAGTCCATGTGACTGCTGCAGCCTGTGATTGGCCTGTGATTGGCTGCAGCGGTCACATGGGATGAAACGTCATCCCGGGAGGCCGGACTGGAGGAAGAAGCAGGCAGTTCTGGGTAAGTATGAACTTTTAATACTATTAACTCCAGCGGTAGTCACTGTCCCGGGTGCTGAAAGAGTTACTGCCGATCAGTTAACTGTTTCAGCACCCTAGACAGTGACTATCCCCTGACGTCGACCAAGCAACGCTCCCGTAATTACGGATGCACACACGTAGCCACCTGTAATTACGGGAGTCCCATAGACTTCTATGGGCCTGCCCGTGCCGTAATTACGGCCAGAAATAGGACATGTTCCATATTTTTCAACGGCCCAGGCACCTTCCTGTAAGTAAATGGGAAGGTACCCGTGGCCAATAGAAGACATATATACACATATAGACATACATACTTGAACATATACACACACAAACATAGACACTTACCATCTCTCCTTGCTGAGAGGCTCACAGGCTTCTTGCAGGACGGGCTGTCGGCGGAACTACCAATAACATTTTTAGAGGTGCATCCGAGTTCCGAGAGCATAAACTGGGGAAGAGGAATCAACATACAGAGAAGGGAAGTTCTTAGTAAGTTTATTTGTGCATGGTGCGGTTTCTTTTCTGAAGTTAAGAGTCCACTAAGCTTTTTGGAAAAACAAATGGTTCTGGGACAACCCCTTTAACCCTTTCATGACCAAGGTCATTGATACCCCTGTGTCCAGGTAAAATTTTCCATTTATGGTATTCACTTCTTTAAACGATAATATCTTTGCAACCGCTTTGAATATCACAACAATTTTCACTTTTTTTTTTTTTTTTTCCAAGACTTCTGAGGCTTTCATTTTCTAGATTAGTTTAACTAATTCCATTTTTATTATGAGCAGACAAATCACTAAAATTGTGAAAAAAAACATTGTAATTTTTTATATATATTTCTCTATGTTATATGTATGTGTATACATATCTACATACACATACATATATATATATATATATATATATAAATATACACACACATATATATATATATATATATATATATATATATAGTCCAGAAATAGATGAACACAGCACTCCAATAGTTCCAAAAAATCAGGCCATGTGCTCGTTACCTTGGGGTGAATCAATTCCCCAAAACACAATAGCAAGCAGCATAGAACACAGTAACGGCACCAGGACTTCAAGGTAGATGAAAGCAGGGTGGATTTATTCACCTCAACACAGCAACGTTTCGGTTCAACAGGAACCTTTCTCAAGCCATCATGGCTTGAGAAAGGTTCCTGTTGAACCGAAACGTTGAGGTGAATAAATCCACCCTGCTTTCATCTACCTTGAAGTCCTGGTGCCGTTACGGTGTTCTATGCTTCTTTCTATATATATCTATGTGTAGATAGGACCATCCCCACTGCAGGTAGCGCCACCCCCTGTAGATAGCACCATCCCCCCCTGCAGATAGCACCTCCCCCTGCAGATTGCACCATCCCCCTGTAGATAGCGACACCCCCTGTAGATAGCGCCACTCCCTGTCGATAACATCCCCAATGTAAATAGCTCCACCCCGTCGATAGTGCCACTCTCCCTGTATGTATCAGCACCCCAACCCCCGTAATTTGTACCCCCTTCCTGTAAATAGCCCCACTGTAGCTCCCTGTAGGAGCAGAATCCATCTAGCCGGGGACAGTGATTTTGGGGGTTAACTCTAATTGCGGAATCCCCTGCCTCAGTGTCGGCAGCGCTGTGGCCGGGGATTCCGCTCCAGGAGTAGCCCCTGACGTCACTGTCCATATATGGATAGTGACGCGAGGGACTTCTCCAGTAGCGTAATCCCCGGTCAGCGTGTCGGCGGGGGATTCCGCTCCTAGAGAGAGCCTCTGATGTCACTGTCCAAATGGACAGTGACGTCAGGGGCAATCTCTAGAAGCAGAATGCCTGGCATAGAGCTATCTGACACCGGGGATTCCGCTCCTGGAGTGACCTGCTGACGTCACTGTCCATATATGGATAGTGACACCTGGGGCTTCTCCAATAGCGGAATCCCTGGTCCGAGTGTCAGCCAGGGATTCCGCTCCTAGAGAGAGCCCCTGACGGTAGACAGTGACGTCAAGGGCTCTCTCCAGAAGCGGAATCCCCGGCACAGAGGGATCTGACACCAGGGATTCCGCTCCTAGTGGTAGTTTAGGTGGTGCTATCTAGAAAGAGGTTGCTATCTACAGGGGGGGGCACTATTTACAGCGGGGATGGGGAGACGTCGGGGGCTCCCTCTATGAGGGGAATCCCCGGCCAGGGAGCTGGCCGGGGATTCCGCTCCTAGAGGGAGCTTAGGTGGCGCTATCTACAGTAGGGGGTGCAGTCTGGGGCTCTTAAAGCCCTGGCAGACATAAGAGTGCAGCGCTGCTCACACTGAAGCAGCACTGCACTCATTAAACCCCATTCAAGGCTGTCATCGTTTATACACGTGGCAACTGCACAGGCCATCGGCAGTTGGAAGGTATATAGCCGTATGGCAGTCGTGAAGGTGTTAAGGTGGGGCTACTATTTGCAGTAATATTGGTTACATTGAAGCCTTTGCATGTTACTAAGGATGGCTTCATATAAATATTTTAAATAAAATATCCTTGCTGGTCAACTCCCATCCCACATCCCATCCTAAAAAGTGTAAATGGGGAAATGACAGTAGCATGTAATGTATAACCAATGTTATGCAAGGTATACAGTGCTAGGAGAGCTATATCTTTGCCACTACTACTCCCACAGGAGCTGTCATGCAGCTTTACTAGAGTCCTCAGATGCAAACATGCCTCATCTATCAATTAGGTAGATCCATCTCCATTGGGTTTTCTTTTTAACTAATAAATGACGAGAGAACTACTAATTTGCGTAGTTCAAGAAGCTAAGAATGAACAGTTCTATAAGTATTGAAGTGCATGGATATTTTAAAGTTAACAGAATAAGTGATTTTAATTAGGAAGATGAATGCAATACATCATAAGCAAGAGATGCTGCATGTCTATCTCCAGTCTGTGTTGTCCTCCCGTTATTGTTTTGTAGGTTTTAGTAAATTCTTGAAGGTATATAGTATATGTTGAGCTAATAGAGGGATTTCCCCTGCTTACAAAAAAAAACCCCTTCTTTTGGCCAAATCTGAAAGCCATGTCTTTATTTTTTATTTTTTTCTCTCTCTGTACTTTGCCCCTCCCCCACCTGCCCCCAACAGGAAGAACCGTAGTTGTGCAAGCTTGTTAATATAGTTATTGCATAAAAAAGTGTAGATACACAAGAGGAATCCTATTTCTGTACCAAGATGTTCTAAAATAATTTAAAATGTAATTGATTTCAGAAGAACCCTTTTGAGCAGTTAGCAACCATGCACATGACCGTAGACTTTGTCCGTAATTACGGACCCATTCATTTCTATGGCCGACGGACATGTCTCCCGTATATTTACTGGAAGGTGTCCGTGCCGTAGAAACCTTCCATGAAAAATAGGACATGTCTTATTTTTTTATATTATGGACCGTGCTCCCATACTTTATAGTGGAAGCACGGTCTGCAAATGCAGATGTCTGTCCGTGGCCAGCCGTGGCCGTAATCACGGACTGTGATTACGGGCTTCTTCGTGTGCATGGGGCCTTAATCTGTATTTTTTGGCGACATGCTAGTAAATATTTATATAGTCAACATAATGTTTTCTCATATACAGGATACATTTACAGACCTTTGGATACATCGCATAATCCCCTTTGGTATTCTTTTTGAATGTTAGAGGTTTTGTTTTTTTAATCTTACTGCCCCTGAAGTTTGCTTGGTTGAGCACCTAGAAATTGACCTTCTGCCTATAGTACATAACAAGCAATTCTGAGTCAATTCCTTGCATAGTCGATAACCTTTATAAAGCCAGATTTTGCTTTGTCTTTTCCAGACTTTTTAAGTTATAATAGACATCTGATAGGATCATGGGTATGTGCTATTTTTTTTTTTTTAAACTGTTAAGGATCTGCCAGGCACAGCTTCTGTATCCACGCCCATAGGTAATCAGTCTGCACCTGCTTCTATGTCTGTGAGACTGACTCCATCTTCCACCACTCAGGATGGCAGGCTTAGGAGTGGGAGAGCCTATCACAGCCTGGCCAGACAGAGCTAGCTCTCGCCCCCTGTCTATTTATACCTGCCTTTCCTGTTCCTCCTTGCTTGTGATTCTTCTCGTTTTGTTTCCTGGCCCTTCTGCAGCTTCTTGTACCATTTGACCCTGCTTCATATTGACCCTGGCTTACGGACTACTCTCCTGCTCTGCGTTTGGCACCTCGTACACTCCTGGTTTGACTCGGCTTGTTCACTACTCTCCTGCTCTGCGTTTGGTACCTCGTACACTCCTGGTTTGACTCGGCTTGTTCACTACTCTCCTGCTCTGCGTTTGGTACCTCGTACACTCCTGGTTTGACTCGGCTCGTTCACCACTCTTGTTGCTTACGGTGTTGCCGTGGGCAACTGCCACTTTTCCCTTGCTTCTGTGTACCCTTATCTGTTTGTCTGTCGAGCCCAGTTGTACCCCGTCGCCTAGGGCGGGTCGTTGCAAGTAGGCAGGAACTGAGTGGCGGGTAGATTAGGGCTCACTTGTCTGTTTCCTTACCCCCATCATTACAGAAACAGCTATTTTTTTTTTCTAAATCTGTTCTGGGGCAGCCTTATCGGAGATACACACTATTTTCTGTAGTGTCAGTATAGAAAATACAGCTCTGTGTGTGTGTGTGTGTGTGTGTGTGTTTGTTTGTGTGCATGTGTGTGTGCTTTATGGCTGTTGCAATGAGTCCATTAGGAAATGTCTTAGATTATTACAGGCAATGTCTTATTTTTTGTATTACTATTTGTAACTTTTTGATATCCAATAAAAATATATATTTTGAAAAAAAAATAGATTATTACAGTCTCCATGAAGTAATGGAGTCCAGCCCCCTCTCCCAGAGATCAGGGAGTTACAGGGTAGCTGCATACAAAGCCTAATCGGTATATATTTTTACTATCCCGCCTTATCTGTTCCTCCAGCAGTACAATAGAGCTGTCATTAACTTGCCAACCTTCTAATGATAATAAAATAGCTCTGCTTATTCTATCCCAGTCTAAACAGCAAAGCTGTTCTGTGAGCTACAGAAAACAGAACGTATCCGTCCATTGTGACTGCTCTATTGGCCAGTGGGAATATTTTTATGGATATAAAATTAAAAATAACACCACCAAACAGGTTAAAAAATATTTTATAATAAAAACCTGATATCAAATAATATGTAATTTTCTGATGAAACAGCATTTTATTGGAAAAACGCTAATTTATTGTGGCTGTCACATCCCTTGTTAGTCTATTTGCCAATTAGTAACTGTTCAGATTAAAAATCTAACATGAGGTTTTGTAATACAGCCTCAACAAATAAGCGCAATATTTTTCTCAGAAACAAAAGTCCCCAAACATGTTACTCTTACCTAATGTGACATGGACATCTGGCGTGTGACTTCTGTTCCATATGCTGCTTTAAATGACTGATTTAGCGACTCAATTAATGGAGGTCTCACAAAGTGTTTGTTGTTAGTTGACAAAAGAGACGCTGGATAGAACTGATTCTGTGCTTGTTACTACCATAATGCAGATTATCAGAGGTAAACTTTAGCTAAATTATTTTTAGAGTTTGTGTAGATTCATTTAGAAGTGAAATATGAGATTATACAGTACCTGTATATGTCAGCATGACATGTCCGCAAAGTATTACTAGAGTTTATACTTTATAGATGCCCCCAATCTCTAAATTTATAGAAGGTATGTTAATGTCCCCTCAAGTTATTAAAGGGAGTGTATCACTATTTTATGTTAATTACTAATTAAAAGTGTTTGTTAAATAATATATTTTACTTTTAGTGTATTGTATTATTATTTTATAGGGCAGAGATCTGTTGTTCCAAGCTGGGAACCACAGCTCTATAGATTGGCAGTGCATAAAATAATAGGGACGAGAGCCCACCTTATTCTATAATACAGCAGTGTGTACTGAGCATGCTCCTCCCGCTGTAGTGAGAGGGCGAAAATCGCAGAGTGAGGCCGCCTGTCATTCCCTAGAGGGCATGCATCACATTTCACACATTTCAGTACAGAGAGTTATGTGTATTGCCGTTATGGAGAGGTGTACCTCTGTGTCGCGGAGGGGTATTTCCCACATGCTGAAAAAGAAAGGGGAACCTTAGAACAATGGTCTCAGGATGTGGGAAAGACAGACACACTTGCAGGACAGCTATACACATCTCCATATTGGTAATACACTTAAAGGGGCTGTCCAGGCATGGGGCATTTTTTCATACTGATGACCTATCCACAGGATATGTACGAAGCCATCTGCTTCCGGCACTGACCACTGTATAACTTGCGATGCCCGGCAGCAGACGGAACAGCTGATCGGTGCTTGTTCCAAGTGTCGGACCACCACTGATCTTATAATATTACATATCTTGTGGATAGGTCATCAGTATGAAAAACCACCCCATACCTGGATAGCCCCTTTAACTCTGTGTATTAAAGTGTGAAGATGTGTATTCCATTCAGTTATGGGGGAAATGGTGACTACCAGTTAGGATGGGAACTGTGGCTGGAAAATATTGTAGATGACTGTGGCTGGCAGTTATAGGGCGATCTGTGGTTGGCAATTATAGAGGTATTATGGGGGTGCTGGGGCTGGCAGGTATAGTGGAGACTGTGGCTGGACACTATAGGAGGGGGCTGTGGCTGGCAGTTATAAGGGGGACTGTGGCTGGCAATTTTGGGGATAAACTGTGGCTGACAATTATATGAGGAACTGTGGATGGTAATTATAGGGGTATCTGTGGCTTGACTCCTATGGATACAACTGTTGTTGGACGTACAGTGAAGGAAATAAGTATTTGATCCCTTGCTGATTTTGTAAGTTTGCCCACTGTCAAAGACATGAACAGTCTAGAATTTTTAGGCTAGGTTAATTTTACCAGTGAGAGATAGATTATATAAAAAAAAAACAGAAAATCACATTGTCAAAATTATATATATTTATTTGCATTGTGCACAGAGAAATAAGTATTTGATCCCCTACCAACCATTAAGAGTTCAGCCTCCTCCAGACCAGTTACACACTCCAAATCAACTTGGTGCCTGCATTAAAGACAGCTGTCTTAAATGGTCACCTGTATAAAAGATTCCTGTCCACAGACTGAATTAATCAGTCTGACTCTAACCTCTACAACATGGGCAAGACCAAAGAGCTTTCTAAGGATGTCAGGGACAAGATCATAGACCTGCACAAGGCTGGAATGGGCTACAAAACCATAAGTAAGACGCTGGGTGAGAAGGAGACAACTGTTGGTGCAATAGTAAGAAAATGGAAGCCATACAAAATGACTGTCAATCGACATCGATCTGGGGCTCCATGCAAAATCTCACCTCGTGGGGTATCCTTGATCCTGAGGAAGGTGAGAGCTCAGCCTAAAACTACACGGGGGGAACTTGTTAATGATCTCAAGGCAGCTGAGACCACAGTCACCAAGCAAACCATTGGTAACACATTACGCCGTAATGGATTAAAATCCTGCAGTGCCCGCAAGGTCCCCCTGCTCAAGAAGGCACATGTACAGGCCCGTCTGAAGTTTGCAAATGAACATCTGGATGATTCTGAGAGTGATTGGGAGAAGGTGCTGTGGTCAGATGAGACTAAAATTGAGCTCTTTGTCATTAACTCAACTCGCCGTTTTTGGAGGAAGAGAAATGCTGTCTATGACCCAAAGAACACCGTCCCCACTGTCAAGCATGGAGGTGGAAACATTATGTTTTGGGTGTGTTTCTCTGCTAAGGGCACAGGACTACTTCACTGCATCAATGGGAGAATGGATGGAGCTATGTACCGACAAATCCTGAGTGACAACCTCCTTCCCTCCACCAGGACATTAAAAATGGCTCGTGGCTGGGTCTTCCAGCACGACATTGACCCGAAATATACAGCCAAGGCAACAAAGGAGTGGCTCAAAAAGAAGCACATTAAGGTCATGGAGTGGCCTAGCCAGTCTCCAGACCTTAATCCCATCGAAAACTTATGGAGGGAGCTGAAGATCCGAGTTGCCAAGCGACAGCCTCAAAATCTTAATGATTTACAGATGATCTGCAAAGAGGAGTGGGCCAAAATTCCATCTAACATGTGTGCAAACCTCATCATCAACTACAAAAAACGTCTGACTGCTGTGCTTGCCAACAAGGGTTTTGCCACCAAGTATTAAGTCTTGTTTGCCAAAGGGATCAAATACTTATTTCTCTGTGCACAATGCAAATAAATATATATAATTTTGACAATGTGATTTTCAGTTTTTTGTTTTTTTATATAATCTATCTCTCACTGGTAAAATTAACCTAGCCTAAAAATTCTAGACTGTTCATGTCTTTGACAGTGGGCTTACAAAATCAGCAAGGGATCAAATATTTATTTCCTTCACTGTATATGGGGGCCCTCATAATTGCGAGCCACAGATTTAATCGTAATTGTTCGTCACCTATGGAAGCACCTGGGACGATCAATTATGGGGAAATCTGCGGCTGGGCAACCATGAGAGCATCTTTGTGTGTTCTTTTAGCTCACAATTGACCTTTTTCTTTAAATGGTATTGAATAGAATACCATGGTACGCTATTACTGTAATCAGGACAAAGGGTTAAAAGTTGCCGTATTCTGCACCTGGCTTGTAAACGAAGAAGTCGAGGCGTCGAGATCCAAATACTGCAACTTTTAACCCTTTGTCCCGATTATCTTTCCTCCCTGGAGTATGGATTGATGCCCCGAGGGAGAGCAGTGGGTGGCAGCCAGCAATAAAAAACGTATCTACGTATTCCATTTAATATCGTTGCGCCTACGATTGCACAACTCTAAAAAGCAAAAAAGCTGTTCTTTCAATATTATTCAACAAAACAATATTACCTTAGAAGTGCGCCACCTCCCCTTTTTTTTGTCTTTATCATATATTCTCTACGCTATTACTGTAGGCACTGCACAAAAAACAATACCTTTTTTTTATTTATTTTGAGCAAATGTATGCTAACGTATGCTATAGATCTGCATTTTGGGCCCATCTAAAAAAATAAATGTAAATGCTGTGCTCTAAAGAAAAAGCTAACTATTTTATTTTTATTTGTATGCATCTTTATGAAAAACAAAAACCTTGTAATTATACAGCTTATCTTCCTTAGGCTCTGTTCACAAATGCGTCAGAGGCTCCAATAGGAATTCCGGTGAAAAATGCCAGAAAAAAAATAGAATGTTGCACTATTTCTGCTTGTAAAAAGACGGAAACCCGGTGGAACCCATTAAAGTCAATAGGTTCCGCCGGATGCCGTTAGTGTCCGTGATGCAAAGGCCGCAGCACTTCTGTTTTTTCATTCTTCTGTTCCTGTAATGGAACATAAGAATGGAGAAATAGCGCAGATCTGAACGAAGCCTTATTTTCCAACAGATTGTCTTACCCACACTGGAGCTCTGTAAATGTTCTGAAACTTCTCATTCACCTAAATATCTGTCTAGAGTACAACGGTAACTAGTAGACTGGTCGGAGGGGTTGCAGCTGCAGCTTCTCTCTATCTCTCTCTCTATTCTATGAGAGGTGGAGGAAGAGCAGAGTGCGGAGACATGTGATTTTTTTCAGATTGCTATGCACAAAATTGAGAAATACTGTATATGCACAACAAGAAACTATACAAAGTAAGTGCAAACATCTCATCACGAAAAACCTGTCCACTTATAAAGAATGCAAAGAAATGTAATGCATTACAAAAATCAGTCATTGGATGGAAAATCACCCAAAAAATATGCAGGTTAGATGAAAGATTCTGGCTACGCTACATCTAATACAGATCTACAGCTGCCTAAGTGTATGTTCACACAGAGTTTTTTGGCGCTGTTTTTGGCGTGGAATCTGCGCCAAAAATACAGCCGAAAACGCCTCCCATTGATTTCAATGGGAGGGGGTGGAAAAAAACGCTCGCGGGAAAAAGAAACGTCATGCCCTTTCCTCAGGCATTTCAATGTCTGACCTCCCATTGACATCAACGTGAGGCAGAGAAAGCGGTTTTTGCAGCGTTTTTTGGCCGCAGCGCTCAATGGCCGTGGCGGGTCAAAATCAGATTTTCTCCGCCTGCAAAAAAACTCTGTGTGAACTAGGCCTAAGAAGTAATTGTGGTTTTTGTTCTTGTTTTTTTTTGCTTTGTCGGTCTGCCATCCAGGAATAGATTTTCACCGTGTGACAGGTGCCCACTGTAACCTGGGATCCAGGGTAAGTTGTCTCACCCCTGTACAGATCTGAATCTATAGGTAGAAATCAATATTTACATCCAGAAAATTTTTCAAGATAGAAGTCTATTATATGCATAGAGGCCCCTAGTCAAGTATGGATGATAGTGCAGGATTTAGGAACTGATCACTATTCTCTGGATTGCATTAATTGCATCGATCTTTTTAACATATGTCATTTATTTCTCAAGGGAATTCAGAGAGCCGCCAGCATTTTCTTTTCCGCATAAATTATCCGAATTCTAAAATCTGTGTTTTTTGGCTTCACATGTCCTTGGGGAAACACTACTAAGTTTATATGCCCAATTATATTCATGAACATTCTTCCTCAAATAATATCTATAACCTATCCATGAATTCCTCCGGTTTCCCCTCTTGCGGACGGCCATGGTGGGTAGCAATCGTCAAGCACGTGCCATACCCTCTCTATACAAGTCTATGGGACATAGACAAATATCCGAGCATACTCACATAGACTTGTACAGAACAGACTGTGCGTATTCTCAGTCATTGCTCCATACAACTCCTCCCAACTACGATCATCCATGGAAATTCCAGCAGTCAGAACGTATGGGTGATAAATGTTGATTGCTGGAAAACGCAGTCAATTCTTTATATCTATTTTGTCAAGTCATTGGCTGGTATATCCTATCCTATGTCATAGTGAAATGAACCCAGAATTGCAATTAGACTTAGAAATTTACAAAATAAATGTTTACTTTGGTTTCCGTTGTTTTCCCGTGCTGTATAAACAGATTTAGACAGTCTCATTCAGGCTATTGATCATTATTTAGCAAACCTTCCTTCTCTAGGGTCAAAGAGTGAACTTTAAATGGAAAGCAATCAGCAACTGCTGAAATCAATTTAATTATTTTATTCTGCCTCCCAGCAAATGACAGAATAAGGAATAAAAGAAAAGGGGGGATTCTCCTGAGAAGCCACTTAGAATGCACGCTCTGAAATGCTGCAAATTAAATGCCAAAAAGATTCAAGAAATTTGACATAACCTTTTAGCATTTATCTTTTTTCCACAAACTGCTCCCTTGTAGTATTCCACACTCAAATTTATTATAATTATATAATCAAAATTGGAATTCAAGCATAGTGGGTCATTTTTTTTTCCACTTGTCTTAATAAATGCCATGCCAGTAATTGCTTTGCGGTTTGGTAACCCTTGTGTATTTAGATTTACACAAATTAGTTTTATTAACTTAATTTTCTCTAAAAATAAACTTTTCTTGGATGAGTTCTATATAATATGTGAGTTAAAAGGAAAATAGGTTAGTCACTGGTGACTCTATGAACCAAAGTAATATTGCCTTTGTTCCCCCTGTTATAAGGCTAGGCCTAGACATCAAAGTTTATACACAAACACATTTTCTATACTTTTATATAGTTGGAACAATTACAATTATTAAAACTTTATGAGCCAGTTAGACCATTCAAGGTTTTTTATTTTATCTGTTTAGTAACTAGACAATTAGAACACCCATAGACATCAATAGAGAAAATCCCAAAAAGTTACACATCATCAGCAAACTTCTAGGCACATTAGCTGCCTGTTTCCTGGGCTTTGTCCAGCCCTGCATTATTTAACAATATATAAAATAGATGTTAAAGAAGAACTACATGGAGATGAAGTTTTTTTTGTCTTTTTTCCTCCCAGACTCATTCAACGCCATCGTTTTATAATGAAATATAATGTTGAACAATATATCTTTACTTTAACGCTGAGACCATGGCTGCCTTCCACTTTCTCTGGAGATGAAACGGAAATCTTTATGTATAATGTGGGTGTCACAGCTGGATCTCCGTGGCAGTGAGGGATGGGGCTTTACACACCGCTTATGGCTATAGCATGTATTGCAAAAAAAAACTGGCAATATTCAGGTTTGACTGCAGGTTTGACCTCTTTTACCTAAGTCGTACCAGAAAGAGGTCTGGGCATTGGGACTGTATACACTATGTGGGTCATACAGGCACTAAAAGTGTACTAGATGCAGAATTTATCTAGTCACAGTATATTCCTCTCTGGGCACTGTTTGGCACTATGTGGGCACTATTTCACTAGATTGAAGTACAGTATGGCACTATCTGCAATATTTGCCACTAACTGGGCACTGTATATACTATCTGTGCAATGTGTACACTTTATGTATGCACCATTTATTTAACCCCTTAGTGACCAGCCTATTTTAGGCCTTAATGACCAAGCTATTTTATTCGTTTTTCTATAGTCGCAATCAAAGAGCTATAACTTTTTTTATTCTTCCGCCGACATAGCTGTATGAGGACTTGTTTTTTGCAGGATTAGGCCGTATTCACATGAGCGTGTGCGTTTTGCGCTCGCAAAAAACGCAGTGTTTTGCACGCGCAAAAGGCACTTAACAGCTTCGTGTGTCATCCCCATAAGATGCGCGGCTGCATGATTTTCGCGCAGCCGCCATCATTATGACACTCTGTATGTTTGTAAACAGAAAAGCACGTGGTTCTTTTCTGTTTTCATTCATACTTTTCACTGCTGTTGCGCGAATCACGCACGTCCCACGGAAGTGCTTTCACGTGGTGCGCGTGATTTTCACGCACCCATTAACTTCAATGGCTGCGTGATGCGCGAAAAACGCACAAATATAGGACATGTCGTGAGTTTTACGCAGCGGACTCACGCTGTGCAAAAATCACTGACTGTCTGCACGGCCCCATAGACTAACACAGGTCCGTGCGAGGCGCGTGAAAATCACGCGCGTTGCACGGACCTATTTTACGTTCGTCTGAATAAGCCCTAACTTTTATAAACTTTTTTTGGGGGGGATTAGAAAAAAAACCCTGAAATTCCACCATTGTTCTATGACATTGTTCACTGTGCGGTGTAAATAACATGTTACCCTTATTCTATGGGTCGGTACGATTTCGACGATACCACATATGTAGAGTTTTTTTTATGTTTTACAACTTTTGCACAATAAAAACACTTTTGAACTAAAATTATTTGTTTTTGCATCGTCCCTTTCCATTAATGTAGTGATGTTTTGGGCTTGTTTTTTGCGGGACGAGACGTAGTTTTGATTGGTACTGTTTTGGGGTACATAGGACTTATTGATTGATTTTTATTTTGACTTTTTTGGGGGGCAATGGAAAAAAATAGCAATTTCGCAATTGTTTTTTGCGTTCTTTTTTTACGGTGTTCACCTTGCGGTTTAAATTACATATTAACTTCATTAATTGAGTCATTACGGTCGTGGCGATACCATATATCTGTACTTTTATTTATTTTTTACACTTTCACTAAATAAAACCACTTTTTATGGAAAAAAATGGTTTTATTTATTTTTGGTACTGTCATTTTTATTAATACCGTATTTTTCGGACTATAAGACGCACCTGACCATAAGACTCACCCATGTTTTAGACAACAGAAAATAGGAAAAAAATTATTTGTTAAAAAATTATTTATTCTGTTTTACCACATTCTGAGAGCCAAAATTTTTTTATATTGTTTTCATCGATTGAGCGATGTGAGGGCTTATTTTTTGCGGGACGAGCTGTAGTTTTATTGGCACCATTTTTTGGTACATTTTTTAGTTAATATTTTAAGCACTAAGGTGACCAAAAAACTATTTTGATATTTTAAATTTTAAATTTCATGACTAACTCACCGTGCGAGTTAAATAATGGTATATTGTAATAGATCGGACTTTTAGGGACACAGCGATACCAAATTATTTTATTTTTTACATTGTGCTTGGGGAAAAATGGGAAAAGTTTTTTTTTTTTTGTAACTTTTAATATATTTTTTTTTTTTACACTCCTGAAAATTGATCTAACATTTTTTTTTATACACATCTTATTAGTTCCCCTAGGGGACTTGAACCACCGGCCACTTGGTTATGTGTGGAGTTTCTGAAACAGCGCAACTACGCTGTTTCCCTAACTCCCATAGTAGTAAATGGCAGTTACGGAAGCAGCGTAGCATGCGAGCTATGCTGTTTCCGTAACTACTGTTCAGTTCTATGGGAGCTACGGAAACAGCGTAGCTCCGTGAGTTACGCTGTTTCAGTAACTCCACATGTAATCAAGTGGTCGGGAGAGAACGGAAAGCTAGAACGGGGTGTAGGGGGCCCCGTTCTAGAGATAGGTGCGGGTCACAGAGGTGGGACCTGCATCTATCTGACATTTATGACATATCTTGTTGAATAAATATCCTTCATAGAAAAACCCCATTAAATGCAGCGGTCCCTATTGACCATGGCATTTAACCAGTTAAAGGGGTTTGCCATAAAACACATTTATCCCCTATCCACAAGAAACATGTGAGATCGCTGGGGGTCCGACCACTGCGAACCCCAGCGATAAGGAGAACAGGGGACCGAAAGTTACCAAGGCCTCTGCAGGAGAAGCTGTGACTTCCGGGTTCTGTTCCGCAGCTCCATAGAGATCAATGGAGAGCCGCTCGCGCATGCGCAGAAGAATCCCATTAATCTCTATGAAGCTGCCGGACACAGAACGCGGAAGTCACATCTTCTCATGCAGCGCTCCTGGTAAATTTCGGTCCCCGTTCTCATTATCGATCACATGTATCCCCCATCCTGTGGATAGGGGATACATGTGTTTTATGGCACAAGCCCTTTAAACTGCCAGGAACAGCGAAATTGCTGTTCCTCGCCGTCATAGCAGCATGTCAGAAGCTGACACCTGCAGTGTACGGATCAGGCTCAGCGCGTGAGCCCGCTCCATATAACATCCCCCTCCGTCTCCATGATGTGCCGGCACGTCATGGGTCGGGAAGGAGTTAATGAAGCGGTCATGGCGCCCGGTGATGCCGGGTCCCTTGACTGCGGACTATAAGCCGCAGGGACTTTTTAGCAAGATTTATTCTTGCTAAAAACTGCGTCTTATGGTCCGAAAAATACGGTAATCTTTATTTCACATTAATTATTTTTTTAGCTTGCTGTGCTGTAGTGTCAGGATTGTGTTAGCGAAGTGTCAGGATTCTGAATACACATCACGTCCTGGCTGGAGGTAATGTATATTCATTGTCAGGTTATGTGACTGCAAATAGCGATATAGCTATATCGCTATGTGCTGTGTAAATGAATGGGGAGAAGTGTATGACGCTGATTGGTCACTGATTGGTCAGCGTCATACACTCCTCTATACGTCCACTTGGCCAAAAAGTAAAACACGCCTAGTTGTCCATTAGGAAACTCATTAGCATAAAGCTAATATAGGTCATAACTCCGTCAAAAATGATCGTTTTTCTAAATAAAAAACAATGCTGTAATCTACATTACAGCGCCGATCACATTATGAACAAGATAGGGCACTTATAATCTGGTAACAGAGCCTCTTTAATAAAAAGCGTAGATTTTAAATGTGAAAAACCATTGCAGTAATGCTGTTTTTTATTATTTTTCCCTGAAAAATGTAAAGAGTTAATCAATAAGTTTTATATACACCCCAAAATGGTGAAAATGGAAAAATACAACTCATCCTGCAAAAAATAACCCCCCACACAGCTACGTCCATGCAGAAATCAAAATGTTAAGAGTTAAAACTAGATTTGATTCTTAACCCCTTCCCGACATTTGATGTATATCTACGTCATAGCCGGGTAGGGGAAGTATTGAACGGGCTCAGGGGCTGAGGCCGCTCCATACAATGCGGGTATCGGCTCTATATTACATCCGACATTTCACAGTAACAAGTGGGATCGCGCTCAAGCACCATCCTTCTCATTTAACCCATTAAATGCTACAGTCAATAGCGACTGCAGCATTTAAATCTTTAGATGGGAGCGATCCCCACTAACAGCTCATCGCCCCCCGTCCGCAATGCGATCGCTGGATGCCGATGTTTGCTATGGCAGCCTGGGGTCTTAACGAAGACCCCTAGGTCTGCCATCTTTGTGCTCCTATTAAGCGTCTGTCAGAAAGACGTTAAAAAAAAGACGTTAAATACATTAGTATTGCAGTAGATCTAGTGCAAGCGATTCAGCGACTGCTTGTTCAAGTCCCCGAAGACAGCGGTCCCCAACCTTTTTTTAACCAAGGACCAGTTAACCAGTTTCATGGAAGACAATTTTTCCACAGACCGACGGGTGGAGGGGTCAGGGTTTAGGGTCAGTTCACACGTTGCGTAAATACTGTGGATTTTCCGCAACGAAATGTGTATGAGATAAAACAAATCTCATCCACACGCTGCGCAAATAGTGAGCGGAAAAAATGCTCAGAAATTGACCTGCGTTGCAGACTTTTATTCCGCAGCATGTCAATTGTATTTGCTGAAACGCTGCTTATTTGTTGCTGGTTTTTCCCCTTTTAATTCAATGGGGGGGGGGGGGGGGTAAAACCCACATCAAATAGCAGTTGTTGTGTTTATTGCGGCGGAATCGCAGCAAAAAACGCAACTCAGAAAAAAAAAAATCTTATACTTACTCAGAAATCTGTTTCTTCATCCCATGTGACCGCTGCTGCATCGGTCACCAGGGATAAAATGTAATCCCAGGAGTCCGGTCTGCTAGCAGGCCGGCTGAATGCTCAGCAGTTTTCCGCAGCGGACATTATGGGCGAAAAACTGCACCACAATTTGCTACGGATTTTCGACTGGTGACCAGGGCGGATACCAGATACCGCAGCACAGTACCAAATTGTCCGCGGCCCAGTGTTTGGGGATCACTGCCCTAGGAGGACTAATAAAAAAAAAAATAAAAAATCTGTTGAAGGTATTTTTATGTACCAAAAAAAAATATTAAACGTTAAAAAAAAAAATACCTTTTCCTATTTTCTCCCTAAAGCATTGTGAAAAAATCAATAAATATAATTGGTATTACCGCGTCCGTAAAAGTGTGAACTATTACAATATATCATTATTTAACCCGCACAGCGTATGCCGTAAAAAAAATAAAATGTTAAAACGGCAGAATCGTTTTTTTGGTCACCTCATCTCCCACAAAAAAAATTATAAAAATTGATCAACACCTTGTATGTAACCCACAATGGTACCAATAGAAACTACAGATTATCCTGCAAGAAATAAGCCCTCATGCCGCTCAATTGACGGAAAAATAAAAAAGTTATGTCTAAGAATTTGGCAACACAAAATAAATTTTATTTTTCATAATTAGTTT
Source organism: Rhinoderma darwinii (assembly GCF_050947455.1). Lineage (NCBI taxonomy): Eukaryota > Metazoa > Chordata > Amphibia > Anura > Rhinodermatidae > Rhinoderma > Rhinoderma darwinii. The sequence continues at coordinate 156,610,671 of NC_134691.1, read as the reverse complement.
TTTCCTTATAAAAGTAGTAAAAAGTAGAAAAACTATATATATTTAGTATCGCCGTAATCGTATTGACCTGCAGAATAAAGTTAACATGTCGTTTTAATTGCACAGTGAATTCCGTAAAGACGATGCACAAAAAACTATGGAGGAATCGCTGATTTGTTTTTTTTAATTTTCTACCCAACAAATATTTTTTTCCCGTTTCCTAGTACATTATATGGTGCCATGAAAAACTACAACTCGTCCCGCAAAAATCTAGCCCTTATGGGACTATATCGACGGAAAAATAAAAAAAGTTATGGCTTTTGGAAGGTGGAGAGGAAAATATGAAGTTGAAAATCTGAAAAATGGCTGTGGCGGGAAGGGGTTAAGGGGTTAATACTTTGACTTGTGTGTGCTCTATAAAGGAGGCATCTGATTTACAATAACTATTTTCTTAAATATATCTTCTAAGTTGCCTCATATTCTTACATTTGTTTTGTTTCAGTGGTTAACCTTTCATCTAAAAGTTTAAAAAGGGATTTTATATATTATTTAATTATGGACAACAGAAAAGGGAACTTGACTGCAATTTTTTATATGCTCCTTTTAAGTGAATATACATTTTTCCACTGAGATCAATGATCACCATGACTACCTCCTATTCATACTCTGTGTGCGGTATTGAACTGAAGTATCCATTCTAGTGCCTGTTGTTCATTCAACAGTTGTTTTTTGACCGAGTAATATGTTTTTATTTTGGGAAAAATAATATTATAGTTTGGGTCGTTACGGACGCGGCGATACCAAATATGTGTACTTTTTTTACCGGTTTAATTTTTTTCCAATCATAAAAGGCTTAGTATAGGAAAAAAGGCAGTGTTTGTTTTTATTAACTTGAAACTTTTCTTTTTACACTTCTATTCAACTTTTTGTTTTTGTCCCACTAGGGGACTTGAGGTCCTGCACCTCTGATCTTTACTCTAATGCATTGCACTACCCTTGAGGTGCAATGCATTAGAGCTGTCAGTCATTCACTGACAGCAAGCCTATTAGGTCCCGTATGTGGGTGGGACCTAATAGGCTATCGTACGTGGCAGACCAGGAGGCCATTATTAGGCCTCCGGTTGCCATAGCAACGATCGGCATCGTCACGGTAACATCATGTCGATGCCGATCGCTACAAACCACTAAGATGCCGCAATCTTTCTTTACAGAATAAAGGGGTTAATGGTAGGGATCAGAGCTAGCTCCGTTCCCTGCTGTCCCTAACATACAGCTGACACCAGCGGTTGATGTCGCAGGTTCAGCTTCTGAGCCTGCGCCATCTTGTTACTGCGGCCGGATGCCTTTTAGGCCCCGCCTCCGGGCGGGACCTAGCAGGCATCCAATCTAGGCAGACAGGAGTCCATTGTTAGGCTTCCTGTCTACCGGAGCAGTCATCGGAACCCCGCAATTTCATTGCAGAGTTCCAATCTGCTTGTAAACACCATGGATGCAGCGCTCGGTTTTGAGGGCTGCATCTAACTGGTTAATCGGCATCTATGGGCTGCATCTAAGGGGTTAATAGTTAACAGGACAATGCCTGGAACGTACTATTGTGTCACATAGCGTTAAGGGGTTAACTATGGCTGTTGCTCTAAAGTCTGATTTACTAATATATAGCTATTGTTTGTTTACGGTGGTAGCTTTGCCCCTTCTTAAAACTCTGTCTGCTCTCTACTCCTGCTCCCCCTCCCCTCTTCATAGACTTCTATGGGCAGGCAGTGAAGAGACACCCCCCCCCCCCCACTTCCTGTAGTTAATCTTCTCTGTCTGTAACCTGGGTGATTTTAATTAGTTGAATGCTGGTTCCTACCATCCCCAGATATATGTAGGCTTAGTCCCAGTTCTGGGTGTATATGCAGAGTAGGTCCCCACCTTACAGAGGTCGCCTTGTCGTGGCAGGTGGGCAAACACTTTTTGATCAAAATGTGCCCTAAGAACCTCCCTATTTGTAAGTAGATTTAGCTGTCGCCATTTCTTTGTCTGTTGTAACCAGGGATGGACATTGCTTGACAAGAGGGGTTGGACAGGAGGTTACAGGAAGGGAGACACCTAGTGGCCTCAACTTCACACAGAATTTGCATAGATAAAACAACTACATTTTAACAGTTACTAAATTACAAAGTTGATACCCATACCTATATCAGGTATACTATTAGATCAGCATAAGTTGTTTGAAAAGTTAGTGTCCATTTAAGTGTGCAATTTCTGCCTTTTTTCTATTTCTATAAGCATCGTTCAGAACTTGCGTTGACAGGTGTCAACTTCATATTATTTTCCTAAATCTGTACATGTATTATTCATGCACGCTGGTAAGATGTGCGTACACGATTTCCTTAATGAAAACTTTCTCCACCTGATTATTTGTCTTGTTTTGCGCCTCTGAAATCTTCACATTAAAATTGTTGCTCTGTTCAAAAACTGCTGTTTGATGTCATCCTAAATAAGATGTATTGCAATATTCCACAGTATAGATTCATCTTTGACACCGCAGTGCCTTTGCATTCTCCTCACAGTGCACGTTTAGTAATGAATGAATTCTTTCATGTTTTTCTCTCCTCTTAAATAATGGAACAGGCAACAGCAGACAGACTCGTCTGATTCATAAAGGAGATAGTATTTTACCATCTAAAAAGATAATAATTGGTATTCATTGGCGCATTATACCATAAAATCAAAGGCTGACTCAGGACTCAGAGAATATAGCTTCACGCCAGGTAATTCCTGAAATACTTAGTGTTGCGTTTAAATGGCTTCTAATTAAGTACAAAAGATGAGAACATTTTTTAAAGGTACGAGCTGACGAAAGAGTCCTCCGAGCCAAGCAGCTTTTAACATCTTCCCTCAGTTCTTAGATCAGCCCCGGCATTGTATGTTCTATTGCCGATCCTTTTGTGCAAGCACCCTACTCTCGGCAGAATTTTCCTGACAAATAATTCTCTCATTAATATTTCAGCCGTGCTCTTACATGCCGTAGCCACACTGTGCCCCAGGCAGAGAGTTCTAGTTCCATCTAGAGGAGAATAAGCTTAGCTTTCTAAATGCTTTGTCAGACCCGATGACATATCAAGTTCACTTACATAAGTAGGTATTTGCAGGGTAGAATCATCAATGCAGGCTTACGTATACACAGTGCACATACTGTTTCCTAAAAGTGAACTATTAACTCCGTAAAGAATATGCATTTTAGCCTTAACCCCTTCAAGACTGAGCCTGTTTTGGCCTTGTGTATGCAGCCGATTTTTTCAAATCTGACGTGTCATTTTATGTGGTAATAACTTGGGAATACTTTTACCTATCCAAGCGATTCTGAGATTCTTTTCTTGTGACATACTGTACTTTATGATAGTGGAAAAATGTGATAAATAAGTTCAGTATTTGTTTGTGGCAAACAGCAAACTTTAGAGAAAATTTGCAAAAATTAGCATTTTTCTAAATTGAAATGTATCTGCTTGTAAAACAGATAGTAATACCACACACAATAGTTACTAATTAACATTTCCCATATGTTTACTTTATTTTTGCATCGTTTTTTGAACATCCTTTTTTATTTTTCTAGGAAGTTACAAGGCTTAGAACTTTAGCAGCAATTTCTCACATTTTCAAGAAAATTTCCAAAACCTATTTTTATAGGTACTAGTTCAGTTCTGAAGTGGCTTTGAGGGCCTTATATATTAGAAACCCCCATAAGTCACCCAATTTTAAAAACTGCACCCCTCAAAGTTTTTAAAACCGCATTTAGAAAGTTTCTTAACCCTTTAGGTGTTTCACAGGAATTAAAGCAAAGTAGAGGGAAAATTTACAAATTTTTTTTGTCAGAAAATCCATTTTTTTTCTGTAACACAAAAGGTTTTATCAGAGAAACGCAACTCAATATTTATTGCCCAGGTTCTGCAGTTTTTATAAATATCCCACATGTGGCTCTAGTGTAGTAATGTACTAAAGCACAGGCCTCAGAAGCAAAGGAGCACCTAGAGGATTTTGGGGCCTCCTTTTTATTAGAATATATTTTAGGCACCATGTCAGGTTTGAAGAGGTCTTGTGGGGCCAAAATAGTGGAAACACTCCCAAAAAGACACCATTTGGCAAACTACACCCCTCAAGGAATTTATCAAGGGGTATAGAGCATTTTAACCCCACATGTTTTTTGCTGAATTTAGTGAAATTTGTCCGGAAAAATTAAAATCTAAATTTTTTCCAATAAAACTTAGAAATAATACATTTTTACAAGGAATAAAGAAGAAAAAGCACCCCAAGATTTGTAAAGCAATTTCTCCTGATTACGGCAATGTATGGTAATAAACGGCTGTTTGGACACACGGTAGGGCTCAGAAGGGAAGGAGCGCTATTTGGCTTTTGGAGATCAAGTTTGCTGGATTGGTTTTCGGGTGTCATGTCGCATTTGCAAAGCCTCTGTGGGACCAAATCAATGTACATCCCCCAGAAGTGACCCCATTTGGGAAACTACAGCCCTAAAAAGGATTTATCTAGGGGTATAGTGAGCATTTTGATCCCATAGGTTTTTTGCTGAATTTAGTGGAATTAGGCCGTGAAAACTTATATTGTTTCTTATTCTTTTTTTTTTACGGCGTTCACCGTGAGCTATAAATTACATATTTAATTTATTCTGCGGGTCGATTACGGCGATACCATATGTATATGGGTTTTTAATATTTTACGGTGTTTGCATGATAAAATCATGGTTTTAAAAAAATTATTTTGTTTTTGTGTCGCCACAACTTTTTTATTTTTCCATCAAGAAAGCTGCGTGAGGGCTTGTTTTTTGCGGAACAAACTGTAGTTTTTATTGGTACCATGTTTGAGTACATGCGACTTTTTGATCCCTATTTATTCAATTTTTTGAGAGCTGAAGTGACAAAAAATAGCAATTCTGGTATCAGTTTTTTATTATTTTTTTTCTGGCGGTCACCGTGCCGGATAAATTACATTATATTTTTATAGTTCAGGCCGTTATGGATGCGGCGATACCAACTATGCATAGTTTATTTTATTTTTTTAGTTCATTTATTTTTTTATTTTTTTTCTAATAATAAAGGACTTTATAAAAGAACATTTTATTATTTAGAAATGTAACTTTTTTACACTTGTACATTTTTTTTTTTAACTTTTTTGTACTTGTTTTTTTTTAGTTTTTTTTTTTAGTCCCACTAGGGACTTGAAGATCCAATTGTTAGATCGTTGTTATAATACCCTGCAATACTTATGTCAGTTTCACACGGACAGGGGGCATATTAGGTCCTGCCTCTGGAAAACAGTCAATGAGTCCTTATTTTCTTTACAGCTGGACTATTGAATACACTGGACCGTCTGCACAAAATAGGGGTGCGCTGAATCAGCCATAGGGAGATTTGTTCTGGCAGATCGAGGGGGCCGTGAATGAGGTACTCCACTCTATTACATCCATATGCCCTAAAGATATATGGATTGAGGTTGTGGAAACTAGACAACCCAAAAAGGAGATAGCATAATAAACAAAAAGATATATAAACTTATATCAATCATTATCAACCAAGGACATGTATACAATTCAGCCATAACATTAAAACCACTGACAGGTGAAGTGAATAACATTAATTCCCTCGTGACCATAGAACCTGTCGAGGAGGGGGGCGGGTACATTAGGTTCCAAGTGAGCCATTCGTTCTTGAAGCTGATGTGTTGCAAGGAGGAAAAATTGGCAAGTGTACGTATCTGAGCGACTTTTACAAGGCCCAAATTGTGATGGCTAGCCGGCTGGGTCAGAGCATCTCCAAAAGGTCTTGTGGGGTGATCCCAGTATGCAGCGGTTAGCACCTATTAGAAGTGGTTCAAGGAAGAACAGCTAGTGATCCGACGACAGGGTAATAGGCACCCAAGGCTCATTGAAGTGTGTTGACAGCAAAAGCCAGCCCATCCTGCCCGATACCACAGAAGAGCTACTGTGGCACAAATTTCTGAAATTTGCTGATTGAAATATTCCAAAGTAGATCAGGCTGATGAGCGCTCGTGACAGCTCCTGATCTTAGAGCAGCCTCCTGAACACAGCTGGGGTCGGCAAACATTCGGACCCCAGCTGTTTAACCCTTTGATTACCGCGGTCCGTGACCGCGGCATGATCAAAGGGAATTCCCCTCTTTGATTGCATCACCGGGATTCCGGTGATGCGATCAAACACTGGGGAATCCCTCTGCAGTCAGCCCTGGGGACCTACAAAGGACCCCAGGGCTGTCTGTTCCGTGCGCCTGCTGTTCGGGCACACTATGTGCTGCACGATCAGCAGCCTGTGTCATAGTGACACAGTGTAATGTATTAGCGTACAGAAGTATGCTAATACATTACAAGTAAAAAATAAAGTTACAAATAAAGTTATCCCTTGATGTGATTAAAAAAAAAAAAAGTAACAAAACAAATAAATAAATAAAAAAAGTCCCAAAAAGAGTCTTTATTTTGCATTAAATACACTTTATTGCCCCTACACTAAATAAAAACAAAAAACCTTTTTCCTATATTCACGCCGTAGAAATTTTTTTTTTTTACCCCCAAACTGTGTGGGAAAAAAAATACTATTTCTCTCACATAAAACAAGGCCTCATACAGCCACGTCAGTGAAAAAATAAAAAAGTTATGGCTGCTGAAACGCAGAGAGGCAAAAACAGAAAAATTGAGCTTGTCATTAAGGTCTTTTCAGGCCCAGTCATTAAGGGGTTAATGCCATGGCTAAAAAGTGTATGTATACGTGGTGCTTTGTGAGATTCACGATAATGTTGTGTGTTATTTAAAAGTTTAAAACCTCTTTAAAGAAGCACCCCTGCATATCTTTTTTTGGTTTTCACCCAATTGTAATGGATATATCAGGTACATAGTTGTGCAGTTAAAAATCGCTTCATATTAGAATAATTCGGAGAGTCAAAGTGCGGTCACATGCTGCAGCAGAAAGACAGGAACGGCAGCTGATAATTCGGCAATAAAACAATCGGTGGGATTTTTAATTGCACAACTATTTATCCGACATTGATTACAAACTGAGGAATAGATAAAAATGTTTGTCGGAGTGCTTCTTTAACACAGTGTTTTAATGTAGTAATTTACCTCTGATTCTGGTCCTCATGACCCACAATTAGCCCTTCGTAAATTCAGCATAATTATTGTTAAATAAAAGATGTGCTAATTACCACTGTTGCACTAATAGTTCATGTGGGCTGGTAATGGATTTTTACCGTGCATCTACTGTATTTGGCTCATATTGTACTGTATAATCTTTTACTCAAACATCAATCATGTGTTGCCTGTGTGTTTTCTCATGGGGAGGGGGTCACCCCCTTATGTAACCTGCTTTTGCTTGCATAGTGCTTTGCTGTTTTTTTTGTTTTTTTTTAGAGGTCTCCTCTGTATTCTATGGGTATGAAGCCTATCTCATGTTTGGGAGGGTGGGTTGGGGTGGTGCTTCTTTTTTCTGCTTTTCATGTATTCCATATCTTTTGTATACAGACTGTACTGTCAGGTGGTTCTGCAGGTTGATCCTTGGGACTGCTAGACACTACTATTTTTGTGCTGCCCATATTATGCCAAAAAAACTTATTTCTGTAGTTCTGGAATTATATATACTCCTACAGTACTCATGGAGATTATAAGATACCTCTAGATCGTCTCTTGGAATGTTAGAGGCCTTAATGATAAATTCAAGAGAACTCTAGTTTTCAATTTTCTATCTGCCTATAGCCCTATAGCCCCCATCTAATAGTTTTTGTTGAAATGCATTTATTGGGGTCCAAAGTAAAATCGCTTAAGTGTCTAGTTTGCTCTTACAACCTGAACTAGATTGGCTGGGGGGCACTGCTAGAGGTCTCCCCCCCCCCCCCCCTTAGAAATTAATCTACAACTTACCTGTAATCACGGGGAAGGGAGATAGACAGGTGAGCCCTAATCTACCCGCCACTCAGTCCCTGCCTACTTGCAACGGCCCGTCCTAGGCGTCGGTGTACAACTGGGCGACAAGAGAAGTGAATGAGCCGAGTCAAACCAGGAGTGTACGAGGTACCAAACGCAGAGCAGGAGAGTAGTCAGTAAGCCAGGGTCAATATGAAGCAGGGACAAATAGTTCAAGAAGCTGCAGCAGGGCCAGGAAACAGGAGAATCACAGGCAAAGGAGGAGCAGGAAGTGAAGGTATAAATAGACAGAGGGCGGGAGCTAGCTCCGTCTGGCCAGGCTGTGATAGGCTCTCCCACTCCTCAGCCTCCCAGCCTGATTGGTAGAAGGAGGGGTCACTCGATCAGACTTAGGAGCAGGTGCAGACTGACTAACCACGGGCATCGACACAGAAGCTGTGTCTGGCAGATCCTTTACATTATCACCTGCAATAGATCTAGCGCACTCGCTATCCGATCGCTATTGCTTTTTCCTGCAACACTTCTGCGCATAGATAATTTCCCCGCATTTTCCTGGTATTTGGGAATACGGCCTCTCATCAATTGTGGGGATGCTTAGTACTTGCCTTGCGGAATCTCAGACCACTTGGCTTTAATAATTACTTTAGGATTCTCAAGGGTTTCCCAGGTTTTTTTTAATTAAAGTTTTGGAGATTGAGCTCTCTGTGGCTTATTTGTCCAGATATGGCAGGGTCTCTGGTAGATGAAATACCTGGATTCTAATGTGGGATCAGCAACCTCTGGGATGGTCTAGGACGCATAATGGCTGTCACGCCTCTGGGGTATGTGGACCCACTAGGCCGCTCCGCCGTAGCCGAGTAGTAGCTGGCCAAAGTACAGTCAATAAGAGTACCTGGGAGGATGTTCCGGCAGATGCTCGGAGTAGCAGACTCGTGGCATAGGTGATGCTTGGCATGGCGAATGACACCAGATGTCGCAGCTGATACCAGACATGGCAGATGACATGGAACGTGGCATATGACAACACAACTCCAACACTAGATACAGCTCAGGCACAAGCAGGATACAGGTAGTAGGATACGGGAACACTGGGAGCAGGATAACAACTAAGGGATAATTTGCAAGACTAACATGGGAATACAACAACAGTGCTCAGGCAAGGAGTGGAAGGGCAGAGCCCTTTATATAGTCCAGGAAGTTAGGGGATAGGTTAGGGATCATTTAGTTGGTGCACCTTAGAGGCAGGGGAGTGCAGCCCCGTGAGTTGGCGTCTCCTGGGAGGGAGACGCCAACAAGCTCTTAATGTCGCGGCTGCCGGTAAGTACAGCGTGCCGGCGGTCAGCGACCGCGGACACAACAAAGGTATTTACTAGATGAGTTGTCTACTCTCATAGATGTAAGCTTAATCAACAGTGGCTACATATTGAAGCTGAGCTAGCAGCTGCTGAATCAGAGTCCTTTTCCCATTTCTCTGCAAAGCAATGTGATTATAGTTTGTTACTCACTGAATTCACGACAAAGAAAAAGCTTTGAACATGGAGACAAGAATGGTTTGCTGTTCGCTTCCCCAGCCAGGAAAGACACGACCTCAACCCCCATTATGGAATTAAATTCTGGTGATGGTCAGAATGTCACTAACACTTTTATTATTAAACAGGTTTTTGCCCAATTTTATGAGGAGATATACTCCTGTAGGGTATTATATTCTCAGTCGGACCTAGAGGACTTCTTAGATACCGCACCCTTTCCTGTCTTGGAAGGGGAGGATGTTTGAATTCTTGAAGATCTCGCAATGGGGAAGATTACTAGAGCTATTGGATCCTTTCCTAACAGGAAAACTAGATGACCTACCCATTAAGTGGTAGAAGGCTCTTGCGGAATCGATTGTTCCCTGTCTTCAGTTCCTTTTAAACTATTTATTCACTAAAGGGACTCTCCTTCTGCTCAATGAGAGAGGCACTAATAGTCTTTATACTTAAAGAGGCTCTGTCACCAGATTTTGCAACCCCTATCTCCTATTACAGCAGATCGGCGCTGCAATGGAGATAAGAGTAACGTTTTTTGTTTTTTTTTAAAAACGAGCATTTTTGGCCAAGTTATGACCATTTTTATATTTATGTAAATGAGGCTTTCTAAAGTACAACTGGGCGTGTTTAAAGTAAAAGTACAACTGGGCGTGTATTATGTGTGTTACATCTGGGTGTGTTTACTACTTTTACTAGCTGGGCGTTGAGAAGTATCATCCACTTCTCTTCAGAACGCCCAGCTTCTGGCAGTGCAGACACAAAGCGTGTTCTCGAGAGATCACGCTGTGACGTCACTCACTTCCTGCCCCAGGTCCTGCATCGTGTCGGACGAGCGAGGACACATCGGCACCAGAGGCTACAGTTGATTCTGCAGCAGCATCGGCGTTTGCAGGTAAGTCGATGTAGCTACTTACCTGCAAACGCTGATGCTGCTGCAGAATCAACTGTAGCCTCTGGTGCCGATGTGGCCGACACGATGCAGGACCTGGGGCAGGAAGTGAGTGACGTCACAGCGTGATCTCTCGAGAACACGCTGTGTGTCTGCACTGCCAGAAGCTGGGCGTTGCGAAGACAAGTGGATGATACTTCTCTTCTCAACGCCCAGCTAGTAAAAGTAGTAAACACGCCCAGATGTAACACACATAATACACGCCCAGTTGTACTTTAACTGTAAACACGCCCAGTTGTACTTTAGAAAGCCTCATTTACATAAATATAAAAATGGCCATAACTTGGCCAAAAATGCTCGTTTTAAAAAAAACAAAAACGTTACTCTTATCTCCATTGCAGCGCCGATCTGCTGCAATAGGAGATAGGGGTTGCAAAATCTGGTGACAGAGCCTCTTTAAGCCCTGGAAGGACCCTATGAAGTGTGGCTTTTATAGGCCTGTTTAGCTTCTGAACTGACATATTAAAATCCTGGCGTAACATTTGTAGCAAGTTATCTCTGATATAATTCACCCAGGTCAATCTGGCTACATGTCTGTATACATAGATTATTTACAAACATGTGGACCAATCAGTGTTATTCTGATTCTAGAGAGATAGCCTCCATAGACCTAGAAAAAGTCTTGTATTCGGTAGAATGGCCACACTTATTGTCTGTTTTATGTAGGTTTGGCTATGGGCCAATATATATCAACTGGGTCTAACCTCTGAACTTTCTTCCGGTGGCCAGTGATAGAACCAACTATCATGTTTCCCCGAGCTTTACTTCGGGTTGCGGCACTAGACGGATGCCTCCTCCCCATTCCTTTTTTGCATTGGCCATTGAACTCTTGCCACTACTATGCGTAACTCACTTTTCACAAAGGAATTCAAACTCTTGCCACTTGCTATGCGTAACTCACTTTTTACAAAGGAGTTTTTGGTAGGAGGAACGTGTCTATCTTTATGCTGACAATACCCTTCTATTTCATTAGGATACCAGATCCTCCCTGCCGGCTGTGTAGGCGCTCTCATAGTTTTCTGGTTTTCTAGTTAATTGGTTCAAATCACAAGTTTTGGCAATGGATAAAGAGGCAAAAATTCTGGGAGACCCATCCCCTTTACAATGGGCAGACAAATTAATTTACTGGTAGTGATTAGCTTCAATATTGATAACTTTATACCTGATAATATTACTCCTATGTTACAATGGATTAAAGTTGATCTTGATAGCTGAAAACCGCTTCCCCGTACAGTGATGGGCCGCATTAATCTCTTAAACATGAAATCTCTGCCAAAATCTTTGTATATTTTCCAAAGCTCTCCTGTATGTATGCCCATCACATTGTACTCTAATATTGATAGGGATGTTAGATCCTCTATTTAGGCGAGTGGAACTCCCCGTCTTGCGCTAACTAAGGGGGATTATATTTGCCTTTTCTTTCCTAGCGAGTCAACTGGTATGTGTTTGCTGGTGGTTTACTATGATCACACTAATGCTAAATCTCTATTTACCACAAAAGTTAACCCATTAGTAACAGGGACAGTTAGAGTCAGGTGGGGGTGGGACATATAAGCAAGCATGAGTGTACTGTATTTTATATGTATGTTTAGGTAAGTGGGTGGGTTTTGTACTGTAATATCTTGTTGTAATACTGTGCCACGTATAGAATTAGTATAATTAATACATATTAAGTTATTACGTGCATTGAGGTATACTAATACTATACAGTGAATATATATATATATATATATATATATATATATATATATATTCTGTGTAACCGAGTGTGATTTGTGTTGGTAATAAACCTATCTATAAACTTGTGTCATGAATCACAGCGCACATGCACTTAGTAGCAAGGCAAATAGATAAGTGTTATACAAGGGAAAAGGTAGGGGAACTAGGCATAACCCTAATAACAAGAGGTAGTAATAGTTGGTGACACTAGCCCAGTGAATCCCACTAAATACTAGCCCCTTTTACACTGTCACTAGTTTACTAATGCCCTATCTCTTAACAAATCTAAAAGCCGCTATGATGCATATAACTACAGTGTAAATTTTTTTAAAAAATGTTTATTGTTTACAAAGTTATGAGAATTTTTCTAAATATGCTAATTTGGCTTTACTTGCCAAATAGGAGGTGACTCTTTCTTTTCACTCTGGGCGGTGTAATGTTTTCTGTATGACGCTGTCCAATCAGCATACAGCTTCTCCCCCTTCCCTTCCCTTCCCTGCCCTTCCCTGCCCAGCAACACAGCGTGATCTTATAGTATACAGCTTCCATTCCCGACTGTGTTTCAACTGGTGATACCTCCGGTTGTTAGAACTGTGATCCTGGTGTCATATGAAAGATTAGAATCTCCTCTTTCATATGCCACCACTGTTCTAGGTGGTCCACAGCCCGACATATGACTGTTTGAAGTGATCCCCCTTCCCTCCAGCCTCAGTCTCTCACACCATGTGAAGCAGCTTCATGCTGATAGGACAGCGTCAGAGGCTGTGAGGTAGCCCCAACTCAGGAGATACATCGGTGTTGACGCCCATTTGTCAAGTATAGCCTAATTTGCATATTTAGAAAAAAAGCTTATAACTTTTAAGATAATAAACGTTTTGGGACACAATTTTCACTATCATTATCAGTGTGACAGCGCCTATTAGATTAGTTAGGAGATAGGGCATTACTAAACTAGTGACATCCTCTAAGCCTCTTTTAACACCGTTTAAGCAGCTATTTTAAGCAGTCTCCTTTAATAAACTCACTAAGGCTTTGGATCGATGGAGTGAAACTATTCCTTCCTTTCCTTGTCTGCTAAAGATAAAGAGGAGATAATAGAATCTCTGACTAGACCCTTGATCTCAGCCAGAGACCATCTTATTCAGGTTACATTATTTCATCAAGTTTATTATATTCCCTCTAAATTATTTAGGATAGGTAGAATGCCTCCCCTCTTTGCCCCCACTGTCTCATGCCTGCTGGCTCTTTTTTATATATTTCTTGAGACTGCCCTATTATTCTTAGTTTTTGGGTGAATGTTATGGAATTTATTGAACAGAAAGTGAGTTTACCTTGATTACTGAATCCGAAGGTATGTCTACTTATACTGGTAGAAGAGCTAATACAGCCTGTAGCATCTAGATCTTTATTATGCTTTGCTTATTTTATCCTAAAAAAAAACAATCTCACCCACTGGAAACACCCCAAGGTCCCTACAGTGCAAGCATTCAACGCTATGGTAAATTCTACTCTTCTCCCCTTTAAATTAACATATTAGGCATGTGGTTGCTCGGCTAAAACAGAGCTGCTGTATCTTGCGCTGAAACCTGAATCCGTTTGGTCAGTGGTACTGACGGATTCCGTGTCCTGCGTGTCTCTTACACGCAGGATCCACCTGTTATCGATCACATCTAAGTTATGAACTTCGATGTAATCAGTAACAGCTTGGTCCCACTGACCTGGCGGATACAGGTTTCAGTGCTAGATACAGCTGCTCTGTATACAGTATACAAAGCAGCTGTATCTTGAAAAAGAAAAAATATTTTTAATAAAAAGTTTTTGGAAAGTTGCACAAAACACACTGATAGACGTTTTATATATATATATATATATATATATATATATATATATATATATATCTATATACATATATATATATATATATATATATATACACGAAAAGATCCAGCAGCACCGGTCAAAGGGTGTGGGTGCAAGCCCTAGAGAGTAGACCAAGCTCCCAGCATTAACAGAGATCTAAAAAATAGGCAGCACACCATAGATATCAGTGAAAAAGAGGGTACTTTATTTGCCCCAAGTGCGACGTTTCAGCTCTATCCACTAGAGCCTTTCTCAAGCAAATGACATGTGAAAAAACAGTGGTATAAATCAATAACAGCAATCAAATACAGATACAGGTACAATGTGAATTTTTTTTTCAATAGTGATATATCAGTACAAGTGCATTCAGAAAACAACAGTGAAAAAATGTTAAGGCGTACAGTTATAGATTAAATCGTCAGATAAGTGTAAATTGTAAATCAATATTACTACATGCACATGTGTACACAATCGTGAAGTCAAAAACAATTATTACGTTTAAAACGGATATCACCTGGGGATGTCAGATCATGCAGCCGCAATGGCGGCGTCCACGAGGCGCAACTGCGCATGCGCGGACGTATGGCTGAGAGCAAAGGTCACCCAAGCGTGTGACGTAATTGGCGCATGCGTACTGCGCATCAGAGTATAAGGACGCCATATATGTATATATATTTTTTTATTAAAGTACGATTTCAAAGGTGTACTTAACCTTTAATGCTTGTTTGTTTTGCCCCATAAAGTGTTCCCTTGAATATAGGATCCTATTTTATTGATTTCACATGGCACAATGTTGCATGCTGTATTGTCCCACTGATTTTTTTACATGTTGCAAAGTTGTTTTGAGGTTTTTAGTTTTTATGCTATGCAATTTTTGGACTGTATAACGCTTTTCTTTTTTTATTATTACAAGATAGACCTTTTGTACTTAGGTGCACATTAGAATCTAACGTACATATTAATTGTGCTGTATATTCTTTGTACCTCTGTGTCATATGATCTTAATAAAAGTAAAAAAAAAAATGATGTGTTGCCTGCCTTCTTTTGAATTTACTGTGCCTGTATTCATACCCTTGGTGTTTTTCCTGTTTTGTTGCATTACATCCTGGAATAAAATGGATTTTAAATTTGATTTTATGTAATGGACATGACTAAATAGTCCAAATTGTTACAATGGAATAAAAAAAAATACCTTGGTTAAAAAAGGCTCATAGAAACTAAAACTGCAAAGTTGTGAGTGCATATGTATTCGCCCCTTCGCTATAAAACCCCTAATTATGTTCTGGTCAAATCAATTAACTTCAGAAGTCACATAATTGGTTGAATAAGGTCCCTGTGTGCTATCAAAGTGTCACATGATCTGTCACATGTTGTCAGTATAAATACACCTGTTCTGAAAGGCCCCTGAGTCTGCCACACCACTAAGCAAGTAACATGAAGACCATGGAGCTCTCCAAACAGGTCAGAGACAAAGTTGTAGAGAAGTATAAATCAGGGTTGGGTTATGAAAAGTTTTCCAAATTTTTTAACAAAATCAAAAGAATATGGCACTACTAAAATTCTGACAAGAGAAGGCTGTCCACTAAAATGTACAGACCTAGCAAGGAGAGCATTAAAGTGGTTGTCCAGTCCCATATATTTGATGGCCTACTCTCAGGATAGGCCATCAATATCTGATCGGTCGAGGTCCGACTCCTGGCACCCCCGCCAATCAGCTGTTCTGAAGGGGCTGGAGCACTCGTACCAGCGCTGCTTCCCCTTCATTTCCTTTGCTGCTCACACTGTGAAAACTTACATTTTTAGCCATCAAGGGGCAAACCCAAGAAAACCATTCCCACAGTGAAGCTTGGCTGTGGTAGCATCATGCTGTAGGGATGCTTTTCATCGACAGGGACGGGAAACTTGTCAGGATTGAGTAATAGTATTGGAGTTTACTGAGGTGGACAAGCACAAAGTGGTAGACGCACAAAATTCAGTACTAAATAGATTTTGGTTTACGAGGTGACTTGCTGTTAACTTTATTTTTAAAAGGGGGACAACTTGCTGAGAAAAGATTCCTATAAACTCTATAAACAATGTATTTACCTTACAGAAATCTTAGTCTGTCTCCGAGCAGCCTCTGTGTAGCTGCATCCAGTCATGTGGCTGTGTCATCCAATAGCAGAAGGCAGATAATAACGTTTTATCAAGAAGGATATACTGTCCATGGCTGCTTATTGGAAGAAGGAGGCATGTGATGTGAGGTCATATGTACGAAGTGTCATAGAGGGGGACAGCGTTAAAGGGCTACAGAAGACGATTTTATTCTCATCAGATTATATATATATATATATATATATATAGTAAATCATATTTTGTGTAGGTTTGCTAGTAGATACGCAAGCATAGGGGTATCGTATAGTGTCCGTCCATGTGGCTATGCCTTTTGCACTGATTCCAAGGGTATACTATTCTTTTAAGGGCCAGTATAAGAACACTGGCGATGGTTGACAGAGACTTATTGTGCTTTTTCTTTGATATGCCGACCTGTATGATAACATTTACACAGAGCTTCATTTACATACTATTTTAAGCAGACGTTTCACAGAAGGTGTCACACATCATGCTCAGCTGAGTTAATCAGACACTGCCTTACAGCACCTTTTCTAGCCCAGAAGTGTCAGAATTCTCTAAATAGACCGCTTCGTAAAAAAAAACGCACAGTGAAACGCATAAAGTCGTCCAGGTATGAGCTTTTCCTGTACTATGGCACATATTTTTAGTATACTATATTCAATTCATAATTAACTGTAAGGAATTTGATGATACTAACATCAGACTGCGAAATGAACGGGCTGATTGCGGGGGCATTGGGGCACCTACAACATTAAATAAATGGGGCTGGAATCAGAGGAAGAGAGCAAATGACCTTTTTTGGGGACATGAGAGGTCCTCTAACCAAAAACCCCACGTACAAGTTGAGTGCTTTAGGGTATGTGCACACGTAGTGACCAAAAACGTCTGAAAATACAGAGCTGTTTTCACTGCGTTTTTTACGTCCGTTTTTGGAGCTGTTTTCATTGGAGTCTATGAGAAAACAGCTCCAAAAACGTCCAAAGAAGTGTCCTGCACTTCTTTTGACGAGGCTGTATTTTTACGCGTCGTCGTTTGACAGCTGTCAAACGACGACGAGTAAATGACAGGTCGTCTGCACAGTACATCGGCAAACCCATTCAAATGAATGGGCAGATGTTTGCCGACGTATTGTAGCCCTATTTTCAGACGTAAAACGAGGCATAATACGCCTCGTTTACGTCTGAAAATAGGTCGTGTGAACCCAGCCTTACCTTAAACCCACTGGTAAAATCCGTTGCCTCCAAGAGTATGGTAGACAGATTTAATTGCAGTTGGGCTGAACCTTTACATTTATTACATGTTATAATGTATTCGATGTCTAAATGATTCTGAGTTTGTGGGTGCAATTGTACCACTAAACACCCTTTCCTAATAATTGTAGTGCTAAATATAGCCAGCCACTCAACCCAGTCCTTTTGTCACCAAGAAATTTGAATTGGGGCTACCACTAGGAGTGGAGTCTAAGGGAATCCACGGTCTTCACCCTTTAACTTTTACAGGGATGTGGACTTCGCTCTGGGGGAACCCCAGGTGGCTACCTCCGGAGAAGTCTCCCTTGGTGACGGCTGACATAACAGAAGCAGAGTGGTCTGGAGAGCTAAAGGTCAGGGCAGGCTGTGGACTTTCGTAGCGGTAAAAGGTAGCAATAGATCAGGGCAGGCAGTGGAGGTTCGTAACGGTAAAAAGTAGCCATAGATCAGGCAGGCGGCAGGGATTAGTCACGGTAAATGTAGCTGAAGGTCAGGGCAGGTGGCAGGCACGGAGGGTCAAAAACAGACTGAGGTCGGTATACACGAATTTCAAATACAATTCAAAGGGAAGAATTTGGAACACACAGGAACCAAATTGCTCTGGCAATGTGTTCCAGAGCAGGAGGAGCTTTTATATCTGGGTCAGATGATGGATTTGAAAATTGGCGCACGCTTGCGCTTTAAGAATACGAGGATAAGCGCACGCCACAAGTTTACTGTCTTATTCCACTAAAGACACATGTCTTTGTAAATAGGTTTGCTTTTCGTTTTTTATCGCCTACAAGGATTTACAATATGTAAACACTAAAAACATAACCACTAGAGTAAGGTGAACTGAAACTGTTATTAAAGAGCCATAAGTCATATGATACAAAATGTCAACTCTGTTGACACAATTTAAGTGTAAAACATTTTGTAATCATCCCTTCCAGTGTAACTAGTCTTCAAATGATGTTCATGGTTTCATTGTGATTAATGTGTCTCCATTCGAGTGAAGAAAACCGCTTAAAGTCCTTGAACTACTTTCATAATCGTATGACAAGACTTACTTTTCCCTCTATAGAGTTTTTGATATCACTGGTGTGTTAATCAAAGTAGATCTACCAGAAGTAAAAAAAAATAAAATAAAACTGCTGCTTTGTTTACCTTAAAAATATGAAAGCTTTTTTTTAAAAAACTTGTTGAGCTATTATTGAGTAAGAATAAGAGTTATATGGGGTTCAGAGGTAGCAGTGGCGATTGGGCCTTGGTGCCTGAGTGAGCCCAAAGACCCCTCTGCCACATAAGAAGACACTGTCATTATGGTGATTGGTGGGGGACCCTGTTACAGATTTTGCATCAAAGGCCTGAGAATCTGATGACAACATGTCAACTTTCTTTTTTCTTTCAACTGCTCTGTTGTCATGAAGATCTTGAGTGGATCTAAATCACAGTAAAAATATACACTTTTTATTTGGCTGGAATAAGGTCAGCCATGTGTGTATATAGTATATGAGTACATTGATGCATACCTCCCAACCATCATTTTTTTGTGGGATTGACCTGCAAAACGGATGTCAAAAAGGGGGTAGCTTACGCAAAAATGCCCGAAATTGGGCATTTCTGGGAAGTTTTATGGGCATTCAGGAGTGGGGCTTAAAACTGTCTTGTTAATGAGAATTTAACGGGGTTGGCCATCAATATCTGATCGGCCGAGAGTCAGACCATGACCGATTAGATATTGATGGGCTATACTAGGACAACCCCTCTAAATTTTGGGAGGTATCCTTGATGCATTCGGTGAACTACAGCCTCACAAAATCTCAATAACAACGTTGCACCTGGCAGGAATTAGTATAGGAAATCTCTTGAGTCTTTTGGCCTGTAACTTGAATCAATCATACTTAAAAAGTAATACAACATTTTTTTCACATTTTCTAACACCATTAGTTTAGAATACCATGGTATTCTAAATGTAATGATTTTGTAAATATTTATCACAAGTATTACGTTAATGAGAACATATAATCCGTAACTTTGCTTACCATTTTGGATTACCAGAATCAAAAATTATCAACTATCCACAGGATAGGTGAAAATTGTCTGATCGCTGGGACCCCACACCTATTGTGAGAACAGGGGTCTTAAAACCTGTTTTTCCTTAATGCTCAACCACATTGAGAAAGATGTTAAATGCAGGAACGGGCACACGCTCGACCCCCACTACATAAAAGCTCATTTGCACCCCCCACACAGTGAGGAAGGAGCTTAAATGTGGCAGCGTTCAAGCATGCACCCACCTCTCTATTGGGCCTCCAGCGATCAGACAATTATTATCTTTTCTGAGGATAGGTGATCATTTTTGATTCTGGAACAACCACTTTAATTAACCTCTTTTGAAAGGTAGGCAAAGAATGCAATGGGAAAAAAAAGACCGCAATTTTACCATTTGGGATTTTTACTGATGATTTCTACTCTTAAGAAAAGCTTGGTCATTTCTAAGGGGCTGTTTGCTACATTTGCCACACTCCTCCAACACTGCTCAGCCTCCATAACAACTGAGTGGTGTTGTTATGCGCAATATAGAAAAATGCATGATACAGCTACTCATCATTAAGTTGTTTCTTGGAAAAAAATTGCTAATTGCAGCTTCACTGACGGGTTGTCTAGAAAAGTGAGACTTTTGAAGAAGTGGTTATAGAAAAATTTAGACTTTTTAGTTTTTACCTAGATTTATTGTTTTTATTGATAAATTTATTTATAATTATTTTTATTCTTGCACTACAAGATATTTCATTTTTGTTTTTAGTTTGAGCAACAACTTGTTGAGAAGAAAATAACCTGTTTATTTTTCCGTTTTTCCATATAGGGCCTTCAAAACGCACTGTTCTTCAATATCCAACAACTACAATTTTTCCAAAGGACTGGTTGGATAGGATAAAACATGGATGCTTTCGAACAATAACCTCTAAAACTTCTACAACAGATATTTCTAACCAAGTAGAACTTCTTGGTGGAAAATTCTCTCAAGATGATTATACAAACGTCACAAGTAAAATCCTATCCTTGGTTGGGAAGAACCTGCACAACCAGAAGTACCATCCGTTGTGGCTCATAAAAGAGCGGATCAAGGAGCATTTTTACAGGGAATTTATAGGGCGCTTTGCTAACCCCCTCTTTTCTGTATATGATAATCTCAGCCCAGTTGTTACGACAGAACAGAATTTTGACAAATTACTTATTCCATTGGATCATCCTAGTAGAAAAAAAGGCGACAATTACTATTTAAACAAGACTCACATGCTACGTGCTCACACCTCAGCCCATCAATGGGATTTGATGCACTCAGGACTGGATGCATTTCTTGTGGTGGGAGATGCCTACCGACGTGATGAAATTGACAAGAGTCATTACCCGGTGTTTCATCAAATGGAAGGTGTCTGCCTTTTCTCAAACCATGAGGTAAATAATGAAATATAAAAAATAATGTATTCATAGTTAAAATGTGGTAAATAACAACCGAACCGTTATCACCAGACAACTCGAAATGTGGATAATGTTGGAATTAATAGTACACAACCTTGCCAGTGACACGCAATGCCCTTGTTTCTATTTAGTTAGATTTTTTTCCTCAGCGCTTGTTATGACTGTAGTAGAAGTCCATATAGCTTTTTGCCACTACCCATAATAGTATACATGGCACATGTGAGCTATCTGCTGTTACACGGAAGTTTTATATTGCTGTCAATGTACAGGTATTCCCATTTAGTAAGAGCTGCAGTGTAAATCAGCTAGGCACTTCATATGAAGTAGGCCTAAGGCGGGATTCACACGACCGGGTCGGGTCCGAGCCCGAGTGCCGGCCGGTAAAATCGGCCATTCTGCCCGGCCGGTTTGCATAAAGTTATGCATCCGTGCCGGGCCGGGCAGATCCGGACAGTGACATCAGCGGCAACTCCTGAAGGGGAATCCCCATGTGTTCGGGGATTCCGCTTCAGGAGTTTCCCCTGATGTCACTGCCCAGATATGGACAGAGACATCAAGCGCTCTGTCCAGGAGCGGAATCCCCGAACACACGGGGATTCCGCTCCTTCAAGGAGCTAAAGTGCGGCTAGCACATAGCAGAGCGGGGAGATACCTCCCCGCTCTGCTATAGTGGCGTCGCTACAGTAGTAGCAGCAGCAGCTGCTGCTACTAGCGGCGCCATCGAAGGTGTCGCCGAGCCAGGGTGCTTTTAACAAGCAGGGGAAGGGAGCCAGCGCAGCGCTCCCTTCCACCTGCTGTACACCCAGGCCCTGCAACACAGTGTACAGCGATGCCATTCGTCAGAATGGCATCAACTCCTCCTCCTCACATGCACTCTGCGCTGTGAGGAGGAGGAGATAGAGCGCAAGCGCCGGGAAACCCGGCCATCACTCGGAACACATTCCGGTGATGGCCGTGTAATACCCGGCCCCATAGACTTGTATGGGAGCCGGGCGGCCGGGTGCCCGGGCAAAGATAGAGCATGTCCTATTTTTTGACGGCCGGATTTTCCGGCCGTCAAAAAATCGGTCGTGTGAATAGCCCCATTAGGGGTCTATGATTCCTAATGCAGCCGGGTGCCGGCCGATTTATGAACGGCCGGCACCCGGCCGGGAAAC
Organism: Rhinoderma darwinii; assembly: GCF_050947455.1. Classification (NCBI taxonomy): domain Eukaryota; kingdom Metazoa; phylum Chordata; class Amphibia; order Anura; family Rhinodermatidae; genus Rhinoderma; species Rhinoderma darwinii. The sequence continues at coordinate 156,588,725 of NC_134691.1, read as the reverse complement.
CCTGCCGTGTGAATGAGGCCTAAAGAGAACATTTGTCTTAGGCCTTATGCTCCTGACCATATTACGACTTCGTATAATTTCCTACTACAGAACCCATAGAAATCTATGGGCTCATACTATTCTATATGAAATCCTAGAGATAAACAAATCGTGCCATATTCCATTGGATGTTGTATTACAAAGAAAGATGTTAAAAAAAGGATAATGCATTTTTAATGGCCAATGGAATCATAAACTAAGAAGGCAGAATATATTGTATATTATTGTATATGAGGGATGCTAATTTTGCATAAAAATGCTTATTTAAAAGAACTTTCAAAAAAAGCTCAGTAGTCCAGAGAATAAAGGTGAATTAATTAAAATTTTTGGTAACGTTTTGTGTCGTTATAGAATATTTTCTGGAGATAATAAGTATCAGAAACCATATACCAGCACCCCAAAAGCACAAACTATTGCTTGTCATGTGAAGCAATTATGAGGGGATAACATCCCAACTTGATTGAACGCAAACGTCATATAAGATACATATATATATTAAGGAGGTATTCCAGCCAAAAACATGCTCTACCTATCCTCCGGATAGTTGATAAATGTTAGATCATGGGGGTTTGGTTTGATCGCTACCCCCCCCCCCCCTCTGCCGCATGACTCCAGCAAGGAGGAGTTCGAATGGAGCGGTGGTGCAGTGAATAGTTTTCGACTGAAATTCCTCTTTAGGGGACATGCACATCTGTCACCATTTTCACATGAAGTAACTATAGGAGTGTATGCGGTTCCTTTTTATACTGCCCATCATTAAAAAATTTTCTATTTTGGCCTGTCGCTTATGCAAATTAGGAATACATGGATCCCAGGCCAAAAAAAAAAGGGTCCTGGTTTTTCTTGATATGTGCAGGTTTTTGACAAGGGTGCATTGACACACCATTACCACACCACACCACAGCACAGCCACATGTTAAATCAGTATTTTATTTTTTTTAGAAGTTTTACCACGATTGCCATTTGCAGCAAAACCAAATGTAAGGCCTTATTTATAGCGCATGTTGGGTATGGGGGTATGGGAGTATGGAGCAGGCTCACGGGCTGAGCCCACTCCATAGAACGAGCGTGTATCTTACAGCCGACGCTTCAGAGCAACGAGCTCAATCCCACTTGTTTAACCCCTTAATTGCCGCAGTCAATCGCGACTGCGGCATTTAAGTGGTTAGAAATAGGGGGCGGCCCCCTGTAACATTGCAACGGCAACCCCTGCGACATCGTGTCGATGTTGCCAAATTATACTGTCAATTAGCTGTCGGAAAACACCCATTTATTTGTTTATCCGTCTTAAATGCAGCAGTCAAGGATACAGGAAGGAGTGAAGTGCCTTTTTCTGCATCCTCGCCCTGTGTGAATATACGTGACATCACAGCAAAGGGATTTTCTCACAATAAATGTTTGTCACCTATCCTACAATAAACATTTATATGTACCCCACAATAAACATGTATCCCCTTTCCAGAGCAGCACTGCTGTAACTTTCTTAGAGTTTGCTACATGGGCAGCTTCTGATGACATCATCTACGTTGGTCCTTAAACTGCACATTCAAAAGTGAAATACTGCATGGGATTGTGGTAGACAATTCTTGAAAAAAAAAAAATTTAACTTAATTAGTAATATATTTCCCTCAAGGTCACTGACTTTTACGTTGCGACTGGTGGTCAACTTTAATGAGTGTTTCTCGTTCTGGATAAATAAATGCATATAATACGCCTTGCCTGTAAATAATCCCTTCAGTGCCACTAGGATGTTTTTCTTGGATTTCTAACGTGAATGAGAAAACCCCTTTGAATGTCAAGGTCAATAATCTTTACTTTCCGAGCGATGTCTTTTCTACACAATGTGAGTGTACCTTTCTGACTTAGCTCAAATAAAGGGAATACTTAATATATTTTCTAGAACATTGTCTGAGGTTTTCACATTGTAATTAAATTTGCTTAGCGCAGCAGGGAAGAGGGAATGAAGCAAAAACGAAATGTTCTGAGAGTTAATAACAATTGAACAGTCTTTTTTCCTAATCTGATTGTGTTTGCTAAAACTGAGACAGGCACAAGTAGGTAATGATCAGGATGCTTGACTGCTAATGCATACAAGCAGTGTTGGTTTTCACTCTTCCGCTTGGGCCCATGTAAAGAAATACCTGCAGGTAGGATCTATACGAGCGGTGAGTGGCAAATAAAAAAGAGCTGTGCTTGGGCCTTGGGCTTGAAGAAGCTTTAGGGCCCATTCACTGTACTGAAAGACAAAAATGTGTTAGCACAATGGCCACATGTCCAGCTCCGCAGGCGGCACAACAGATTTGTCTGCCTTTGGCCATGATATAGATGTTATCTTTTTATAAATTCACCAGCAGTAAGTTAGGCTTTTGAGATGTCTAGGTAAGTATGTAAAAAGTTCACGGCTTATGCTTGCAAATAGAATTGATTATATCTTAAGGGCATATTCCCATCTGATAATGTTATTAAATATCACTCAGATACGCCATAACATTTGGATTGTTGAGGGTCTGATCTCTAGGACCCCTGTCAATCCAGAAAACAAAGGCATTGGCTTTCCACCTGCACACTGGCAAATAGGTCTATGTTGCAGTTCCCTGCACAGCAAGTTACCAGAGAGCAATGCTGTCCAAAAAAACTAGCGGTGTGACCGTTTTAGTCCAATGATTGGTGGAGGTCCCAGCAGCTGGACCCAACGTCAATCACTAAGTGATGGTATATCCTAGATACCGTATGCTATCACTAACTATGGTGGCGAAACGTCTTTCATGTGAAATAATGCAAAACTGGACAAAGTCATAGAGTAGGGGACCTTTTTTCTGCTTCTCTTTGGTGAGGCGTGTGATGTTCGCCGGTCTTGATGATGTTGCTATAACGGCTGCCGCACCGTTCCCCGCTGCTTTCACGGCCGCTGCTCCGGTTCCTGTACCCTCCATTCCCTCATGCTCGTCCCGAGCTCCACTCACCCGATTCGGACGCTCTGGTGGCTCTGGGCGTCGTCAGGTAACTGCATCGCTCACCTCCCTCCATGGCCGTCATCCACGATGTGCGGCTGTAGCCACTAGAGGGCGCATGCGCTGACTCTTCCCTTCTTAAAGGGCCAGTGCGTGCCAAAATCCTAAGACTTCCTCTTTAAGGATCCTCAGATGCTTGCTTGTTCAACCAAGTTATCCCTGTGAGCTTCCCTATACCCAGTTTCCCTGTTACCTTGCCTTCTGCCTTTGTCTGGATTTCCCATTGTCACCTCTGCCTGAATTTGTACTATCCTTGCCTGCCGCCTGCCTTGACCTATTGCTATCGATACCCGTTACGACGTCTGCTGCCTGTCCTGACTTCTGGCCTATTTATCTGACTGCCTCTAAACCCGCTGTGCCAGGCGTTGCCCTGGGTTACAAGCACCATCTCCCAGACGACACAGAGGATCCACAAACAAACCGGTGAGAACCGTTAGAGTTGTGTTGGTCAGTCTGCAGCAGTCGACTCTTTGGTAAGTTTTGAAAAGAAGTGCTCGCAGCAGTAAGTTGTTCCGACTTAATTAAAGGTTTTTTTTTCCATCAGGAACATTCATGACATCCATAGGATATGTCATAAATGTCAGATAGATGCTGGTTCCTTCTCTCAGACCTGCACCTATCTCTACAAAGGGGCCCCCTAAACCCGTGCTACCTCTCTGTGATCCGGCTGATTTCCGACCATGAAGAAGAAAACAGCGTAGCTCGCTGAGCTGCGCTGTTTTCGTAACTCCCATAGTAGTGAATGGCAGTTACGGAAGCAGCGTAGCTTGCGAGTTGCGCAGTTTCGGTAGCTACTATTCTGCTCTATGGGACTTACGGAAACAGCGTAGCTCAGCAAGCTACGCTGTTTTCTTCTTCATGGTCAGAAATCACAAGCTTCAGCGACAACACAAAGAGGTAGAGCAGGGTTTAGGGGGCCCCGTTCTAGACAGAAGTGGGACCCGCATCTATCTGACATTTATGACATATCCTGTATATATGTCATAAATGCCCTTGATGAAAAAAAAACCTTTAAATCATCTGACCTCACTTATAGTGAGTAGGGCGGGCAGACGGAGCCAAGGAGGGAATGACATGGCGGCAGCGGTGGTCAGAGTCATGTCAGGGCATGCTGTGACAGAAGTGGACCAGTCTGGTCACCTGACCTCACGTCACTGACTCAGGTCAGGTGACCGGACTGGTCCACTCTTGAGCCGGCACGCACCGACCACACTCAGACTGCCGCCGCCATACTTGGCTCCATCTGCCCTTCTCCTGCTCCCAAATGCAAGTGAATAGGGTGGATAGAGCCAAGTAGCGAATGACACGGCGGCAGCGCGGTCTAAGTGAGGTCGGGCCGGACCAAATGATCTTGCGCGCCTTATATTTCCTGTGAGCTGGACGTTCCCCACCCCTGATCTAACTGGTTCTTATGGTCTACAATAATTTGTTTATCACTAGGATAATGTTTTTTCCTCCATTATTAATACTAAGGTCGTCTGCATGATCCCCTATTAAAGTGTCAAGAACTGACAATTGGATTATACATGACCATTGTTTTTATAGTGCTTTTTAATTTTTCACTGTGTTTTTTAATAAAAGTTTTTGGTCTGGTTGTCAGAGGCAACATCCATGTAACTCTTTTATATTTCTTGCTATGTGCCAAGAGTAGTGGTACCAGTGTTGGTAGCTCTAACAATAATATTTTAGTCATTTTTATTTTTCCATTTTAAAGAAATTTCCTCGGATTTAGTAAATGAGGAACTAAACTTGTTTTGTTTTTTTAAACTTAAAAAAAAAACTATATTTTGTTAGAATTCTGTTTCTGATGTCTGGGACCATGACTAATGGGGAGCACTGGCGTAGCTATAGGGGTCGCAGCGGTCGCAATTGCGACCGGGCCCTGAAGCCAGGGGGGCCCACAGCCCCCCGCACCACATCAATAAAAAGTTACTATAGTAACTCGGGCCGCGGGCCCCTGTTACTATAGTAACAGACTGTACTTACCTTCCTGGTTCCGGATCACAGCGGAGGTCCTGACGTCAAGCGCTGTGCGCAGCCCATGACGTCACAGCGCTATGCGCCGCGCACAGCATCGAGACGACAGAACTACCGCCGCGGCTGAAGAGGAAGGTAAGATTAGCCCTGACTGGCGGGATCCGACTCCCGGGACCCGCCAATCAGCTGTTTTGAAGGGGCCGCAGCACTCGTACGAGAGCTGCTCCCCTTCATTCCGGTCACACTGTGAATCGGTGTCGGCGATTCACAGTGTGAGCGAGTAGTGAAATGAAGGGGAAGCAGCTCTAGTACGAGTGCTGCGGCCCCTTCAAAACAGCTGATTTGCGGGTCCCGGGAGACACATCAGCTATTGATTGCCTACCCTGTGGATAGGCCATCAATGTTTAGGGACTGCACAACCCCTAAGCCTACGATGTAGCAGGCTTAGAGGGCCCATGAGACAGGATCACAGATTGTGTGATGCTGTCTGCTGGGCCCTGTATCTAAGCCAATCACATGCTAGGCTTAGATACATGGCCCATGTGTGATCCTGTCTGCTGGGTCCTGTATATAAGCCTACCACACTGTAGGTTTAGATACAGGGTCCAGCACACAGTAATCTTATACTGTATAAGATTACTGTCTGCTGGACCCTGTATCTAAGCCTACATTGTGGTAGGCTTAGATACAGGGTCCCACAGACAGTATCACACATGGGCCCTGTATCTAAGCCTAACACATGTGTTACTAATCGTTTTTCTTGTGTGTTTTCTTACAGGTTCGGTCGTTGGACTACGGCGGATTCCAGGACTACTTCGATGACGGCTTTTTTTTATTATTAATAAAATGGTTAATGAGGGTTGTGTGTGTTTTTTTTTTTATTTCAATAAAATATTTTTTCTATGTCTTTGTTTTTTTTTTAAACTATATTATTACCGCCTTAGTAATGGCCGCTGGCTGATTGACAGTATCCATTGCTAAGGCGGGGCTTAGTGTTAGCCGGTGCAGAGGCGAACACTAACCCCCTTTATTACCCCGGGGTGCTGGGAAGAGCCGGGTACCATCCAGTACCTGACCATCTGTAGTGATGGTCGGCCATTGGGGTGGCCGCAGGCTGGTATTATCAGGAGGGGAAAGGCCAGATACAGTGGCCCTTCGCACCCTGGTAATGCTAGGCTGCTGCTGCTGCTTTATTGTATCTGGCTAGTTATTTTCATAACCAGACAGATACAACACAGCAGCAGCAGACAGCATTACCAGGGTGGGAAGGGCCACTGTTTTTGGCCTTCCCCAGCCTAATACTACCAGCCTGCGGCCGCCCCGGTGCCTGACCGTCACTACAGATGGACGGGTACTGGTTCATACCCGGCTCTTCCCAGCATCCCTGGTGGCGGTGGGTACCGGGGTAATAATGGGGGTCAGTATTGGCCTCTGCACCTGCTAACATTAAGCCCCGCCTTAGTAATGGGGGTTGCCAATCAGCCAGCGGCCATTACTAAGGCGGTGATAATAAAGTTTTAAAAGATACAAGCACATAGAAAAAATATTTTATTGAAATAAAAAAACACAACCCTCAATAACCATTTTATTGAGAATAAAAAAACGCCGTCATTGAAGTCCTCAAATCCGAAGTCCAACAACCGAACCTGTATCTAATCCTATCATGTGTGATACTGTCTGCTGAGCCACTGTATCTAATCCTATCATGTGTGATACTGTCTGCTGAGCCACTGTATCTAATCCTATCATGTGTGATACTGTCTGCTGGGCCCTATATCTATTCCAATCATGTGTGATACTGTCTGCTGGGCCCTATCTCTAATCCTATCATGTGTGATACTGTCTGCTGAGCCGCTGTATCTAATCCGATCATGTGTGATACTGTTTGCTCAGCCACTGTATCTAATCCTATCATGTGTGATACTGTCTGCTCAGCCAATGTATCTAATCCTATCCATAGTTTATAGGGTCGTAGTGCTATAGATATGCTATGCTGTCTCCTATACACACTGGCGGACACATATGTATTGGGGCTATTTCCCCTGACATTTTAAGCCCTGAGGGTATGTTCACACGGCAGCGGCCGTTACGGCTGAGATTACGGAGCTGTTTTCAGGAGAAAACAGCACCGTAATTTCAGCCGTAAAGGCATGTGCTGCGGACCGTCGGCCATGAGAAGTATGCGGGGGGGGGGGGGCGACGGCGACCCAATAAGAACTTTTGCATCGGGGCCCATGAGCCTTTAGCTACACCCCTGATGGGGAGGCACTGCTTGCTTACACGTGCCTACTACACAATTGTCCATACAGAACAGTTTATTGTGATAGTACTGCTAAAGTCTCATCTCCTGCTCTTCCTGGTATGTGTATTACCCTTATGCCTAGATTAGGCTTTATAAGTGGCACTGGTGCCACCTGCTGGGCTGCACGGCCCTTCAATAAGGCCATACGCTGATATATTTTTTTTATAAAGTCTCTACCTATTATGCAACATATTTGTGTTGTACTGTAATAGTGTCATCTCCCATTATCCTATGTGTATTATATCATGCTAGAAAATATACGCTCTTATACATTTCTGTGATTCTAATCTATGTCAGTAGCCTGTCTAACTCAACTCAGTTGTTTTTTTTTATAAGGAATGTTATGTTCTATACCACATGTAAATTATCTCTTTACATAAATAATTTAAAAGTTCTATTTAAATTAAACCTTCTGTTCACATGCACATAACTGACTGAAGACATTTTCATTTAAAGCCACTTCTATATGAGCAAAGTAAATGTTTAAGCTTTTTCTACACCATTGTAATAGCACTATTTGAGGACTTCAATCAATTCAACCTTAATAGACTGGGTTCACACAGAGTTTTTTGCAGGCGGAAATTCTGCGTCAAAATTCCATAAGGAAGTTTGAGCCAGATTTTCCTCTGCCTGCACGCCGCGAATATATTTGCGGCGTTTTTCACCCGCGGACATTGAGTGCCAGGGGCATAAAACGCCACGAAATACGCTTTCTCTGCCTCCCATTGATGTCAATGGAAGGTCAGAAGCGTAAACGCCCGAAGATAGGGCATGTCCCTTCTTTCTCCCGTGAGACGGTTTTACCACTCGCGGGAAAAAGACGCCTCCGCCTCCCATTGAAATCAATGGGAGGCATTTTCGTACGGTTTTTGACGAGTTTTGCAGCGCGGTTTCCGCATTAAAAAAACTCGTAAAAAAACTCAGTGTGAACATACCCTTATATTGTATTTATTATTGAATTTATAAATAATTTCATGTGCCCATTCATCTCACTGTTTTAAAAAAAACAGATACATGGATGGATCTTACCTGTATTACGTGCACTGTGGTCTATTATTTTTCATGTCCTTATGTTCAGCAATCAACAAATGTCAGCTCATATACCAGTATATCTATAGTGGCTTTCCTCCTTATTAGGGATCCCCTATTTTTGAACATTGTCAGGTCTTATTCACACGACAGGGTCCGAATCCTTTCCGTTCCGGGCCGTGTTGCTGGTTTTAACGGCCGATTTTGACCCGTTTTGCATCCGGTTTTTTCCCTGTCCGTTTTAAAATCGGATGAATTTCATTTGTACATTTTTTGCCACACACTTCCCTCTGTAGATAATGCCACACACTGCCCTCTGTAGATACTGCCACTGCCCCCCTTGTAAGTAATGCCACACAGACCCCCCCCCTGTAAGCAATGCCACACAGCTCCCCTGTAGGTAATGCCACACAGCCCCCCTGTAGGTAATGCCACACAGCCCCCCTGTAGGTATTGCCACTCCCCCCTGTAAGCAATGCCACACAGCCCCCCTGTAGGTAATGCCACACAGCCCCCTGTAAGTAATGCCACACAGCCCCCCTGTTGGCAATGCCACACAGCCCCCTGTAGGTAATGCCACACAGCCCCCCTGTAGGTAGTGCTACACAGACCCCTTGTACATAGTCACCCCCCATAGAGGGCACCCCCCCTACTTTTCTGTAAGGGACGGCTCCAGGAGAAGTCCCTCACTTCACTGTCAATATATGGACAGTGAAGTGAGGGACTTCTTCCGCTTCAGAAGTCCCTGAAGTCACTGTGTCCATATATGGACAGCGAAGGCAGGGACTTCTCCTGGAGCGGAATCCCCGGCCACATCGCCGGGGATTCTGCTTCAGAAGTCCTGACGTCACTGTGTCCATATATGTACACAGTTAAGTCAGAAACTTCTGCTGGAGTGGAATCCCCAATCCCCGGCCACAGTGTTGCCAAAGCTGTGGCCGGAGATTGGGGATTCCGCTCCTACAGGGAGCAAAAAAATACTCTCCTCCTCACATGCACTTCGCACTGTGAGGAGGAGAAGGAGAGAGAGCGAGCGACGGAAGACATGGCCGTCACTTGGAGCACAGTCAAGTGATGGCCGTGTATTACCCGGCCTCATAGACTTCTAAGGGAGCCGGGCGAATGGCCGAAAATAGCGCATGTCCCCTTTTTTGACGGCAGGGTTTCCCGGGCCGTCAAAAAATCGGTCGTGTGAAATGTCCCATTAGGGATCTATTGTTCCTACTGCAGCCGTGTGATGGACGTTTTTTGAACGGCCGTCACACGGCCGGGAAACCCTGTCGTGTGCATAAGGGCTTGGAGGTTGGTTCCCTTTTATACTTATTGTCACACTAGTTCAAACCAAAATGGATGTATAAACTGTTTGCTGTCAACATTCTTCCCTGACAAACCAGTTTTGTTCAGATGAAGAAGCACGTTATTTCTTTGCCGGTAGAGAAGCTTCTGTCAGGCACCTTTTGCACCAGGTTTAACAGGTGATCCCTATAGACATCGGATTGTTGCCAGACCCCTTCAAAATCAACATGATCCGCTGACAATAATCTATCTTTGGCCAGATTTACACCACTTTTTATGTAAACTATGATTTCTCATCTTCGAAATTTGTCATGTCGTGGTTACGCTATATTCACACCACGTTTGTGGTCTAGGTTTGTCATATCCCCTGGAAAAATTAATTATAAAGGTTTTCCCACAAACCCATGTATCCCCTATATACAGGATAGGGGATACATGCGTGATTGCTGGGGGTTCGATCGATGAGGAGAACGGGTGACCGAAAGTCCCTGAAGTGCTCCATGAGTTAAATATATGCCAGCTCAGAGCTGACATAGATTGCCGCTATAATTTCTGCCAGTTTTCTGGCTCAAATTATAATAAATGTGTTGAGCTATGGTGTTAAATGTGTTAAACTGTGCCCCTTTTTCTAAAAGTAGCAAGGACGGCATAAAATGCTGAAATGTTACAAATCTTAAAGCAAATTTAGATTTATTTGTCTTTTGCAACTTTTCTATAATAGAAAACTGATGAATTCCCCCCATTGTCTTGGGACGACAACGACGGAGGGCTTGAATGACACTTATAAAAAATAAAAAATATTATACATGAATTAAACATTATTGCAGCACAATAATTCTTTATTTATTTATATTTTTGTAGCTCTTTGCAAAGGTGGAAGATAATGATGCATGCCAGTTGTTTGAGCAAGGTTTTCGCACACCCACCAAACAAGAGAGCCATACACTTGAAGCCATGAAACTTGTGGAGTATCATCTAAAGCAAACACTTTCCAAACTCATCAATCATCTGTTTGGTGAAGGTATGTTCCACTAATTTCTATTATGTCTAACCGTAAAAAAAAAATATTTAAAAATTCTCAAGCCACCCCCTTAGGAACAGTGGTACTCTGCACTGCTGCTAATAGAGTATTGCATTTCCAATTAAGGCCTCATGCACACGACCGTGCATTTGCCGCTGTATACTATCCACAATTGTGGATAGTATAGAACACATGCTATCCTACGGGCCAATGCACATGACTGTGGTTTCCACTGTCCGTGCATTACCCGAGGTCCGGACTGCAAAATAAATTAGGACATGTCCTTATACGGTCCACAATTGCAGTCCGGGCTCATTGAAGTCAATGCACAGCTTGCTTGTGCACGATCCGTGATTGCGGACGGCCCGCAGATGACGCTCCACGGCCCGTCAATGCCGTAATCACGGACCACGCACACTGCTACAGTCAGGTGCATGAGGCCTAATTCTTTACATTGGACAATGAGAGAAAATAGCTTCCTCATGTTTGTTGGGTTCTCATAGCCCATCAAAAATATAAACTCTCCCAAATGAAGAAGCGGTTTATGTTAAGATAGCAACTTATGTAACTGGTTATTAGTGTCTACTTACTTATTGTGGATTATTTTTTTCCGAGTGGATTAATTTGAAACCCTTTTTTTTTTTACATTTTCTCCCAAATAAAAGTGATAACCATGGTGGTTCTCTATATACAGTAGAATTGACATTCTGTGCATACCTGTGTAGCCAACATCACTCTCATTGGCCTTCGTGTTATCTGACTCTACCTTTAGATCACTCCTTACTCTCGTACTATCTTGTTGCGCGATCTCTGCCAGCCCTGACCTCAGATTTGTACGACCACATTTTTTTTAATGGATTTTGGTACCTCGCTTCGAATATATTATCTTCAATCCCTTATTCGGTGATATTGTAAACTACTCAAGGGGCACAACTTCAGGATTTCCTGCACAATGTCCGTTCCCTATGTTGAGGGGATGAATAGTAAATTAGCTTGTCTGTCTGTCTGTCTCTCTTTCTCTCTCTCAGTCTTTGTCTCTGTCCACTTATTTCTACAGACAAACTGATTCAGCATTCCCCAGTAACACACAGCATTAGGCCGGATTCACACGAGCATGTGCATTTTGCGCGCGTAAAAAACGTGGCATTTTGCGCGCTGAAAAGGTCCATAAAAGCTCCGTGTGTCAGCAGCATATGGTGCGTGGCTGCATGATTTTTGCGCAGCCGCCATCATTATGACACTCTGTTTTTATGTTTGTAAACAGAAAAGCACGTGGTGCTTTTCTGTTTTCATTCATAGTTTTGACTACTGTAGCGCGCATCACGTGCGGCACACAGAAGTGCGTCCGCGTGCCGTGCGTGGTTTTCACACACCCATTGACTTCAATGGGTGCGTGATGCGCGAAAAACGGGCAATTATAGGACATGTCGTGAGTTTTACGCAGCGCACATTCGCTGCGTGAAAATCACTGACAGTCTGAACGACCCCATAGACTAACATAGGTCCGTGTGACGCGAGTGAAAATGACGCGCGTTGCACGGACGTATTATACGTTCGTCTGAATAAGCCCTTACCTGCATGTGACTAAGCCTGAGTGGAGGGTGTGCTGGGTTTATATACGATGCACTTGATTAATGCCAGGTGAGGCAGAGCTGCAGCCACACAAAGTATATGTATTTCTTTTGTATGATTTGGTTATGTGTATAGAGCTTGTAAGCTTCTTTTCATTTTAAAGGGAATCCTAATAAAGTTGGTGTAATCCTTTCCCACGTGGCGTGTAAAACACCCGTCACAGAGGGAGTAAAGTAACTACATGAGCTAATCACAGAGAGCGTGGCCATAGCATTATAGGATCGATCTATATGCATCCCTGCTGCAATAAAAATGAAAATTGTGGTTTAACTATAAACACATCGCTGGAATATAGTGATGCCTTAACCAATCATAAGATTAATAAAATAAAAATAAAACTATGTATAAACATTGTAGCAGAAGCCTATGTAGAGTAATACTGAGTGATACAATGTGTAGTAACCAACAAGCAAACCCATTTAACACCTGTCAATACTAAATAGCATGCAGAGTATAGTGTCCGGGCTGGGTAAATATACTAGCGACATCCAGCCCATCTGCCCCTTGGGTCAAATTATAATAAGCACCCATAATCCCGCCAGTGACCTTTTTTAAATGTCATTAATAATTTAAACATATTAATAAAGGTTACATTTTATGTATTTACATGGCCGTTTCTCTTCTCCTTCCCTACGGCTCCATGCACACGACCATAGTTTTCATCAGAAATTAAGGATCCGTAATTGCGAATGAAACTGCCGACCTATTCATTTCTACTGGCCACGGACACCTTGCTGTATATTTACGAATGTGGGTCCATGCCGTAGAAATGATCCACAAAATATAGAACATGTCCTATTCTTGTCTGCAATTGCGGCGCGGACTCTGCAAGTCAGATCTGTATTTGCGGACAGTAAAAACCCTTACGGTCGTGTGCATGAGGCCTAAGTCAGCAACAATTTACTTTGGTGGTGCACACCCAATATAAAAAATAAAATCTCTTTTAGGTGTTTACAGCCACACCATTACTTTTACCGTGCTACTTCCCACTCCTCTTATTTGGAAATAATTCTGGGATGTTTTGTTACATTATGGATTGCTCACTTAAGTAATCTCCGATGATTGACATGTTGTTCTTGTAGAAATGTGGGGACTACTTCTCCTATCTATCTATCTATCTATCTATCTATCTATCTATCTATCTATCTATCTATCTATCTATCTATCTATCTATCTATCTATCTATCTATCTATCTATCTATCTATAAATCTATCTATCATCTATCTATCCCATATCTATCTTTCTATCTATCCCATATCTATGCGGATGGGCGGTGACAGAAAGAAATTATTGAAACAGAGGGAATTGAAATGGATTTAGTCATTGTATCAGCATTATCAAAGGAGACAGCTTTATCCATCACCATACCAATAAAAGGTACATGATTAAGAACAGATATACATGTAGATCCAGTTATGTTATCTATGTTATACAATGTCCTTGTGGGCTATTATATGTAGGTGAGACCATTAATGAATGCCGGGTCCGGTTGAACGATTACAAATCCTCTATTAGATTAGGGAAAGCAGGATTGCCAGTCCCTAAACATTTTATTTCATGTAAACATAATGTCAGTCAACTGCGTTTTAGAATTATTGATCATATACCGGCCATGCTGAGGGGCGGTGACAGAGAGAAATTATTGAAACTGAGGGAATTTAAATGGATTTATGAATTGGACACGTTAAACTCTAGGGGACTCAACCTTGACTTCAGTTTTAAATCGTTTACGTAAAGGCAATTTGCAGGCTGAAATGTACTTTGTGAATATTTAGATTTGTTGATTCTTTTTAATTGTTCACTTATATAGCACCCTTTGTTTGTGTTTTTTTTTACAGCGACTTATCTATTAGGACGCATACAAACCTACCAAAACCGCTGAAATCAATCCGAAAATGAGATTGGATATATTCACAGTAAAATTGTCCATATGGATTTTATGTCCTTGTTACTGACTGCATAGACCGCTGTTCACATTTACTCTGTTATGACTGTATATATAATATATTTGTTATCCATTATTTCACTGGACCATGTTTGGATTATTTGTGATATTACTACCATACCATCGTCCTGTATTCTGTATTGGTGGAGCGGTGGCCGCCTTGTGCACTGTACCGAGCGGCGGATGTACGCTCGCGCATGCGCACTTGAGGTATTTGAACCAGGGAGCTATTACTTCCAGCTCCGTGAGTTTTTAGCAGAATCGGTCGCTATTGCACATGCGCGGTTATCCGGCGCAGGCGCACTAGGACTGACAGCCGCCATGTTATTGAGGTATTGGCTTCTGTATTCCGGACAGGCGCAATGGTATTGTTTAGATGCAAAATAGAATATATGTCTTTATTTTAATATCCTTAGCGGCCATGGATCGGTACACTCAGCGGTTGCGGTGAGGTTTGTGGACGCCCAATATTCACTATTGTCTATTATATATGTGATAGAAATGAATAAATGTAGAGCTTGGAAGAAGCAGACACCAGTGGATGGGATGTTTACTGGGGTTGCTAAGATACTAATGGTGACTCATCCGCACATGTGTTGTTACATAGTTACATAGTTTGTACGGTTCAAAAAAGACACATGTCCATCAAGTTCAACCAAGGGATGGGAAAAGGGAAGTAAAAAATTTCTACACATAGGAGCTAATATTTTTTTGTTCTAGGAAATTATCTAAGCCTTTTTTAAAGCCATCTACTGTCCCTGCTGTTACCAGCTCCTGCGGTAGGCTATTCCATAGATTCACAGTTCTCACAGTAAAGAAGGCTTGTCGCCTCTGCAGGTTGAACCTTTTTTTCTCCAGACGGAGGGAGTGCCCCCTTGTTTTTTAGGGGGTTTTACATGGAACAGGACTTCACCATATTTGTTGTATGTGCCATTAATATATTTATATAATTTAATCATGACCCCCCTTAGTCGTCTTTTTTCAAGGCTAAATGGGTTTAGTTCTTTTAATCTTTCCTCATAACTTAGATTCTCCATGCCCCTTATTAGCTTTGTTGCTATTCTTTGTATTTTTCCAACTCCAGGGCATCCTTTCTATGAACTGGAGTCCAGAACTGGACTGCATATTCTAGATGAGGCCTCACTAATGCTTTGTAAAGTGGTAATATTACATCCCTGTTCCGCGAGTCCATGCCTCTTTTAATACACGACAATATCTTGCTGGCCTTTGAAGCAGCTGATTGACACTGCATGCTGTTATTTAGTTTATGATTTACAAGTACACCCAGATCGTTCTCAACAAGTGACTCCCCCAATGTAGCTCCCCTAGGACATATGATGCATGCAGGTTGTTCGTACCCAGGTGCATAACTTTACATTTTTCTACATTAAACTTAATTTGCCAAGTGGACGCCCAAACACTCAGTTTGTTTAAATCCGCTTGCAATTCACGAACATCTTCCATAGTCTGAACTATATTGCATAGCTTGGTGTCATCTGCAAAAATAGAAATAGTGCTATTAATCCCATCCTCTATATCATTAATAAATAAGTTGAATAGTAGGGGTCCCAGCACTGAACCCTGGGGTACACCACTTATAACCGGGGACCATTCAGAGTAGGAATCATTTACCACAACTCTCTGGATACAGTCCTTGAGCCAATTCTCAATCCAATTACAAACTATACTTTCTAAACCTATAGTCCTTAATTTACCCATTAGACGTCTATTAGGGACAGTGTCAAATGCCTTTGCAAAGTCCAAAAAGACTATATCCACAGCGGCCCCTCTGTCTAGGCTTCTGCTCACCTCTTCCTAAAAACAAATCAAGTTGGTTTGACAGCTTCTAGCACCCCATTATTCATTTATTTTTATTTATGCACTTTACTCATTACTGCCCCCTATATTTCACCCCTATTATCACTTGCACATACACTATTCATTTATAATTTTTTACTACACATCCCATGCACCACACATCACTCCCCTCAAGACTAGTGGGAGTTATTATTTAAAGCACCTGCTCACTCTCCTTCATCAGCGTTTCTAACCTGTCTGTGTCCATTTGTAAGAAAGGCCTTTTTTCTGTGTTTTTCTGTTATATGTCCCCTTGTTTTTATCTGTTTAGCTTCTGTCCTTAGTAAAACCGTGCTGGCTGTCACTTATAATACTATTTTTTGTCACATAATCCTGTATATAGTCTCTCAATAGCCCCTCAAAATTTTTCCCACAATGGATGTTAAGCTTACTGGTCTATAATTACCCGGGGAAGACCTAGAGACCTTTTTGAAAATAGGCACCACATTTGCCCTCTCGCCAGTCCCTTGGCACTATACCAGTCACTAGAGAATCTCTAAATATTATGAAGAGGGGACAGAAATAACTGAACTAAGCTCCTTAATAACTCTGGGGTGTAACCCATCTGGTCCCGGGGCATTGTGTACGTTTATTTAATTTAATTTAGCTTGCACCATATCTACATTCATCCAATTCAGTATATCAACTGATATATTAACAGCACTGGCACCAGCTACATCAGCTTCTCTTTCTTCTGTTGTATATACAGAGCTGAAGAACCCATTTAGTAACTCTGCCTTCTCTTGATCCCCTGTGACCAACTCACCATTACCATTATCTAGGGGTCCTACATGTTCAGACCTTGGCATTTTTGCATTTATATACTTGAAGAATTTTTGGGGATTTGTTTTACTATCCTGTGTTGTGAGTGCTGGATGTAGGGGGTGGGGTATATGAAGCCACTATGTACAATCACTTGCATGCTTGACAAAGGTGGGTGTGCCTGCCGAAACCTTGCAGCTCTGCATTCATCTAAAAATAGAAAAAATGTCAGCTGCACAGCCTTGAGAAAGGCTCTATTGTAGAGCTGAAACGCTGCACTTGACCAATGGATCAATAAAGCACCTACAACTTTTTTTGCTATATCTCTGGAGTGCTGCTTGATTTCTTGGATTTATCTATCATCTATCTATCTATCTATCTATCTATCTATCTATCTATCTATCTATCTATCTATCTATCTATCTATCTATCTCATATCTATCTATTCCCTGTCCAGCGGTAGTCTCTGTCCAGGGTGCTGAAAGAGTTAAGAGGCTGCACTGATCAGCAGTAACTCTTTCAGCACCCTGGACAGTGAGTACCGCTGGACAGGGAATAGCATGTGCGGCGCTCACAATATCGTGTACATAGTGTGAACGGGTTTCAGTTTCCTCTCGGAAACTGAAACACTGAAGTGTACATGTAGTACACACGGGAAGCACACGGTTCCAATCACGGACACACGGATCCGTTTAAAACGGCCGTGAAAACGGAGATGGAAGTGTGCATGAGGACTTAGGCTATGGGGCTCCCGTAATTACAGGTATCTAGGTGTGTGCACCTGTAATTACGGGAGCGTTGCTAGGCGACGTCAGGGGATAGTCACTGTCCAGGGTGCTGAAAGAGTTAACTGAAAGGTAGTAACTCTTTCAGCACCCAGGACAGTGACTACCGCTGGAGTTAAAAGTATTAAAAGTTAACTTACCCAGAACTCCTGCTTCTTCCTCCAGTTTGGCCTCCCGGGATGACGTTTCATCCCATGTGACCGCTGCAGCCAATCAGAGGCCAATCAGAGGCCAATCACAGGCTGCAGCGGTCACATGGACTGCTTTTAAACCAATGAAAATTCGGGTTTTAAACAAACTTTCCAAAATATATATTAGATAGACCTTTGGCTGTGGGTGCAAAAGGAATTGCACCCACTATAATCTAGTTCACATGGTGCTGCTCTTTTCCATGGATTTATCTAATTATCTATCTCTCATCTGTTGGTCTTTCTATATATACAGGCACATATATCGTGTGTCTCACAAATATTCTGTAAATGCAATGTGACAACGTAGACACTGTGCTGAGGAAGGAGTTATTAAGAATGATTTACGTATGGTGGTACATGAGTGGTGAGAATAATAAATGCCTGCAGTGAAGACGCACTCATCTGGTAGCATATTCTGTCATGTATACAGGCAGTCGTTCCCATTTACAGTGAATGACAGAACTCCCTGCTATTTTCACAATGTTTCCTCATTTTCCTCCATGCCCAGAGTTGGTAGAAATGTGACATATGATTGATCAGCTCTCACCGTGTCTGAATCGGGTGTAATACTTTGAAGATTAGTGGAGACGTGAGCACTATCAAGCATTATGCAGTAGAATAAACAAATCTGTATGATGTTTCTTTTCCCTTTTTATTTTGAATGCAGGACTGGAGATTAGATGGGTGGATTGTTACTTCCCGTTTACTCACCCTTCTTTCGAAATGGAGATCAAGTTTCAGGGAGAATGGATGGAAGTTTTAGGCTGTGGTGTCATGGAGCAGAAGCTTGTGAATTCAGGTAAGGGCAGTTCTACTTACTCCTAATCCACCTAATAAAGAAAACTCAAGGTTTATACATCTCAACCTGGTATTGTCTAATTGGAATCTATTAAAACAGTGCCACACCTCTCTATGGGTTGTGTCTGGTATTGCAGCTCATCTTTATTGAAGTGAATGCGACTGAGCTTCAGTATCACACACATCCAGTGGATAGGTGTGGTATTGTTTTCAGAAGAAAGCAGATATGTTTTTCTAATACTGGACAACCTCTTTCATTTACTGACACCAATAAGACAGGCCTAGCTTATAATACTCAGCCTATGGAGAGAGAGACCCACTTCAGGCTGGCATTACCTCCTTTACTTAGGGACAGCATAACTATGTAGCACAGTGTTACAAACAGACGAAGAAGTAACCATTACAATGCTCTGCACCCCCACCTCTACCGAAATGACACCTTCGCTATCTTGTGTTATTTTGCTGCCTTAACTGACTGGGAGAGAACTAGAAGAGAATCTGAACAGGACTAGGCTATGCACGCCTCTGGGGGCATTTAAAAAAATAAATAAAAAAATCAGTGTGATTAGTGTAACTTTTTTATAAAAAATTAGTTTTAAGTTACCCTGACGGAATCCTCCAATGGAAACCTCCTCCGGGAGGCGAAGCCTAATCGGCTTGCTGTCAGTGAATAACTGACAGATCTAATACATTGCACTACGTAGGTAATGCAATGTATTAGAAAAAAAAAATCAGACAGTTGGACCTTCAAATCCCCTAGTGGGACTTGAAAACAAGTGTGAAAAAAATAAAAGTTTGAAAGCATAATAAAAGTTTCAAGTAATAAAATAAAACACAATCGCCCTGTTCCCTTATCAAGTCCTTTATTATTGAAAAAATAAAAATAAACCATACGTATTAGGTATCGCCGCGACTGTAACGACCTGAGGTATAAAAATATTATATTATTTATTGCACGTGGTGAACGTCGTAAAAAAAATGTAAAAAACTATACCAGAGTTTCTGTTTTTTGGTCACTTTGTCCTACAAATATTGGAATAGAAATGATCAAAAAATTGCACGTATCCAAAAATGGTACCTATAAAAACTATAGCTCATCTCGCAAAAAACAAGCCCTCATATAGCTCCATCGACGAAAGAGTTATGGTTCTCACGACAGAAAAAATACATTCTTTTTACAAAAGTAATTTTATTGTGCAAAACGTTGTAAAACATAAAAAAGTGGTATAAATTAGGTATCGCCGGAATCGGACTGTCCCACAGAATAAAGTTAACATGTAATTTATAATGCCTGGTCAACACTGTATAAAAAAAAACTATGCCAGAATTGTGTTTTTTTTAGTGATCAAAAAGTCGCATGTACCCCAAAATGGTACCAATAATAACTACTGCTCGTCCCGCAAAAAAACAGCCCTCATACAACTACGTCTATGAAAAAATTAAATTAGTTCTTCAATAAGTCAGGAAATAAAAAATACGCAGTTGTGCAGGTCCGAGGGGAACATTTATTCTGTTTCAAGAGGCGATTTAACAAGGCCCTAAAATTAGGGAACCAGGAAGGGGAGGGCCCAAACATATCCGCTGGAAGCGACGGTGCCCGTATTATACCAGGACAACACTTTCCTAGCAAAATTCCCCAAACTGCAAAGGTGCGGAGTAGGGATGCACGATGCATCGAAACTTCAATACTTCAATACTGTGCATCCCCAAACGGTTCGATACCGTTGTTTCATTTATTTCGATACTAAGCTGTGTGGCCACACAGCTCAGCATTGTAACACATGACTGTATGAGAGCGGAGCTGCGGCTGTGTAATACAGCCATTGCCCCGCTCCTGAGTCCTGACAAGTGTGCGCCGTCAGGATGATGCGATGCGGCCAGTGCTGCACTAATGAGCGGCGGCACTGAAGACAGAACATGACAGGCGTGCTGCAAAACACCGCCGTGTTCTGTGCCTGAACCGCTGCTCATTAGTGCAGCACCGGCCGCATCACCTTATGCTGACCGCGCGTACACTTATGTCAGGAGCGGGGCAATGGCTGTATTACACAGCCGCAGCCCCGCTCTATAACGGCGGAGATCAGGGAAACCTCTCATCTCCGCCGCTATTCCCCTGAATGCTGCAATCAAAGCGGACTACAGCATTCAGGAGAAAATGAGAAGGGGGGGATGCCCCTGGATCGAGGGCCATACCATATATGGGCAGACAGCCCAGGGTCTATTGAAGAACCACAGGGCTGTCTGACCATATTTCCTGTTGTTAGGGCATACTTAGGTATGTCCTAACAACTGCCTGTGTACTATACGTACACAGGCTAATGTACTGGCATATATCTGATATATGCCAGTACATTAAAGTTTAAAAATAAAGTAAAAACATACAGTAATATTAAATTTAAAAAAATACACATACACCTTTTTTTTACAATAAACATTAAAATAAGTCTCAATACATAAAACATACACATATTCGGTATTGGCGCGGCCGTAATAACCTGCGCAACAATTTTTTTTGTGTCATTTATGATGTGTACTCTGTAAAAAAAACAAAAAAAAAACAAACTTTTTTCACTTATTAATGTAAGGCACAAGGTGTGATGAATTTAACCTCCATGTGCCTCACATTAATAGTAATTAATCCCATCATGTACCTCACACATTAACCCATTATGACTGAGAAACATGATGGGGTTAATTACTATTAATGTGAGGCACATGGAGGTTAAATTCATCACACCACGAGCCTCACATCAGAAAATGGAAGAACTTCTTTTTTTTATTACTGTTGGCAAAAGTATCGTTTTGGTGTAGAAATCGCAATACTACACAAAGTATCGGTATCGAAGTCCAAATCCTGGTATCGTGACATCCCTAGTGCGGAGTGTGCTCCAAAAGGGGGATAAGAAAGGATATCTATCAGTGCGACACAGGCCTGTTCAGAAAGGGTTGTGTCACAGCGTAACACACATTTATGGATCATTTAATTATTTTTTTTACCCCATTATTATACCCCCTGACTATGCCCCTGATGTACTTTGCCCGGCTTACATATGCCCCCATATTATAAACGGAAACACCAGCAATACTCAAACAAAACTACTACCAAGCAAAATCCGCCCTCCAAAAGCCAAATGGCGCTCCCTCCCCTCTGAACCCTACAACGTGCGAAAACAGCAGTTTTCTGCCACATATATGGCACCGCCATACCAGGGAGAATCCTTTTAACAATTTTTGAGGTGTGTGTCTCCAGTGGCACAAGCTGGGCACAACATATTTGCCACTGAAATGGCATATCTTAAAATATAAATTTTTAATTTGCACCTTCCGCAGCGCATTAATTTATGGAAAAGACTGGTGGGGTAAAAATGCTCACTACACCCCTTAATAAATGCCTTGAGGGGTGTAGTTTCCAAAATAGGGTCACTTACTTTTTATTATTTCACATCTGAGCTCTGCAATTGTGAACCAATACTTTGTAAATCGCCAAATTAGGCCTCAATTTTACATTGTACTCTTTCACTCCTGAGCCCGGTCGAATGTCCAGGCAAAAGATTAGAGCCACATGTAGTGTGTTTCTAAAACCGGGAAACACTGCATAATAATTAGAGAGCTGTCTTGTTATGGTGGCACAAGCTGGGCACCACATATTGGCATATCTATGGAAAAAATCCCATTTTCACTCTGCAACATAGAGTGCACACTAATTTCTACAAAACACCTGCGTAGTTAACATGCTCACTACACCCCTAGGTGAATGCATTGAGGGGTGTAGTTTCCAAAATGTGGTCACTTCTGGGGGGTTTCCACTGCTTTTGACACACAGGCGCCCAGAAACAATCCAGCAAAATCTGCCCTCCAAAAGCCAAATGCCGCTTCTTCCCTTCTGAGCCCTGCCGTGTGCCCAAACAGCAGTTTATAACCACATATGGGGTATTTCCCTACTCGGGAGAAATTGCTTTACAAATGTTGGGTTCTTTTTTTCCTTTATTTGTTGAGAAAATGAAATTTTTTTAGCTAAAGCTACGTCTTATTGAAGAAAAAGGATTGTTTTTATTTTCACTGCCCAATTCTAATAAATTCTATGAAACACCTGTGGTGTCAAAATGCTCACTACACCCCTAGATGAATTCCTCAAGGGGTCTAGTATCCTAAATGGAGTCACTTTTTGGGTGTTTCCATTGTTTTGTCCCCTCAGGTGATTTGCAAATGCAACATGGCCTCCGCAAACCATTCCTGCTAAATGTGATCTCCAAAAGCCAAATAGCGCTCTTTCCCTTCTAAGCCCTGCCGTGTTTCCAAACAGCCGTTTATGACCAAATGTGGGATATTGTTTTACTCGGGAGAAATTGCTTTACAAATTTTGCAGTGCTTTTTTTTCCTTCCGTCCTTGTGGAAATGAGAAAAAATTTGCTAAACCTACATTTTCTTTGAAAAAAATTTCGATTTTCATTTTCAGGGCCTACTTCCAATAATTTCTGCAAAAAACCTGTGGGGTCAAAACGCTCACTATACCCCCAGATAATTTCATTGAGGTGTGTAGTTTCCAAAATGGGGTCACTTTTGGGAGATTTCCACTGTTTTGGCATCGAAAGAGCCCTTCAAACCTGACATGGTCCATAAATTATATTTTAATAAAAAGAAAGCCCCAAAATCCTCTAGGTACTCCTTTGTTTCTGAGGCCGGTGCTTCGGTCCAGTAGCCACATGTGGGATATTTCCTAAAACTGCAGAACCTGGGCAATAAATATTGAGTTGCATTTCCCTGGTAAAACTTTGTGTTACAAAAAAATGGATTAAAAATTAATTTCTGCAAAAAAATATTAAATATGTAAATGTCACCTCTACTTTGCTTTAATTCCTGTGAAACGTCTAAAGGGTTAAGACATTTTTTGTTTTGAAGGGTAACATTTTTAAAATGGGGTGACTTTTTTTGGGTTTCTAATTTATAAGGCCCTCAAAGCCACTTCACATCTGAACTGGCCCCTGTAAAAATAGCCTTTTGAAATTTTCCTGGAAATGTGAGAAATTGCTGCTAAAGTTCAAAGCCTTGTAACGTCCTAGAAAAATAAAAGGATGTTCAGAAAAGGATGCCAATCTATAGTAGACATATGGGGGATGTTAATTAGCAAACAATTTTGTGTGGTATAACTGCCTGTCTTACAAGCAGATGCATTAAAATTGAGAAAAAAATTTTCGCTACATTTTTGTGTTTTTCACAATTAAATACTGAACGTATCAAGCACATTTTGGCAGTAAAAAAAAGTCCAATGTGTCACGAGAAAACAATCTCAGAATCGCTTGGATAGGTAAAAGCATTCCGAAGTTATTACCACATAAAGTAACACATGTCAGATTTGAAAAATTAGGCTCTGCCAGGAAGGTCAAAAGTGGCCAAAGCGGGAATGGGTTAAGAGTCATAACTTTTACATTTTTCCGCCGTTGCAGCTGCATGAAGGCTTGTTGTTTTTGCAAGACAACTTGTAGTTTTTCTTGGTACCATTTTGGAGAAAATGCAACTTTTTGATCACTTTTTATCACATTTTTTTGAAGGTAGGATAAACAGAAAACAGCAATTCTGGCAGTTTTTTTATTTTATTTTTTACGGTTTTAAATAACGTAATCGTTTTATAGTTGGCTTCGTTACAGCGGCGATACCAAATATGAGTAACTTTATATATTAAAGTATTTTGTAAGGAGAAAAAGTGGGGGTTTTAATGTTTTTTTTACTTGGGACTTTTATTTATTCATGTCAAACTTTACTTAACTTTTTTTAGTCCCACTAAACTTTACTATGTGATCGTTTGATCGCTTTTATAATTCACTGCAATACTTTTGTATTGCAGTGGTCAGTGTAAAACTGACAGGCACTTGTTAGGTCATGCTTCTGGACTGGCCTAACTTGCAAGCACTAAAGGCAGACCTGGGGGCCTCTGTGAGGCCCCCAGGCTGCCATAGAAACCATCGGCACCCCGCGATGCATCGGGATACCAGTGGGGTGAGAGAGGGAGCCCCCTCCCTCTAAAACCACTCAGATGTGGCGCTCGCATCTGAGGGTTTAAATATGATCGGAGACCACTGCTAGTGGTCTCCGATCGTTGCCCTGAAGTCCAAGGCTGTTAGCAACAGCCCGGACTTCAGGAGCACCCCGCACGATGCAGGAAAAGTTCTTCTGAAGTGCCGACATGAAAAGGCGGCACTTCAGAAGAACTACCCCAAACGGCCGA
Source organism: Rhinoderma darwinii (assembly GCF_050947455.1). Taxonomy (NCBI): domain Eukaryota; kingdom Metazoa; phylum Chordata; class Amphibia; order Anura; family Rhinodermatidae; genus Rhinoderma; species Rhinoderma darwinii. The sequence continues at coordinate 156,563,856 of NC_134691.1, read as the reverse complement.
TGTAAAAACGCTATACGCCAGTCGTTAAGTGGTTAAGTAATAAAAACGAGTCACCCTGTTTCCCTGATCAAGTCCTTTATAATTAGAATTTTTTTTAAAAAAAAACACTATACATGTAGAGGTATCACCGCGTTCGGAACGGCCTGAACTATAAAAATATCACAATATTTCTACCGCACGGTGAACACCATAAAAATATTCAATAAAAAACACATCAGATGCGCCTCACATCAGAAAACGTAAGAACTTTTTTTATTATTATTGTTGGCAAAAGTATCGTTTTACTACTCGAAGTATCGGTATCGAAGTCCAATTCCTGGTATCGTGACATCCCTAGTACTAATGAGTACAACAGTCAATACTGTTGAAATGAATTTTTGCATGCTTGTCCACGTACCGTAAAAATACTATAGTCTGTCATTAATGGGACTTTATGGGTTCTGGATTGGTCAGTATTCTGAATTATTTGATAGTCATTGAAAAATATATAAAATGTGTCAGGATATAGTGCCTTGAGGAAGATAGCGGAATATAAAATTCTCATACATAATATGCCACTATCACTCTGTTTATCAGTCTCGTAATTGGTTCTCTTTGCTGGGTCTGGTTCTTAGATTATCGGATGATAGTTTGAAGGAAGTTCACTATTTTCGCAGGCAGCCGTCCAACACTTTTCTTCAGCTTTCACTTATCGGACATTGGCTACAGCAGTTATAAGGGAAACATTTTGTTAGATTAAAGGAAGTTTTTTTTCCCAGACAGAAGAAAGATACTGGTATTTTTGTCTGTGCCCCAGGCAGCACGTAGAGAACGAAGGACGAGTACACCGTGCAAGATGCAGAGGAAAATTTTGTTGGGCATGGACTCCCTATGTTTTATTCTGTGTTTTGATTTTGACAAAGGAATAATACTTGACATCCCATCATAGTAACTCTGGATCCTGAAAGAAAAGTGTGTGAGGAATAGATCTAGAAAAGCATTTCCCTGAGCTCGGCACTTCTTATTCCTTCTTTGTCAGGGCAATATTCCACACAGTGCAGCACAAGAGAAGTTTTTTTTCTGTAGAAGCTGCATGACTAGATGGACTTTTTATAAAAAGAAAACGAAACATTTCTTTTGTATTAAGACACATGCATGTTCAGCACTTGTTTCTACAATATTGAGCCTAAATCTAAGGTGATATCCAAATCTGCATATTTTTTTTCATGATTCGATATTATACGTATACATCTCTATCTCTGTTCGTATACAGATATACTTCTGTTTTCAAAAAGTGTTATACATGGGCTTTGAAGTTCTGGCATGTTTGATTTATCACATCATTGTCATGATTTGCATTAAGTGTGTGGATAAGTAATGGTACAGGTGTTTTGTGGGCATAGATATATTCTGTAATAGATGCAAATGTTTAAATTAAATATAAGTTGTGGGTTTTACATTTACTTTAAAAATTACAGAATATACAAATGTATTCATGACTGTTTCTCTTCAAAACCATAGAACAGATGGTGCTTGGAAGTTATTTGTGCCTTTGATGTTATACGTGTGAATACATTGTGCCTTTGATGGCTGTTTGGTGGTCATGTTGTCACAGTTCTGCCTTTGCACTTAAGCCGGCCAAAGACATTAGATAACAGTGAGATTGTTTAGGCAGCAGTTATTACACCTGATGCCCCCGTGAAAGTTTGGCTTGGCCAAAAGTAGATGTTTTTACTATGGCGGGCTGATGGATGAGTTGGTGTGCCAAGGGAAAAGCATCAGACAAAACTCCACAATGACCATTCCTGCTTTTCTAAAATAATAAATCCCAGTACCGATACACAATAGATTGTCATCATATCCAAATGTCTTGCTCAAGCCCTATGATAAGTAGCATTTATAGGTGTGGGTGAATTATTTGCCAATTTTCCTTTCTAGCCTCTTATTAACCAAATTTTCGTCAGTTTTTGTTTTTTCAAAGTTGTTCTTCGAAAATGTTTATTTGATTTTTGATAAAGTAAAATCGTTTTTAGCTGTTAATAGCAAAAGGTGTACTTGTCGGAGTTAATGTTAGAGGGTAGATGGCGCTCAAGTGGCTAGGATGTGCTAAAATGTCTCCCCATGAAAATAAGGATTAATGATATCACTGAGGTGGCATTAAAAAGCCTTCTGCAAACTGTAAATCTGTGTCAGACTATGCAGAATACGGAAAACCTTGAGCAGTGTCCAGACTTCACCCTCCTCTGCTATTTTAAAGGTAAGTATGGAGAGTAACAGATTTGAAGTAAAGCTGAACTACAGGCTTATGGACAAGTAACTTTTAATCTTTATTTCTATTATTTATTTAGGCTGTATTACCTAGACTAAGGTAAGATTTCAATAATAAAAGTGTCACATACACAGCTGTTGTAAGCAGTTCATCTTTTTTCCCCTCACTCTATCTTACACTTACTTTACACCCAGGTTGCAAATTGAGCATAAATAATACCCCTAATACAGTCCACACACCTCAGATACACATACACAGCTTGCTGCCACCACCGTTCTGGGCAGATAAGTGGCCATAACACACACACATTCTGCCCTCTATCAGTCAAATGGTTAGCACACTCTAAGGCCTCATGGGTACGGCCGGCTGCGGACAGCCACCCGCATTTTCGGCCAATGCCCCCATATTAAGTATGGGATCACGGTCTGTAAAAAGCAAAAGATAGGACATGTCCTATCTTTTGCAGAGGCTTTCTACGGCCCGAACACCTTCCCGGGAAGGTGTTCGTGGTCATTAGAAATAAATGGGTCAGTAATTGCGGACCGTAATTACGGACAAAATCTACGGTCGTGTGCATGGGGCCTTAGAAAGGCTATGGATTTTTTAGCGCATACAAGGACTAGACAATTCTTACATAAAGTAAAAAAAACAAACAACTAAATATAATGACATAGAAAATATTCAATGCCGTTTTAAAATAAATGGAATAAATAACTGAAAGATTTAAACACTTAAAGGTGTATTCCCATCTCAGACATTTTATGGCATATCGACAGGAGTTGGAACTAGCACCTATCTAAAGGATGGGTATTCCACACATGCTTGGATGTTTTCATAACTCCTATAGAAGTGAATAGTGAGGATGGGATTTGGGGGACACCCGTTCTCCAAATAATCAGACCTGCAAATATTAGACGTTTATGGCATATTCTAAGATGGGGATATCCCTCTAAAGATTTTATAAATGTCTTCTGCTTCATTGTGGGTGGTAATTAACAAGGGTGGCACACCTCACACTTGGATCTGAAACCTAGAATGTGAACAAGTTTTCCATTTTCAAGTCATGTTTTATACCCTAAGTTCTTGGGTCAGGTTTCCAAATCAGCTCACCAGTTCATTAGCCACACTACTGTAGGAATTTGTTGAATGGAAAGTGAGAGAATAAGGGGGAGAGACTATGATTATTAAATAAGTGAGGTGACATAAAGAACAATCTGGGACACGCAGGCCTCCTCATTCTGGTAATTGGCGGGGGTCCCGGAGGGCTGAACATTGATTACTTATCGTAAGGCCTCACGCACAGGACCGTATTTTTGCGGCCACAATTTATCCACATTTTTGCAAATAAATTGCAGACCCATTCTTTTCTATGCCCCATGCACACGGCCGTGATTTACACGGAACTGTACAGGGGCCGCGATTGCAGACTGCAAAAACTCAGGACAAGTCATTATACGGTTCGCAATTGCGGATTCACCAATACTGGTGAATTGTAGATCCGTGAGTCTGGATGACACACGGATACACAATAGGGTTTTTTTGCGGTCCAATGGACTGCTACGGATTTACGGTCATGTGCATGACGCCTAAGAGTAGGGCATTAATGTTATTGTCCTGGAGAACACTTTTAAAGCTCTTCTCCAAGTGGGGATGTGGCTGTTTTTCTCTTAGTCGTCATGTCTGTCTATATAGGAGCTCCATGCTCTGCTTGAAGCTCATCCTAAAAGCTGCATTCACATGTGGCAATATAAAAATACGCAACCAAGACTGCGGCCATGGTTCATAAGGCCTGCTCTTGAGGTCAAGTCTTACTAGGCAAGTGCCACCACACAGACCAATTTAATAAAGAACATCTGTATGTAACACTATTCAAAATTCGTGTTCGCGTGATGCCTCTTGGCAAGCAAGGCCGGAGGGCGCTGTAATTAGAATACGGCACCTGATATTGAACAGCACCTAGTACAGGGAACCTTTGAGCGGGTGCAATAGCACCTACCAGTGGCGGATTAAGTAGACCATAGGCCCTGGGCTGTTACCCATAGTTGGGCCCCCCTTCTCCACCGCCGCCCTGTAACTATTGTTAACACTTCCTTTTTGTCCAGACATTAACAAATGGGTGTTACTACTCCCCTTGTCAAAAGGCTGTGTCCCCACATACTGACAGTCTCCAACCATCGCTGACCGTATTGCACCGTGTAGGGACACATTCTCCTGACAAGGGGAATAGTAACACTTATTTGTCTATCAGTCCTGGACTGCACAAAGGCTTTGTGAAATACAAGGATTTCCTATAATAAACATGTCAGTAGAGATGACAGATTGTCTATAAATCTAGTGACTCACAGGTGACGACGTAGTTTTTTTCCTCTTCTCCATCCAGTCCAGACTTCATGACGACTTTTCCCGGCCATGACCCATTTCTGCAGAATTTGCCACTCAGATGTCTTTGGCTCCTCACTTTTCCAACATTTCCACACCTATAAACAAAGATAATATTATAATGGTGCCACACACTGTGCCCCTAAATATAATAGCACCAAACACTGTGCCCCTGAATAAAATAGTACAAACACTGTGCCCCTAAATATTATAGCACCATAGACTGCGCCCCTGAATATAATTGTGTCAAACACTGTAGATAGCACCACACACAGCCCCCTGTAAATAGCGCTACACAGTCCTCCCCCTCTGTAAATAGCGTCACATAGCCTCCCCCTCTTGTATATAGTGCTACACAGCGCTCCCTTCTATATAGTGCTATACAACAATCCCCCCTTGTATATTGTGCTACACAGCGTCTCCCCCCTTGGACCTGCAGCTCTTGTAATTGCTCAGTATAATGTCCCCCGTAGCTGCCCCCACAGTATATTGCCACCCATAGCTGCCCCCACAGTATAATGCCCTTCATAGCTGCCTCTACACAGTATAATGCCTCCATAGCTGCGACACAGTATAATGCCTCCATAGCTGCGACACAGTATAATGCCCCATAGCTATGACACAGTATAATGCCCCCATAGCTGCGACACAGTATAATGCCCCCATAGCTGCGACACAGTATAATGCCCCCATAGCTGCGACACAGTATAATGCCCCCATAGCTGTGACACAGTATAATGCCCCCATAGCTGTGACACAGTATAATGCCTCCATAGCTGCCTCTACACAGTATAATGTCCCCATAGCTGCGACACAGTATAATGCCTCCATAGCTGCCTCTACACAGTATAATGTCCCTCATAGCTGCCTCCACACAGTATAATGCCTCCATAGCTGCCTCCACACAGTATAATGCCTCCATAGCTGCCTCTACACAGTATAATGCCTCCATAGCTGCCTCTACACAGTATAATGCCTCCATAGCTGCCTCCACACAGTATAATGCCTCCACAGCCGCAACACAGTATAATGCCCCCATAGATGTGACACAGTATAATGCCCCATAGATGTGACACAGTATAATGCCCCATAGCTGTGACAGTATAATGCCCCATAGCTGTGACACAGTATAATGCCCCATAGATGTGACACAGTATATTGCCCCATAGATGTGACACAGTATAATGCCCCCATAGATGTGACACAGTATAATGCCCTCATAGATGTGACAGTATAATGTCCCCATAGCTGCAACACAGTATAATGCCCCCATATATGTGACACAGTATAATGTCCCCATAGCTGACACAGTATAATGCCCCATAGCTGTGACAGTATAATGCCCCCATAGCTGTGACACAGTATAATGCCCCATAGCTGACACAGTATAATGCCCCATATAGGTGACACCGTATAATGCCCCATAGAGGTGACACAGTATAATGCCCCATAGATGTGACACAGCATAATGCCCCATAGATGTGACACAGTATAATGCCCCCATAGCTGACACAGTATAATGCCCCCATAGCTGCGACACAGTATAATGCCCCATAGCTGACACAGTATAATGCCCCCATAGCTGACACAGTATAATGCCCCCATAGCGGACACAGTATAATGCCCCCATAGCTTACACAGTATAATGCCCCATAGCTGCAACACAGTATAATGCCCCCATATATGTGACACAGTATAATGTCCCCATAGCTGACACAGTATAATGCCCCATAGCTGTGACAGTATAATGCCCCATAGCTGTGACACAGTATAATGCCCCATAGCTGACACAGTATAATGCCCCATAGAGGTGACACCGTATAATGCCCCATAGAGGTGACACAGTATAATGCCCCATAGATGTGACACAGCATAATGCCCCATAGATGTGACACAGTATAATGCCCCCATAGCTGACACAGTATAATGCCCCCATAGCTGCGACACAGTATAATGCCCCCATAGCTGCGACACAGTATAATGCCCCATAGCTGACACAGTATAATGCCCCCATAGCTGACACAGTATAATGCCCCCATAGCTGACACAGTATAATGCCCCATAGCTGACACAGTATAATGCCCCATAGCTGTGACACAGTATAATGCCCCATAGCTGTGACACAGTATAATGCCCCATAGCTGTGACACAGTATAATGCCCCATAGCTGTGACACAGTATAATGCCCCATAGCTGTGACACAGTATAATGCCCCATAGCTGTGACACAGTATAATGCCCCATAGCTGACACAGTATAATGCCCCATAGCTGACACAGTATAATGCCCCATAGATGTAACACAGTATAATGCCCCATAGCTGACACAGTATAATGCCCCATAGCTGACACAGTATAATGCCCCATAGCTGACACAGTTTAATGCCCCATAAATGTGACACAGTATAATGCCTCCATATGTGCGTACCTAATAAATAAAAAAACCATAATTACTTACCTATCCCGGTTCCCACGACGGTGGGGGATGCTTCTCCTCCTCTGTGCTGTGAGTGACTCCGTGCAGACAGGCGCGATGATGTCACTACATCGCGCCTGCCTGCACCGAGCCGCTCACGGCAGAGTGAATGCTGGGGCGAGGCTCCAGCATTCAACCCAACTGAATTCAGTTGGAAGCGGGCAGCGCGGCAGCGCTGCATAGTTTTTGAAGATTGTGTGCGGTTCGGGCCGCGATGGGCCCCCTGGCAGCCTCGGGCCCCGGGCGACCGCCCGAACCGCCCATATTATAATCCGCCATTGGCATCTACTACGGCACATTATCAAGAGCATCTTATAAATGCTCTTTATAACTCCATGACAGATTCACTTTAAAATGTACCTATACTTTCAAAAACTTTTGACATGTCAGAAGTTTTGATCAGTGAGGGTCCAATCACCGATCGTTGAAACAAAGTGGCAGAACTGCTCAGATCAACTTTGTGCTACTTCGTTTCTGCTTGGCTTTCCTCGGAAAGCCGAGCGAGCAGTGTACGGGATTAAAGAGGCTCTGTCACCAGATTCTCAAACCCCTATCTCCTATTGCATGTGATCGGCGCTGCAATGTAGATAACAGTAACATTTTTTGTTTTTTTTTAAAACGTTCATTTTTGGCCAAGTTATGAGCTATTTTATATATATGCAAATGAGGTTTGAAATGGACAACTGGGCGTTTTTTTTCGTTATGTCCAACTGGGCGTGTATTGTGTTTTTAATTGGGCGTGTTTACGTGTATGACGCTGACCAATCAGTGACCAGTCAGCATCATACACTCCTCTCCATTCATTTACACAGCAGCGATGTGCAGCCACATAAACAGAGATTAACGTTAATCAAGTGTCCTGATAATGAATACACATGAAATCCAGCCTGGACGTCATGTGTATTCAGAATCCTGACACTTCTGAATCTTTTCTGTGAGATTTGCAGCAAGGGAAAAAAAATCTTGTTTACCTCCGTAATCTCGCGAGATTTCGTTTCCCTTGCTAGAAATCTCAAAGAAAAGATTCAGAAGTGTCAGGATTCTGAATACACATGACGTCCAGGCTGGAGGTCATGTATATTCATTATCAGGACACTTGATTAACGTTAATCTCTGTTTATGTGGCTGCACATCGCTGCTGTGTAAATCAATGGAGATGAGTGTATGATGCTGACTGGTCACTGATTGGTCAGCGTCATACACGTAAACGCGCCCAGTTAAAAACACAATACACGCCCAGTTGGACATAACGAAAAAAAAACGCCCAGTTGTCCATTTCAAACCTCATTTGCATATATATAAAATAGCTCATAACTTGGCCAAAAATGAACGTTTAAAAAAAAACAAAAAACGTTACTGTTATCTACATTGCAGCGCCGATCACATGCAATAGGAGATAGGGATTTGAGAATCTGGTGACAGAGCCTCTTTAATAGAAAGTGTATGAGTCCGTACACTGCTCACTCGGCTTTGCAAGAAAAGGTGAGCAGAGATAATCAGAGACGAAGTTGCACAGTGCTCACCAAAGACTTTCCAGTCTATTAGAGAACTTTCCATTAAATGCCAATCACTGTTCTAGTGTTGGCTTGAAATCCATACAAATTTCTGAGGGCCAACAGGTAGGACTGGAGAAATTTTGCTCTCCTCACTTAAATTGTGACTGCAGTTGAATATTGTTTGCTGGGCTGTGATGATCTATATACATTTATCAATGGAACTAAGCATTTAGGGAATATTTATAGCTTTATACGGAGAAGGTTTAGTAATAAGTGTATTAGATAGCGTTGTCAAATGACAAACTATACCAGGTTAATGAGGGTACAGGTACCCATCTGAATTAATTAAAGCTGTGGAAGTTGTGGGAATATTTACTTAAAGGTATTCTTTCTCATGCATAACCGCTACCAGTAATGCATAATTAATCGTCTTTGATGTGATGTCTCATTTTCATGAGCTGTTCCGACACAATTAGGTTATGAAAAGGCATGTTTATGTAAGAAGCGCTTATATTAAGCTCTGCTTAAAGAATTCAACATTATTATTGAAATAGTGAACATTTTCAAGCACAAAGCACATAGTACAGCGTAAGTTCTTGCAAAGGCTGAGTACTGGAATTATCGGAATTTCGTTTCACTAAAGCGTTACATTGCTCATTTCTTCTGCAATGGACATCTGATAGCTTTAGCAGAAAATACACTGTAAATAGAATTATTTTATTGTGTGAATGTTTTCATACGTCCTTAGAAAGTATATTATTAGCATTTATGCTGTCAAGTTATCAGGCTTAAAGGGAAACTCCAGCAAAATAATGGGGTTTCCCATTGTAAATATTCTACAGGAAGCTTTTCAGATTTTCTAATAAATATTTGTTTAGCTGCAATGTTTACTAAGCAGGACGGTGGGCCCCAAGTATGTTCAGGCTGCTGCTTAGTAAAAGTAAACGTATCCTGAGGATGATAATGTTGTTTCTACAGCTGTGCCACTCTTTGCCTACCAAATGTAGGTTAGTAAGAAGTAGGGTACAGATGAAAGAAAGTATGACTGGAGGATCAGACAACACAAGGATTGTTTGTAGTCTGTAACCATGGAGACACACAGGATTGCATAGGATCTGTAAACACAAAACTGTAGGATATTTTTAACTTTTTAAGGACCAGGCCATTTTTGGCCTCAAGAACCAGTCATATTTTTAGTTTTTTCGTTTAAGTTTTCCAGATTGTACAACGTTTTATATTTTTGCGTCAATGCTGCTGAATGAGTCCTTGTTTTTTGAGACATTTTGTACTTTATAGTACCATTTCAGCGTATATATACATTAGAGTTTAATTTTTATTCATTTAATTTTGGTTCTACAAGCAAAAAAAACTCGCAATTCCTCCCATGTTTTTTTCCTTTTTGTTTACCCTGTTTATCGCTGACGTAAACTACATGTAAAATATAGGTTGTTACGAGTATTGGGACATCAAATATGTGAGTTTTTTTAATTTTATATATTTTATTAAATAAAGTATATTTTATTTAAAAGAAAAGTAGGGAGGAAACCTCCAGCTCACCAGTCCTGCGTCTGCTGTTCAAACAGCGCTCGGATCTCCACGATGGCTCACGGCAGGTATCAGAGAAGAAGAAAGAAATTTGATCCAGCGCTGAAGGGTCATTAAAAAGAAACTGTTCCTGGTTTTATTGATAAACAAAATAATAAAATATCGAGACACAATTGCGAGGTTTATAGTAGTCCGTTGCCTACGTGTTTTAGACACGGCTTGTGTCCTTAATCATGGCTTGTAGTCAATTCTAGTGCAGGTTTCGTGGGTTTATATCTGGTCAGTTTGGCCTCAAAAGCGTGCTCAACAGCACCTGTGTTTACCGGAAATGCATGTGAACAGGTAACCCTTTGAGGTCTGAATTTGACTCTGTATTTCAAGTATAGGAAATACATGCAAGCTTACCGATATTAAGGGGGAAAGAAAAAAACATAATCTATTGGAATGACTGGGCAAATGGGCAGTCAAAAGATATGCCATACGGCTAATCATACTAGGCAATGGCCATTATTTATCAGGTAGGTACAAACACACACGAACTCCCCCACTGTGGTACATAGTATTAAAAATTATATAGGTAACAGAAAAACAAAAAAGAAAAATATTGTCTTCCCGGTAAAGGCTGCCTATAGAAGTCTATGGGGAGGGAAAGGAGGAGCAGAGAGAGAGAAGACACAGGCTGCTGGTAAGATATACCTCACCCCAGTGCTACACTGCTCATAACTGCTATATGATGTCCTCCATGCTGCTTCTAAGGGAGTGCTAAAAAGAGCGGAGAACATCCTGGTCCACTTTCTCTGTGTGAAGGAGACATAAAAGCAGTTAGGTTTCACCCACTAGCTCCAGGCAAATGTAGAATTACAGGATAGGCTTTAACATTAATGTGTTTTGTGTGCATTTTTTGTAATTTATTTGTACAAAACTTTATTTCTTTTTTTATGTTTTTGTCTTATACTAAGACTTTTAACTGTAGATGTTTTTTCATTTACGATATATGACATCAAACATCCTCATGCCAACCTATTGTACGTGTGCACAGAAATAGTCACAGGCGCCTATTACGGCATACTACAAATCTTTCCGAATAGACATACACATGAGCTCTCAGGCCCTAGACTGTCTTCATGGTGATCTCAGTCCCAACGATTATGCCGTCGAGACCAGCAATCACCATTATAAGGGAGCACCCTCCCTTGTATATTGCTGCGATCATTTTGGATCGTAGTACTGAAGGGTTAAACTCCTGTGATCTGAGTTTTCTGAGATGGCGGTTCGGAGCAAGGCTATGTATTACAGCCCTGCTACTGCTGTTGACCTCTCATTTAGACTGGCAGCGCCCACAAGATCCATCACAACGAAAATGCATGTCATATTACGACAAGTAACGTACATTTTGGTCATGTGTCAGGGGCAGGTTAATCAAGACCATTTGTAATAATGCTTAATTTATTATTCTATATGCAGTAGAGCAATAAAAATTGGTTGCAAATGTGTACTTACCCCTTAAATGAGGGTTCTCTGTAACTTTTAATTGAGACAAGGATGAGACTTTAAAATATACCTTTGATTGTGTTCGGCTGGAAAATAGTGTACGGCATGAAGATGCAGGCATTGCAGTTGTAGTTGTGCATTATACTCCTCTTTATGTGCATGCAGGTGGGAGTCTCCTACTTTCAACATTAATTAGATCAAACTAGAAATAACTGATGTGTGAGGTAGGGCACAGCACCAAACAGAATATCAAGAATGCAAAACTGATAAAAGGGAGTTTAAAAGGGGTTGTCCAATTTCAGCAAATTAATGTTATTTTTTTGTATAAACTCAGTTTTCCAGATCTCTGCTTGTTAAACATTCATTGTTTACTTCCAATGGATAAAATTCTGTCCATGGTCATGTGAAGGACACACAGGTGCTGGGATCGTTAGTTACAGTATGTGTATCAAAGCTGTGTCTTCTAACAATCCCATCACCTGTGTGTCCATCACATGACCATGGACAGAATTTTATCCACTGAAAGTAAACAATAAATATTCAGACTGAATAACAAGCAGTGGTCTTGAAAACAGTGAGGAATTAATACAGAAATTAGATGTGAAGGAATCACTAGTTGAGCAATTCTCCAGAGTGAAAGTTTATGGAACTGCTATACAAGCAACTCCCCAAAGGTAACCGTGCAGGTAGATCAGCTACCTCAAGTCCGTCATCACTCTGCTCAGCAGTGTCTAAGGCTACTCTGTGGTCTTCACCAGAGCCCACTGCAAGGCAGGTTGGATTTGGCTGCATAGAACCCAAGTTGCTTTTACAGAATACGGTGTTGGACAGGAGGTACAATGCAGGAAATACCAGAACGGATAACAAGACAAGCCAGAAGGGTAATCCGCAAGCAGAGTTCTAAAGCAGGAGATACTAAAAGTCCAAATCGCACAACAGAAGAATACTAGGAGTAGCAGAGGTCAAAACCAGCCGAGAGCAGAATGTCCAAATCAGTGAGCAGAGGGTAAAGACAAAGCCGAAATCCAGTTCAAGTAGTCCAAACAGTCGAGGTGATACAGTGTGTAACTAGGAGCTTGATCAGACACATGCATACACAAGAAATCACAAACAACAATGAGAAAACTGACCAGACTCAAATACTCCACCCTTTGCCCTGATAGGAGGCAGACAGAGAAATGAGATTGGCTCTGCACCTCAAAGCAGGGCCACCTAGAAGATTGGCTAGTAGTCATGACAACCCTTAAAGTGACGGACATTTCCTAACAGTAGATTGGAATATTGCATAACTTATACAAAAAATAACATTAATTTGCTAAAACCAGACAACCCCTTTAAGGCCCTATTCACACAGTTTTTTTTGCAGGCAGAAAAAATCTCCCTCAGAATTCCTTCAGGAATACTGAGGCAGAATTTTACCTGCCTGCGCTTTTTTGCCATGGGTTTTACTGCGGTTTTCGCAATGTTTTTCGTCCACGGCCATTGAAGTTAATGCAAGGACCACAGGCAAAAAACGCTCGGAAATGAGCGCCAAGTTTCAATTCTCTGTTATTGGATAGCCCCTGCCCTGGGCCAGCCTTACATTGGATGATGCCCCGTGTGGTACCAGTTGATACCCCCTTTGGTGTACAAACAACTTTACCATACGGTGCCTATTTAACAGCATCATACAATATGGTGCCGAAATGACAGTGTCATACATACAATCCTATACAGTGCTTCTACCAGCATTTACTGAAAAAATTATATACTGTACAGTGCCACACAATGCCGTAGTAAATGCCATCATTCAATTCTTCAATAATAATAACATACAGTGACCAAATAACAGCTCATTAAATAAGGTCATCTAACAACAGTGCTTTATAAGATCTAATTAAGGGCTTATTTACATGAGCGTGTTAAACGTCCGTGGGACGGCCGATGAAACAGCGGCCGTCCCATGGACCTATGTAATTCAATGTGGCTGATCACACAGCCGTTGTTTCAACGAACCATGTGAAGTGTCCATGGGAAAATAGGACATGTCCGTTCTTTTCGCACATCACGCATCCCTCCATAGATTCTCAAATATGGGGGATGCATGACATCACGTCCCGCAGCGCTGGGCACGGATGCACCTCGGACGTGAAAAACTGCACTTTTTCACGTCCGAGACGTGCAGCGTTCGTGTGAATCAGGCCTACTTCTAATATACTATTCATATTAAGATTCCTGGCGGTATATTTCTAGTATGTTCCTATAAATTCTGTAATTGCTAATAATTAAATTCTCTGATATATATCCCAAGTTCTTCCAAAGTAAAGGTATGTGTTAATGCATTTACATACACACAAATCATCTAGCAACATACTATTAATGTATGTTGAAACTTGAATCAAACATATGATAGGGCATTTCAGACGATGAATATTTTTCATCAGGAATCGAAACGCGTTGGTGTGAGCAGATAAGCTGACGCACTGAATGTCACCTCCTAGGTGATAATGTGTATGTTGTAATGAGGCATACAACAATTGTCTTGTTTTGTACCACAATTCATAAGGCTTTCCAGGATCGGTTCCCTTTATATCATAAAGACCTAGAAAATATTCTTGACTTTATATGCTATTTTCCAAGATCCTCTATAACTAATGAGAGTGCCGGACACAGACTTACCTTTAGTTTTTGTCAGATATAAATGACTGCACTTGAGTCTGGACATTAGTCTCTTGCTTCAATTCATCTTTGATATTGAAAGAATTTTGACAGATATTGGGGAAGTAAATGCCATTGAATAACATTTTTAGGTATATAAAATTTCTTAGAAATTATGTTTCAAATAGGTATGAAAGTATTGTTTGTTTGCAAATCGAAACATTCGGTTCAGTATTTGTAATAAAGACACATGTATAGGCTCTGTTGATTATCAGTATAATGCGGTATATGGAAGTATAGTTCAGGGAAATTTGGGTGTAGAGGAAGGCCAGGAAAGGAAAAAAAAAATTAGACACTGATCTTTGATATGTGTGAGTTGTGTGTAAATTGTTTATGTATGGACGCGAATAGGCCTGGATTGTGTGTTCTAATCGCACTTTATGGGGGAAAGTTATTAAAGGGGTTGTCCGGTTTCAGCAAATTAATGTTACTTTTTGTATAGTTTAAAAGTTTTAAAATTTTCCAATGTATTTTCTGCATACATTTCTCACGTTTTTTAGTAGGTACATTCATTGTTCACTTCCAGTGGATAAAATGCTGTCCATGGTCATGTGATGGACACACAGGTGCTGGGATCGTTAGAAGACACATCTCTGATACACATACTGTAACCATCCCAGCACCTGTATGTCCATAACATGACCATAGACAGAATTGTATCCACTGGAAGTAAACAATGAATGTACCTACTGAATAACAACAAGCAAAGATCTTCAAAACCGTGAGGAATTTATATAGAAAGTATGTTGGAAAAATGGAAAACTTTTAATTATACAAAAAATAACATTAATTTGCTGAAACCGGACAACCCCTTTAAGCTTGGTCTTTCATTCTCTAGTCTTAATATGAAGAACGCTGGAGTAAAATGTGCCTAATTTATTAAGAGGCACACACCTCCTAATAAATTAGGCACATCTCTGGTTTTCGGTGTACCACAGAGTGAAATCTGTGCCAGCTCATAGAATTACGCTATCATTTATGCAGTTTCTGGCGTAAATTATAATAAATGTGTTGGGTCGCAGGTTGCCCTGCCCCTTCCGCTATAGCATGAGCGGCGGAAATGGCGCGAATGTAAAACTTTTGTGACTTTTCTACGCCAGAAAAGTTAATAAATTCCCTCCCGTATGAAGAAAATTAGGGCACATTCAGAGGTGGCAGAATTGCTGCGGACAGTCCGCAGTGGAATTCTGCAGCAGCCGTTTTTTACATTTGTTTCTATACATTTTTAGGAAACTTAGTTCAGACGTTGCGGAAAATAACTGTGCGAGAATCAGGCTGCGGTGCAGAATTTCTCCTCCGCAGCATGCTCATTACATTGCGGAGAAGAAGCGGAATTTCACTGCTGATTTCAGCCTTTGCAATGCAAAAACTGAAATCTGTGGCAAGTCCGCTGTGATATCTGCAACGTCTGAATTACCTGTCAAATATGCAAATGTTGATGCAGATACGTTGCGTAATTGCCCCCAATCTGCACCAACATTTGCAGCGGCAAACTTCCGCCACGTCTGAACATGGCCTAAATGATTGTTTCGCAAAGCCCCTTCCATAACTGAATATGAATATAATGTTGTTTAGGTCTTGGTTGTAATTGCAATTCAAGAAAAACAACTTTGAAGCTATGGCAAAAATACTTGTCAGTGAAGTCATGCAACTGTCACATAATGGGCATTTTCCATTTACTTCTATATGGTGTGATTTTAGAATGACGGCGGCAGTCTTTAGCAGAAGTCACGTCGTGCCTACATTTAGTAACACTCACAGTTTTACAACGGATACGTCCTTTGTATGAATTCAGATGCTGCACATCAGTCATCATAGATAATCACACCCAAAAGGCTCATGTAGTTTGCTCAGTTTTCAAGGTCGCTTGAAGTGTTTGTTCTTGTATTCTGCATCAGGTTCAATGGCAAGTGTTACTTTTGTGAATTTTCTAGCATGTTCGAATTATAGCTGAACATAAAACATAGCCGTACATACTGGCACTATGTAGTTGTATAACAACATGTTCTGGTGGTTGCCATTGGAAGACATACTGTAAGTATATACATTTTCGACACATCTATTTCTATCCGCATCCAAAATTCACTGGTGACACAAACATTCTGAAGGCGATGAGGACTGTCGGGCAATGAATCCACGAAGCTTAAATATTTTGTAAAGAAAACTTGTCACTTTCCTGTATTTAGCCCAAGCCACTTAATATTCCCTGAGGAAAACGTATTCTGTAATCTTCATTTCATTATTTACCTCTTCCTTCCCAACCTTCAGAACCCTGGAATTACCTGCTAATTAATACAGTTGTGACTCACATGCCATCTGCTCGTGCCAGGAACTTTCTAAAGTCAGTGTTAGAACATTTCAGTCCCCTACTGCCACTCACCCCCACTAAGCAGGTGGTGTTATCATTTTAATGACACTGACTGAGTGAAGGAGGGTAATGGTGGTGACATAGATACGTATATACAAGTGCTCTGCTCTCAAATATCCCTCTGGAATCTAAAACAAACAGAAATATTGAAAGATTTGTTTAAACTAATGGGAAGTAATTTCTCAAAAAATATGTGCGCTCTTACAAAGCTGTTCACGATCAAAATTAGTTTATCATATATTTTGCTTCTCACTTTGCTTATCCCAAAGCCACTCTTGCGTTGTCTTAGCTGTGTGCTTGACCCATGAAGGATGCGTCCTATTTTGGCCTTCAAGACAGAGCATTTTTTTCCCGCATTTTTTGTTTTTACATTGTCGAAATTCTGGGAGCCATAAAAAAAAATCTCTGTTGACATAGCATATAAGGGCTTGTTTTTAGCGGGACAAGTTGTAAAGTTATTTGGCATGGCTTTAGGGTACATGTCATTTATTGATTCATTTGAAAAACTGCAATTCGCCATACTATATAAATAATCTAACATTTATTATTTGGGTCGGTACAATTATGGTGATACCAAATTTATATAGCTTTTTGTTTTATTACTTTTGCTGAATAAAAGGATGTTTTATGAAAGAAAAACGTTATTGTGTCACCACATTCCAAGAGCCATAACTTGTTTATTTTACATAAACTTAGCCATATGAGGGCTTTTGTCTTTTTTTTGGCATTACTGTACTTTCATATTATTTTTTTCGGGGGAGAGGGAAAAAATAGCAGTTCCACCATTGTTTTTTGCAGGTTTTTTTTTCACATCATGCGCAATGCGATTGGAATAATGTGTTGTTGTTTTTGTACTGTCGTTACGCATTAAGCACTAATCTTCCCATCAACACAACAGACACCAAGACGATGAGTCAATGAGGTTCGTCAGACAACGTTGACATCCATTGTATGACGGATCCGGCAGAAGGTCGTGGCTTCCGTTATAAACTAAACAAAGCCTTAAAGGGTAACTAAACGTTCAACAAACTTCTGACATGTCTTAGTGACATGTCAGAAGTTTTGATTGGTCGGGGTCAGGGCACTGAGACACCCCTCCAATCGCTCACAGAAGCGCTTCTGCTGCTTCGTTTTAACGATTGGTAGGGGTCTCAGTGCTCGGACCCCCACCAATCAAATTTTATGACATGTCAGAAGTTTGAATATTTAGTTACCCTTTAAAGAGGCTCTGTCACCAGATTTTGCAACCCCTATCTGCTATTGCAGCAGATAGGCGCTGCAATGTAGATTACAGTAACGTTTTTATTTTTAAAAAACGAGCATTTTTGGCCAAGTTATGACCATTTTTGTAATTATGCAAATGAGGCTTGCAAAAGTCCAAGTGGGTGTGTTTAAAAGTAAAAGTCCAAGTGGGCGTGTATTAGGTGCGTACATCGGGGCGTTTTTAATACTTTTACTAGCTGGGCGCTGTGAAGAGAAGTATCATCCTCTTCTCTTCAGAACGCCCAGCTTCTGGCAGTGCAGATCTGTGACGTCACTCACAGGTCCTGCATCGTGTCGGCACCAGAGGCTACAGATGATTCTGCAGCAGCATCAGCATTTACAGGTAAGATCGACTTACCTGCAAACGCTGATGCTGCTGCAGAATCAACTGTAGCCTCTGGTACCGATGTGGCCGTCACGATGCAGGACCTGTGAGTGACGTCACAGATCTGCACTGTCACAAGCTGGGCGTTCTGAAGAGAAGAGGATGTTACTTCTCTTCACAGCGCCCAGCTAGTAAAAGTATTAAAAACGCCCCGATGTACGCACATAATACACACCCACTTGGACTTTTACTTTTAAACACACCCACTTGGACTTTTGCAAGCCTCATTTGCATAACCACAAAAATGGTCATAACTTGGCCAAAAATGCTCGTTTTTTTAAAATAAAAACGTTACTGTAATCTACATTGCAGCGCCTATCTGCTGCAATAGCAGATAGGGGTTGCAAAATCTGGTGACAGAGCCTCTTTAAATATCTATGATATACAACTTCCTACATATTGCACTTTATATCATCATTGTAGGTGGGTTTGTTTCTAATATCATGTAACACCATCTAAACAGTCAATGTCTAGAATGACTCACAAGTGTAACATGATAAATAAACAATATGCAATAGACACAGCACGCTACTGAAAAGTAGCAGAGTAAAGAGGGAGTGAAGGTTCCTTATTCTTTCTACCATTCATTTCCTTCTGCATCTCCCTTACGTGCAGAGGCATTAAAAACGTTTTTATTTCTCAGATTAATACGCAAACTGAAAATCGTGGCATGTTCCACCAGATGCCTTATTACGAAGGGAAATATATTTCTGTAAAAGAGTACTGTACAGAGGCACAATAAGGAAACACACGGATTATCTATGGTACTGCACTAAAGAGCTCCAAACTTTTGTCACAAATTGTTCTAAACAATTACGGTATATAGTTTGTGACTAAGATGAGTTGTAGAATTTAGCTCACTTATTAAAGATATACTCAATTTTTTTGTGAAAAATATTGGTGTATATGTATGACAACTATTAGGTGATGTAAAGAAGGGAAATGTGTCTAATATGATTAGTATATGCACCAAATGTATAATAAAATGTGCCTAATGAATACAGACTACCGTATGACTCCTTTATTCTGCTGACAGTGGCTTATATGTAGCGACAGGCCATATGATTTCCGTGCACCTGCCCTTCTTTATTTCCCTCCCACCTGTAAAGCAAGCTCATGTTACAGATAGATAATACAATAATAATAAAATAGGCAGCACTCCAAAAATATAAATGAAAAAAAGTTTGGACTTTATTAGCCCACATGCAATGTTTCAGTCCTTGTGTCTTAAAAAAGGTCCTGGACACAGACTAAAACGTTGCACGTGGGCTAATATAGTCCAAACATTTTTTCATTAATTTTTTTGAAGTGCTGCCTATTTTCTTTATTATTGGTTACCTAATGCTTGCAGGCTACAAGTTGTGGGCTCTGCATCCACCATTGACTATTAATATCTGGTACTGCTCTGATTTCCTTTATTCATTCATTCATTCATTTAGATAGATAGATAGATAGACAGATAGATGATCGATATTAGATAGATATTGATTTCAATCGGAGGTCAGAGGCGGAACCGCGACAAGAAATGACATGCCGCTTTTTTCCCGCAAGCAGCTAATAGCCACCTGGAAAAAAAAACAAAAAAAACCTCTTCCTCCCGTTGAAATCAATGGGAGGCTATTTCAGTCGTTTTTTTGGTGCTGATTCCAATGCGATTTCCGCGTCAAGATCAGCGCCAAAAACTCTTTGTGAACTGAAGCTTATAGGGCATTTTTAAATGTTTGTTCTAGTCCACGTATTTTTGCCGGTAAACAGTAGTTTAACCTGCAAAAAACAAACGGGCATTAACAAATCATTTAAAAAACGGAGACGATTTGCAGTAAAACTGTAAGTTGACTCAGTGTTTGGTCCCACCAGTGTAATTACCCTAAGGAAACCCAACTCCTAATTTAAGTAGGACTATAGTACTTGGTGCCAATCACAGCAGCCTGCATTCTGTTTATCGGTTTGTACCTTGTAGAGATATGACCCACACAGGTATTATACGGGATGGGCCGCGAAAAACAGAACCCTTTTGTCGTTTGTACAGGATAATGCTTATTGGACCTCAAGGGGTTTTCCCACAGTTAACTTTTATCGCCTATCCACAGGAAAGGTGATAAATGTATGATTGCTGGGTGCCCCACCACTGTTTCGGACCCACAGACATTCACTGGAGCGGCAGCACACATGCGTGATTGCCACTCCATTCAAAATCCTCCTCACTGCAATTTCCGGACTTTCCCGTTCCAGCAAAAAGCAGTATACATGGTTTGGTGCAGAAGTGGTGAAACACAGTATCCGTGGCCGGTGCCAGACAAACAAACAACCGTGTGTTCAGACACCTGTCGTTGTTGCAGACATCCAGAAGAAGATTATGAGAGACCATAAGAAATCAACACAAAATTTATCCCTGCAGGCGCAAGTCAGCAGAACAACATGTCGATGTGTAGTGAAATCGCTTCATCAGTTGTGCAAGAGTTAAACTGAAGCATGTGGCGTATTGCAATTGCCTACTGGATATGATCGTAGGTGACCATTTGGACCTGTTGCAATACATCATGTCCGATGAAGCGTGGTTTTATCTAACCGGGTGTGTTAATTCACAGAACAATAGGTACTGGCACCCAGAAAAGTCACACGAGCTGCACTAGCAGCCACTTTATGATCCAAAAATCAGCGTTTTGTTTGCGGTTATTGATACGCACATAGAGTTATGCACAGAAAACTTATCACGAACGCGAGTATTGTTCCATTTAGCAAGGCAGAGCCTGAATCGCTGTGATGAGTCATCTAACATTCACAAAAGAACGGAAGGTGAGCAAAGGGTTGGGGACTCCACGGTCACTAATCCTAATGTTGTGTGACTTTTATTTGTGGGGTTACCTGAAGGGTAGGGTAGCGAATTCCCAGACAGTGCCCGAACTGAAACCGCAAATTAAAATTCATGTCCGGAATATAGAACGTGTGGTGTTGCAGAAGGTGTTCCTGAACATAATGAGAGAGTCAACTTTTGCAAAACCGCTGGCAAAAAAAACACTTCCAACATCTCCTTTAATGGGTAGGTACGCCAATCTTTCAATATCCTGTACAACCCACACAAGAGAAACGGGGTTGTATTTTTTGTGGCCCAGTCTGTATAATGCTGCATGAATTAATAGATTTGTTAAAGCTCGATATTTCTGGATATAAACGTTCGAAAAAATCCTATATCTTTTATTTTATCGTGTTCTTAACACATCATTAGCAGAACAAAGCTCGTATCTGGGGGTTAGATCTGAAAAGGTTTCAGCATTGCAAAACTAATGTTTTTAGCAGAAGTGACAGCATGCGCCAGCTCAAGATTTGTTACTCCCCCCCCCCTCCTCAGCCACTCTATGCTACAAAGCAGCTGTTGGCCGCTTTAATTCCAAGAAGGGAAACTCAATTTTTTTATGATCCTATTCACATAATATGAGGTGATTAGAGTTGGTTTTCAATCAGTTAAAGGATTCCCCCAGGCAAGGTCTTGTCCCACCAGCACGTATAGCACGGCCCGGCTGACACTGAGGTGACTCCAGAATTCACGGGAAGGGACTGCAGTATGATGCTGCAGATGAGCACCAGCGGTTGCCATGGAGATCTCGAATACAGCTGAATTTCAAAGAAAGGCCACATGCAGAAGCTCAGGAGCGCAGCAGAAATTTAATGAAAACAAGCAGAATGCAGAGAAGCCCCCGGAATAAAAGTCCCAGATGGAGTTTGTGACCGTTCTGTATTGTTTTTGTAGCTCGAATAAATAAACCAATAAAGTAGTCGAAACAATATTAGGGCAGGCCGAGAGGGAGGAAAAGGTCATAAATGCATATTAATGGAGTCATCAAGGGGAACGTGTCTGTGTTAAAAAGCCAGGAGGCTGAATGGTGGCCTGTTATTTAGCAGGGCTCACTTTATGCCTCTAGGGTTTAGTGAGTGCCTTGGGATTTGTTGGAAACATATGCGCTACTGTTGATGATTGAAAAATTACCACCACAATTAGTCATGGATGACTGCAGGAAGGACCCCAAACGCTGCGGACAATGTGATTAAATCCATGTATGTGACAATTAACTCTCCTGCAGGTTTATTCACAGAGGGTGTTGTTTTATGAAAGAAGGGAGGGGGAGGGGAGAGGGAAAGGACAGCATAATGCAGCAGAATGGATATGATACAGCTGGCTCAATCAATTTTCATCTGACACTGAATTAATCACACTCAGATTAAACCCATTCTCACAGTCCCATCTCCGCAGCCTGTTCTTAAAATTTTAGATTTTTCGTTAGTGAGGATATGAAAGCGTGACAGATTAAATTCTTAGTCCGTGTGCAGTTTTTAAGCAAAACATAAATCCCACAAGCAAATCGGTGTTGTTTTTTTTTTTGTTTTTTTTTGCTTTTGATGGTCTTAGGATCAATTATTGAGTAAAGAATCAGCAGACTTCACATATTTTCTTGCCAAGAATTCCCTCTTGTATCACAGTTGAGTAACCCAGAATATATATTTGTCTTGTTACCAGCAAAAGGGCCAGTGGTGTTTATCAGAGGTGTGTCGGCGCTGCGCTGGCAGCCTGCTCTTTCTTTATTTTATCACTTTTATATTGTGCTTTCATGGCAAACCTTTCAATGAATGATTATTTTTTGCAAAGTTATCTCAACAGAAATAATTAAAACTCTCAGAGGATGCATGAAGACATTTCAGTTGTCATACTAATGTCTGTGAGCGAGGATCTGCACACATAGACATGTGTATTGAGTTTTAGTTACTTTACACCTAAATCCTGGGATTTGGCTGCTACAAATGCCATTTAAAAACGTCTAAAAGTCAAGATCAAATATCACAGCAGGAGACTCCTAGTGATTTGTCTGTTCTTACAATGAGGATGTGACCGTTTTGGTGTATATTTTGATATAGTAATGATTGTCACAGAAATGAGTTAGAAGTTATACAATAAAAAATAATGGAATATGGCTTGAAAATCCAAAAACTGCAAGTGAAATTTTGAAATTGAACACAACTTTAAAATAATTAAGGCTTTGTTCACACTTGCTCTAGGTTCTTTTCCATCTGGTTTCTAGTGTTTTTGATAGCAAGAATCCCGTGATCAGCAGCGCATTTCTTGTCATTAAAAACTTTGAAACCTGATGGACCCCATTATAGAAGCTGGATGTCATTCGTGTCATGGATTTGTTAAGAACTGAAGTTGTGATGGTAGCTGGAACATTCTGTATAAATGTTACCGTACAGATTAATACTGTACATCTATGCAGGTCAGGTCACTAAATCTATAGGACAGTCTGCATATTGGCCTTATGCCTTACTTTAGAATTAAGTTCCATTAAAGTTTTTTTTAACAGATATGTGACAGCGTTACACTTCTAGCAATTCCCTAATATAATGTTACCAAAATGTTTGTCTGCTAGCGTAAAATTCCATATTGTTTCCATGCCAGCCTCCTTTCAGATACCAGAATTCTCTGAGTGCCTTCCTCAAAAGGGGCTGTTACAATGTACTAATAAGCCTTTGTGAGAAAGCAAAACAGGCAATATATACACTATATGGACAAAAATATTGGCACAATCCTCTTAATCCGGGCCGGCTCCAAGTTTATGTGGGCCCTTGGGCGACACAGACTTAGGCTTCATGCCCACTTCAGTCTTTTTCTTCAGGGTGCTAGCCGTTTTTCTGACGGCAAGCACCCTGACCCATTCATTTCAATGGGGCCATGCACACTTCAGGTTTTTTTTTACGGTCCCGTTGCTCCATTCCCACAAAAGTAGAGCATGTCCTACTTTGGTCCGAGATTCCGTGACCGTGAGGCCCATGCAAGTCAATGGAGCCGTCAAAAAAACTGAAGGCACACGCCCAGAGTCTTGCAGGGGATTCTGCTTCTAGAGGGAGCCCCTGTCTAGGAGGCAGCGTAACTACCACTGTAGCTGCCATAGCAGCTGTCACAAAGCCCACGGCATGAGGGGGCACGTGCCGCCCCGCCGGCACGGGCCCCCCCCCATGCCCAATGGTCCCGCTAGCAGCCACTACTGCTGCTACAGCGGTAGCGACTCCACATTCAATAGTATCTGCGTCCTTAGGACGTTTTTTATTTAACAAAGTGGGCATTGTAAAGAAAAGTGTATGACGCTGACCAATCTGCGTCATACACTACTCTTCATTCATGTCCAGCTTTACACAGTGTGATCTCGCGAGATCACGCTGTGACGTGACTTCCTCCTACAGTTCCTTCACCAGAGCTACTGGAGAATGACCAGACATCGCCTCCAGCCGCCTCCCGGCTGGAGGCGATGTCTGGTCATTCTCCTGATGCCCACTTAGTTAAAGTAAAAATAACACCCAGTTGGGCTTTAGCATAAAAGTTAAAATGATCATAACTTTGTCACTAATAAACTTTAAAAAAAAACAACAACACAGTAGTTATCTACAACACAGCGCCTATTAGATTAGGTAGCAGATAGGGAAGTATGAAACTGGTGACAGAGCCTCTTTAATGCCTATGGATTTAAAATGGGATGTCATAAAACCTCCTGTGGGTGAAATGTGTAGGCCAATACTGTTGTCCATATAGTGTTTAGTGAAAGGGAGCAATTCCAATAATACTGTTCCCTCAAAAAGTAGTTAAGGTATATACATTTTTTTAAAGGTGTTCTATACTATAGTTTAGACCACTGCACAAAGATAATGTAGTTATGCTGTCTGCACTAAGTGGCAGTTAAGGTGCCCATACACATTAGAAATTAAATCTCGTCCAAACCTGTAGATTTCGACATGTAATGTGTATGGGGGTCTCCTGATTGTATTCTGACAGCCTATGTCAATAGTAAGAAGGATCTGTATTGTTGGATTTCAACATGCCTGATCTTCTGATCCTGCGGAAGCGAAGCCGCTGGCAGACCCTTCTGGCAGCGGCCTATTTCCTTCTCCCTTTTATAAAAAAAGCATGCCTGCTTGGCGTAGCCGACCATGTATATTTATGGTAGAGTTTGGCCAACAGCCATTTTAGGTGTATGGCCGGCTTTAGTTAAAATTTCAACCCCATTTCTGCTCTGGTGTGCATAGCGAGACAACTTTAATAGATACATAACGTAAAGGTCTTTTTTACAGTGATATTGTTCGAGAGCTCAACCTACACTTTTAAGAGGTTGTCTCAGGATAAACATTGTTGGCCTATAATATGCCATCAGTGTCCAATAGATGGAAGTCCAACTGTGTGACCCCATAGTTCATGGCCAACCATGCGGCTACCCTGAAGAAGCCATCATTCTACAAAACGTGAACTGGCACGGCACCTTCCTAACGTTGCTGCCACAGTGGACCATTGGACGAATCCCCTCCAATCAGACATTGAATACGCCACCAGTCCCTATCCTGAGACATCACCTAAATAGACACACCATCCCGCAAGCAGTTCATTCAGGATGGGGCATTGACAAGTTTTGGTTTACTGGCTATTATTAAATTCTTGTGTAACTATTAAATTACTGTGCAGCTAAATTGTAGTATTTAGTCGCTGAATGTTTACTACAAAGAGTGGCTCTGCAATATTTTTATCTACTATTATATATTTTTTTTATGTAGTGGACAAAAGATAAAGCGCTTGCTGTCCTTGGGAACTAATAGCTAAATAATTATCATACATCAACTTGTCTATCCCATTCCCTAACTGTTCTTATATTTAATCATGTTAGATTTATATCACATTTACATGTATACCATCAACATCATCTTGGCTAAAACTAGAATCACAGATGTGGCTCAGCCCCATGGGAGGATAGAATGACATTAATTGCTGATGCAGTGACAAGGATAGCACAGAGAGATTCACAATTATTTCCATCCATCTGACATCCTAAAGTTGACATCAGGGTGATTTGTTGTTCTGGTCTCTTTGTATGGTGATCAGAGGGTTCTTGAGGCTGATGACAATCCTTCAAAGCCTTCTCTTCAATGTGGAGGATATCATAAAACAATATAAGGTGTTAAAACAACACTCGGGTCAAAAATGAAAAATCAACCAGCACATGGTGTTTATATGTGTTCCTTACTTTTACATTGTAAAGTCAATGGAGATTTACTTAGAATAGCATTTCATACACCAGTCCAAAACCATAATAATTTGGAGTAAGATGCGCACATCTTTGCCTGTCCATGCACCCGAAATGCAAATCTACGCCTGCTTTCAACTGATGTAAATTTGTGCTATAATTCACACCAGTTTGTGGCATAAATTATTGTAAATCTGTTTGTTGGAGGCCGCGCACCCTCTGCTAAAACGCCCACTTTATTGCCACTTTTAAAAATTGTGTCAAGAGAAGCATAAACCGGTAAAAAGTTACAAATTATTGTGCAAATATGGTGTGTGCGTCATAATTTGCGACTTTTCAACGCCACAATAGTGGCGTAAAGCCATTGATAAATTTCCCTCTTTGTGTTTCATGTTATTTGCTCTTACTAAAAATTTTCAACATGGCTGCATCAAGTGACTTGTATCTCCATAAGTGCATTTTTTCAGGCCAGTAAGGGGGTCAGCCGTATGTTAATGACCTATTCTTACATAGATATCAGTGACCAGGTGCACACAACTAAGCCCCTCCCAGTCTGGGGAAATATAAAATTGACAAACGATGCATCGTGGAGCTTGACTGACAGAAATATTAGGGATTTATACACCTTAACATTATACAAACGCCATTATCACTCGTGACCTATTTGTATACTGTAGGGGGGTAGCTATCATTGTAAAATTATGTGATGCCTTTTGGGAATATTTCCTATACTGACTGCCATGCAGCTCAGGTCACCACTGCTCTGTTATGTATAGCACGGGCGTCTGCTGCGGCCTAGAAGGGGACAGTAGGGGGATCTCTGTAATAGCACCATTCAGGAAAATGTAGCTTTGCGTGCATGTAGATTTCCATGACTGACCAAAGCTGAATTTTTAGTTTTTGAACTGCAGGACTGTACAGTGAGGGGTAGAAGTAGTGCAGTCAAAACAATTACAACCAAAATATGCTTCATTTTTTTCTTGGCTATTTCCCATACTTGTCTCATTTCGTCTTGCACAAAACAGGGTTTTCTTTGGTACCAAGGTGGGTCAAATTAGTGTTCTTAGTACAGTATCTAAGAATTTTCTTTAAAATAATGCTGTCAACCCCAGAACCGTTTTACAGGTTTTAGGATTATGCACATTTTCTATTACTATCTATATTATTATTATTATTATTATTATTATTATTATATGAACGGAAATAATCTGCAGCGAATCCACTGCATAATTTGAAAATTGAAATATGAAAATTTGTCATGCTTTTCACTCTGCATTACATAGGGTGAAATCTGCAATGAAAATTCACAGCATTTCCACAAAGTTCATGCTGCGGATTTGAAGATTCGCCACATGCCTGACTTCCGTCATGATTTATTCCACTTTACGTGGATAAGACTTTGTATACCCCATCAACATGTATTGTACCGTAAATTGCTGCGCATTCATGGTGTGAAAACCACTGCATTGCCGCTAAACATCCTCTTTGGATTTTCCTAATTTATGTTCCGTTGCTTATATAGTGGCATAATATTCGGCAGTGCTTTACACACATTGTAGTGAATTTTATCAGTATGAGAAGAGCGTCACGTTTTTTCCATTGGTTTGCTAAATATATAAAATCTCCGCACTACCTCGTAATGTGACAAAGCTGTTAGTATTTTTCTAATACGCTTGTATGGGCTATGGGAGGTATATGGACTATGGGAGGTATATGGGCTATGGGAGGTATATGGGCTATGGGAGGTATATGGGCTTTGGGAGGTATATGGGCTTTGGGAGGTATATGGGCTTTGGGAGGTATATGGGCTATGGGAGGTATATGGGCTATGGGAGGTATATCGGCTACGGGAGGTATATGGGCTACGGGAGGTATATGGGCTACGGGAGGTATATGGGCTACGGGAGGTATATGGGCTACGGGAGGTATATGGGCTATGGGAGGTATATCGGCTACGGGAGGTATATGGGCTACGGGAGGTATATGGGCTATGGGAGGTATATGGGCTACGGGAGGTATATGGGCTACGGGAGGTATATGGGCTACGGGAGGTATATGGGCTACGGGAGGTATATCGGCTACGGGAGGTATATGGGCTACGTGAGGTATATGGGCTATGGGAGGTATATCGGCTACGGGAGGTATATGGGCTACGGGAGGTATATGGGCTATGGGAGGTATATGGGCTACGCGAGGTATATGGGCTACGGGAGGTATATGGGCTATGGGAGGTATATTGCGTCATGGACATGAATTGAGGCAGGAAATGAAAGTTGAAAGCACCAGGGAGAGATGTCTTCTACAGTTTCAGAAGTGCTGCTGTTTTTAGTCCTGTTTAGAAAAGGTTTCACATTCACAGGCTTATTGATTCCTTTGCCTCGTGTGCCCTTGGTTGCTAAGCAGCAGAACTACCATTTGTTTTTGGGAGGATAGAAAGTTTATGTAAGAAGATATTCAAGGCGTATGGATTTTTATGCCAGCTGGACATTGCTTAAAAGCGTGTTCCATGCTCCATAAATCACGTTTAATTATTTTTTCAGTTAAATAACACTTCGATTTTTGGAGATTTTTTATCTTGTGAAGTCGCATTTCATGTCCTTTCTGTTGACTGAATGATACTGACCTCTACTAAGAAAGCAAAGGCGAGAAATGGCGATATTAGAAGCAGAAATTGTTTGCTTTATCGTACAATGTACCACGTCTTCATATTGTATGAGTGAATGATCCCAACCAGGTAAAAAATGTATAAGTAGTTCCAAATAAAAAGTACATTTATTTGGATTTGTTTCCTTATACGAGTTCTTCTTAACACCATGGCACATCCAAAAATTTGTCCTTTTTTTACCTCTTTTTGAAACTCTTCAATTATGGTTACACTTATTTTTATTTTTTCATATATGCATTTCTTAATACCATATTACATACTGTATGCACTAGGTGCTGAAAAAGGAGGATAATAAAAAATAAATAAATATTAAAATGAGTTAAATAAAGTTATTAGTAATATTGGAAAATAAAAAATGAAAAGTTAAAAATAAAACCCCTTTTTCTATTTCACCCCAAAGTAATGTAAAAAAATAAACATAATTGGTATCGGCGCGTCCATAAAAGTCTGAACTATCATATTATAACATGGAAAAACAGCGCATTGTGCACTCATTGACACGCAGAATGTAATAGTATATAGGTAAATAAGAATAAAGTAAACATTGTATACCTGGGGACATTATTTGTGTTGTATGAATAGGAGTCCAGAAAATAGAAAGCATTACAAGCTTTAGTAACAATAACAAAGGCAGGCTTCCTAGCCTCTTGAACCCACGGACTAGGAACCCACAACAATAACAGAGTACAAAGAACGAAAACTTGGTGTGGTGTACCAAGCTACTAGTGCATATATGATCTAAGCCAAGAGGCTCTGACCAATAAACAGGTCATCTTTGCATAGTACAAGAAAAAGAGTAAAAATACAATAAAAAATATTCTAACTTAAGCCAGGTGTAAAAATGATATGAATGAGGGGGCAAGGGTCACTCATTACTCGGAAAAGGAGGGGTAATGGGAGGAGATTATATCCAGAGAATTAAGCCATCTCTTCCAAATCTGATGGAACTTAAAGCGACCCTCCATTCTCAGTACAAAATTATAAATGTAATGGGATATATATAGTAATATTACCCGGTGCCCACCTATGCCGTGGATCAGGCGTTTTAGGGTCCCCTTTGTGTTGTCTCAAAATGGGCGACTAATTCTAAGACACTCCGTATGTTCACGGATTGGACAAAATGGCTCACGTGAGCAGCTCTGGGCAATCTGAGAACAATGGGAGTGTCTCAGACTCATAGTCTAAGAAGAGCTGCAGCCATTTTGGGTCAGCACAAAGGGGACCCTAAAATCCACAGTAGAGGGGCACAACTGGAGGGCATCAGATATCATTACTCCATATACACCATCATACTTAAAATGTTGTCCCGGGACAGGAGGGTCGCTTTAACCTTCTTAAGGTCTTTTTACACGGGTCAATTATCGGGCAAATGAGCATTCATAGAACGCTCGTTTACAATCATAGCCCTGTATAAACAGTGCAACGATCAGCCAATGAACGAGTAAACGCTCGCTCATCAGCCGATTGTATCATATATGCAGCCGAAAATATTATCATTGTTGGCAGCACATCTCCCTGCCGACATGATAGAAATGTATGGGGACGAGCGATCGGAGTAACAAGCGCTTGTCCCCATACATAGCTTTTTGTGAAAGGCGCGAACAGTTGCCGATCAACGTGCGGTCTCATTGATCGGCGCTTGTTTACACGGCCCACGTCGGGCCATGTAAGTGGATCCTTATTCCTATGCTTATACATCCATTTCTTAAAGAGCAGCGTGATATTGAGTGTATCCTATCTTGGAGTGTGGGTGGGGGGGGACAGATGCTATCCAAAACCTAGCTACTGCTTTCCTAGCATGATAGCGGGCCTCACAGACAAATGCTCAATCGGAGAGAAAAATATATCTTTCTTTAGTATCATCAGGAACAGCGCCTCCTATAACATCATATAGGAATTTATGGACTTGTTCCCGATAACCTCTCAGAAAAGGGCGCTTCCAAAACAGATAGAAAAAAAAGCCAGAAGACTCTCTACACGTGGGACAGATATCAGGGAAACCCAGCTTAAATTTGCTAAGCCTGCCGGTAGTCATGTATGCTCTTTGGATGATGTAATGTTGTCCCCGGTCAGGAGGGGCGCTTTAACCTTCTTAAGGCCCTTTTACATTTTTTACACGGGCCAATTATCGGTCAAATGAGCGTTCACAGAACGCTCGCTCATGATCATTGCCCTGTGTAAACAGGACAACGATCAGCAGATGAACGAGTAAACCCGAAATCATCGGCTAATTGTATAGTTTATGCAGCCGAAAACATTATCGTTGTTGGCAGCGCATCTCCCTGTGTAAACAGTGAGACGTTCTGCTGACATGAAAGAAATGTACTCACATTTGTACTGCTGTGAGTTGTACTCACAGCAGACTGTCTCTACACTAGGGCAACATGGTACCTACACAGTGATGCCACTTTGCAGCCACTTCCCACTTTTGTGCCCATGTGTAGGTGTAGGGCTACATAGGTGGTAGTTCGAGGGCCGGAGTATTGCTCCAACATTAAGAGTCTGTTCACATTGGCGTTGGAGGTTTAGTTTGAAGCGCCCATTGTAAATTCTGTCAGATTTGAGCACTGGATGCAGAGCTATTCTTTCCGTCAAAACGATAGACACCATGACGGAACCAGACAGACCCCATTATAAGTCATTGGGGTCTGTTGGACGCCATTTGTATCTGCTTGCACGAAAGATCCAGCACTGTGTTGTGGCTTCCTTTATTAACGGAGGCCACTACGCAGATGTGTACAGAGCCGAGGTGCACTCTTTTGCAGTGTTAAAAGCTTTTTTTGGGTGAAGTTAGACATAGTTGGAGAATAATTATGAGAATAAGGACACATGGACACGGCCGTATTACAGCTCTATACACGTTCTAAACAAGATTATACAAAAGAAGGAGCCCCTACTGTGATGTTGGTCTGACCGTTCTTCCGTCCATGTATTGCTATCCTTGTCTCCCTTTTTTTTTTGTGTTTTTTGGGTGTACATATATATATATATGTATATATATTTATTTCTTGTGTGTTATAATAAAGTACTTGTGCTTTTTCTATTGTGCATCATTGTGGGTGTGCATACCTTCTTTCTGAGAGGTCGATCTTTGTATATTATGCTGTTTTTTTGACGCTTGTATTGCACCCCATTTATTATGTTATTGTCGTGGTGCCCACTCTTTCTCTATGGTTTCCTACACAGACTGTAAGCACTGATTGGACTGTGTCATTGACAAGGGCAATAGTAACACCCAGTTGTGAATTTATGCATACATTTCCAGGAGGATTAACAAAGGAACGGCACAACGCAGTTTTAGGAAAATATGCTCCAGAATTGTATTTCATGGGAAATACAATTATTTCAGAAAACATACATCGTTACAAAAGCTGACAAGTCCTTTTTTAATATCAGAACTTCAAAATTGTGGTATAATATTCAGAGATAACATAGTATTACCTGTTACATCATCATTTATTTTTTGTATTTTAATTACAAGAAAAATTACTGTATCTCACTAATTTCTTTACTGTACATTGCAGCACTACAATAGGTGTGTAATTCAGACAATGAATAAAATATTATTTATAGTGAGACATGGCAGATCAATATACACCACACAGCCAGTGACTGGTAGCAGAGATCTGTGTGACCGATGTATTGTCGAGAGAAGGTCTTTACTACACAGAGGCAGAAAATTTAAAAGCTACACTAAATCCTATTCGTACAGAAGTGGGTTTTTTTCATTGTGGTAATCATTATAACTAGATTTCGCAGATGTCTATTCTGAGTTTATTGTTCTGGTTTCATGGGATTTTTAGCAATTAATTTAAGGTACATGGAAGCACGGTAGAAACATGTGCAATAATTCCTACCTTGGGGGAAAGACAGTTGACTGTCTGGACATGTTGCTGTATCTTCTCTAAATAAACGCCTCATGCACACGACCTTATTTTTTGCCACCCGTAAATACGGGTCCTTGGTCACACATAATCGACCCGTATTGCACCAGTATTTACGGACCTGTGCCTGTAAATATGGGTCCGGTGTCACCCGTATTTACGGGCACGTTTTTGGCTGCAAAATTACACTGCACTAATCGGCAGCCCTTCTCTCTATCAGTGCAGGATAGAGAGAAGGGACAGCCCTTTCCGTAATAAAAGTAAAAGGAATTCATACTTACCCGGCCGTTGTCTTGGTGACGCGTCCCTCTCTTGAGATACAGTCTGACCTCCCTGAATGACGCGGCAGTCCATGTGACCGCTGCAGCCTGTGATTGGCTGCAGCGGTCACATGGGCTGAAACGTTATCCCAGGAGGCCGTACTGGAGGAAGAAGCAGGGAGTTCTTGGTAAGTATGAAAGTCTTTTTTTTTTTTTTTTTACAGGTTGATCTATATTGTGATCGGTAGTTTCTGTCCAGGGTGCTGAAAGAGTTACTGCCGATCGTTTAACTCTTTCAGCACCCTGGACAGTGACTATTTACTGACGTCGCCTAGCAACGCTCCCGTAATTACGGGTGCACACACGTAGTCACCCGTAATTACGGGAGCCCCATAGACTTATATGGGCCTGCCCGTGCCGTAATTACGGCCTGAAATAGGACATGTTCTATATTTTTTAACGGCACGGACACCTTCCCGTAAGCATACGGGGAGGTACCCGTGGCCAATAGAAGTCCATGGGCCCGTAAAAACGTGCCGTAATTACGGACATTTTTACGTTCGTGTGCATGGGGCCTTAGGCACACAACCGTATTTTTGTCCACCCGTAAATACTGGCGTAAATACGGGTCCTTGGTCACACGTATTCGACCCGTATTCCACCCGTATTTACGGGCACGTTTTTGGCTGCAAAATTGCACTGCACTAATCGGCAGCCCTTCTCTTTATCAGTGCAGGATAGAGAGAAGGGGCAACCCTTTCCGTAATAAAAGTAAAAGAAATTTATACTTACCCGGCCGTTGTCTCGGTGACGCGTCCCTCTCTTGACATCCAGTCTGACCTCCCTGGATGACGCTGCAGTCCATGTGACCGCTGCAGCCAGTGATTGGCCTGTGATTGGCTGCAGCGGTCACATGGGCTGTAACGTCATCCCAGGAGGCCGGACTGGAGGAAGAAGCAGGGAGTTCTGGGTAAGTATGAACGTCTTTTTTTTTTTTTTTACAGCTTTATCTATATTGTGATTGGTAGCCACTGTCCAGGGTGCTGAAACAGTTACTGCCGATCGTTTAACTCTTTTAGCAGCCTGGACAGTGACTATTTACTGACGTCGCCTAGCAACGCTCCCGTAATTACGGGAGCCCCATAGACTTCTATGGGCTGCCCGTGCCGTAATTACGGCCTAAAATAGGACATGTTCTATCTTTTTCAACGGCACGGGCACCTTCCTGTAAGCATACGGGGAGGTACCCGTGGCCAATAGAAGTCTATGGGCCCGTAATTACGGCCCGTGATTACGGGAGTTTTTACGGTCATGTGCATGGGGCCTTAGTCAAGACTTTTTTTTTCTTTATGACAAGTCTGTTTTTGATAATCATTGCATATATATCATGCCAGATCTATCTATCTATCTATCTATCTATCTATCTATCTATCTATCTATATGAAAAAAACATGTATACAGGTACAATCACGCCTGTGACTGCAAAACAATACACAAGAAAATGGCGACAGCAGTCTGTGAACACCAATGCCACCTAAAACACTATATATATAAATAAAGGGGGGGGGTGCTGCGTTCTACAAGGGGTTTGGGGGTGGTGCTGCAATCTACAAGGGGGGTGGGGGTACAATTTACAAGGGGGGGTTGCTATCTGCCTAGGGGGGTGCTATCTGCAAGGGTGTGTGACACTATATGAGCGGTGGCACTATGTCATTATAAGTGGGCACCGTGTCCCTATATGGGTTCACTGTCACTATATGTGGGCACTGTCACTATCTACAGGGACATTGCGGCACTATCTACATGGGCAGTGCAGTGTTTTCAGGGGATTGGGACAAAAAAAACCCAGACAAGGGAAATCCATTTGGAGACACACTGATGCAAAATGGACATGAAAAACGGATAATACTGTGGTCAGGCCGGGAAGTCCGGCTGACACACGGACCGTTTTTCACGACCCAATCAGGGTCGTGTGAATCCGGCCTTAACGTCATTTATTTAAAACCCCATCGTGGGGCCGTTACTGCACAGGGTCCTGCTCAGACTTGAGACACTATAATGTAATCTCGCCCCAGAGTGCCCGGTTAGCGCTATCTGCCTGGCCCTACTGCAATTTACACTGTTATTCGACTTCAATGTCAGAGACCGGCTGACGTGGTGACGGGCAGAGAGGGATTTGAGTGCACGCAGCGCAGAATTGATGGGGAACGCAGAAGTTATAATCAATTAGATATACATTTTTCCAATAGTATTTCTGATAAAAAAGTATTTGCAGAGGTTAAAAGTTGGGAAGTTACGTACAATTATTATAGCAATATATGTTAGGGTATGTGCACACGCTAGCTTCCTTTTACGTCTGAAAAGACAGACTGTTTTCAGGAGAAAACAGCTGCGTCGCTTCAGACGTAAAAGCTCCTCCTCGCATTTTGCAAGGCGTCTTTGACGCCCGTAATCTTGAGCTGTTCTTCATTGACTTCAATTAAAAACGGCTCAAATTACGTTTCAAAGAAGTGCCCTTCTTTGCCGAGGCAGTCAATTTACGCGTCGTCGTTTGACAGCTGTCAAACGACGACGCGTAAATTACTGGTCGTCGGCACAGTACGTCGGCAAACCCATACAAATGAATGGGCAGATGTTTGCCGACGTATTGTAGCCGTATTTTCAGGCGTAAATCGAGGCATAATACGCCTCGTTTACGCCTGAAAATAGGTTGTGTGAACCCAGCCTTACTGTTACTATATTGTGTAAAGCACTCCAAGCACGACTTTGTAGTAGTGGAGATGTGTTCTCTGGAATGAAGAATCACATTTCATTATCCGGCAGTCTTGTTGAACGAATGTGGGTCTGGCGAATACCAGGAGAAAGCGACTTCCCGGAATGCATAGTGCCTACTGTAAAATTTAATGGAGGAGTGATAATGGTCTGGTCTGGTTTTTCAGGGTTTGGGCTAGGCTTCTTACGTATTTCTAGTGAAGAGTAGTGAAGACTACAACATCAAGCATAAAGATATTTTAGAAAATGTTGTGCTTCCAACACTGTGGCAACAGTTTCGAAAAACCCTTTTTTTGTGCCAGCATGACTGTGCCACTGTTCACAAACCGAGGTCCTGTCTGTCTGTCTGTCGATCTATCGAATCTATCAGCCTATCTATCCTAGTCTTGCGGATCTTTTATGTGGCCAAGAAAATGGTCGCTAATTGGCAGCACATCACCTTGTGTAAACACGGAGATGCGCTGCCAACATAATACAAATGCATGGATATGAATGATCACATTAATGATCATTTGTCCCCATATATTAAAGGGGTTTTCCAGCCTATAAATATTGATGGCCTATCCTCAGGATAGGCCATCAATATCTGATGGGTCGGGGTCCGACTCCCAAGACCCCAACCGATCAGCTGTTCTGAATAGGTTGCAGCGTTTCCCCTTCATTTCTTCTTGCTCACTGTAAATGTTCGACACACATTTAGTGGCGATTCACAGGTATTGCAGCTTTTTTTTCCATTGAAGTGAATGGCGGAAGAAGGCAGCAATACCTGTGAATTCCAGCTAAATGCGTCTCGAAGATTTACAGTGAGCAAGAAGAAATAAAGGGGAAGAGCGCTGCGGCCTCTTCAAAACAGTTGATCGGCGGGGGTCCAAGGAGTCGGACCCCGACCCATCAGCTATTGATGGCCTATCCTGGGGATAGGCCATCAATTTTTATCAGCTGGAAAACCCCTTTAACGATCATTAATCCTTGTATATGGAGCAAACGAGCTGTGATGGTCAATCGGCACTCGTTTTTTCCAGTCCGTATCGGGCCGTGTAAAAGCACCCTATGGGGATGTTCACAAAGAGTTTGTTTGTAGGCAGATTTTTAAACCTTCGGAAAGGAGCGCCGCAGGTTTTTACTACCTTCCATTGATTTTAATGGGAGGTCAGAGGTGGAACCTGCGACAAGGAAGAACATGCTGCTTTTTTTTCCCGGCTGCGGAATTAACGGAGGGCGATATTGGCCGTTTTATTTGTGATTCCAGCGCGTTTTTTGCGTCAAAAGCAGCGCCAAAAAACTCTGTGTGAACTGACCCTAATAACTCTTCTAGCCAACTCATCCTAGTTTCTCTCCCTAAACTAGTGCATGATTTTGAAATATTATGTTTTAATCTCCTGTATACTATTTTTCATTGAGTAGCATTTTCATGGCAGTCACAGGGCTTTCAGTTCTCGCAGTGTTGCATTGATATTAACATGCATAGTATCTATGTCCATGTCCATATCCCCATTGATGCCATAAACAGGATAAAAAAAATGCTCCTTTTGGTTGTATGTAGCTTGTCCAAAGCAATTTCTCGCTATGTCTATAGACCACCTACAGCTATGCCTCAGGCACACGTGTCTCACTAGTCATTCATAACAACTGGAAGGGCTTCTTTTGTCATGTTCTATAGTTTTGACTGTTTAGCAAGTGTAACTGTTGGTAAGGACATTTGCAGAAATTACTTTTGATAACTTGACACATTAAAATATGCAAACCTTAATCTCAGAAGTTAATATCTAATATTTAAGTAATGCTTATTGTAGTGGAGTTTTAAGCATTCAAATGTTAGTGTATAGCCAGTACTATAGATTCTGTTTTTCTATTAAGTGAGGCTTAGTGAGGAACACTAACCTCAGTTTTTATTTTAGTGGTTTATATCAAGAAATGTGAGTGCAAAATTGTTCACAAGTTTAACCCCTGTTTTCGTCTAATGGACCAGGCTATTTTTTTTTTTTTTTTTAAATCTGACGTGTCACTTTATGTGATAATAACTTTGGAATTCTTTTATTTTTTCAAGCGATTCTGAGATTATTTTCTTGTAACACATTGTACTGTAAGTTAGTGGTAAAAAAAAATCTAAATTTAAATATATCTACTTGTAAAATAGATCGTAATACCACACAAAATAGTTACTAGTTAACATTTCCCATATGTCTACTTTATGTTTGCATTGTTTTTTGAACATTCTTTTATTTTTCCAGGACGTTACAAGGCTTAGAACACCAGCAGCAATTTTTCACATTTTCAAGTAAATTTCAAAAGACTATTTTTTCTGGGACCACTTCAGTTCTGAAGTGACTTTGAGGGCCTTATATATTAGAAACCCCCTATAAATCACCCTTATAATTGCAAAGCCCCTGCGGGACCAAATCAGTGGAAACCACCCAAAAGTGACCCCTGATGGAATTTATCGAGGGATATAATGAGCATTTTTTTTTGCTGTATTTAGTAGAATTAGGGCGTAAAAATTAAAATCTATGTTTTTTTGAATAAAATGTAGTTTTAGCTCAGATTTTTCCATTTTCACAATAAATAAAGGAGAAAAACCACCCCACAATTTGCAAAGCAACCTCTTCTGTGCACAGCAATACCCCATATGTGGCAATAAACGGCTGTTTGGACCCACGGCAGGGCTTAGAAGGGAAGGAGCACAATTTGGCTTTTGGAGCTCAAATTTTGCTGGAATGGTTTGCGGCACCATGTCACATTTGCAAAGCCCCTGTAGGACCAAATCAGTGGAAACCACCCAAATGTGACCCCATATGGGAAGCTACACCCCTGAAGGAATTTATCAAGGGGTATAGTGAGCATTTTGATCCCACAGTTTTTTTGCTGAATTTAGTGGAATCATGCTGTGAAACTGAAAATTACATTTTTACAAGGAATAAAGGAGAAAAAGCACCCCAACATTTAAAAAACAATTTCTCCCGAGTACAGTAATACCCCACATGTGGTTATAAACTGTTGTTTGGACACACGGCAGGGCTCAGAAAGGCAGGAGCGCTATTTTGCATGCAGATTTTGGATTGGATTTTGGGCGCCATGTTGCATTTGCAAATTCCTGAGGTACCAAAGTACAGTAGATTCCCCAAGAAGTGACCCTATTTTAGAAACTACATCCCTCAAGGCATTTATAATTTGCCTGAACATATGACATGGCTCAGAGTTGAAGAGCACCATGCACATTTGAGACCTATTTTGGTAATTTTCGCAGCATTGGCCCATAATTGCAAGGCTCCAAGATCAAATAGTAAAACAAACCCCCATGTGGTGACCCCTATTTTGGAACCTACACCCCTTAAGGCATTTTAAGGGTTGTACTGAGAATTTTGACTTCACTTTTCATTAGAAATCAATGCGCAGCGGATGGTGCAAAGTGAAAATTGCAATTCTCCACTGATATGCTATTTTAGTGCACAATATGTTGTGCCCAGTTTGTGCCACTGAAAAAAAATACTTCATAAAATGTTAAGCAGGTTGTCTCGGGTGTGGCGATGCCGTATATGTGGACGTAATCTGCTGTTTGCGTACGCTGTAGGGCTCAGAAGGGAAGGAGCGCCATTTGGCTTTTGGAGTGCAAATTAAGCTTGGTAGTTGTTCTGTGTGGGTTTTACTGGTATTTCAGTTTATAATGTGGGGGCATATGTAATCTGTGCGGAGTACATCAGGGCATAATAAGAGGGTATAATAATGCAGTAAATAAATAATAATTCATAGATATGTGGCCAGTGTCGCACTTATAAATGGTGATCAATCTTATTGCTTTTGGAACACTCTGCACAATTTGTGTCGCCATATTCTGAGAGCCAGAACTTTTTTATTTTTTCGCCAAGAGAGCTGTGTGAGGGCTTATTTGTTGCGGGACAAATTGTAGTTTTCATTGGCACCATTTTGGGGTACACGCAGTTTTTTTAATCACTTTTTATTCCATTTTTGAAAAGCAACGTCACCAAAAACAATAAATTCAGACAAAGTTTTTTATTCTTTATTTCTCACGGTGTTTACCGTGCGCTATAAATAAAAATATTACTTAATTTGCAGGTCGATACGATTACGGCGATACCAAATTTATATAATTTTTTTTTCGTTTTGTAGTGTTCTCACAATAAAATCACTTTTTTTAAAATAAATAATATTTTTTTTATCACCATATTCTGAGAGCCATAACTTTTTGGATTTTCAGTCAAAGCTGTGTATGGGCTTGTTTTTTGCTGGACGGTTTGTAGTTTTTATTGCCACTGTTTTGGGGTACATGCGACTTTTTGATCACTTTTTATTCCATGTCTTGTGAGGGTAGTGATAAAAATATAGCAATTATGGCATTGTTATTTTTTTTTGCGGTGTTCACCATGCGGGAAAAATAACATTATAGTTTTATAGTTTGGGTTGTAACGGACACGGCAATACCAAATATGGGTACTTTTTTTTACGTTTTTATTTTTTTCCCTATAATAAACGACTTATTATAGGAAAAAAGGCAGTTTTTGTTTTTTTTAACTTGAAAATTTTATTCAACATTTTTATTACTTTACAGTCATTCACTGACAGCAACTCTATTAGGTACTGTCTCTGGGCGGGACCTAATATGCTATCGTATGTGGCAGACCAGGAGGCCATTGTTAGGCCTCCGGTTGCCATAGCAATGATCGACATCCACACATCACATTGTATCGATGCCGATCGCTACAAACCACTAAGGGGAGCTAGCTCCGTTCCCTGCCGTTACAGGAAGATGTTAGGTATAACATACAGCTGACACCGGCGGCTGATGTCACAGGCTCAGCTTCTGAGCCTGCACCATGTTCCTTTTGCGGCCGAAAGCCTTTTAGGCCCCGCCTCCAGGTGTAACCTAACATGCTTCCGTACTTGGCAGACAGTAGACCATTGTTAGGCCTCCGGTCTGACAGAGCAGCCATCGGAACCCTGCGATTAGCATTGCAGGGTTCCGATCTGCTATTCAACACCATAGATGCAGCTCTCGCTTTTGAGCGCTGCATCTAAGGGGTTAATTGGCCGGATCTGAGGCTAGCTCTGGTCTTGGCCATGCAGCAAGGTGTCAGCTGTAATATACAGCTGACACCCGCTGATGATAATTCGGGCTTAGCTTCTGAGCCCGCACTAGCAACACAACGTACCTATACGTTGTGTTGCGTTAAAGAGACTCTGTCACCACATTATAATTGGCCTATCTCCTACATAAGGAGATGGGCGCTATAATGTAGGTGACAGCAGTGCTTTTTATTTAGAAAACGATCTATTTTTACTACTTTATGAGCGATTATTAGCTTTATGCTAATTCGTTTCTTAATGCCCAAGTGGGCGTGTTTTTACTTTAGACCAAGTGGGCGTTGTACAGAGGAGTGTATGACGCTGACCAATCAGTGTCATACATTTCTTTCCATTCATTTACACTGCACTAGCGATATAGCTATATCGCTATGGGCAGCTACATACACACACTATAACATTACTGCAGTGTCCTGACAATGAATATACATTAACTCCAGCCAGGACGTCATGTGTATTTAGAATCCTGCCACTTCTGAATCTTTTCTCTGAGATTTCCAGCAGATAGGGCACTTATAATGTGGTGACAGAGCCTCTTTAACTACTTAACGAGAGCGACGTAATAGTAAGTCGGATGTAGTTAAGGGGTTAATGTATGGGGTTGTGTTTTTTTGTTTTTGTTTTTTTAGATATGTTTCAATATAATTGCCAATACTATTTTTTAAGTAAGGTATTTGTAACAGATATTGTTGATAATATATTGAAAGATCTTCAGGATAATTTTTCTGGAACCATATTCTTTATTAGATACAGTATATTGTTCATTTCTAAATATGTT
Organism: Rhinoderma darwinii; assembly: GCF_050947455.1. NCBI lineage: Eukaryota > Metazoa > Chordata > Amphibia > Anura > Rhinodermatidae > Rhinoderma > Rhinoderma darwinii. Next base: position 156,522,003 of record NC_134691.1, on the reverse strand, counting down.
AAGTATATCTAGAGATATACAGGGGTTTATTTTTTATCCATTATTTATATAGAACTTAAATATTCCTCATAGTTGTACTCATCAATTCAGTTTATTAGAATAATTCAAGAGTTATACTTACTTATAATTTATGATATTTTGAGAAAGTAACAGGAAGTTCACCTTTGTGTCACCTTTAAATTAGGATCTTAGAAACTGATGGTCAGTTCAATATATCTGCCCTTACTGATGTCACTTTTGTAAAAATTGCTGCCACAACAGAATAGATAAATGTTAATATCTCTGTTAGTAAATAAAACATAATTACCAAAAGTTTGCTATTTCCCTCGGATTTACTAATATATGGAAATTTCACGTTTTGGATGGAAATTCTTCAGATCACATTTGTGGTGAAAAGTTTTAGTGAAATTAAAATAATTGAACATCATTTAAAAGTATCAAAAAGTGCTTTGAATATTGTGGATCTATCTTACCATCATTATCTGGATAGCAATCAGACTTGTCATATGATATCATAATCTAGAATCTAGGCATAGTTTATCTGTACATATTCCCTGTTATGTCATAATTTAGAATATGGGTGTGTGTTGTCTGTTTATACATACTTATTGTCATAATCTATAATTTAAGTGGGCTTAATTTACACCTACTTCCAGTGATGTCATAATCTAATTCTAACATATTATGACATCACATTAGGTCTGTAAATATTATTGTAAGGATGGGGATTATGTCATGTGGGATGTCAGTGACACAAATCCTCTGATTTCAAAAACAATTTTTCTTAGGCTCCATTCACACCTGCATCATGGGGTTCTGTTGTTCTGTTCCGTCGCAGTAGCAGAACAAGGGAAATAAACAACCTTTCCATTGCACCACGGATACCAACGGCGGACGATGAAACCCATTGACTTTAATGGGTACCATTGGCTTTCTGTCTGGGTGTCCATGGTTTTATCAAAAACAATAGCCCAGTATGTTGCGCTGTTGTATTTGGTAATCTCGGCCGGGTCTGCGACTAGTTTCAAGACTGACAGAAAGCGGTCAGAGAGATTTATGCTCTCAAAGCATTGTCCAGACTGGATACAATTGTATCCACTTCTCAGCAGAGAGTGGGGCTACTAGTTACGTGAGGTTCGCACCCTCTGAATGTAAACAAAAATGTGTCTCATCCACTTACAAAAAAAAAATATCTTCAAAATGATTAGGAAATGTAAGTATAACTTTTTATTCATACAGTGATTAAGCTTTATTTGCATAAAACTGGTAAATTCCTTTAAATTTCTGCATCCATGCCAAGGTAGAGTAATCACCAATATCAAAGGACCACAGTTTTAGTCTTCTGATCTTGGTCCGTTATGTATTGGAGGCATTGCTGCTTTGTCTTTGACTAACTATGCCAGTCCCTCCAAATTTATTTAGGGAATTGTAATGAATAAAAAGAAAGAAATCGAAAAAGCAATCTTGAACTAAAAATAATTGTAATATATTTTCATTAAAAAAAACACTGCAGAAATGTATCTATCAGAATAAAACATGACAAAGACACCACCTGGGCTCTTAGTCTGTGTTTTTTTTCCCCCCATTATTGCTTGAATCTTGCATTTTATGTAAAGAAAAATATTGGATTTTTTTGTAAATTGTTTTATTTTGCTACGTTAGTAAGATAGTGAAGGCAGCACAAAGGTCACCATCAGTTTTGTTATGCTTGAGTCAAACAATTATATTGACTATTGGTATTTTTGCGATTTATGTTTTCAGCTATAGTAACTATGTGTAATTAGTTTGACTGTAAAATGTATTTAATTATACATAATGGGACCTCACAGGTGCTGAATTATCAATATCATAGAAAATTGTGCTTTGGTAAAGGCATTTCTGATCTCCCAGGACAGAATTCATCAACTAAATGCATGGTTCCTGCAGGGAGCCGAATTATGGTTATGTGTGCAGAGCCCTAGTAGGTGGAATATTCTGCATTCTTGAAGTCCTGTTTAATTTTCCATTTTGTTTGTTTGTTCTGGTTATTAATGGTATGAGGTATTGTCATAAACAAATACACAGTAAACAGTGAGGTCCATGTTCTTCCCAAACCTCTGTCCCTACCTACTTGTACGACCCGACCTAAACGACGGCGCACAGCTAGGCGACGTTCCCTAGACTGGTACAAGTAAAACTGACAAACAAATAAGACAGAGACAGTACGAAATAACAAAAGGGTAACCTGGGAAGTACACGGAGGGAGAGGCAGGGCAGTTGCGCCGCGGACAAGTCTGGCCGCAAAAGGCGGAGTCAGGCAGGCAGGGTCAAACCGGGAGAGTGCGGAAAAACAAAAGTCAGAAGGCAAAGAAAAGTCAGGAGTCCAGCCGAGGTCACGTCACAAGAAGTCAAAATCAAGTCGCTCAGGGGAGTCTGAAACAAGGAAAAGCACCAGGCAAGGAAACTCTAATTACAGACAAAGACCTACTATCCCAGGCTGAACTAAATAAGGAGAGGGCGGGAGCTCAGGAACATCAGCCGCAGAAGAAATGCCTCCCGATCTGACCCCCTTAGACTTTTATCTTTGGGGTCATCTGAAGGCAATTGTCTATGCTGTGAAGATACGAGATGTGCAGCAACTGAAACTACAGATACCGGAAGCCTGTGCTAGCATTTCTTCTGCGGTGTTGCTATCAGTGTGTGAAGAGTGTGAGAAGAGGGTTGCATTGACAATCCAACACAATGGGCAGCACTTTGAACACATTTTATAAGTGGTCAGAAACTTGTAAATAACTCATGAAAGAATAAAGTAACGTTAAAACCAAGCACACCATTGTTTTTGTTGTGAAATTCTCGATAAGTTTGATGTGTCACATGACCCTCTTCCCATTGAAAAAACTAAAGTTGGATACAAAATGGCCGACTTCAAAATGGCCACCATGGTCAAGACCCAGCTTGAAAAGTTTCCCCCCTCCCATATACTAATGTGCCACAAACAGGAAGTTAATATCACCAACCATTCCCATTTTGTTTAGGTGTATCCATATAAATGGCCCACCCTGTATAATGATTTGTACATGATTTCGATTTTTTAAAAATTATTAAACCTATTTTCAAACAACTGATACTTATTTGTTTCGATGATGTACACATGTAGAACCTATTTTATATATTGACAATTAAATTATACAAATGCACTCTACTTGTCTCATTAAATCTAAATTATTGTTCTTTTTATTTATTTTTCCTAGTTTCAAATCTTTTAAACATTTAATTTCTTCAAATCTGTGAAATATCCAAGCTTTTATTTGCATTACACTTCTCCTTTACCTTCCACCACACTTGAAGCCGTGTTTTAAGAGGGGGGAATTAATATCTTTACTCTTTTTAAAACATCCTGTTTCCATAATTTTCAATATATTATGTTTTACCATCATGGAGTGGTTTCTTTTTATATATTGTTTAAAAATTGGATTTTTTTTTTCCAATATTGCCAAGGACTTGAGCTGTGCAGCTAAATAGTATGTCTCCATATGTGGTACGGCCAGACTTGCAGATTTTATTGATTTTTTTGTAAACTTTTCCAAATTTTAATCTTAACCCTAAATATATGTATCATTGCCACTATATTATTATTTTTTTTACAAAATCTTCTATGTTGGATGAGATCTCTAAACATAAATATCTGAAGGTCTGGCCCTGGGGGACCGCCTGTAGCTTATTAGACCAAATTTTGGTGTCGAGGCATATAGCATTGGATTTTTTTTGTCAGTGTATACGTAACCTTGAATATTCCCCATGTTGATCAACAATTTCTAAAATGTTATCTATTTTATTAAATTATCCCAAATAAATCATCACATTATTGGAAAATAATTATATTTCCTTTATCTTATTTCCAAGCTTAAAGCCCATACCTCTTTATTTTATCTTATTTTTAAGGCCAATAGCTCATTTACCAAAGAGAGAAGCAGTGGAAGAGGGGACAACCCTGCCTTGTCCCCTTACCTAATGCCCAAATTCCCGAGACGTTAGCCCATTCAACTCTTGCCACGGGGTCTGATACATTAACTGCATACATTTTATAAATCGGTGACCGAATCACATACATCTCATAACTTCCCACATGTACGACCATTCGATTGTATCGAAGGCCCTGGCTGTGTCCAATGACAAGATCAACCTTTCACCTTTGTTGTCATATGGGAATTGTACATTCATGCATAATTGTCTTATATTGGATGCTGTCAATCCCCCCCCCCCTTCATAAATCTAATTTGGTCTCCATGAAACAATGAGGGAAGTACAGAGGCCAGTCTATCCGTTAAAACTTTGCCCATGATTTTTATATCCGTATTTATAAGGGAGATTGGCCTATAAGACTCTGGGAGGTCTAGATCTTTACCTTCCGTGAGAATTAAAGGGGTTGTCCACTACTGAACAACTGAAGACCTATCCACTGTATTGGTCATCAGTATATCATCGGTGCGGGTCCGACACTCGGACCACGCACCCTTAAGCCGCTCAGGCCTCCGGGCACCGGATGTTATGCCCCATTATGCGATGTATGGAGCCGGACGCAGTTGGCACCGTACATAGCATAGCAGCCAGGCTGCTGGACTGCAGCTCTGCTCCTATTAACTTGAATAGGAGCAGAGCTGCAGTACTGCAGCTCGGCCACTATTTAGTGGCCAGAGCGAACTGCTTCTGGCATGTACGTCCGGTGCTCGGAGCCAGCCGGAACAGCTTTATGGTGTGAGGTCTGGTTGTCGGACCCCCACAGATCATGTACTGATGACCTATCCGGTGAATAGGTCATCAGTTATCCAGTAGTAGGCAACACCATTAATATAATTACTGCTTCACACATTGAAGCAGGCAAAATACCCTCCTTAATTCCTTCAACAGTACTTCCTGGTGTTGTTTATACAGTTCAAAAGGCAAGCCATCTAGTCCGAGAGTCTTTCCATTAGCGGTCGCAGTCAAGGCCACAGTTAATTCTTCCATGGTTATTGGAGTCTACCTGGTATTGAGATAGTCTCTAAATATTTTACTATTTCTTCACTAGAGAAATTAGTACTAGACAAGTATAATTTCTGACAATAATTAGCAAACGTTAAAAGAATTCCCTGGGTTTCATGGATTGTATTTCCGTTCTCAGTTACAATGGCTGTTAAATATTTAGATCTTTATTGGTTTTCAATAAACGTAATCAAAAATTTGTGCCTCATAAGAAAATTTTAGATTACTAAATTGGATGGATTCATGCGCTTTTCTAATTAGGTAGTTTTTTTTATAGTTCTTGAACTTCTTTTCATTTAATTAGGTTATTCTAATTTCTGGGTTAAATCAGAGTTTATTAGAATACTTTCAAGTATGACATAGCATATGACACAGGAAAAAAAAAAAGGTGGGTCAAGAAATATTGACATATTCAAAATGAAAACAGAATGGAACAGAACTTATGCAATAACCATAAGAACTTAGGCTGGTGTCTGACACGTGCTTAAATTTATGCCTGTTGATTAACCAAAAACGTGTCAGCCCAAATTCCCGTAATATAAACACGTGCACACTTGGGAACGGTAACCTTTTCCACTGTGTACAATAACAGAACAAAAATAGCAGGCAAGAGACAAACATATAGGAAAAGAAAGAAGGGGGTGGAATAATTGTATATGGTTAGTGTCATTTATATATTTAGTTACAATCTCCAGCAATCATTCCTTTAAATTATTTTCCGGCGTTTAGGATTTCTCTTATAGAATTGTATTTTTTTTTTTATACAATATCCCCTTAATGTACTCTGTTAGAGCGTCTCTAGCGTCCATGGCCGCGGGCCGTCGGGTTTACAGACCTCCCGACGCCCGCAGCCATGGATCAGTGAGCGCTGGCTCTCATCTCCTTTCCAGGAGACACCAGCGCTCACTTCTGCTCCGGTCCACTGTGTCCCGTAGGGTGCACGCGCAAGCTTGTTCCCGGTCTTAAAGTGCAAGCGCGCGCACATGTGGACAATCATCATAATTAACTGCAATGATTTCCTGGACTATAAGATTCCTGCCCTTCTGTTCCTTACCTGAGTGTTGTTAGTGTATCTCATGTCTGTCTTGCAAATGGTCCCTTAGTGTTGTCCTGTTCCAGTTGTTACCCGTGCCCTGTTACCTGTTCCTGTATCCCATGCTGTGTACTTGTTCCTGTGCCTAATTGTGTTGGAGTCGTGTCTACTGCACCTGCTGTCGTTTGCCACATCCTGTGTCATCTTCCACGTCCAGTGTGATCCGCCACGTCTGGCACAACGTGCTGCAACTGCTGTCATCTGCCACGTGCAGTGCCATCTTCCACGTCCAGAGTGATCCGCAACATCGGGCGCCCCTTGCGGCACCTGCTGTCATCTGCCACGTCTGGTGTTATCTGCTGCACCCACCTCCATCTGTGCCAAAGCCTCGGCTACTGTCTGGACTATTCAGGTACCCTAGTGTGGGACTTTGTATTGCTGGGGTGCTCTATTGTTTGGCCAGCTGCCTCCCCGCTACGGAGGTGCGGCCTAGTGGGTCCACATACCCACAGACCGTGACAGCATCTTAAGCCAACTTTTGTGATGTTCAACCTTTTTATATTTCAATAAAACTTTGATATTTTCATTATTTGTGGAGTGTGAAGTAATTAACGGGGTTGTCCAGTTCTAAAAAACTGATGGCCTATCCCCAGGATAGGCTATCAATATCTGATCGGTGAGAGTCTGACTCCCGGCACCTCCACCAATCAGCTGTTTTGAAGTGGTCGCAGTGCTCGCATGAGCGCTTCTTCCCCTTCATGTACTTTACTGCTCACTGTGGATCGCTGACACCCTTGTAGCGGCGGTTGACAGTATCACAGTTTTCTCCCACTGAAGTGAATGGCAGTGTCATGACAGCATATTTTAATTCTATTGTAAACCTAAAAAGGCTGAGTTTCCTAACATAGTTATAAAGTTCAGTACAACAGATTTGGGAATGAGTTTCTGAATCACGACCTACAGTAGTGTCTGTAGGTTAAGCTCCTGCGTGTTCTCTTTGGTCTTTGCCTTGAGTTGTGCATCATCTTTATTCACACCGCATGGTTCATGTCATTTACAGCAATTTAACAGACAAGTGCCTGTACATTTTACTGAAAAGATTCTTTCCCTTTACTTTCTACTACGAAAATCCCAATTAATAAAGGAAAAAATCCCGGCAATGACACATCTTTGCCTTCAGTATTCTGGCGTCTCCTTGTACTTTTTACAAAAAAAAATATGTCATGAAGTACAAATGTTATTTCTTTATCTTTTGAAAAGTTTTTGAGCTCCTGCTTTTTATTAGCAAAGAAACACCAGGATACTTATTAACTGGAACAACAGAAATGATTTTTTTTTAGGGTAAAATATCCTGTTATTTGTATGAATTTTTTTCAGATTCCTTGTGTATATCATTGTTGTGTATTTAAGTGTTATGTCCTAGTTGTTCATCATAGTTTGCTTTGTATTGCATATTATTGGAGTTGGATTATCTGTGAGAGAGGTCACAGATGAGCATTTTGCAGATACGTATTACTGTGTTCCTAATATGTTCCGAGCATTTAGGCTTGCCCACACGTAACGGAATTGCTGCATATTTTCTATCCGGAATTGCGGATGGGCAATCCTCAGCGGAATACAGTAGCAGTGAAGCGGATGTGATTTAACAAATGGCATCCACACGCTGCGCAAAACTTCAGTTCAGAAATGCAGTGCCTAATTTTAGTACAGCAGTATGTCAATTACTGCTGCGGAAATTTTACTGATTTCCAGCATTTTTCTGATGTACCTCGTAATTTGCTGCGGAAACTATGCAGAATTTCTTACAGCGGTGGAAATGACATCACAGGAAGAAGAAATATCACCATCACACAGCCCCTGAAAAATACACAGCAAAAATCGGCACTATTTTAAAAACGCTTGAAATGGTGCAGTTGATGCGGAAATGCTGCGGAAATTTTCTACAGCAAATATCTTATTGTGGACAAATCCTTTCTGTAGGGTTTGGTCAAATAATCACTGGCAGTTCATTCAGAAAACCAAGTATTGAACTCTTGTTTGGAGACCCTGAATAATATCAGATATTTTTTTTTATCGCTAGCTCCATTTCTAGATTTATTCAGTTTGAATACTGTTACGTATAATATTTAAAGCAGATGCTGTGACATTATTAGGAGAACATAGCTTTTCAGTACTAATATGTTGGTATTCTAAACTTTTGTGATGATATCCTAGCTACTTGTTACTAGAATTCTGTCTTATGGAAATATCATTTTGATTGGCTGTTCTGTACTGTTAGGGTATGTTCACACGGCAACGCCAATTACGTCTGAAATTATGGAGCTGTTTTCAGGCGAAAACAGCTCCTGAATTTCAGACGTTTTGACAAGTGCACGCGTTTTTCGCGACGTCTTTTACGGACGTAATTGGAGTTGGTTTTCATTGGAGTCAATTACGTCCCAAGAAGTGACATGCACTTCTTGGGACGTAAAAAAAAAACCCTGTCTGCACAGAACACCGTAAGACCCATTGAATTCAATGGGCAGATGTTTGCAGACGGTTTGGAGACGTTTTTTCGGCCGTAATACGAGGCGTAAAACGCCTGAATTATGTCTGTAAATAGGGCGTGTGAACATACCCTTGGACTAAGCCAATGTTTCCCAGTAAGGGCTCTGTGGAACCCAGTCTGTAGTTCCATGGCTGGGGGTAATCTTCAGTTCTCTATGTATAATGCACATTGTAGTAAATTTGGCTAATATTATGTTATGATATCACAGAATAGAAACTCGTTATAAAACATAACCTTTATTAATTATAGGGCTAAAATACTCCATAAATCCATTGATATACAAATGCCCCTGACACCACCAGGGCTGATTCAATAAGAAATCCACAATAATCACCTGGCGTATCCAGAACAAATGTGTCTCTAGGTGGCGTAGTACCATATGGCACCTATGGATGCACTCCAGGGATACAAAAAATTAAAAAAACAAATTCCCCCACACTTAGTGTATCCCATAAACACCCAAAAAAAAAAAAAAAAAAATAATAAATATATATATATATATATATATATATATATATATATATACAGTATATATAATTTTTTTTTTTGTATATACCAATAACGCTGATACTTTTCGTCACCAAAAAGGACGAAAAGTATCAGGGTTGCTAAAGGGGTGGTGTGATAGTGTGGTTCACTGGGCTAGTGTCACCCACTGTTACTACCTCCTTTATCCTAGGGTCACTAGGGTTATGCCTAGCTCCCCTGCCTTTTTCCTTTGATTAACACTATCTGCTCTGCTATAGTATGTGTGCGTGTATACGCGGTAATTCATGACACTATTTTTCCGTCAATGTGGCTGTATGTGGGCTTGATTTTTGCGGGGCAAGGTGTAGTTTTCATTAGTACTACTTTGGGGTACATGGGACTTATTGATTAACTTTTATTTTTTATGGGGGGAATGGGAGAAAAAAAAGAATTTTGCCGTTCTTTTTTGCATTTTTTTTGAATGCCGTTCATCCGGCGGTTTAATTAATGTGTTGATTTTATTGTTTGAGCCGTTACTATCGCGGCAATGCCATATTTGTGTATGTGTTATTTGTTTTGAGTCACTGCCTCCCCGCAGAACTACTGTCCCATGCTGAAAACATGATTACAGTACGGGACAGGTTTCCCGCAGCGGGGCAGGGACTCCTGGCATCGTACATAACTATGGTGCTAGGAGCCCAGATCCCTGCACTGTGATCGGTCCAGGACATACGACCGACATGCGGACCGTATATCGCTGACCGAACACGGTCGTGTGCATGGGGCCTAAGGCCATGCCTCTGACATGGCCTAATAGGCAGTTGCTGAAGGCAGACCAGGGGGCCTTTGTTAAGCCTCCGGCAGCCATGGAAACCCAACGACATCCCCGCAAATTCTTTGCGGGGGCGACGATGGGGTGACAGAGGGAGCTGCCTCCCTCTGTCAAACACATTAGATACCGCTATCTCTATTGACAGAGTCATCTAATGGGTTAAACTGCCGTAATTGGAGCGCGCTTCGATTCTGGCAGTTGGGGCAGGAGCCAGACTGTGTATAACAGCTGTGCTCCTGCCGCTGATCGTGTGGGTATACTGACAGTACCCGTGCGATCAGGGGACGGATATATCCGTCCTTATGCGGGAACTAGCTCCTGCATAGGACAGATCTATCCGTCCTTCGTCGTGAAGGCGTTAAACACCAAACACAGAACACAGTAAATAACAGTAACGTATCAGTATACCCCAATACACATAACAAGTTAATATGTATTGAGTATATCCAAGGGGAGAAAGAAAACCTGGACCGCACATCCACTTGCTATACGTATTGAGTGCACTGACAGTACACGCGGGGACAGTTATTAACTATACAATACCACCACCCACTTATCAGATTTCCTGTAAAAAGTGTATACATATACTAATTTAGGGTTTTCATATTACATCCCCTTGGTTTTAAAATCATTTTTATTTCTACCCTTCTGAACCCTAATGTTTGATTTATTTCTAAGTTTCCTTAAACTGGAAAAAAAAAAAACAGAGAAACTGTAACGTTCTTTGGATAGAAAATATATGAACTGTAAATACTATAAATCACTATTCATATATTCACCCTAATACTCATGTCTTGTCCTCAGTTCGCCTTTCTTTGTAAGATTCAGCTTCTAAATTGTAAACCCAATTAATGGAATAAAATCAATCTAAGTAAATTTAAAAAGGGAAATTCTTTCAGCAGGAATATGTTTATTCATAGAAAACGAATTATACCAGATTGTTGTTTATACACGTAAAGTTGAAAACAAATAAAGAACTAGCGTGTTAATGGTGGGGCAAAATTCTATGACTTAAAACTTCTAAATTGGTCAGACTTATTTTCAAGATAAAAAAAGGTTTAAAGAGGCTCTGTCACCACATTATAAGTGCCCTATCTTCTACATAATGTGATCGGCGCTGTAATGTAGATTACAGCAGTGTTTTTTATTTAGAAAAACGATCATTTTTGATGGAGTTATGAACTATTTTAGCTTTATGCTAATGAGTTTCTTAATGCCCAACTGGGCTTGTTTTACTTTTTGACAAAGTGGACGTTGTGGAGAGAAGTGTATGACGCTGACCAATCAGCGTCATACACTTCTCTCCATTCATTTACACAGCACATAGTGATCTTGCTAGATCACTATGTGCAGCCACATACACACACATTAACATTACTCAAGTGTCCTGAGAGTTAATAGACATCACTACCAGCCAGGACGTGATATCTATTCAGAATCCTGATACTTCGCTAATGTTTGTGTGTGATTTACAGCACTTCAAGCGTAATCTCGCAAGATTACGCAGTAAATGACAGCCCAGCGTGTACTCGATGTGCTGTGCTGTAAATCACACACAAACGTTAGTGAAGTGTCAGGATTCTGAATAGACATCACGTCCTGGCTGGTAGTGATGTCTATTAACTCTCAGGACACTTGAGTAACGTTAATGTGTGTGTATGTGGCTGCACATAGTGATCTAGCAACATCACTGTGTGCTGTGTAAATGAATGGAGAGAAGTGTATGATGCTGATTGGTCAGCGCCACACACTTCTCTCCACAACGCCCACTTGGTCAAAAAGTAAAACACGCCCAGTTGTCCATTAAGAAAGTCATTAGCATAAAGATAAAATAGGTCATAACTCCGCAAAAAATTATTGTTTTTCTAAATGAAATACACTGCTGTAATCTACATTACAGCGCCGATCACATATTGTAGAAGATAGGGCATTTATAATGTGGTGACAGAGCCTCTTTAAAGTGAAGGGTCGTTGGGACTGTTTCTAGTCGTCAAATCTTAGAAATGTGTCAACACTTCCCTATAAAGTATGAAAAAAAAAATTTGGTAATAAAGCAAAGCAGCCATTGAAGAACTTTTACAGTAAAAAGATGGCATATCGTTATACTGGTTATCGGGGCACCCACCGATCCTCAGGACATAGGGGCTGCCGCACTAGTTAAGCAGGCAAGCCCCTTTAATAATAATAATAATAATAATCTTTATTTATATAGCGCCAACATATTACGCAGCACTTTACAATTTAGAGGGAACATGAAACAAACAATATCAGACATTACATAGTGACAATGTTAATTTACAATTCAAACCTGAGGAGTGAGGACCCTGCTCGCAAGAGTTTACAATCTATGAGGAACTAAAGGAGACACAAAGTGTAACAATGTTTGTTCTGTACAATAGTCCAGCCATTTTTGTACACATGGGGTGGTACACATAAAGCTGCATGAGCCGGTCACCAGCCAGTATCCGTGTATGACTGACATGAAGAGAAGGAGTGTTACGGAATCTTATTTTGATGACTAATCTAAAAGGAGGGCCATGGAAAGGAGTCAGATTAGGGAATGTTATAGGCCTGTCTAAATAGATGTGTTTTCAGGGCACGTTTAAAACTGTGGATATTGGGAATTAATCTGATTGTCTGGGGTAGCGCATTCCAGAGGACGGGTGTAGCACGAGAGAAATCTTGGAGACGGGAGTGGGAGGTTCTGATTATGGAGGATTTTAATCTAAGGTCGTTGGCAGAATTTAGAGCGCGAGTAGGCTGGTAGACAGAGATGAGGGAGGAGATGTAAGGAGGTGCAGCACTGTGGAGAGCTTTGTGGGTGAGAGTAATAAGTTTGAATTTTATTCTTAAGGGGATGGGCAACCAGTGCAGTGACTGGCACATTTTAGAGGCGTTGGTGTAGCGGTTGGTCATAAATATGCTGCTGCATTGAGGATAGATTAGAGAGGGGAGAGTTTGGTGAGGGGAAGACCGATTAGTATTGAGTTACAGTAGTCAAGACGAGCGTGAATCAGAGCAACAATGAGAATTTTGGCGGTTTCCTCCGTAAGAAAAGAGCGGATTCAGGAGATATTTTTGAGGTGAAAATTACGGGAGCGTAAAAGTGATTGAATGTGAGGAGTAAAGGAAAGATCTGAGTAAAAAATAACCCAGAGAAAGCGGGCGCGCTGCTTAGGAGTTATGATCGTGCCACACACAGAGATGGAGACATCAGGTTTAGGGAGGTTAGTAGATGGTGGGAACACAAGGAGCTCAGTTTTAGAAAGATTCAGTTTTAGATAGAGAGAGGACATGATGTTAGACACAGTGGACAGACAATCACTGGTGTTTTGTATTAGAGCAGGGGTGATGTCATGGGAAGAGGCATATAATTGGGTGTCATCAGCGTAGAGATGGTACTGGAAGCCAAATCTGCTGATGGTTTGTCCAATAGAAGCTGTGTAGAGAGAAAAGAGAAGCGGACCTAGGACTGATCCCTGAGGAACCCCGATAGCAAGGGGAAGAGGAGAAGTGGAACCAGCAAATGACACACTGAACGAGCGGTCAGAAAGATCGGAGGAAAACCAAGAGAGAGCAGCGTCCTTGAGGCCAATAGAGTGGAACATCTTAAGTAGGAGTTTGTGGTCTACAGTGTCAAAGGCAGCAGAGAGATCCAGAAGAATCAGTAGAGAGTATTTGCCGTTAGATTTAGCTGCCAAGAGATCATTTGAGACTTTAGAAAGGGCAGTTTCTGTGGAGTGTAGAGTGCGGAAACCAGATTGTAAGGGGTCTAGAATGGAGTTAGCAGAGAGATAGCGGATAAGGCGAGAGTAGACCAAGCGTTCCAGGAGTTTGGAGATGAAGGGCAGATTAGAGACTGGTCGGTAGTTAGCAGCGCTGGATGGGTCAAGAGTTGTTTTTTTCAGTTATGGGTTTATAATGGCATGTTTAAAAGAGGAGGGAAAGATACCAGAGGAAAGAGGGAGGTTAAATATTTTAGTTAGGTGACCAGTAACAGCTGGGGAGAGGGACTGGAGGAGGTGTGAGGGGATAGGATCACTTGGACAGGTAGTAGGAGAGAAGAAGAGAGGAGCCTAGAGACTTCTTCTGTTATTGGGTCAAATGCTGAGAGTGAAGAAGAGGGCGTGCGGGAGGGAAGGGGATCGATGTTACAAGGGGACTGGGAGATAATATCATAGCGGATGTTGTCAATTTTAACTTTAAAATAAGTGGTCAGGTCTTCAGCACTAAGATCTGTGATTGGCGTCTGCACTTTAGGACTAAGGAGGGAGTGAAAAGTATCAAAGAGGCGTAGTGGATTATTAGATAGTGTGGAGATGAGAGAGGTGAAATAGACTTGTTTGGCTCAATGAAGTCCATAGTTGTAAGTTCTCAGCATAAATTTGTAATGGAGGAAATCTGCATCCAAATGCGATTTTCTCCACAGTCGTTCGGCACATCTCAAGCACCGCTGAAGAAAGCGGGATTGACGCGTGTGCCAGGGTTGTCGTCTTTGTCGAGTGGTTCGCATTGTAGGTCGGCTGCTTCATCCAATGCATTCTTGAGAGTGTTATTGTAAAGTTTGGCAGCCAGATTGGGACAGGAGAGGGAAGAGATAGGGGACAATGAGGACTGTAGACTGTCTATGAGTTTCTGAGTGTTAATGGCATGTAGATTTCTGTATGTCTTATACGTAGGGATGACCTGAGAAGGCAGAGAATATTTGATAGTAAAGGAGAGAAGGTTGTGGTCAGAAAGCGGGAGAGGAGAGTTAATAAAGTCAGAAACTGAGCAGAGCCGGAAGAAGACCAGGTCAAGTGAATTCCCGTCCTCATGTGTTGGAGAGTTAGTAAGTTGTGACAGACCTAGGGACGAGGTTAAAGATAGAAACTGGGAGGCAGATGGGGAGTTTTGGTTATCAATGGGGAGATTGGGTTGCAATGTTTCCTTGCACAGTGACGCTTCCGGTCACCCGCTGTGTGATCCCTTTGTTCTCTGGATCAGCCAGAGTCTTGGAGGACCAACCCACACCGATCAGAATGTTATTGCGTACCCTAGTGTTAATACCCATTTTAGTATATCAAATCAAAACTTTGCATATCTGTGCTCCTCTGCCCCTGATCTCCCTGGTCTCTCTGATCCCTTTTTAATTTATTCTCAGGGTTGTAATGGTCTTAACCTATTTTATATATGTCATGACTTTTGGGATCAAGCCCAGAAAGGTACTCCAGATTAGATGTTATGACAATTCCTTGCTGTATGTTGTTCATTGAATATGTACAGTATTAATATATTTTTCTGATCTTCTGTCTTTCTATTATAGTTGGTGGATATATCATGCTGTACTGTGGTTTAGGAGAACTCTATTTGCAATTTTTATGTTGTGTTATAAGGCCCTATTCAAACTGGCATCATGAATTCCATTTTTACAGGATCCACAACGGATATAATGGATTCATTTTGTTCATCTTGCAATGGATTCAAAAGGATCTTATTGACTAATAGGTTCATCAGTTTTCCGTGGCAACAGAAACCTAATGAAACCAAACCATGACACCAGAGTGCATTGTACCACATAAATGCCAAGTACAATACTCTGAATAAAAATAATCACATTTCAAGTGTAAGAAAACATTAACAAACCATGATTCCATGCTGGTAAACCACTGCTACATCTGGACAGCGATGCACTGGACTGTCAGAACGCATAGAGTAAGGCTGGCCATACACATTAGATGTTTGTCGGCTAAACCAGTCGATTTTGGCGAGACTGGCCGACCATCTATAGAATATGTATTGCGTGGTCAAACTTTTCTCCGACAGCAGATGTCGGGGAGAGAAGTGTGGGGCATGTTGAATTTCAACGTGTCTGATCCTTTTGTTCGTTATTAGATAGATTCCTCTGGCAGCGGCTTTCTCCCTGAGAACATATGCATGCTCGGCCGACCGGAGCATGCATCTGTATGGAGGAGTCGGTAGGAATAGCTATCTAAAATGTATGGCCTAGGACCTGACACTAGTAGTAATCTGTGGGTTTTAGCTCATAAAGTCATACACAAGTCACATATGTTTTGGCTTGGATCTTAGCCAGGTAAGAGGTCTGCTCCATTACTGGTTTCAGATCTATTGGAAGGGGAATAAATATTTCATACTGAAACCTTTTACACTAATCTTCTGGATTTTCATCTTGTTTCTGGTTACAGCTGGTGCACATGACAAAATTGGATGGGCATTTGGCCTAGGCTTAGAGAGATTGGCCATGATTCTCTACAGTATTTCTGACATTCGATTGTTTTGGAGTGAAAGCGAGCTCTTCCTGAAACAATTCCACGTGTCTGACATCAACCAGGCAGTTCAATTTCAGGTAACTTGCTAAAAGAATATTTTTTTCTTTGATATCAATCATTATTTGCTGCTATATCGGTAAATAATTTCTCACAGATGTTGGGTTCTCTCTCTCTCTCTCTGACGTTTCCCAGAGAGAATTGTATTTCTAAGAACTAAATATAGGTCTTGCTTGGTGTTTATACCCTAGGGGCTTGTCCTTAAAAGCCAGTTGATATCACATTTATAAAGGTCTATTTTTTATATTCAGAAAGACAGCTGAACAGAAATAAAGGTCACTGTATTTTGTAAACCATTGTATGTGACCGTTTTCCTGTCTCTGTTTAAAAAATAGGAGATCATTATTAGTTATACGTAAACTGCACGATATTAATACAGTCAAAACTATAAAAAAAAAAAAACAAACAAAAACCCACCTCTATGCGTAGACCACCCCTGATCTAGACTAGATTTTTCTGTGATAAATTTTCAGTATGCTTATAACCAATGTATATTTGGGGACTGCCCCTTTAGATGACATTTTAGTCACAGCAATTTTAGATGGTCTGCTCAAAGACGTTTACTGTACCTTGATTTAATAGGTACTGCAGCTTGTAGATCATTCAAAAGTCATTTATTGTACCGCTCTGACGGTCTCCAGACTCAGTCCAAAGTTTCTCAATGGTATCCTCCACTAAGATCATGCATCAGGCAATAAACGCTGCTTGTGTTGCTCTACAGGGTTTGATGGATGGGTTCCACCCATTTTAGATGTACAGCTGGACTCACTCTCTCCACACCACTCTCCAATTACCGTAAAGGTGATAATAGCATAGAGTAGCACCACAGAGTTGTGTATCATGATAAAATGTTTTATTATAATTACAAGAAGAAATCAAATCAAGCATAAAATTTCCATTCACCACACCAAGTGTCTAGCCCGATCCTGGGTTTCAACATGTCGGGAGCAACACACACAGCGTTTCCTGCCTACTGCATGCTGTTAGTGGAGGATACCTTTGAGCAACTTTGGACTGTGTCTGGTGACTTTCAGTGCGGTAAAACAAATGACCTTTAAATAAATTTAAAGGGAATCTGTCATCAGTTTTATGACCTAAAAACTGCTGACAGTGCTATAAATGGTGGAGGTCGAGGGCAGTGTAATAATACCTGTTGGGTCTGTCATGCAAGTTCTATGGATGAGATATTTACATTTAATGCCCACAGCGCCATGGTCACAAGTGCCACGCTCTGCTTTAATTGCTCCAGCGGCCAATCAAGAGGATGTTATGAGCAGTCACTCAGAGTAGAGGGTTGGATCTGGCAGCATTCAGTGAGGAGAACATGGCACTTGCGATCGTGGCGCCTTGCATGACCAATACAACAGGTATTGTTCCACTGCCAACACCCTCCTCTATATAGCACTGTCAGCAGTTTTGATATCTCAAAACTGATATCTCAAAACTGCTGACAGATTCTCTTTAAAGGCTATGTACCCCTTCAAAAACGATTTATTTTATTTTATTAATAAAGATGTCGATCAGTGTGTTTAGTGCAAGTTTCTAATTACATTTTATTAAAAATAATTTTAACTTTTTTAGATACAGCTGCTTTGTATGCTATATACAGAGCAGCTGTATCTAGCTCTGAAACCTGTATACAGTGCGTCAGGTCTGCGGGACTGACGGTTTTAGTTACAGCGATCGAGATTTAAACCGATCACATCTAAGTTCATAACAGAACAAGCAGGACCCGCTAACACTAAACCACACTGAGGACATTTTTATGAAAAAAAAAAAAAACTTTTTCAAAGGTGAACATAGCTTTTAAGGTATACTGGGTTGTACCTGGGTTTACTTACTCCAGCCCACTGGTTTACAGTATGCTATGTTGTATTTTTCTATGAACTTTTATCTTGTAGATGATATTTTTTTAGTTTCTCATTCCTCTCACTTGCTCCTGAACTGGACATTTTAATGGGAGCACTCGTGCTACTTTCCTTCCCAAGGGTTTTCTGAAATACACATTTATGTTTTATTTCTTTGTTCCTGATGACTTCAGAAACAAAATATTGTCTTGTTCCTAGATTTCCACATCACTGACATAATAATTGATTCTAGCCATCAACGATTGGTAATACTGGACACGACAATCAAAAATGTGTAATCTAACATACTGTATGTTGAATTTGCCCAGTAGTAGGCATGTCTCCAGCATGCCATCAACATTATGGTGGTAGTAGGATATAATTTCTTTACAGTATATCTATAAAAAAAACATTTGTATTATTTACTTCAGCTCGATCTTATACTAATTTTCACATACACTAGCGCAATGTGCCTTATGTTGGCATTAAAGTGGGTAGGTCGGCCAAAAGAACTCAGAGTTCACTGCATTAACTTTACAGCAAATTACAATGCTGATAAAAAGAGAAAACACTGGAAAAAATGAGGCAGGATCTGAAATACTGTAGAATGTAAGCTTTCAGAGCTCTAGGCCTCTCCCTCAAAGATATTTTCAGAATATGCCTAAGGAAGGGTCAGATTGTTCCGAAACTTGCATACTACAATATTTCAGTTAGTTATTAAAGGGCACCACCTTGGTCATTTTCCCCTTTTTTACCTTTCTGTTCCTCTCTGACTTGGTATAATACATCGAGAACACGCTGTGTCTGCACTGTCAGAAGCTGGGCGTTCTGAAGAGAAGTGGATGATACTTCTCGTCAGAACCCCCAGCTAGTAAAAGTAGTAAAAACGCCCCGATGTACGCACTTAATACACGCCCACTTGGACTTTTACTTTAAACACGCCCACTTGGACTTTTGCAAGCCTCATTTGCATAAATACAAAAATGGTCATAACTTGGCCAAAAATGCTCGTTTTTTAAAAATAAAAACGTTACTGTAATGTACATTGCAGCGCCGATCTGCTGCAATAGCAGATAGGGGTTGCAAAATCTGGTGACAGAGCCTCTTTAAGATCAGTACAAACACTGTGTGCCGGGAGCATCATGGCATGGGTTTCCATGGCCGAGCAGCTGCATGCAAGTCTTAGATCACCAAGCACAATGCCAAGCGTCAGATGGAGTGGTGTAAAGCACTGGACTCTGGAGCAGTGGAAACATGTTCTGTGGACTGACGAATCACAATTCTCTATCTGGCAATCTGATGGACGAGTCTGGGTTTGGCGAATGCCAGGACAATGTTACCTGCCTGACTGTATTGTGCCAACTGTAAAGTTTGGTAGAGGAGGGATAATGCTATGGGTTTTTTTTTTAGGGGTTGACCGAGGCTTCTTAGTTCCAGTAAAAAGAAATCTTAAAGTTTCAGCATAACAAGACATTTTGGACAATTGTATGCTTCCAACTTTGTGGGAACAGTTTTGGGAAGGCACTTTTTTGTTCCAGCATGATTGTGCACAAAGCAAGGTCCATAAAGACATGCTTGGGTGAGTTTGGTGAGGATGAACTTGACTGGTCCTTGCAGAGCCCGGACCTCAACACCATCGAACACCTTTGGGATGAATTAGAACAAAGATTGCGAGCCAGGCCCTTTCATCCAACATCAGTGTCTGACCTCACAAATGCTCTTCTGGATGAATGGGCAAAAATTCCCAATGACACACTCCAAAATCTTGTAGAAAGCCTTCCCTGAAGTTTTTTTTTAGCTGCAAAGGCAGGACCAATCCATATTAATATCTTTGGATTTAGAATGGAATGTCATAAAAATGCCTGTAGATGTAATCTGTAGGTGTCATAATACTGTTGTCCATATTGTGTATATAACATAGCAGGATTGTGAGCTAACAACTTTTTGGGAGCCATAATAATATTTAGTTACCACACAAGAGCCTCTCTCATTGAAACACAGAAGCATACTGTACGCCACGGAAACATTTCAGATGTATGCCACACACGGCTCCTCATTGTCCTTCCCAGTGCCCCAAAATCAACACTGTTATACCACAGGACAATCCTGTGTTATTAACCCTAGGCAAATTATTCCCTGTATTGGTCCAAATATTACTGCTCACAGCAGACTGTCCAACGCAATGGTGCTACCCATTGCTGTGCCCATTAAGAATTATAGGCCATACAGACGAAAAGCCAAGCAGACAGGAACATCAGTATGTTGCATATTTGGACAGTGACAGGAATATAATAACATTAAATAATAGAGGATGTGTAATAGACGTGCATAAATAATACATACAATATACTATGGCCCAACTGCACTGCATATCATCAAGTATATATATATATATATATATATATATATATATATATATATATATATAGGTAGAGATAAGCAGCACTCTGCGACAGATTCCAACACGGTAATGAGTGCAAGCAGGTAATCCAGATCTGTGGATTATAAGACATAGACGAAAGAAATCCCACAGCACTCCGATGGTTCCAAAAAGTATGTGATTTATTCAGTCAACAGCTGCAACGTTTCCGTCCTGCTATAGGACCTTTTTCAAGCATAATATCATCCTAACTTCATAAGATTCTGCAATAATTCTATATAGAAATGATATATTATATAGAAGCGTAATGTCATCCTAACTTCATAAGGTCCCGCAATAATTCTATATAGGAATGATATATTATATAGAAGCGTAATGTCATCCTAACTTCATAAGGTCCTGCAATAATTCTATGTAGGAATTATATAGAAGCATAATGTCATCCTAACTTCATAAGGTCCTGCAATAATTCTATATAGGAATGATATATTATATAGAAGCATAATGTCATCCTAACTTCATAAGGTCCTCCAATAATTCTATGTAGGAATTATATATTATATAGAAGCGTAATGTCATCCTAACTTCATAAGATTCTGCAATAATTCTATATAGGAATGATATATTATATAGAAACGTAATGTCATCCTAACTTCATAAGGTCCTGCAATAATTCTATATAGGAATGATATATTCTATAGAAGCATAATGTCATCCTAACTTCATAAGGTCCTGCAATAATTCTATATAGGAATGATATATTATATAGAAGCGTAATGTCATCCTAACTTCATAAGGTCCTGCAATAATTCTATATAGAAATGATATATTATATAGAAGCGTAATGTCATCCTAACTTCATAACGTCCGGCAATAATTCTATATAGAAATGATATATTATATAGAAGCGTAATGTCATCCTAACTTCATAAGGTCCCGCAATAATTCTAGATAGGAATGATATATTATATAGAAGCGTAATGTCATCCTAACTTCATAAGGTCCTGCAATAATTCTATATAGGAATGATATATTATATAGAAGCGTAATGTCATCCTAACTTCATAAGGTCCTGCAATAATTCTATATAGGAATGATATATTATATAGGAGCGTAATGTCATCCTAACTTCATAACGTCCGGCAATAATTCTATATAGGAATGATATATTATATAGAAGCGTAATGTCATCCTAACTTCATAAGGTTCTGCAATAATTCTATGTCGGAATTATATATTATATAGAAGCGTAATGTCATCCTAACTTCATAAGATTCTGCAATAATTCTATATAGGAATGATATAATATAGAAGCGTAATGTCATCCTAACTTCATAAGGTCCCGCAATAATTCTATATAGGAATGATATATTATAGAGAAGCGTAATGTCATCCTAACTTCATAAGGTCCCGCAATAATTCTATATAGGAATTATATATTATATAGAAGCGTAATGTCATCCTAACTTCATAAGGTCCTGCAATAATTCTATATAGGAATTATATATTATATAGAAGCGTAATGTCATCCTAACTTCATAAGGTCCTGCAATAATTCTATATAGGAATGATATAATATAGAAGCGTAATGTCATCCTAACTTCATAAGGTCCCGCAATAATTCTAGATAGGAATGATATATTATATAGAAGCGTAATGTCATCCTAACTTCATAAGGTCCTGCAATAATTCTATATAGGAATGATATATTATATAGAAGCGTAATGTCATCCTAACTTCATAAGGTCCTGCAATAATTCTATATAGGAATGATATATTATATAGAAGCGTAATGTCATCCTAACTTCATAAGGTCCTGCAATAATTCTATATAGGAATGATATATTATATAGAAGCATAATGTCATCCTAACTTCATAAGGTCCTGCAATAATTCTATATAGAAATTATATATTATATAGAAGCGTAATGTCATCCTAACTTCATAACGTCCGACAATAATTCTATATAGAAATGATATATTATATAGAAGCGTAATGTCATCCTAACTTCATAAGGTCCCGCAATAATTCTATGTAGGAATGATATATTATATAGGAGCGTAATGTCATCCTAACTTCATAAGGTCCCGCAATAATTCTATATAGGAATTATATATTATATAGAAGCATAATGTCATCCTAACTTCATAACGTCCTGCAATAATTCTATATAGGAATTATATATTATATAGAAGCGTAATGTCATCCTAACTTCATAAGGTCCTGCAATAATTCTATATAGAAATGATATATTATATAGAAGCGTAATGTCATCCTAACTTCATAACGTCCGGCAATAATTCTATATGGAAATGATATATTCTATAGAAGCGTAATGTCATCCTAACTTCATAAGGTCCCGCAATAATTCTATGTAGGAATGATATATTATATAGGAGCGTAATGTCATCCTAACTTCATAAGGTCCCGCAATAATTCTATATAGGAATGATATATTATATAGAAGCGTAATGTCATCCTAACTTCATAAGGTCCCGCAATAATTCTATATAGGAATGATATATTATATAGAAGCATAATGTCATCCTAACTTCATAACGTCCTGCAATAATTCTATATAGGAATTATATAGAAGCGTAATGTCATCCTAACTTCATAAGGTCCTGCAATAATTCTATATAGAAATGATATATTATATAGAAGCTTAATGTCATCCTGACTTCATAACGTCCGGCAATAATTCTATATAGAAATGATATATTCTATAGAAGCGTAATGTCATCCTAACTTCATAAGGTCCCGCAATAATTCTATGTAGGAATGATATATTATATAGGAGCGTAATGTCATCCTAACTTCATAAGGTCCCGCAATAATTCTATATAGGAATGATATATTATATAGAAGCGTAATGTCATCCTAACTTCATAAGGTCCCGCAATAATTCTATATAGGAATGATATATTATATAGAAGCGTAATGTCATCCTAACTTCATAAGGTCCTGCAATAATTCTATATAGGAATTATATATTATATAGAAGCGTAATGTCATCCTAACTTCATAAGGTCCTGCAATAATTCTATATAGGAATGATATAATATAGAAGCGTAATGTCATCCTAACTTCATAAGGTCCCGCAATAATTCTAGATAGGAATGATATATTATATAGGAGCGTAATGTCATCCTAACTTCATAAGGTCCTGCAATAATTCTATATGGAAATGATATATTATATAGAAGCGTAATGTCATCCTAACTTCATAAGGTCCCGCAATAATTCTATATAGGAATTATATATTATATAGAAGCGTAATGTCATCCTAACTTCATAAGGTCCTGCAATAATTCTATATAGGAATGATATAATATAGAAGCGTAATGTCATCCTAACTTCATAAGGTCCCGCAATAATTCTAGATAGGAATGATATATTATATAGAAGCATAATGTCATCCTAACTTCATAAGGTCCTGCAATAATTCTATATAGGAATGATATAATATAGAAGCGTAATGTCATCCTAACTTCATAAGGTCCTGCAATAATTCTAGATAGGAATGATATATTATATAGAAGCGTAATGTCATCCTAACTTCATAAGGTCCTGCAATAATTCTATATAGGAATGATATATTATATAGAAGCGTAATGTCATCCTAACTTCATAAGGTCCTGCAATAATTCTATATAGGAATGATATATTATTTAGAAGCGTAATGTCATCCTAACTTCATAAGGTCCCGCAATAATTCTATATAGGAATGATATATTATATAGAAGCGTAATG
Organism: Rhinoderma darwinii; assembly: GCF_050947455.1. Taxonomy (NCBI): domain Eukaryota; kingdom Metazoa; phylum Chordata; class Amphibia; order Anura; family Rhinodermatidae; genus Rhinoderma; species Rhinoderma darwinii. Next base: position 156,497,814 of record NC_134691.1, on the reverse strand, counting down.
TCATCCTAACTTCATAAGGTCCTGCAATAATTCTATACAGGAATGATATATTATATAGAAGCATAATGTCATCCTAACTTCATAAGGTCCTGCAATAATTCTATATAGGAATGATATATTATATAGAAGCGTAATGTCATTCTAACTTCATAAGGTCCTGCAATAATTCTATATAGGAATGATATATTATATAGAAGCGTAATGTCATCCTAACTTCATAAGGTCCTGCAATAATTCTATATAGGAATGATATATTATATAGAAGCGTAATGTCATCCTAACTTCATAAGGTCCTGCAATAATTCTATATAGGAATGATATATTATATAGAAGCGTAATGTCATCCTAACTTCATAAGGTCCTGCAATAATTCTATATAGGAATGATATATTATATAGAAGCGTAATGTCATCCTAACTTCATAAGGTCCTGCAATAATTCTATATAGGAATGATATATTATATAGAAGTGTAATGTCATCCTAACTTCATAAGGTCCTGCAATAATTCTATATAGGAATGATATATTATATAGAAGCATAATGTCATCCTAACTTCATAAGGTCCTGCAATAATTCTATATAGGAATGATATATTATATAGAAGCGTAATGTCATCCTAACTTCATAAGGTCCTGCAATAATTCTATATAGGAATTATATATTATATAGAAGCGTAATGTCATCCTAACTTCATAAGGTCCTGCAATAATTCTATATAGGAATGATATATTATATAGAAGCGTAATGTCATCCTAACTTCATAAGGTCCTGCAATAATTCTATATAGGAATTATATATTATATAGAAGCGTAATGTCATCCTAACTTCATAAGGTCCAGCAATAATTCTATATAGGAATGATATATTATAGAGAAGCGTAATGTCATCCTAACTTCATAAGGTCCTGCAATAATTCTATATAGGAATGATATATTATATAGAAGCGTAATGTCATCCTAACTTCATAAGGTCCTGCAATAATTCTATATAGAATTTGTCTGTGATAGAACTCCCATAGGAAGCAGACAATGAATCTATTATATTGGAATCTGTTCTAGCATGTACAGTTTGGTTACATTCAGAGACTTATCTTTGAGTTGGTTGAGGCTCCTTATCTTTTTCAGACTAGACTGATATATTGCCTTTATAGTCAACTGTGTGCATCTTGCCTTCTAAGCAGCTTTGACATTCTGTAGAATAAAGGCTTTTGAAATGATCCTCTCTACACCAGCGCCTTGTGCAGTCTCACTCATGACACTGACATTTTGAGAGAAATATTTTCCCCTCTGATCTAATGTCAGACATTGGTACACATCCTCTTCATCTCCTTTCTTTTACATGTCCTCATTAAGAACTCCTCACAATCCCCCTATGATCATATATATTTGTGTAAAGCACAATCATACTGTTTGCCATTAGTCATACATTGTATGTAAGTATAACTGTGTGAAAATCCGGCCTGTAAAAATATAACGTGCTGTAATAAATTGTTTATTGACATTTGTAGATAGCATTGACACACCCATATATATATATATATATATATACATATACACGTCTATATATATATATATATATATATATATATATATATATATAGACGTCTATCTATATATATATATATATATATATATAGATAGATATATATACGTCCATATATATATATATATATACCGAATATCTATCTACAGATTTATTTGTAAAACCTGTACTTATAATATGTTTATAGTTCTTTGATGCTTTTTCAGTATCAATGCATCTTTTTATTTACACGCTATGATTTTTTTTGGCCTATTTTTGAATAGAAAAATCAATTATTTACTAGACTTTAGGAAATGGAGATGTTAAGCAGTGATGAAACAACTTTCACTCTGTACTCCAATATAATATAGCCGGTTGCCTTAGAAACCAATCCTGTGGTTAAAAGAGAACATATGAGGAAAATGAATTGAAGTGCTATAAGAAACTGGCACACATATATAAATAAATATAAATATACAGTGCTGTTAAAAAGTATTTTCCCCTCACCCGATTTTTTCTATTTTTTGATCATTTGTCACATTTAAATGTTTCAGATCATCCAATAAATTTTAACCCCTTCCCGACACATGATGTATATCTATGTCATAGCCGGGTAGGAGAAGTATGGAACGGGCTAAGCCGCTCCATACAATGCATACAGCCAACACTTCACAGTAACGAGCGTGATCCAACTTGTTTAATCCATTAAATGCCGCGGTCAATAGCGACCGTGGCATTTAAATCGTTAGAAAGAGGGGGGTAGCCCCCTCTAACAGATCATCTGCAATACATTAGTATTACAGTATAAAGTGCAAGCGATCCAAGTCCCCTAGATTGCTGACCCCTAGATCGCTGGTTCAAGTCCCCTAGGGGGACTAATAAAAAAAGTAAAAATCTGTTAAATAAATTTTTCTTTTATGTCCAAAAAACAATAATAACCCGTTCGTTTTTACAGCGGCCACTAGCATGCTTTATTTTGATTCATACGCCTTTTCACGGCGCTGCATAAGAATAAATCTGTGCCGCCGGGAGCAGTTAAAACTCCCTGCTCTCAGCTACCGGAGGTAGCTGAGAACTTGGAGCAGTGCTGCTCGAGTGGGCGGATGGAAATCCACCTGTTTAACCCCTTAGATGCGGCGCTCAATAGTAAAGTGGATAGAAAGGCCCGCAGGTCTACCTCTAGTAAATGCCTGCTAGGCTATGCCAGAGGCATGGCCTAGCAGATGCCTGTCAGTTTTACACTTACAGGCAATAGAAGTATTGCAGTGTATTATAAAAGCGATCGGATGATTGCATAGTAAAGTCCCCTAGTGGGAGTAATAAAAAGGTTTAATAAAGTTAAATAAATAAACAATTAAATAAATAGAAACCCCAAAGAAAAAAAATAATGGAATACCCGCTTTTTCCCCTTACAAAATGCTTTATTCTGAAAAAAAAAAAGGAAAGAGTAAAGTAAAAAAGTTACACATATTTGGTAAAGTCGCGTCTGTAATGACCCCAACTATAAAGCTATTATGTTATTTAACCCGCTCGGCTAGCGCCGTAAAAAATAAAAAATAAAACAATGCCGGAATTGCTGTTTTCTGTTCATCCTGCCTTCAAAAAAATTTGATAAAAAGTGTTCAAAAAGTTTCATATACTCCAAAATTGTACCGATAAAAACTACAAGTCATCCCGCAAAAAAAAAGCCCTCATGCAGCTGCATTGGTGGAAAAATAAAAAAGTTATGGCTCCTCAAATGTAGAGATGCAAAAACAAATAATTTTGTAAAAGTAGTAAACCACAAGAAAACTATATAAATTTGGTATCGTCGCAATCTTAACAACCCACTGAATAAAGTTATTATGTTATTTAGATCACATGGTAAACAGCGTAAATTAACCTCTTCCAGCGCTGAGCCGCAACTGTATGTCCTGCAGAGGGTTTGCTTCCCGCACCAGGACGTACAGTTGCGAGTGGTTCCCGATGCACACTGTCTTAACGGACAGTGTCCGGGAACCGGGACGGCAGCTGTCCCCGACAGCTGACCCTCCAGTCTTGCTGGTCAGCGGACCATCGCCGCTGATTTTGGCAATTAACCCCATAAATGCGGCGTCCGATTGCGATCGCCGCATTTAAGGGTTTGAAGCACATCGGCAGCCCCCACTAAGCGATTGTGGGGGCTGCCGATGCTTGTTGTGGCAATCGGAGGCCAGATAATGGTCTCCGGGTTGCCATGTACGGAAGCCTCGGAGGAGCAGCCTCCGGCCGGTCCTCCTAGGCTTCCTGTCAGTGTGACTGTCTCGTCACAATGACAGTTAGGCTGGGTTCACACGACCTATTTTCAGACGTAAACGAGGCGTATTATGCCTCGTTTTACGTCTGAAAATAGGGCTACAATACGTCGGCAAACATCTGCCCATTCATTTGAATGGGTTTGCAGACGTACTGTGCAGACGACCTGTTATTTACGCGTCGTCGTTTGACAGCTGTCAAACGACGACGCGTAAAAATACAGCCTCGTCAAAAGAAGTGCAGGACACTTCTTTGGACGTTTTTGGAGCTGTTTTCTCATAGACTCCAATGAAAACAGCTCCAAAAACGGACGTAAAAAACGCCGCGAAAACGGCGCGAAAAACGCCACGAAAAATGCGAGTTGGTCAAAAAACGTCTGAAAAGCAGGGTCTGTTTTCCCTTGAAAACAGCTCTGCACGTACGTAGTGTAATGTACTCCAGCAGCAATCAAAGCTGCAAGTCTAAATGTCCCCTAGTAAGACATAAAAGGTAATAAAAATGTTTTTAAAAAAGTGTAAAAATAAAAGTTATAAGTTATATAAACAAAAAATTTATTTTTTCCTATAATAAGAATTTCATTATAGGAAAAAAATGAACACGTTAAAAAAAAGTACACATATCTGGTATCACCGCGTTCGTAACGACCCCAACTATAAAACTATAATGTTATTTTTCCTCACAATGAACACCCCAAAAAAAATCAATAAAAAACGCTAATCGCTAGTTTTTGGTCACCACCCCTCCCAAAATAGAGAATAAAAAGTTATTAAAAAGACGCATGTACCCGAAAATAGTACCGATAAAAACTACAACCCGTCCCGCAAAAAAAAAGCCCTTGCACAGCTTTTTTGACTAAAAAATAAAAAAAGTTATGGCTCTCAGAATATGGTGACACAGAAAATAAATTATTTTATAAAAAATTTACTTTATTGCGTTGCAAAACATAAAAAAACCTATATACATATGGTATCGCCGTAATCGTACCGACCTGCAAATAAAGTAAAATTGTCATTTATAGCACGGTGAACGCCGCAAAAAAAATAAACTAGAGAAGATTGTCAGAATTGCTTGTTTTTGGTCACCCGGCTTGCAAAAAAAATGGAATAAAAAGTGATCAAAAAATCGCATGTACCCCAAAATGGTACTAATGAAAACTACAGATTGTCCCGCCACAAATAAGCCCTCACACCGCTCTGGTGGAGAAAAAATAAAAAAGTTATGGCTCTCAGAATATGGCGATGCAAAACGTGCAGTGTGTTCAAAAAGCGGATAAGATCAGGCGCCATTTATCAGTGCGACACCGGCCTTATATCTATGAATTATTTATTTACCGCATTATTATACCCTCTTATTATGCCCTGATGTACTCCGCACAGCTTACATATGCCCCCACATCATAAACTGAAACACCAGTAAAACCCCAAACAGAACTATTACCAAGCAAAATCTGCACTCCAGAAGCAAAATGGTACTCCCTCCCTTTTGACCCCTGCAGCGTACCCAAACAGCAGTTTGCGTCCACATATATGGCATCACCATACCCGGGAGAACCCGCTTAACGTTTTATGAGGTATTTGTCTTCAGTGGCACAAACTGGGCACGACATATTATGGACTAAAATGGCATATCAGTGGAAAATTGCAATATTCACTTTGAACCATCCGCTGTGCATTAAACCCTTTGCGCACTATGACTTAATTGCACATAATGGTGCGGGGGTTGATGTATGGAGCGGGCTCACGTGCTGAGCCCGCTCCATACGCTGCGGGTGCCAGCTGTGTATTACAGCTGACACCTGGGGCTAACGGACAGGAACAGCGATCGTGCTGTTACAGAAGCCTGTAATAATACTGCAACACATTAGTATTGCAGTATATTGTACCAGTGATCCAATTATCGCTGGTTCAAGTCCCCTAAGGGGACTAATATGATGTGTAGAAGAATTAAAGTTTTTAGTAGTGAGAAAAAAAATGTTTTAAGTAAAAAAACAAAACCTTTTCCCATTTTTCTTCTAAAGTAATGTAAAAAATGAACAAAATTGGTATCGCTACGTCTGTATTGCGGAGTAGTTCCCGGCGCACACTGTCCTAACGGACAGTGTCCGGGAACCGGGAGGTCAGCTGTCCCAGACAGCTGACACTCCAGCCTTGCCGGTCAGCGGACCATCGCCGCTGATTTCGGCAATTAACCCCATAAATGCGGCGACGGATTGCCGTCGCCGCATTTAAGTGGTTTGAAGCACATCGGCAGCCCCCACGAAGTGATCGTGGGGGCTACCGATGCTTGTCGTGACAATCGGAGGTCAGACAATGACCTCCGGGTTGCCATGTACGGAAGCCTCGGAGGAACAGCCTCCGGCCGGTCCCCCGAGGCTTCCTGTCAGTGTGACTGTCACGTCACAATGACAGTTAGAGTACATTACACTATGTGTGTAGTGTAATATACTCTAGCAGCGATCAAAGCTGCAAGTCTAAGTGTTCCCTAGTGGGACAAGTGAAAAAGGTAAAAAAAAGATCATAAAAATGTTTTAAAAAAAGTGTAAAAATAAAAGTTAGAAGTTATATAAACAAACACTGCATTTTTTTCCTATAATAAGTCTTTAATTATAGGAGGTGTCGTTTCCAAAATGGGGTCACTTTTCGGGGGTTTCCCCTGTTTTGGTCTCTCCAGGGTGTTGCAAACGCGATATGGCACCGAAAACCAATCCAGCAAAATCCGTGCTCCAAATCCAAATGGCACTCCTTCCCTTCTGAGCCCTGCTGTGGGTCCAAACAGCAGTTTATTACCACATATTGGATATTGCTGTAATCAGGAGATATTGCTTTACAAATGTTGGGGTGATTTTCTTCATTATTCCTCGTAAATATTACAAATTTCTATGTTTTTTCAGAAAAAAAGTAGATTTTCATTTTTACAGACTAATTACAATATATTTAGCGAAAATCCTGTGTGGTCAAAATGCTAACTATACCCCTAGATAAATTCCTTGATAGGTGTAGTTTCCAAAATGGAGTCACTTTTGGAGGGTTTCCCCTGTTTTGGTCCCTCCAGGGGGTTGCAAACGCGACATGGAACCGAAAACCAATCCAGCAAAATCCGTGCTCCAAAATCCAAATGGCGCTCCTTCCCTTCTGAGCCTTGCTGTGGGTCCAATCAGCAGTTTATTACCACATATGGGATATTGCCGTAGTCGGGAGACATTGCTTTACATATGTTGGGGTGCATTTTCTTTTTTATCTCTTGTAAATATTAAAAATTTCTATGTTTTTTCCGAAAAAAGTAGATTTTCATTTTTACAGACTAATTCTGATAAATTTAGCGAAAAACCTGTGCGGTCAAAAGGCTAACTATACACCTAGATAAATTCCTTGAGGGGTGTAGTTTCCAAAATGGGGTAACTTTTGGGGTGTTTCCACTGTTTTGGCACCAGAAGACCTCTTCAAACCTGACAAGGTGCCTAAAATATATTCTAAAAAAAAGGAGGCCCAAAATCCACTAGGTGCTCCTTTGCTTCTGAGGCCAGTGCTTCAGTCCTTTATCACACTAGGGCCACATATGGGATATTTCTAAAAACTGCAGAATCTGGGCAATAAATATTGAGTTGCATTTCTCTGGTAAAACCTTCTGTGTTACAAAAAAAAATGTATTAGAAATGAATTTCGGCAAAAAAAAATAAATTTGTAAATTTCACCTCTACATTGCTTTAATTCCTGTGAAACGCCTAAAGGGTTAAAACACTTTGTGAATGCTGATTCGAATACCTTGAGGGGTGCAGTTTTGAAAATGGGGTGACTTCTGGGGATTTTCTAATATATAAGGCCCTCAAAGCCACCTCAGAACTGAACTGGTCTCTGAAAAAATAGCTTTTTGAAATTTTCTTTAAAATATGAGAAATTGCTGCTAAAGTTCTAAGCCTTGTAACGTCCTAGAAAAATAAAAGGACGTTCAAAAAACGATGCAGACATAAAGTAGACATATGGGAAATGTTAACTCGTAACTATTTTGTGTGGTATTACTATCTGTTTTACAAGCAGATACGTTTAAATTTAGAAAAATGCTAATTTTTGCAAATTTTTTCTAAATTCTGGTGTTTTTCAGAAATAAATACCAAAATTATCGACAAAATTTTTTCACTAACATAAAGTACAACATGTCACGAGAAAACAATCTCAGAATAGCTTGGATAGGTAAAAGCATTCCAACGTTATTACCACATAAAGTAACACATGTTAGATTTTAAAAAATTCGCTGTGTCCTGAATGCCAAAACAGGCTGGGTCCTGAAGGGGTTAAATTTAGAAAAATGCAAAATTTTCTCCAAACTTTGGTGTTTTTCAGAAATAAATACCAAATTTATCGACCAAATTTTTTCACTAACATAAAGTACAACATGTCACGAGAAAACAATCTCAGAATCGCTTTGATAGGTAAAAGCATTCCGGAGTTATTACTACATAAAGTAACACATGTCAGATTTGAAAAAATCGGCTGTGTCCTGAAGGCCAAAACAGGCTGGGTCTTGAAGGGGGTTAAGGACTCAAGAAAACGAGTGCCAAAATTGCTGGGTTTTTTTCTATTACCCCCCAATAAAGTTAATAAAAGTTAATTAATAAATTGTATGTACCCCAAAATGGTGCTATTAAAAAATGCAACTTGTGCCGCATAAAACAAGTCCTTATACAGCTATGCCGACGCAAAAATTAAAAAAGTTATAGCTCTTTGAATGCGAAGATGGAAAAACGTAAAATATAGCCTGTCATTAAGGTTTAAAAATAGGCTGGTCACTAAGGGGTATCTCGCAAAAAATATTCCCTCATGCCGCTTAATCAACGGAAAAATAAAAAAGTTATGGCTCTCAGAATTTGGCGACACAAAATTAACCTTATTTTGAACTGCTAGTTTTTTCTTGTAAAATATAGAAAAAACAATATAAATGTGGTATCGCCGTAAGGCTGTGTTCACACTGGGCGGATACGCTGTGTGATAGCACGCAGCGTATACGCCCTGTGCGCCGCAGGGAATACCATGTGAAAAAGCGCACCAAACTACGGTGCAGTTTTTCGCCCAGGATGTCCACTGCGGAAAACTTACCGGCCTGGCGTTTCATCCCAGAAGACCGCTGCAGCCTGTGATTGACAACAGCTATTTGTTGCGGGATTTACCTCCCCATTGAATTCAATGGGGAAAGCCCGCAACAAATAAGCAGCATTTACGCAAATACAATTGACATGCTGCGGAATAAAACTCTGCACCGCAGATCAATTTCCGCTCAGTATTTACGCAGTGTGTGGATGAGATTTGTTTTATTTCATCCATTTTGCTTCTACTGTATTTGCTGCGGATTTTACGCAATGAATACCGTTGTGGAAAAACCGCACTATTTGCGCAAAATGTGAACTGACCCTAACTGTCATTTTAATGGCACGGTGAATTCCGTAAAAATGAAGCGCAAAAATCTATGAAAGGTTCACTGTTTTTTTCATTTACTACCCCACAAATAATTTTTTTGCCTGTTTCCTAGTTCATTTTATGGCACAATAAATGGTGCCATGAAAAACGACATCTCGTCCCGCAAAAATCAAGCCCTTATAGGACTATATCGACAGAAAAATTAAAAGGTTATGGCGTTTGGAAGGTGGGGAGGAATAAATGAAATTGAAAATCTTAAAAATGGCTTCGGTGGGAAGGGGTTAATAGAAGATAAAGACAGCATGAGTAAACTCAAAATGCAGCTTTTTAATGATCATTCCACTCATTGAAGATAAGTCTTTATTCAAAACCTATAACACCCATGTGAAAAACCTATGAGACCGAAGAGACTTTTACATGTCTGTCTAGGAATGTAATTGGCTGTGAAGGAATTTGCAGAATTGTTTTAATGCGGCTACTTTGGAGGGTATTCGTGGATGAACTGCCCGTTTACGTTTTTGCCACAGCATCTCAATGGAATTCAAGTCAGGACTTTGACTCGGCCACTCCTAAACCTTAATTTTGTTTCAGAGGTGAACTTGCTTGTGGGGTTCAGATCATTGTCCTGAACATGACCCATCTTCGCTTGAGCTTAAATATGAAACTAAATATAAGAATTTTTTTTACCATTACAAATTGCTTTATTACATCAAAAAGATAAAAAAAAGTACACATAATTGGTATATTGCGCCTGTAACGACCCATATTATAAAACTAATGCATTATGTATCCTGTATAGTTAACACTGGAAAAAATACTAAAAAAAACTATGCCCAAATTGCTATTTTTTTTGTTAATTCTTTCTCACCGAAAATGTATTAAAAAGGGATCAAAAAGTACTGCAAAATGGTACCAATGAAAACTACAGTTCGTCCCACAAAACACAAGCCCCCATTGTTGCATTGCCCGTTATCCTCGCCGCTTCCCGGGATCCCACGCTGCTTCTCTCCTTCTGCATCCGGTAGCCGTTATAGCCGCCACCGCGCTCCACTGGGTCCCAGCTTGGGCGCTGAGACCCTGGTATACTTAAAGGTCCAGCGTGTGCCAATTTTGAAATGACCACCTTATTTATTTATTTCAGTTACTTATATAGCGCCAACATATTATGCAGCGCTGTACAGAGGTCCTCTTTTTACCACCTGACCTTCTATAAAAGCCCTGCCTGCTCTGCTTTACCTTGCCAGAGCAATTTGGTTTCTAGAGTTCCCTTGTGTTCCTAGTTTTCCTGCAATCTTGTTTTCTGAATCACTGTGTACCGACCTTCTGCCATTTATTGACTATCCATGCCTGCCGCTTGCCCTAGCTTTGTTTACCACTCTGCCTCTTTTATAGTCAGTCGTCACTAAGGGGGACTACTACGGGAGTAGCGACCTGCAGCAAAGTCCACATCCCTGTACAGGCTTTAAAGGGTGAAGACGCGGGGGTTCCCTTAGACTCCTCTCCCTCGAATAGCACCAAGTCAAATCCCTTGGTTACATGAAGGGTTCACACCGCACCCAGCTGGCACTACTGCAGCCCACTTCTAGGGCTGTCATTACACCTATAAAGGTACATCAACTGAAAAATAAAAATGTTGAAATATAAGGACTTACCAGGTTAGGTAGAGAGTTAGGCGTCATTAACAAGTGTCCAATACGCCTCATTATATATAAATAATGTAGCAAACTTCATTATATCATGAAAAACTTTGAGAAAGAGAAGTCATTACGCCACAGATATAGTAAAAAATTAACACATTTTATTAGGACATACAACATAAAAGCTATTACATAAAATTCAAAGACAGATCCGAATAAAAATAGGAACACAGTGTGGTGGCTTCAAAGGTTTTATAAATTTGGGATATTAGGCCCCCCACGACACAAATTCCCTGGCAATGAGTCACGATCCAAAGTGAATGGTAGGTGATACAGTCTAAGTAAAGTTATACGTGCGTAACTATGGAGATAATAACTACTGAGTATCTGCAAATTTGGAGCGAAAGGAAATCCCTCAAAGTGTCATATATATTGTCCGAAAATTACTCAGAATGTTAGAGATTTATATCCACAGTTGATAATCGCATTACATGAAATAGGATGAAAAAATAGACCAAGACCAGAGTATAGTAGTGTGACTAAGTACGCCAGAGAAAGATTCGAGTATCTTGCATAAGGAATGTGAAGGTGGGCTTACCCATGGAGATGGACGTGGTAAAAGGCCCTGCACTGCAGCCTGACAACGTAGCGCCCCGACGCGCGTTTCGCCAATGTGGCTTCCTCAGGGATACTCTGGTCTTGGTCTATTTTTTCATCCTATTTCATGTAATGCGATTATCAACTGTGGATATAAATCTCTAACATTCTGAGTAATTTTCGGACAATATATATGACACTTCGAGGGATTTCCTTTCGCTCCAAATTTGCAGATACTCAGTAGTTATTATCTCCATAGTTACGCACGTATAACTTTACTTAGACTGTATCACCTACCATTCACTTTGGATCGTGACTCATTGCCAGGGAGTTTGTGTTGTGGGGGGCCTAATATCCCAAATTTATAAAACCTTTGAAGCCACCACACTGTGTTCCTATTTTTATTCGGATCTGTCTTAGAATTTTATGTAATACCTTTTATGTTGTATGTCCTAATAAAATTTGTTAATTTTTTACTATATCTGTGGCGTAATGACTTCTCTTTCTCAAAGTTTTTCATGAAAAATAAAAATGTTATAGCTTTTGGAATTCAGTGACGCAAGACAAATTATTTTCTAAAAAAAAAAATGTGTTTTTATTGTGCAAAAGTAGTAACACATAAAAAAAACTAAATAAATTTGGTATCAGTACTGACCTGCTGAATAAAGTTAACATGTAATTTATACCGCATGGTGAACACCCTAAAAACGTAACCAAAAAAACAATTGCAGAATTGCTATTTTTTTCTATCCCCCCTCCCCCAAAAAAAATATACATGTTTTTAAATATATTATATGTATCCCAAAATAGTGCTATTAAAAAATACAACTCATCCAGCAAGAAACCAAGCCCTTATACGGCTTTGTTGATAGAAATACTAGTTATGACACTTGGAATGCAGGGATGCAAAAACAGATCCGGTTACGACAAAGGACAACATTTGCGTAGAGAATCTGGACCTGCACCGCCTGCCGTCTAAAGACAGTTGGCGGTCAGGAAGATGTGAATAGGCTTCCTATGTGTAACAACTTGCAGGTCTGTGGACCCACTGGGCCACTCTGCCGTAACGGAGCAGCTGCTAATCAACCTAGTCTGTGAGAGTCAGTAAATATAAAGTACTTGGAAGGTCAGCAGTGGGTATATGCCAGACAGTCAGGGGGAAGCAGGCCTGTGCAGGATAATGAAGTTCATTTAGACACCAGACCGGAGTAGTGCAGTTGTCTCAGACGCTGGACCGGGCTAGGACACCGGACTGGAGTACTGCAGTCGTCTTGGACACTGGACTTAGGTAGGACACCGGACTCAGATGGTGAAGTCGTATCGGACACTGGATTGGCACGGGCACAGGACATAGATGGTGAAGTAATCTCAGACACTCCGTTTGGCAAGGGTACCGGACACAGATGATGAAGCCGTCTCGGACATGCGATTTGGCACGGGCACCGGACACAGATGGTGAAGTCATCTCGGACACTCCGTTTGGCACGGTCACCGGACACAGATGGTGAAGTCGTCTCGGTCACTCGACTTAGGCACTAGAACTAGACACAGGTACTGGATACAGAAAACAGGATTCAGGATACGGGGTACAGGATACAGCTAAGTAACTATTTGCAAGACAAATGTAGGGAAGACAACATTGCTCAGGCAAGGAAGGAATGGGTAGAGTTCCTTTTAAAGTTCTGGAAGTTCTGGGATCGGCTTTGAAGGTTTTCCTAGTGTTCGCACTGGCCCTTTAGGAGCGCCGGCAAATCTTCAGAGGTCTGCGGTCGCGGCTGCCTGTAAGTGGAAGATGCCGGCGGTCAGCAACCGTGGCGATAACACAATGAAAATTAGCCATAGTTTATATGTTTGTATTTGAGATAAGGAAATTAGATTGTGATTCCCATTGGGACAGGATTGGTAAACAAAGAAATAGGGTGGGCATGACAATGCATGTAAAAAGGTGCTTGGAGGGCTGACTAAACAAATGTGTAACAATTACATAATAAGAAGATGAAAGACAAAGCTATTAGAGTCGCACATACAAAACAATTTAAGTTACTTTATTACAATATACATGAAAAAGTACTAACAATGAGCACAGCAGTACTCAAAAGGGAAAAAAAATTTAAGAAAAGAGAGCACATGTCCCTGACCTATATAAATGCCAAACGGAGCCCCATTATTGCCCTATTAGATTTTAAACAGGAGAAATGTCACTTAAAAGAAAGGACACCCGGAAAAATCTGCATTTGAATTACTGAATATGCAATGTGAAATATAGAATGCAAAGACAATGCAAATAAATAATGAAACAGTATGCAAGATAGGAAAAGATGCGATTACCACACCATGCTGATAGAATTAAAGACGGGTCCTGTGAGTGTAAGAGTGGGTTGAGACTCCACGCGTATCGCCGTTGGTACGGCTTCATCAGCGGTACCTATCCCATTGGGACAGGGACACATTCCACAGCGCTGGGCAGTCCCTGTGGGCAGTCCCTGTGAATGGTGGCAATCTCTGTACAGAACTGCAGAATATGTTGGTGTCGCGAAGGGTTCGTGGACCCACTGGGCCGTACCGTCTTGGCGGTATGGCAGCTGGCCAACAGGACGCAGGTCAAAGTCTATAGTTCGTATAGGGTACCTGTGGCAGCTCAGACAGTAGCGAGGCAGGCTTGGCAGGAACTTGGCAGCAGGTGGACGTCAGGTGTGGAGAGGCAGGTCAGGCGTGGAATATAGCACAGCACGGCTACAGCAAGCACGAAACTAGATTCAGGAACAGGAAACAGGAACAGGAAACCACAGGGAGCAGGAAACACTAGGGGGCCATTTGCAAGACAGACTAGGGATACAACAACAAAGCTCAGGCATAGAACTAGGGGGCTGGAACCCTCTTATAGTCCAGAGTACTCACAGGTCAAAGGTCAGGAACGAGGTCCGGTGCGCTGCCCCTTTGAGAGTGGGCACGAGTGTGCGCGCGCACCCTACGGGATCCGGCATTGGTGAGTAGACGCGAGCGCTGGCTTCTCCTGAGGAGGAGGCTGGGGCTAGCGCTTGCCGACTCGTGGCTGCGGCTGTCAGGGGAGGAACGGAGCTGACAGCCCGCAGCCACGGACATGACAGTTGGTGCTATTTAAGCAACAGGAAATAAAATTAATAAATAGTTATATATATTGTATGTATCTCTAGTGCTTTTTTCTTTAAAAAAAAAAAAAAAAAAGTACAAGTCGTTTTGAAATAAACTAAGTATAATATAAAAAAGTAGACACATGATAAAGGTTATGGCAGGGTGGACATGCTCAGACTCTAGTTACCCATGTAAATTCTGGCCCGTAATCTGATGCCACTTCTTTCTTTGTAGGTTTCTAAATAATAGAATGGACCTGGGCCATTGCAACAGTAACAGTCCGGGAATGCACTTGTTGACAACCACAAATTTTTTTAACCCTGTGTAGTCATTGAATATCCTCCAGGCTTCGTCCGTCTTCCTGTAGATGATGCCAACCAATCATCTCTGCCCCTCCCTTCAGTGGGCTGAAGTTTGCTATAGATTTCTACATCCAGGTTGGCAGACAGGAGCTGAACTATTTTCCTTGAAGAAATCAAGTTAGAGTGGTTATGGAGGAAAATAGAACGCTGTTATAATGTGGGTTGTATTAGGGAATGGTGGAAATTATTCCACGTGTCTGCTATAGACTTGAAACAAAACCTTACACTTCCAACATTACGCACCATTTACAACTTAGTGCTTCTGAGTTAGCACTGGAGGGAAAGCTTTGTAAGATCTTGGCATCAATAAAAGCATAACTAAGCAATGAAATGAAAGGCATGTAAATGAGCTGCGCAGTGAGGTGACAAATGGGTAAAAATATTTTCTTCCCTAAAGACAGGTTATTTCTTCACAGTTCTGCTGCTCGGCATACTGCACATTTATTTCAGGCCATTTTCCTTAATTATGCTAAAGCATTTCTTTTCTTAAGGCTTTGTGCTCGCGACAAGCATATAAAAACAATTATTCCAAAATGTTTCTCTTTTTTTTTGCGCAGTAACGCTCATAATTGCTTACTTGGGGACTATGATGTGAAGCATTTTATTCAGTGTTGCAATTTATGAGAGAAGTAATATATGCCACTCATCTGTGTGTTCTGGTAGTTCCCTCATATTGTTTTGCATCTCTTTTGCAGAAAATTAATTCATTTGACAGGTTTATTCATATAACAGGCTGTGAAATCCCTTTGATTTCACAGATGATTCACTGAGGGTTTCATTAATCCAAAATGAATCACAGATACCTTTTTAGCTTTTTATGTATACAAGGCATTTTCACAATTAGGTTATTTTGGAGATGTTGCCGTGTATAACACACAGAGTAATATTAGAAGCACATTTGCTTTGCAATAGCTTGTGAGTATTCATAGTTTGCATGCTGACGACATGCAAGACGTATGGACAAGTTCATGTGTCACTGCAATTACACGGAAATAATACCACCAAGGACCAATAAAAATGACCATAGTATACAGGAGCACACACATGTGGGCACGCTCACTACATACATGCCTGCACACATTCTCACTTACTACACACATATACATGCTCACTACATATAGGCGTGAGAAAGACCATCACTTGGGTCGAAACTTACTACATACATGCCTGCACACAGACTCACTACACATATGCATGCTCACTACATATAGGTGTGAACACTTACTACATACATGCCTGCACACATACTCACAACACACATATGCATTCGCATTACATATAAGCGTGAACACTTACTACATACATGCATGCACACATGCTCACTTACTACACGCATATGCATGCTCACTACATATAGGCGTGAACACTTACTACATACATGCCTGCACACATACTCACTACACACATATGCATGCTCATTACATATAAGCGTGAACACTTACTACATACATGCCTGCACACATGCTCACTTACTACACGCATATTCATGCTCACTACATATAGGCGTGAACACTTACTACATACAAGCGTTCATACATGCATACTTACTATGTACACACTACACACAGACTCGTGTTTACTACACAAGCACGTACATTCATTTCCAGCAAGCATGCACACATACTCAGAAGATACAGCCAAACAAACAAACATGTTTTCACATCCACTACATACATACAAACATACATGTTCATTAATTACAGGCAGGGTTGTCCTTAACCTTTTTGGGGCCCAGGTTAATGGTGGGCCTCCCCTGCCCTTATGAAAAATCACCAATGTTGTGAGCATACTACAGTACAGCATAGGAAAATAAATAAATATATAAACGGCATACATTTTTACCATTCACTTTGCTCTGTTAAAGAATAAACCAGTAATTAAATAATCAAATGAACGGCATGGGGTGGGCCAACAGCATTGGGTCAGCTTGTTTTAGGAAAAAACAGCCACCAGGTTGCCCGACAAGGCAGTAGTTGAGGATTTGTGGGGGTCACCCCATACTGCCCGTTTTATTTATTAATTTCATGAACACATGATATGTTTAGAAACAGGGCCCGAGCAGACAGCATTACACATGATAGGATTAGATACATGGCTCAGTAGACAGTATCATACATTATAGGCTTAGATACAAGGCCCCAGCAGACAGTATCAAACATTGTAGGCTGAGATACAATGCCCCAGCAGACAGTATCATACATGATAGGCTTAGATACAGGGCCCAAGCAGATGTATACTTACCCTCCCTAATCCTGTGTCAGGTCCTCTTCACCTCCGGAGCCAAAGAGAACTCGGCACACGAGCGGGAAGGGTAAGTCTATGGAGATGGCGGCAGCACGGGCCCCACTTACCTCACCTAAAGGATAGCCCTGCATACAGGTATGCACACTCACTAAATACATGCATGCACCCTCGCAACACAGAGGAACATACACTCACTACCCACATACTGGCACAGATGTACACTTGCCACTTAGATTCACACACTCATTACATATATACGGTAGCTTAATAAGTGCCGCCCCTAAATTCTGCCACTCTTGGCACCCGCCATAGGGGGCTTAGTGTTAAATACGGCTCTAAAGGTCATGCATAAATAAAGATGGGCAACTTTTTTTTTTTACTATCTGACAACTAATCTAATCTAATATGTATTTATAAAGCACACACATTTTATATAATATGACTAATTTATCCCCCTGATACCTTATATATTAATGGTGTCCAACCAGTGGCTCTCCAGCTGTTGCAAAACTACAACTCACAGCTTGTCCCAACAGCTTCCAAAAATTAGACACTCAATCTTTCTGTCCAAGAAGTCCAAAGCTGTATCTCCAGAATTATGGTTTAAAAGAGGATCCATACAATTCATATAGACTACATGGACTCTATTCCTACCACATGAAAGCCATAGATTCACACGTGTTTTCAAGGATCCATCTCGTGTTTTCAAAGATACACCTCCTTTCTGACCCTTCCCTGAGGTCTCAATACACCTACACATGCCTCATTGGCCTGCAACTATTTCTACCCCTTCTCTTTTTTACATTTCAAAATTTTAGTACAGTTCAGTACAATATGTATACTCTCACATGGCATACCCTGTTCAAATGAAAATGTTTATATGGTTTCCTTTGTTTTTTTACTTTGTTGGTTGATATTCAAACTCTTTGAAATGTAAACCTGGGTCTTGCAGTTTTTCAACTGGAAAGCCACAGGTTAAAGAACACTGCACTATACTTTATTCTTCCTATCCAGCCTACCAAAAGCTGGTGAATTGTTTAGAACACGTATAACAAGTATTAGGCTATGTTTACAGAGGTCTTATTTGCCATGTAAAAATTCAAGGCTTATCTTTGATTTCTGACGTGGATTTGCAGTTGTATATGCGGCGGATCCGTGTGTGGAAATCTGACAGCTATTCCAAGTGGAATCCGCGTTAATAATTGACATGTCACTTAATAAAGCGGATGTTTGAATTTGCGTGCAAAACAGTGGAAGACTGATTTCATGCGGATTACAGAGTTTTTTTTAAATCTTTACTTGACTATATTATACACTAATCTGGGTGCCCTGCATTACACCGGCTGCCCACTCAATTCAGAATAGGATTCAAAGTTCTGGTATATTTGCTTAGCTCATGTCCCCTGTTTGTTCTCCTAATGACTTCTCGCAATCATGCACTCCTATAAAAACCTCAAATGCATGTCTCAAGATTTCTCTTGTGCTGTCCCATTACTCTGGAATAAATCACCTTGTTCAATTAAATATACAGTTGAGCTGCAATATCATAGCCCATGAACAAGAATGCAGTATGTGTATGTATATATATATATATATATATATATATATATATATATATATATATATATATATATATATATATATAAAGGCACCCTAATCTACGAAGATGTGGGTAGATATATATGAAATAGGTGCATAGTTATAAAATTAAATTAACTAACAGGGTATAATGGTGGACATGGTCAGCAATATAGGCAAAATAGTTTGAAGACCTTATTTAAACTAGCATATGGGTGTGTCACGCCCAAAGAGAGGCCTCCTATGTCTCTGATTAACGTAGAGTATATGGAAAAGCCCGAATCATGATTTGAAACAATTACTCGTTTTGCAAAATATATTTTTCGTTTATAAAAAAAGGTAACATCAAAGATATTCTCTCAATAATGTGCATATGATACAAAATATATCACCCAAGAAATTCTAGAGTCCATTTGAGGGTCCAGTTTCTTTTATCTGGTGGTTTATTTCATGGACTGACAGCAGAGACTACACGTGGAGGAGTGGGTCGGCGTCTCACTACGCCTGGTGTGAGGTTTCATGGGTCCGCTACCTTTCTCAAGCAGAGATGGTCAGCAACACACTCACCACCTCGTTGTAGGATAGCTTGTTACACACTCCAATATTCCAGCAGGTATATAGCAGAGTGGCAGGACCGCACTTAAATTCCAGTTCAAAGCGGATCTGTCACCATATTTCACAATACAAACTGCATACATTATTAAATAGATCTCTTAGACTTGATGAGTCCAGAACTTATAATATGATCATTTTAATACCCGGCAGGAAAACTTTGAGAAAGGATTATATAGCCTTTCTGACATTTTGGATTTTTAAAGTAAGTACACAAGCTTCATCAGGTCAAAGAGATTTATTTACTTATATATGCAGTTTGATTGGTGAAATCTGGTGACAGAACCTCTCTAAGTTATTTTAGTATTATATAATACATTACCTTCTCCTGATTAAGGTAATGTATTACATGTCTTCCCTAAGCGGGTACTAAAATAGCCTAAACTAGAATCGAAGTGCAATCCTGCCACTCCGCGAGATACCCACTGGAATAACGGATTGTGTGAGAAGCAATCCTGGACAAAGAGGGTTAGTGTGTTGCTGACTATGCCCCCCCCTTTTACCCTGTGAGTTATTTCATATTTTTACTACGCACATCTATTTTTGTTTTTTTACAAAGTTTGTTGCCTTCCCCAGTAAGGTCTGATTTTGTGTATTTTTCTTTGTTACCCATCGAAAAGAATGGCATTGTTTTTATACTTAAAAAAAAAAAAAAAAGACCTGTTTTTATTTAGATTATCTATTTAAATGAGCTTATTACACTTTTTAAACACTATACAAGGACATTGCAGTTCTTCTTCAAGGTCTTTCCTTTTCACTTACAAATGAATTGATAAATATTTACTACTGTAATGGTTTACCCTGCCCTCCTCTGTTCAGTATTCTTTTCCTCAGTGCACGTAATAATGTACATACCAGTGAGGCCCCATGCACACGAACGTAAAAACGCCCGTAATCACGGGCCGTAATTACATAGACTTCTATTGGCCATGGGTACCTCCCCGTATGCTTATGGGAAGGTGCCCGGGCCGTTGAAAAATATAGAACATGTCCTATTTTAGGCCGTAATTACGGCACGGGCAGGCCCATAGAAGTCTATGGGGCTCCCGTAATTACGGGTGACTACGTGTGTGCACCCGTAATTACGGGAGCGTTGCTAGGCGACGTCAGTGGATAGGCACTGTCCAGGGTGCTGAAAGAGTTAACTGATCGGCAGTAACTCTTTCAGCACCCTGGACAGTGACTTCCGATCACAATATAAATCAAGGTGTAAAAAAAATAGAAGTTCATACTTACCCAGAACTCCCTGCTTCTTCCTCCAGTCTGGCCTCCCGGGATGACGTTTCAGCCCATGTGACCGCTGCAGCCAATCACAGGCTGCAGCGGTCACATGGACTGCCGCGTCATCCAGGGAGGTCGGGCTGGATGTCAAGAGAGGGACGCGTCACCAAGGCAACGGCCGGGTAGGTATGAATTTCTTTTACTTTGTACCTCGGAAAGGGCTGCCCCTTCTCTCTATCCTGCACTGATAGAGAGAAGGGGCTGCCGATTAGTGCAGTGCAATTTTGCAGCGAAAACGTGCCCGTAAATACGGGTGGAATACTGGTGACACCGGACCCGTATTTACGGGCACGGGTCCATAAATACTGGTGCAATAAGGGTCGAATGCTTGTGACCAAGGACCCTGGATTTACGCCAGTATATACGGGAGGGAAAAAATACGTTCATGGTCATGGGGCCTGAGTCTGTACTTTTACAGAAAAACAAAGGTTTGTATGGTTGCACAGGTTGTAAAGGTTTGTATAGTTGCAAAGTAATATTCTTCTTTTATTTATTTTCAGCCTATTAGCAAGTTTCCCTATTTGATCAATGACATTTCCTTTTGGCTGCCCAGTGAAGGATATCTCGGGAATGATTTTTATGATCTGGTCCGTAACGTTGCTGGAGATATTGTTGAAGAAGTGTCCTTGATTGACCAGTTTACACATCCAAAGTAAGTTTTGTTTTTATAGATTTGAATAATACTGTATTTGTTGGACTATAAGGCTATGTTCACACGGGGTATTTTGCCGAGTTTTTTGACGTCGGAAACCGCGTCGCAAAACTCGGCAGAAACGGCCCGAGAACGCCTCCCATTGATTTCAATGGGAGGCGTCGGCGTCTTTTTCCCGCGAGCAGTAAAACTGCCTCGCGGGAAAAAGAAGCGACATGCCCTATCTTCGGGCGCTTCCGCCTCTGACCTCCCATTGACTTCAATGGGAGGCAGGAGAAAGCGTATTTCTCGCTGTTTTATGCCCGCGGCGCTCAATGGCCGCGGGCGAAAAACGGCGCGATAATTGCCGCGAAAATCGGCGTGCAGGGAGAGGAATATCTGCCTCAAAGTTCCAAACGGAATTTTGAGGCAGATATTCCTCCCCCAAAATACTCCGTGTGAACATAGCCTAAGATGCACCTGACTAGGTTTTAGACAACAGAAAATAGGAAAAAAATTCATATGTTGCTACTTTTACAAAGAAAAAAAAATTGGTTAAAAAAAAAATTGTTCTGTTTCACCCCATTCTGAGAGCCATAATTTTTATATATTTTCATCAATTGAGCAGTGTGAGGGTTATTTCTTGCGGGACGAGCTGCAGTTTTTATTGGCACCATTGTTTGGTAGATACGATTTTTTTTATCACTTTTTATTTCATTTTTTTTAGCGCTAAGATGATCAAATAATTTGTAATATTTATTTATTTTTTTACACCGCTCACTGCGAGTCAAATAATGCTATATTGTAATATTTCGGACTTTACGGACGCTGCAATACCAATTTTTTTTTTTTTTTTTTTTTTATTCTTTACATTGTGCTTGTGAACATTTTTTACACATTTTATTAGTTCCTCCTAGGAGACTTAAACCTGCGATCGTTGGATCGCTGGTACAAGACACTGCAATACATGGATGAGTTACAGAAACGGCGTAACTCGCTGAGCTATGCTGTTTCCGTAATTCCCATAGTAGTGAATGGCAGTTACAGAAGCAGCGTAGCATGCTACTCTGTTTCCGTATCTACTATTCAGTTCTATGGGAGTTATGGAAACAGCGGAGCTTAGCGAGTTACGCTTTTTCCGTAACTCGACCATGTACGCTGTTTCCGCAACTCCCATTCACTTCTATGGGAGTTACGGAAACAGCGTAGCTCAGTAAGCGCTCGGTTGTTTCCAAAACTCCTGACCACCTAACCAGGAAGTGGCCGGGAGACAGCGAGGAGCCGAGTAAGGTAGAACGGAGTTTAGTGGGCCCCGTTCTCGAGATAGGTGCGGGTCCCAGAGGACCTATCTGACCCGCATCTATCTAAAAATGTATGACATATCCTGTGGATGTCATAAATATCCTTCATGGCAAAACCCCTATAAATGCAGCGGTCGCTATTGACCGTGGCATTTGACTAGTTAAACGCCCAGTGACAGCGCAATCACTGTTCCTGCCTGTTAGAGCAGCGTGTCAGCTGTAAAAACACAGTGCACACCACTGGTCGGGAAGGGGTTAAGTAAGGAAGCAATCAGGGGGCCATGCGCAGCCGGGTCCCTTGACTGCCGGCTATAAGACGTAGGGACTTTTTAGCAAGATTTATTCTTGCTAAAAACTGCGTCTTATAGTCCGAAAAATAAGGTAACTGAAAATACGTTAAGTTAGGCCATTGTATCCTGTATTTCTTTCCTCTAACACAGATGTCTTACCGTTATACGAGGGTGAGTCAAAACATATCCGCACTCCAGTTATATTAAAACTTCTGTTGGCCGCACTGTCTTATCAGCGAGGTCGCTGTCTCCCCAGTCACTGCTGTGCAGGTTTGAACATGTTACGTCTGTTTATTTGTGACTGCGGTGCGAGAAACAATGGATGTCCCACTTGTGATTTGCATGAAAGAAGAGCAGCGTGCAGTTATTTGTTTTTTGTGGTCTGATGGTTTGTCTAGTACCGATCTTTATGGAAGACTTTGTGCACAGTATGGAGAAAGAGTTTTGTTGCGAAGAAGTTTGTATGAATGGATAGAGAAGCTCAAGGAAGGTCTCACAAGTGTCGACTACGAAGAAGGAGCCGAACACCCATCTACGACTGATGACAACATTGAGCGTGCACGTGAACTGATTCTATTGGATAGACTATCACTTGTTTGGTCCCCTGAAAGAAACCCTATGAGGACAAAGACTCACGTCTGATGAAGAGGTGAAGACAGCGGTGCATTCGTGGCTCGCAGCTCAGCCTAAAACAATTTTTAATGTGGAAAGATGAAAGCTTGTTGACAGATGAACAAAGTGTATTGAAAAGCAGGGAGATTATGTTGAAAAATGATGTAATTCTCTTTTCTGAAATTTTATTTAAAAAAATGCTACAGCCAATAGTGCGGATAATTTTTTAATCAGCCTCGTACAATGGTCTATAGACTGTGTATAAGCATCAAGTTAAGGAAACAGCATGAGTGCTTTCACTCAGACCTTATTCACATAAATGTTTTTCTTCTAACAATGGACAGCTACCTAACCATGCAATTCAACGGGCTATTCACACTTCTGGGGTATTTTTTTCCACTAAGCATGTGTCCGATGCAAGAAACTCACAGCATGCCTTTTTCTGCTACAATTTTTTTTGCGGACCAGACTTGCCCATTAAAGTCGTTAGGGTGCGTGAAAAAAACAGACAGCACACGCATGCTGCCTGTTTATCGTGAATCAGTTGTAAAAGAAATTCATAAAAAAAAAGTTTAAGTAAAACCAGAAGGGGAATAAACGGCTGACACACGGAAGCCACACAGATGTTCATTTTTTGCGGACGCAAATCATACACATTGTGTGGCCTAAAGGTATATTCACACACAGCAGATTTCTGCAGAGTGAAAATCCGTTCCATACATCTGAAGCTTATTCAATATATTAGTGTATTGTGTTGTTTTGTTTTTTTTAAAACAACTTTTCATTGGAAGTTTTCAGTCTACAGTATCCAATATTTTACATACATAGGATTACAAAGTTGTAGAGCATGTAGGACAGACATAGGTACAGGTTGTTATTGGTGGTTGTTTTTCAACTTTAGAAAAGGAATAATACATAAATCCATTTAACAATCAGTTTTCCTCTCCTTTATCTCATCAAGCCCAAATAGCTTACAGAATCGCGAAACGGGACTGTTCAGCTGAGTTATGAATTGAGTAGTATTTAATATTTTCTAAAATTACAAGATTGCACAACTACTTATGTCTGAATAGCTTCATTAAAGGAATAGTTATTTAACTACTGAACTACTAGGGACACAAAGCTGCAGTCAGGTGACTCTATGTTACCGCCATTGCGCCTAGTTTGAAAGATAGGCTGCGGCTACATGGTGACTAAAATTTGCATTCCGACTGCTTGAAAATCATGATCACAATGAGCAAAAAGTTGCAAACGACCTTGCAACTAACACAAAAGTTTTGATACATTTATTACATGGTCATTGGAAGTTTACTTGATTATGATCCTGATTTTTACACAATTCATGTGCAACTTTTAGTCGCCATGCAGCCTTAGTCTTATAAAGGAGGCTACAGATGACAAAATACCTTCAAATTTTTACTCCGGATGCTGGTTAATATTATATCAAAGTATTCACTTCCAAAATAACTACAATTAATATGAATAATACATTTAATGCTATCATCTCATTGAAGGCTGCTTTTTATAAAGTAGCTGAATGGTACAGGCACCCATGGAAAAGGAATAAGTGTAAAAGCGTAAGGCTCTTTCCTCACTATCATTTTCGCCAGTCCGTTTGTGCTATTCTTGCCATCAAAAATACCGGAATCCCAATGGAAATTTGAACACCATTACGAGTCAACAGGGTCTGTCAGAATTCAATAGTGTATGTTTATGAACGGATGTGGCTTAGCCATCGTGGCTTTTTTATAAATGGAATCCATGACACAAGTGTTAACAGATCATGAGACAAGCCTGGTAGGATATTCCTTATTTTATTATTTGTATTTTTAGCTGCCACATAAATATTGTGGAATTAAAAGCCTTCAGCATCAAATAATCTGAAATATCCGGTTGAGTAATTGATTTATTCTATCACTCTCATGAGGTGTTTGCTCATCTGCAGACAGTAGTCATTTTTGAAAGACTTTTGCTACAGTTGAGGACACCGGTATGACTGCTGCAACTGCTGCAGGGAACCCCGAGATGAAATCTTTGCTGCTTCATCTCGTGACAGTATGCTCATGTTTTTCTACAGCTCCCAGGAAGTATTACTGATATTGATGACATCTCTTATTTGAGAAATCCAGAGGTGTAGCTTAGATATGTCATTTTAAATCATAGGTGATGACAGTAGCAGTAGGTATGTATATAAACATCTGATTCCAGCTGAGCATTGTAATTTTGTAAACAGCGAAAAGCTGATGTGTATATATATATATATATATCTAAAAAAAATACAAAACGGGCAGCATAT
The DNA here is from genome assembly GCF_050947455.1 of Rhinoderma darwinii. Taxonomy (NCBI): domain Eukaryota; kingdom Metazoa; phylum Chordata; class Amphibia; order Anura; family Rhinodermatidae; genus Rhinoderma; species Rhinoderma darwinii. The sequence goes on along the minus strand of NC_134691.1, from coordinate 156,472,058 downwards.
CCAAGTATAGGGGTAGAAAACAGAGCTTTATTAGCCTGTGTGAGACATTTCGGCTCCTCACACTTAAGCCTTTCTCACGCTTGAGAAAGGCTCAAGTGTGTGGAGCCAAAACGACACACATGGGCTAATAAAAGTCTATATTTCTACCCTTATACTTATACCTATACTTATACTTTTTTATTTTTTTGTCATTTTGGGGATGATGGTCAAATCCCTAGGATTTGCACCCACTTGCTGTGACCAGTGCTGTTAAACCGTGGATTGTATATATATATAGATATATATAGATAGCTATATATAGATATTTATATAGCTTTAATACATTAAAGAATTAAACCTGGCCTTATTCCAGGACTATGATATGATAAATATTCTAAAGTGAAGTTCTACTACAATAGTCACTGACTGCCAGGGACCCGACATTCAGCTGCCGATCGCTCGGGCAGCCAACTAAAGCCCGTGCCGTAAATACTCTATGACGTGAGTTTTACAGACCCCGAATGTCGGATGTTTATATACAGCCTGCGGTCAGGAACCAGTTAAAGAACTTAATTTGTAAAGCCTTGAGGAAAGAAGGGAAAGGGGAGACATGATCAAAATATTTATATACAGTATAATAAAAAAGTTTAACTCAGGTTCGGGAGGGAAGTGTTTTCATAAAAAATAAAACTCAAGGACAAGCGGTACAATCTGAAATTAATTGGAGGGAAGATCAGGAGCTATGTCAGAAATATTATTTTAGTAAAAGAGTAGTAGATGCTTGGAATAAACTTCAAGCTGTGGCTGGAAAATCAACAGTAAATGAATTAAAAGAGGATCTGTTGCCTCTCCTGACATGTTTGTATTATATTGTTTTTATAATATTGTTTTATGCCATTCCTTTGCTTTTCCTCCTAGAAATTAATGAATAAAATGACAACTGGGCGTTACCAGTTGGAGGAGTTTCAAGACACAGACTGACGCTATCCAACCAGTGCTGACACTGTATAGTCAGCGATACAAAGAGAATAGTAACACCCTGTTGTCAGTTTATTCATAAATTTCTAGGAGAAATAACAGAGGAATAACGCAATGCACCGTTTTAAGAAAATATGTGTGGTTTTTTTTTCCCCGTTAACTGATAGATTCTATGACCCCATTAAATCCCACCAAATTTCAACCCTCTACCTCGAGCCATTCAAAAGTTATGAGGGTGTTCCGGAACTTTTGGTGGGCACTGTATATGTGTGTGTGTGTGTATATATATATGTATATATATATATATTTAGGTCAAGAATTATTTGGACAGTGACACAAGTTTTGTCATTTTAGCGGTTTACCGAAACATAAAAACATATTGAATATACAGTTATGTAATCAATATGGGCTTAAAGTGCAGACTCTCAGCTTTAATTTGCGGGTAGTCACATCCTAATTTGAGGAAGGGCTTAGGAATTACCGCTCTTTTATATGTAGCTGTGTCTTTTTCAAGGGACCAAAGGTAATTGGACAATTATCCCAAAAGCTATTTAATGGGCTGCATGTGCTATTCCCTCATTAATCCATCATCAGTTAAGCAGGTAATAGGTCTGGAGTTGATTCCAGGTGTGGCATTTGCATTTGGAAGCTGTTGCTGTGAATCCACAACATGAGGTCAAAGGAGATCAAACCATCGTTAGGCTGAAAAAAATGAAGAAATCCATCAGAGAGATAGCGCAAATGTTGGGAGTGGCTAAATCAACAGTTTGGTACATTCTTGAAAAAAAAGAGCGCACTGTTGATCTAGTGAACTCCAAAAGGCCTGGACGTCCATGGAAGTCCAGAGTGGAGGATGATCGCAGAATCCTTTACATGGTGAAGAAAGACCCCTTCACAACATCTACCCAAGTGAAGAACACTCCCCTGGAAGTAGGTGTATCAGTATCTAAGTCTACCATAAAGAGAAGACTTCAAGAGAGCAAATGCAGAGAGTTCACCACAAGGTGCAAACCATTAATCAGCCTCAAAAATAGAAAGGCCAGATTATACTTTGCCAAACAACATCTAAAGACGCCAGCTCAGTTGCGGAACAGCAGAACTCTTTGGACAGTTGAAACTAAGATCAACCAGTACCAGAATGTTGGGAGGAAGAAAGTGTAACACTCATGGCCACTGGCCGTCTGGATTCTTCCACGACCATAGCCAGCGCTCTCTTCCGCTTCACTTTGCTGTGTCCCGTAGTACCTGAAAAGTATGTCTAATTAGCCCATGATCGCCCTAGACTACAAGAAGGGCTCTGTCCCTTCCTTCATTGCTTGAGCGTTGTTGTGTTTACCCGTGTTAGTCTTTGCAAATGGCCCCTTAGTGTTTTCCAGTTCCCAGTGTCCCGTACCTGCTACCTGTATCCTGTATTCCGTGCTACCTTGTTCCTGCGCCATAGAGAGTTGGAGTAGTGTTGTGCCGTATACTACGCCTTCTGTGTTACACCGCGCCTGGTGTCTGCCTGCTGTCCCTTCCGAGCCTACATCGCTACTGTCTAAATTACCACAGGTACCCTTATTCGAACTATAGACATTTACTTGGTATTCTGTTGGCCAGCTGATATCCCGCTACGGCGGTACGACCCAGTGGGTCCACATACCCACAGATCATGACAGATGGAGAAGGCTTGGAACGGCTCATGATCCAAAGCACACCACATCCTTTGTAAAACATGGTGGAGCCAGTGTGATGGCATGGACATGCATGGCTGCCAAAGGCACTAGCTCACTAGTGTTTATTAATGATGTGACTGAAGTGTTCAGGGATATACTTTCTGCTCAGATTCAACCAATTGCAGCAATGTTGATTGGACGTCGCATCACAGTACAGATGGACAATGACCCAAAACATACTGGGAAAGGAACCCAGGAGTTTTTTAAAGCAAAGAAGTGGAATATTCTGCAATGGCCAAGTCAATCACCAGATCTCAACCCGATCAAGCATGCATTTCACTTGCTTAAGTCAAAATTTAAGGCAGAAAGACCCACAAACAAGCAACAACTGAAGACAGCTGCAGTAAAGGCCTGGCAAAGCATCAGAAAGGAGGAAACCCAGCGTTTGGTGATGTCCATGGGTTCCAGACTTCAGACAGTCATTGCCTACAAGGGATTCTCTACAAAGTATTAAAAAAAAACATTTTATTTATGGTAATGTTAATTTGTCCAATTACTTTTGAGCCCCTGAAATGAGGAGGCTGTGTAGAAAAATGGTTGCAATTCCTAAACATTTTACAGAATATTTTTGTTCAACCCCTTGAATTAAACCTGAAAGTCTACACTTCAATTATATCTCAGTTATTTCATTTCAAATCCAATGTGGTGGCATGCAGAGCCCAAACCATGAAGATTGTGTTACTGTCCAAAATTATTCTGGACCGAAGTGTATATCTGTAACACACACACACACACACACACACACACACACACACACACACACACACACACTCTGTGCAGTGTACATCATGACTGATTGTAATACAAAGCGCCCCATTGGACAGGCGGTGTTGTTCTGTAAATGTCATCCATCACTATGGTGTGTATATCATTAGGTTATTTTTCACACCAGCAGTTTAGCTGCTTGTCTACTCGCCAATAGTTAGTGGCTATTAGTAAAAGAATCCTTTTCATTGGCTGAAGAAAAGGAGTGGTAATAGTTCAGTCTTTCTTTTAAGCCCTGTTCACACGGCGGATTTTGAGTGGCGGTTCCCGCTGCATAATCCGCTGTGAAATTATTCCTGTTATCAGCAGGAAGATTCCTCCTTCCCTTGACTTCAATGAGAGGTTCGGCCAGAATCCGCCCAGAGGTCGAGCAGGATGCTTCTTTCTCCCGCTATCTGAAAAAATCAACTGGTGGGAAAAAGAAGTGTCCGACTCCTATTGAAATAAATGGGAGCCGGCATTTTCCGGCGGAATCTGCCGCAAATTTCCTCCATTTGAACATACTTCCCTGTTCTGGTAGCGCATTCAGTCCCATGTGGAGAAATGTAATATTTCATGGACAGCCATTCAGCTGAAGGCTTGAGTCAACCAGTGCAGGAGCCAATCTTACAGACCCCCATCTATGAGCCCATATGCTATGGCATAAGGAGACAACCACTTAAAATTGCTATTCTTAGGACAGACCGCCGGTGTTAAATCGGTGGGGTCTGAAATCCTGTATCCTCACCAATGAGCAAAATGAATGTAACTCGGCTCCAGTATCAGGCACATCCGCTTGTCTTTAACTGCGAGTGTCTGCAGATCGGCTACTTGGAATTTTCTCAATTATCATAACGCTCATAAAGATAGTAATGATAGATGTAGAGAATTGCTGTATATGTAGCTCTCTATAATTTAAAGCATGCTTGAAGCAAACCAAAACAAAGCTTGTCTGAATCTTTATGTTCAGTAACTGTGTGAAATCTTTCGGGATAAAAGCTCAGCTCAGTCAGTTTCTAGGTCAGAAAATAGCTTTCTGAGTTACCATTATTACCCAAGTATTAGTATTAAGACACAGAGCCCTACCTAGCACTATCAAAGAGCAGCATACTGTAGGTGTTACTATACATGTGGGCATTGTGTTACTGTAACATCTGTGTAAGTGAATATAAAGGGTTACTTCTGTATTGTCTGTTTGTTTCTTTATTTATTTTTTTGCTTGTTTTAGGAGGACAGTAGATGGTGCCTTCCGATCATAGTCCTTTATGCTGAATTCCTCATTTGGAAGGGTTCCTAAGTTTTATTTTAGTGGAAACACGATCTCTGCATAAGCCACTGGTAAAATCGAAATAGTTTTTATGAGACAATTATATAAACACCCTATGGTATAAAAGGCTATTACAGTCATTTTCTTTTATCTTAATAGATTTGTTTCTATAGTTATTAGTAATTTCTACAGCCAGATTCCCGAAACTGCCAATTGTTCTGCCTGGCATACTAGTTGGTGTTATATACTAGATTTTTCATAATTTTTCTCCTTCTTTCAAACAAATCGGTCACTGTAAGAGGCACTTAAAAGGATTTTCCCACCAGAAGAAATACTGGCATATTACTTGAACGCCATGACCACCATCGATCCTTAGAATAAAGGGGCCACTAGCCATGTGGCTCCTTCTCCTTTTTTGCATGCACAGCAGCACTCCCATCCACCCACTGTGCAGGGAGATACAACAAAGCTCCATTTTGCTTGACCGAAAATTTCTTGCAGTTTCCTGTTCAGTGCGAGGACCGGATCCGCTCTTTGTAGAGAAACAGCTATAGGGGTTTCTTCCCCTTTGTTCTTGGAATTGGCTGGGGTCCCATTACTATTTCCTGTAGTACATCCTGTTAATTCACAAGAGGACATTTCTAAGAGTGTAAAATATTTTGCATGTAAAATTCTGAAATATTTATTATTTAATGTTATAAAGATGAAGGTTAAAGCAATGCTCCAGGAATGTGTTGTTTTTTTTTTGTCTGTGTGCACCGGAAGTCACTTTCCCTATGCATTCCTATGAGGCGCTCAATGAGATTCTCATATGAGTGACTTCCAGTCCACACAGCAAACGCTGTAGGAGTCGGACAGTCACTGTGCAGGTCTCGTGACATAACGGCAGCCTGGAACAGAGGAGATAGTTCGGCTATAAAGCGTCTGGTGAGAGGATTTCCTGCCCTACCTTTTACCGGATATACTTTCCAAACATGGGACAAGCAAATAGTTAAACTAAGACTCTATTCGCGCTGCCGTCAGAGGCTCTATTGGGTGCGTCCTTCAGCATTTTTTTTTTTTTAATCAAGTCGTTTTTATTAACATTTTTCAAGAAAAGCATAGACAAAAGAAACTTTAAAGAGGCTCTGTCACCAGATTATAAGTGCCCTATCTCCTACATAATCTGATCGGCGCTGTAATGTAGATAACAGCAGTGGTTTTTATTTTGAAAAGCGATCATTTTTGAGCAAGTTATGAGCTAGTTTAGATTTATGCTAATGAGTTTCTCAATGGACACCTGGGCGTGTTTTTACTTTTTACCAACTGGGTGTCGTACAGAGGAGTGTATGACGCTGGCCAATCAGTGACTAATCAGTGTCCTACACTTCTCATTGTTCCAGCCCAGCATGATCCACAGCACAGTGTGATTGTGCAGTGAAAGAAGTAAACACGCCCAGTTGCTAAAAACACAATACACGCCCAGTTGGAAATAAGAGAAAACACGCCCAGTTGTCCATTAGAAAGGCTCATTTGCATAAATATAAAATTGCTCATAGCTTAGCCAAAAATGATAGTTTTTAAAAAAAAAAAAAACCTTTACTGTTATCTACACTGCAGCGCCGATCACATGCAATAGGAGATAGGGATTTGATAATCTGGTGACAGAGCCTCTTTAAATACAAAAAATGTGTAATGCCCATGGCCGCGGGCCGCCAGGTTTACTTACCTCCTGACGGCCGCAGTCATGGATCAGTGAGCGCTGGCCCCCATCTCCTCCTCAGCGCTTCACTAGGCCGGGTCCCGTAGGGTGCGCGCGCACGCTCGTGCCCTCTCTTAAAGAGCCCGTGCGTTCACACCGGAGTTAAAGTACCAAATTAGCCCATGAGCACTCTGGACTATAAGAAGGGCCCAGCCGCTTCCTGCATTGCCTGAGCGTTGTTGTCATTTACCTATGTTTGTCTCTGCAAATGGTCCCTTCAGTGTCTTCCTAGTCCCAGTGTTCCCGTTCCTGCTACCTGTATCCCGTGCTATTCTGAACCAAGTGCCTTATAGAGTTGGAGTCGAGTTGCGCTAAGTACTACGCCTGTCCTGTTACACCACGCCTGGTGTCTGCCTGCTGCTAAAGTCTCATCCTAGCCTGTCTTGCTGCTGTCCGAAGTTGCCACATGTACACCTATTTAAACTATAGACTGTAACCTGTGTCCTGTTGGCCAGCTGCCATACCGTTAAGGCGGTACGGCCCAGTGGGTCCACGCACCCTACGTGACAAAAAGTACATCGTACAGACAATGCTGCACAATATAAAATTATATTACCCCCCTCCCCACTCCCCCCCATTCCACTTCCCCGAGACACCACAGAGCACCATGCACACCAACCACCCAAAAAATTAGGTACCGTTTGGAGAAATCTCCATATTATGTAGTCATACAAAGTAAAACCATTAGTTACACAATCAAGCAGAGCCTTGCATTAAAGGAGAAAAATCCTGAAGATCTGCAGCAGGTAATTCTGGCGTCTCTAACCATACTGCCCATATGCCCTGCAAATCTCGACACTTCCACCATACCTTATGCATGAGTAGAACCGTGGGTACAGAGTTAGGCAAGAGTCTAAACTTATGTGATTCCAACAGGGAAAGAAAGGGCCCCTCACCTAATAAATGAACCAACAGTCCACTATTTGAGTCCCCCGATCGTCCCACTCCCCATCCTTTAAAATGCTGTAATTGTGAAGCAAAGAAGTAAGACTTGGAATTGGGAACTGCCAAGCCACCTTCATCTATTGGAAGTTGTAATGTTTCCAATTTAATTCTGGAAATTCCACCACCCCAGATGAAAACCCGAAACAGTTGATCTACTCTCTGAAATAGCGAGTTTGCTAGCCACACTGGTGAATTATGTATAATATACAGTAATTGCTGCATAAGTATCATTTAAATTAGACTAACTTTCCCTACTACTCCTAAGGGTAATCTACGCCATGCCAGTCTTCATTTTGAATTTACCAAGTAGTGATAAGAGGTTAAAAGGGATAAAATTCATGACTCTGCGTGTAATCTGTATACCCAGATATTGAAATTACGTAGCAAACCCTTACCATTTCCACTCTTATCGACAGGGGAGTCACTAAAGGATCTATAGGAAGAAGCAATGATTTGTCCCAGTTAATGGAAAAGCCGGAGTATTCACCAAATTCAGTAATAATGCGAATAGTCCTGTATCGCCCAAAAACAATAAAATGTCATCGTCGTATAACGCCACCTTCTCCTCCAATGTACCATATCTTAATCCCACAACCCCAGAAGCAGATCTCAACTTTGTTGCCAGTGGTTCCTCCACTAGAGTAAAAAGAAGGGGAGACATGGGGCAACCCTGCCGTGTGTCTCTTCCCAACTCTATTTGGTCGGAGACCATGTTATTAACCCCCAAGCGAGCTGTTGGATCTCTGTACATGAGCTTAATCTAACAAACCGAAGTCCAAATCCCATTTTCTCCAGGACGGCCCATAGATAATTCCATTCCATGCTGTCAAATGCCTTAGCCGCATCCAATGAAAAAACAGCTCAAGTACCAGGATTATCTGGGACCACCTGGAGATTAAGGAACAGGCGGTCTATGTTAATAGTCGTGGACTTGGAGGGCATAAAACCCACCTGGTCTGTGTGCACCACCGATTCTATATAATTGATTCTAAACAAATCGCTAATATCTTTGCCAATATTTTCACATCTGTGGGAAGCAAAGATATAGGACGATACGCATCCGGAGATTCTGGATTTTTATCAGGTTCTAATAAGACTATAATCAAAGCTTCCATCATGGAGGCTTGAAGTTGTCCTTCTTTCGCAGCTGCCTGAAGTGTACACGATAGTTTGGGCAATAAAATCTCCCCATATGTCCTCTTTCGGCATTTTCTTCAGAGTTATGTGGAGCAATGGCGGAACATGCATTACTATTTTTCCTGGCAAGTAGCCGGACTCCACGACGTGACTTGACAGTTCCCATTGTAAGTAAATGGTATCAGTTGGGCGCTGTTGGGATCCATCGTAGGACAGATCCAGCAGAGCATTGAGGTATTCTGTTATAAAGAAAAACATTGACGATAGTGTGAACAGAGCATCACTCATATTTAAATATATATATTTTTTTTACCTAAACCCTCTTGCAGAATAGGTAAAATAGCTATAGTAGAAAAAAATATACAAAAAAGCCAAGACTGCTTTGACAACAGCTGTTAGTATGGGGAGTCTTCCATTATTAACCCCTTAAGGACGCAGCCTAGTTTGGGCCTTAAGGCTCAGAGCACATTTTTCAAATCTGACATATTTCACTTTATGTGGTAATAACGTCGGAATGCTTAAACCTATCCAAGCGATTCTGAGATTGTTTTCTCGTGACACTTTGGGCTTCATGTTCGTGGTAAAATTTGGTCGATATATTCAGTCTTTATTTGTGAAAAATTGCAAAATTTAGAGAAAATTTACAAAAAATTGCATTTTTCAGAATTTAAATGCATCTGCTTGAAAAACAGACAGTTATACCACCCAAAATAGTTACTAGTTCACATTTCCCATATGTCTACTTTAGATTGGCATCGTTTTTTGAACATTATTTTATTTTTCTTGGACGTTACAAGGTTTAGAACATAAACAGCAATTTCTCATATTCTTAAGAAAATTTCAAAAGCCTTTTTTTGAAGGTGCCAGTACAGTTCTGAAGTGGATTTGAGGGGCCTATTAATTAGAAACCCCCATAAAACACCCCATTTTAAAAACTAGACCCCTCAAAGTATTCAAAACAGCATATAGAAAGTTTTTTAACCCTTCAGGCATTTCACAGGAATTAAAGCAAAGTGGAAATGAAATTTGCAAATTTCATTTTTTCTGCTGAATTTCAATTTTATTCAATTTTTTTTTAGTAACACAGAAGGTTTTACCAGAGAAATACTACTAAATATGTATTGTCCAGATTCTGCAGTTTTTAGAAATGTCCCACATGTGCCTCTAGTGCGCTCGTGGACTAAAACACAAGCCCTAGAAGCAAAGAAGCACCTAGTGCATTTTGAGGCCTCTTTTTTATTAGAATATATTTTAGGCAGCATGCCAGGTTTGAAGAGGTGTTGAGGTATCAAAACAATGGAAACCCACCAGAAGTGGCCCCATTTTGGAAATTACACCCCTCAAGGAATTCATTTATGGTTTTTGTTATCATTTTGACCGCACCGTTTTCTCACAGCACCTATTTGAATTGGGCTGTGAAATGAAAAAAATTATATTTTATCCAATAAGATGTCATTTTTGATCAAATTTTCTTATTTTCACAGGGAACAACATACCCCATTTTGTTGCCCAATTTGTCCTTAGTGCGGCAATACCCCATTTGTGGTGATAAACTGCCGTTTGGGCCCATGGGAGGGCTCAGACGGAAAGGAGCGCTATGTGTTTGTTGGAGTCCAGATTTTGCTGGATTGGTTTTCGGGTGCCATGTCGCATTTGCAGAGCCCCAGAGGTATCAAAGCAATGGAAACCCACCAGAAGTGACCCCATTTTGGAAACTACACCCCTCAAGGAATTCATTTTTGGTTTTTGTTATCATTTTGACCGCACAGTTTTTTCACAGCACCTATTTGAATTGGGCTGTGAAATGAAAAAAATGATAATTTTTCCAATAAGATGTCATTTTTGATCAAAATTTCTTATTTTCACAAGGAACAACATACCCCATTTTGTTGCCCAATTTGTCCTTAGTGCGGCAATACCCCATTTGTGGTGATAAACTGCCGTTTGGGCCCATGGGAGGGCTCAGAAGAAAAGGACCACCATTTGGCCTACTGGAGCTTTTCTGGTGCTAAGTCATGTATGCAGAAGCCCCTGAGGTACCAGTACAGTTGAAACCCCCGAGAAGTGACCCCATTTTAAAAACTACACCCCTTAAGACATTCATCTAGAGGTGTAGTGAGCATTTTGACCCCACAGGTACTGTGTAAAAGATAATGCGCAGCAGATGGTGCAGTGTGAGATTTGCAATTTTATATATATATATGCCATTTCAGTGTCCAATATAGTGTGCCCAACATGCGCCACCGGAGATATACACCCCTTAAATTGTAATGTGGGTTCTCCTGGGTACGGCAATACCCTACATGTGGCTGTTATCAGCTGCCTGGGCATACGGCAGGGCTCAGAAGGGAAAGATGAGGGGGGTAAGCTGTGCGGAGTGCATCAGGGTAAATTAAAAATCAAGGGATGTATGATACATTTTAAAACAATCTTTTATACAGAGCTCTGGTTTTTCGGGACACATGTCACATTGGTATATTGTGTTCTTCCTTATCCCCCTCTTATAGCAGACTCTGCACCTCTTTTGACTCTTTCCCTTTCCACCGGTTTGGGGAACTTCTCCTGGAAAGTGTTGCCCTGGTACGATGCGTGTGGCCTCGCTTCCAGAAGTACTGGGTGCCCCCCCTTCCTGGTCCCTAAAGATTAGATCTTCAAATTCCAGGAAAGTTCCCCTCTGGCCTGCACATCGACATAGCACGTACGCATTGTACAAAGCCATCTGTATGATGTGCCCGGCCAGCTTCTTATACCACACCGCATGGCGCTGTAGGGCTTCAGGACTTGATTTGACAAGTCCATCCCTCCCATGTACCTATTGTAGTCCAGGATGCAGTCTGGTTTGGGGGTGGCCTTTCCTTCATATATCCTAAATCTGTAGGTATACCCTCATGCACTCTCGCACAGCTTATACATCTTCACGCCATACCTTGCCCTCTTACCCGGCAGGTACTGGCGGAATTGAACCCTCCCTTTAAAATGTACCAGGGACTCATCAATAGAAAAACACTTCTCGGGGGTGTATGCTTGGGAAAACCGGGCACTGAAACAGTCTAATAGGGGTCTCCGTTTATACAAACGGTCAAAACTGGGGTAATCTCGGGGTGGGCACGGCTCATTATCAGTATAATGTAAGAAGCGAAGTATTGCCTCATTTATTTATTTTTTTAGGTTCCAGTTCATTTCTGAAGTTGCTGTGAGGGGCCCATATATTAGAAACCCCTATCAAACACCCCATTTTAGAAACTAGACCCCTCAAAGTATTCACAACAGCATATAGAAAGTTTATGAACCCTTTAGGTGTTTCACAGAAATTTAGAGCAAAGTAGAGGTGAAATTTACTCTTTTTATACCATTTTTTTTATAACACAAAAGGTTTTATCAGAGAAACGCAACTCAATATTTATTGCCCAGATTCTGCAGTTTAGAGAAATATCCCACATGTGGCCCTAGTGCGGTAATTGACTGAAGCACCGGCCTCCGAAGCAAAGGAGCACCTAGCGGATTTTGAGCCCTCTTTTTTATTAGGCACCATGTCCGGTTTGAAGAGGTCTTGTGGTGCCAAAACATTGGAAACCCCCCAAAAGTGACCCCAATTTGGAAACTAGACCCCTTGAGGAATCCATTGTAGTTTTCTTGGGGTGCATGCGGCTTTTTGATCAGTTTTTATTCCATTTTTAGGTGGCGTGGTGACTAATAAACAGCAATTCTACTATTGTTTTTGTATACTTTTTTTTTTACAGCGTTCACCGTGCGCTATAAATGATATATTAATTTTATTCTGCGGGGCGATACGATTACGTCGATACCAGATGTTTATAGTTTTTTTTTTATGTCTTATGGCGTTTGCACAATAAAATACGTTTTGTAAACAATCATTCACTTTTGGTGTTACCTTATTCTAAGAGCCATAACGTTTTTATTTTTCAATCAATAAAGCCGTGCGAGGACTTATTTTTTGCGTAACGAACTGTAGTTTCCATCAGTACCATTTTTAGGTACATGCGACTTTTTGATCTCTTTTTATTCCATTTTTTGGGAGGTGAAGTGACCAAACAATTGTGATTGTGGTACGGTTTATTAATATTTTTTTTTACGGCGTTCACCGTGCGGGATAAATAACAAAATAATTTTGTAGTTCAGCCCGTTACGGACGCGGCGATACCAATTATGTATAGTTTATTTGTTTGTTTATATATTTTTATTAATAATAAATGACTGATAAGGGAAAAAGTGGGACTTTTACTTTTATAACTTTTAAAACTTTTATTTTCTTATTTTTACACATCTTTTTTTAACTTTTTTTTAACTTTATTACTTTGTCCCACTAGGGGACTTGAGGGCAGGAGGCTCTGATCGCTATTCTAATACACTGCACTACATGCGTAGTGCAGTGTATTAGAGCTGTCAGCTACTCACTGACAGCAAGCATAGTGGGTCCTGACGTTGTCAGGACCCACTAGGCTTCCGTCTATGGCATAGCCGGACGCCATTGTTTGGTGTCCGGTTGCCATAGTCACCATCGCCGGCCGCTATCGTGTAGCAGGCCGGCGATGGCGGATTAACCCCTAAGAAGCCGCGATCGCTATTGAACGCGGCTTCTGAGGGGTTAATCGGCGGGGGAGCTCCGCGATCGGTCCCGGCACATCGAGCAGTGATAGTCTGCTGTCGGAAACAGCAGCTATCACAGCTCATGAACGCGCCCCGCGCGAACGGCGCCGTGTTTACTCCATGACCTACTATTAGGTCACTGAGCGCGAACGCTACAGTTAGCATGACCTAATAGTAGGTCATGGAGCGTTAAGGGGTTAATGATTATATTTTCTTTGGCTTTTAGCAGTGAAACGTTTTACCTCTCTGGGTCAGCTAAATACTGGATTTCAGTCAGGGGCGTAACTAGGAAAGACTGGGCCCCATAGCAAACTTTTGACTGGGGCCCCCCCTCCCCTGGGTGTCACACAACCCCCCCCCCCTTGTAGATAGTGCCATTTTTACAGCCCCCGCTGTAGATGACGCCATACAGCCCCCCTGTAGGGAACACCATACAGCCCCCCCTGCAGGGAACGCCATACAGCCACCCCCCCCCCTGTAGGGAACGCCATACAGCCACCCCCCCTGTAGGGAACGCCATACAGCCACCCCCCCTGTAGGGAACGCCATACAGCCACCCCCCCCCCCCCCGTAGGGAACGCCATACAGCGTCCCCCCTCCCAACAAAAATGTGACCTACAGTGTGTCCTACAAAATACATGTATCCCCTCTCCACAGGATCTCCACAGGACAGGGGATACATGAGTGATCGCTGTCAGCGATAGGGAGAACGGGGGACTGAAAGTCCCCTGAACTTCTCCATGACTAACCTCTGACTTCCGGCGTCTGCGCAGCTCAATAAAAATGAAAGGAGCGCTGGTCACGCATGCGCACAAGCACGACCGGCGCTCCATTCATTTCTACGGAGCTGCCGACACAGACACCGGAAGTCCGAGGTTTGTGATGGAGAACTTCAGGGGACTTTCAGTCCCCCGTTCTCCCTATCCCTGCCAGCGATCCCACATGTATCCCCTGTCCTGTGGATGTCCTGTGGAGAGGGGATACATGTCCTGTGGAGATCCTGTGGAGAGGGGATACATGTCCTGTGGAGAGGGGATACATGTCCTGTGGAGATCCTGTGGAGAGGGGATACATGTCCTGTGGAGAGGGGGGGGGGGATACATGTCCTGTGGAGAGGGGGGGGGATACATGTCTTTTGCTCTATTTTGCGCCTTCAGGACCAAACACCGTTTAGCCATTTTTAGCACGTTAGTTAAATGGCTATAACGTTTTTATTTGTTGGGCTAACGACGTGATTTTTACGACGTTTTTTTCCGTAGACAATGCAGGTTTCTTTTTTTATCGTTTTTATACACACCTTTTTTGCTATTTTAGAATTTTTATTCATAAAGTTTCAAAATAATAGTAAAAAAATAAGCTTTTTTACGTTTGAGCTATTTGTTTTTGGTAATAACATAGTTTTACCCTAAAATAGACCTTTTATTTGTGATCGTCATTGTCTACCGTAAATTTTTATATATTACATGTCTATATTAGCGTAATTGGGTCAGTGCTAGCGTTACAACAATGATTGGCGGGGGGAAAGTTTTTTTTGGGGTGGGTATTTTATGTGTATTTATTATTTACATTTTTTTTGCACTTTATTATTTTTTTATTACTATGGTCTGTTCCTCAAAGGTCAAAAAAGACCTTTGGGGAACTTTATATATTTTTTTTTCTTTCTTTTACACCATGTTTTTCCACTGTAACTGGAGCTGCACAGCAGCCCCAGTTACAGGTGAAATCAGCCCTCTCATAGTGACGATTGTCACTAATAGGGCTGTGCTGGGTCTAGTAAGACCCAGCAGCAGTCTGCCACTAACGGTACCCGGTGATCATGTGACCAGTCACATGATCACCGGGAGGAATAGAGACAGCGCCGCTGCTGCTGTCTCTATTCCTGTACACAGCGCGCATTCAGCGCTGTGTACAAGTCATCAGAGAAGACAGAAGCAGCGAAAGCTGCTTCTATCCTCTCCTCAGGGTCCCCGGCAGTCACTGACAGCCGGAGACCCGACATTCAGCTGCCCGATCGCGCGGGCAGCAAGTTAAAACCCGAGCCGTAGAAAGTCTATGGCTCGGGTTTTAAGGACCCGTCCCTGACCGCTGGCCGTAAAAATACAGCCAGCGGTCGGGAACCAGTTAGTGGCAGAGCGGGGAGATACCTCCCCGCTCTGCCGTAGTGATCAGTGGCGTCCCGCTGTAGCAGCCATAGCGGCTGCTAGCGGAGCCTCCGGCCATGGTGGGGGCCCGTGCTGGCGGGCGACACGGGCCCCCTCATGCCGCGGGCCCCGTAGCAGCCGCTACTGCTGCTACGGCGGTAGTTACGCCACTGATTTCAGTGCATTCTATTAATCATTAATGTAGTATATTCAGTACAGACTAGTAAATCTTTTGTTTAATGTTTGCCTTTTTATTACTATTCAGAATGTTGTGCATCTCATAGATAACTTCATTATACCTAGCAGTTTTCCAGCTATGCCCTTCATCATTACTGGACAGTTTTGTTTTGCTCTGCTGTTAATGCCGCATTGCCATTATAGTTAAAGTGAAGCTAAGATTATCTATATAGTCAGATAAAGAGCATTTACAGCATTGGAAGTACTGAATAGAGCCATGCAATATGGCTTGTGAAACGCCTAATAGTGACCTAAATATTGCCTGTATATTATATTTGTGTCATGTTGAAGTGCAATAAAGTCTTCTTTAGACCAGGATCACACACACAGTTTTGATTCAGATTTTGATCCAAAGCCAGAAGTGGATCAAAAAAGAAGGAAAGGTAAAGAGCCAAAAACGGCATTAAAACTGCATGTGTGATCCTGGCCTAAAAAGGATCCTTTCATCGCCATCTCAACCCCTAAACCAACATTATCCACAGGAACAGGATGAAAAATCATGCACTCCTAACCACCACTTAGGTCTTAATAAGCCCATGTATCTTTTTAATTAGCTACTGAAGTGTTACCGCAGCATATGTAAATAAGCAGAGAAGTGTCATATCGCCATTCCCGTGAGAAGAGTCACAGTTATTCATGAGCTGCAGAGCTAACCATGCCTCCTTACTTTTGATGGACACTCACGACTTCAACGACCCAGACAGTAGCGGACATAGATGGACAGTGAGGTCAGGCGTTTTGAGATGCCAGAATCCCTGGCCAGAGCATCGGCAAAACTCTGGCCGTGGATCCCTCTCCTGGAGGAGCCCCTGACATAACTGTCCATATATTGACAGTGATGTCAGGGGCTCCTCCAGGAGTGGAATCCCTGACAAGGGAGGGGGATGTGGCAATGTGGCACTTTTTGGGCATGATCTACAGGGAGCACTGTGGCATTGCCTAAATGGGCACTGTTTGGCATTACCTACATGGGCAATGTGGCACTATCTATGTGGGCACTGGCACTATGTATGTGGGCACTTTGTCAGTATCTATGTGAGCACTTGCTACAGTTGTCACTGTGGCACTATTTACAGTAGGCACTGTGGCACTATCTATGTGGGCACTGTGGCAGTATCCATGTGAGCACTATCTACAGTGGGCACTGTGGCACAATCTACACTGGGCACTATTTACAGTGGGCACTGTGGCACTATCTATGTGGGCACTATCAATAGTGGGCACTGTGGCACTATCTATTTGGGCACCATTTACAGTGGGCAGTTTGGCACTATCTACAGGGGCATTGTGGCACTATCTACGTGGGCACTGTGGTGTTTTCAGGGGGTTGGGACCAAAAATACCTTGACGAATGAAATTCATCCATTTATTTGTTTTAATGGCTGTGAAAAAAGGATGACAAACGGCTGTTAAAAATGGTCAGACGGCCTGGAAATGGATGAA
The DNA here is from genome assembly GCF_050947455.1 of Rhinoderma darwinii. Taxonomy (NCBI): domain Eukaryota; kingdom Metazoa; phylum Chordata; class Amphibia; order Anura; family Rhinodermatidae; genus Rhinoderma; species Rhinoderma darwinii. The sequence goes on along the minus strand of NC_134691.1, from coordinate 156,455,123 downwards.
ATTTTAGAGACACACTGATACAATGCGGCCATGAAAAACTGACAGCTGATTTGGGCCTTTTTTTTTCACTGTCGCCTGAATATAACCTAAAGGGATTTTTGACAGAATACAGGTTGATTTAAAGGACAGCATTTTTCTATTAATAGAACATTCAAGGGGACACATTCAGGGGATTTGAAATTCTGCTTGTACAGCAAGCAATTCTAATTATAACCTTTATTTTAGGGTGTTGTAAAGTGGCTCCAAAGTAGAACTTAAATGTAAACGTTAGGGAAGGTTTATTAAGACTAATGCTTCATGTGCTAGTCATAAACTGATCTGCGTTGTCATAAAATGTGCCAAACTTATTAAGTGCCGCACGTCTCTTAATACTTTTGGCGTAGTTTGGACTATTATAATAGATTTGATGCATCTTGGGCTGTTCTAATGATAGAATTTGTAATCTACGCCTATTATGAGCAGGCGTAGATTTGCAATATAATTTCCGGCAATTTCTGTCGTAACTAACAATAAATATACCAGTCCGATGGTGGCCCCTCCTGGTTAACTCCCAACGACTTTTCTTGCTACTTTTTAAAAGTGGTGAGAAAAGTCATATATTATAGCACGAATATGGCATGCACCATAATTATAGACTTAATGCTAGAAAGTGACGTAAAGCTGTTTATAGATTCCTCCCAGTCTTTTTGTTAATAAGGCATTATGTATATTTGTAGCAATTGCACTGTATTTAATTGTTTTTACCTTTTTTATAGACTTCTAGAACCACACATTGTTTCTTAAGGAATAAAGAGACAAGTTTTTTCTGCAAAATGCCAATATTATTTCTGTCTCTACAGGCACTTGCTCTCTTTTCTCAGTTATTACATTACAGTGCTGCTAACTTCAAAGTCGGTCCATTGATTTTGTTTTATGATTTGGTAAAATCTGTTCGTTCGAGTAGTTTATGTGCCTTTGTGGAATTCTGCATTCTTGCTGCCCTTTATTTCACTTGAAGTTTGAGCTCAGTTTCTTGACCTATTAAAATAATTTTTAGATTAGATTAGAACTCTGCATTAACCCATGTACTGTATTTCTTGGAGGACTTTCACTTAGATAAATATTATAACTGCCCTTTTCTGTTTAATAATATTGTAATGATGTCTAGAACGCTTTTCTTTAGAGCTGCATGTACTGTATAAAAACATTACATGATAATATAGTCTACAAATAATAATATGCAGACAAGAGTATATACTACAAAGTTTCGTAATTGGATGAACATAAGCAAGGCTGGATATGGAATTAAACAAGACAACTGTCACGTACTCCCTTCCTGCAGCTCCCGCGGTCTCCAGGACGTCGAGGGTTACTCGCTCGGGCATCGCCCGGCCTGGCAGACTGAGGCAGTCTGCAGCCAATAGGAGCTCAGGAGCGTCAGGCCAATTAAGGCCTGGCTGATGTTCCTGAGCTCCCACACTCTCCTTATTTAGTTCAGCCTGGGGTAGTAGGCCTTTGCCTGTAATTAGTGTTTCCTAGCCCTGTGCTTTCCCTAGTTACAGACTCCCCTGGGCGACTTGCATTTTACTCCTTTGTTACCCCTGACCCCGGCTTGACTCCTGACTTTTCTTTGCCTTCTGACTCTTGTTTTGCCACACTCTCCCGGTTTGACCCTTCCTGCCTGACTGCGCCTTTTTCACCCAGACTTGTCCGTGGCGCAATTGCCCTGCCTCTCCCTCCGTGTACTTCCCAGATGACCCTTTGTTGTTTCGTACTGTCTCTGTCTTATCTGTTTGTCAGTTGCACTTGTACGAGTATAGGTATGCCGCCCAGTTGTGCGCCGTCGTTTAGGTTGAGTCGTACAAGTAGGTAGGGACAGAGGTTTGGAAGAACAGGGACCTCACTGTTACTCGTGTATTTGTTCATGACTACAACTATATACCATATTCTTTGCATAGAATTTAAGTATATAGTATTTAGGGAGTGGAAAGTTGTGAATGAATAGCTTTACTCCAAGTCAATATGTGTGGTAAGGTATTAAGAAGAGGCATCGCTTGAGATTTTAAGAGTCTGTCTCATAAACACAGCCCCTGTCCTTAAGCCTCATTGGGGCATATGGACTTTATAGGGAGTGAGTCCTAAACCGACCCGGAGCATTCAGCTGCTCGCCATGGCAACTTCTATCTGAAAAGTAGTTGTTTTCGTGAGACAACCCATTTAAGAGCTGTGTGGCCCTCAGCTACTCTGTTTGAAAAAGGAGGAAAGAGGTATCATGCTCTTAAAGGGATTTTGAGACTGAAATAACTTTGGATTAGAAGAAGGTGCTGGCGGCTCAGTAAGAGCAGTAAAATAAGTACATATGAAGATCCTCTTCTTATGTACTTTTTTAAATTCATACTAAGTTGCCAGGGTGGGACCACCTGGCGGCTCCCAATGACATCAGTTAGGTGCTGGCCCATTGAGCCAGTATGGCTCTATGTGACGCCTGTTTAACGAAATTAGGAGCCGTCAGGCAGTCCAGCACTCGTTTTGGCAGGGGGCTGTGCTCCCTCAGCTCACTCGCTGCTGCTGGGAGGACTAACGTGACTAATGGAGCAGCAGTTTTAAAGAAGAAAAATGGTGGCGGCAGTAGTGCTGTCTCCGGAATGATAGGGTAATAACTGTGTAGATGTCTTCAGATATGTTTGGGGTCCATACTATAAGAGTTTGAGGAGTGGATGTTCCCAAGCTCAATCTCTTGCTTTGACCCTAGTTGGATTGTTTCAATGGCCCTGCGGTGCAGCTATCCACTGCCTGTGGACCATAAGAAATCCTCCAGTATGATAGGTGCTTTAGCACCTAAGGTGTACTCTATGTCAGGAAAGGTAATATGCTCCCTCAGGGATAATAGGATTTGTGGCTCTTGACTGGGACTTGTAGTGTATGAGGGGACTCTTCTCTCCAGGCTCGTGGTGATAATTAAGTGACCACCATCTGCAGGAGTTACCGCATAAATGCTAAGACGGATATTTTTACAGCCGGATATTTTTACTGGCGGATTTTTTTAACTGCACGGCCGATGCCCCGTGCAGTTAGCACGTGTATGAACGTTGACAGCCTGGAAGGGGTTTAATGAGTGCAGTGCTGCTTCAGTGTGAGCAGCACTGCACTCTCTTGTCGGCTTTGAGAGACCCGGAATACACCCCCCCCCCCACTTTAGATATTGCCACACACAACCCCCTGTAGGCAGCACAAAACCTTCTGTAGATAGCGCCACCTAAGCTCCCTCCAGCATCGGAACCCCCGGCCAGCTCTCTGAAAAACTGATAGTTGATTCGTTGTTGACTGCCATTTTTTTCATGGTCGTGTGTATATAGCCCTCTTCACTCTCCCTCATAGCGATCCAGGGTGACGGAGAGAGAAGAGGACTAATTGTTATAGAGCTCTGCAGTGTATATAGATGTGTGTATGTGTATATATATATATATATATATATATATATATATATATATATATATATATATATTAAAAATTAACAAAAAGTTATTTTTTTAATTTTTAGTGATTTGTCTGCTCATAATAAAAATTAAAAACACTGAATTAATTAAATTAATCTAGAAAATGAAAGCCTCATAAGTCTTGTAAAAAAAAAAAAAAAAAACAAAGTAAAAATAGTTGTGATATTCCATGCGGTTGCAAAGATATTATCGTTTAAAGAAGTGCATATAAAAAATGGGAAATTTGACCTGGGTACAGGGACATCAATGACCCTTGGTCATGAAAGGGTTAATGTCTTGTCAACAGTATCTGTTATGAGGTTTTTTTATTTCATGGATTCTTTTACAATTTATGAGCGTTACGAAGATTATAGATAGCAGTGTGACCAATATGAATTTAGTAAATGACTTGTGCTTCGTAATATTCCAGGAATATATAAAGTTGTGTTGGCAGATTATTTGTTCTTCTCTACAGACAAAAGGCCCAACTGAATTCTGCACAAGGGAAAGTTGTAATGTTTTGTGAATGTTATATATATTTAAAATATAAAATATTATTTGAGCTTTAAGGCTAAGTTCACACGGAGTATTTTGCAGAGTTTTTTGACGCGGAAACCGCGTCACAAAGCTCGGCAAAAACGGCCCTAAAATGCCTCCCATTGATTTCAATGGGAGGCGTCGGCGTCTTTTTCCCGCGAGCAGTAAAACTGCCTCGCAGGAAAAAGAAGCGACATGCCTGATCTTCGGGCGTTTACGCCTCTGACCTCCCATTGACTTCAATGGGAGGCAGAGAAAGCGTATTTCGCGGTGTTTTATGCCCGCGGCGCTCAATGGCCGCGGTGAAAAAGGGCGCGAAAATCGCCGCGAAAATTGGCGTGCAGGGAGAGGAAAATCTGCCTCAAGCTTCTAAACGGAATATTGAGGCAGATATTCCTCCTGCAAAATACTCCGTGTGAACATAGCCTTAATTGTATATTCAAATTAGTTAAGAATAACCAAAAGTATGTATGTATATAGCCAGTGGTTCTATGCCTAAGGGCAAGAACAAAGGATCTGCAGGTATCTTTTGTGGAGTCTATGCATTCTGTTAGAAAATGATGGTGAAAAACTGTACAGACTTGAAGGATGAGGTAGAAAAGCAGACAGCAAAGGAAAAATACATAAGTATTTAACTAAAGGTTCATAAATATATCAAAATGGGTTAAGATTGAAACTGAGAGCCCCCGCACTGCAAGACACACTCCTAATTACTAGGCCTCATATTGCCTTTGAACAAAACTATAAAGCATAGTGAAAAGTTTAATACTGTAAAATTAACTTATTGCGGCATTAATGGAATCTGATTGGTTCTAGATTATCAAATATTTTTCATTATTGGGTGGTCATTGAAAAGTATATGAATTTTAATTGTAAGGGTAGAGAGTTATAAAAAAAAAGTCCAATATAAAATGATAAGAGAGTATATGCCACTATTACTGCTTTTTTTTTCCTTACCAGAAGAGTCTCATAATTGACTCTCTCTACTCAGTCTTCTGGTTCTGGTTATAGACGAACGAACTGATTCGTCACATATCAAATTTGGCCCAAATTTCCTAAAAGTTTTCGGGTGCACCGAAATCTGAAACTATTGGGGTTTTCTACACTCAAATAGGCAAAATGGCACCCAGCGACGAGCATCGGCAACATTTTACAGATTATAGAAAAAAAAGAGCGGAGAAGAGGAAAAATAAATCACAGGCTGCAGCAGTCACATTGGACAAAACTACGTAATCTCAGCAGGCCAGCAGTAGTAGTAGTTTTGTGTAATGTGACCGCTGCAGCCATTTACAGGCATCACTAAGGAAGACCAGGGACTGTGAGTATGGTATGTTTTTTATTTTAGGGGTGTAATCATAATTGCCCCAATTGGATACAGTGCTAGAAGACATCAAAGAGTCAGATAGCACATTTCGGGAAATTTGCTTCTCTGTAGTTTTGGTCTTGTGACATTTGAGATTATTATGCAGTTGTTTGCTTCATTTTTTTTTATTTCTAGATTTTCAGATGCCAGGTTATAGCTTTCCTGCTATTACAGGTGAAATTTTACAAAATATTTTCCAGCAGTCCCCCTGCACACTTCAACTCTAAGGCCCCATGCACACGACCATAATTTTCATCCGTAATTACGGATGAAATTGCGGACCCATTAATGTCTATTGGCCACGGACACCTTTATGTATATTATGGATATGTGTCCGGGCCGGAAATGATCCGCAAATTCTAGAACATGTCCTATTCTTTAATTTAATTCCGGCATGGACCCGCTCACAGAAGTCTATGGGCGCTTCCGCAATTGTGGACAGGTACGGATGTGTATCTGTAGCTATCGGATCCGTATTTGCGGACGGTAAAATGCCTTACGGACATGTGCATGAGACCTAAAACAGAGTACAGACACAGATTTGTGGTGTGGATAGTCTACATGTAGCTGAATAAATCAACGCAGAAATCAGAGCGTGCTGCAAATTTTCAATTAACCCCCCCAGCACTCATCCACACAGCCCACAATTCTTTGCCTGCTTTTATTGAAGTGTGAACACACACACATAAATACTGAGATCATATACACAGCCACAGAGTGTTGAGATCATTATAACTACGATTTGCACTGAAAAGACGGTGCAGTGCTGCTCTTAACCCCTAAAAGACCAGGCCAATTAGAGTTTTTTCATTTTCGTTTTTTCCTCCCTGCCTTCCAAAAGCCATAACTTTTCTATTTCTTCGTCGACATAGCCGTATGAGGGCTTGTTTTTGGCGGGAAAAGTTGTAGTTTTCCATGGCACCATTTATTGTACCGCATCATGTACTGGGAATCGGAAAAAATATATTTTTGTGGGGTGAAATGGGCAAAAACAGCGATTACACAATTTTTGGGGCGGGGTTTTGCTTTTACGGCATCCATTAGGCAGTAAAACCTACATATTCGTAAAACAAAAAAGAAAAACTATATCAGAAATATAACCAGGCACTCTTGGGTCATTGAAAAATTATGAAATTTTATTTATTATTAAAACTCCAATTATTTAGAGAATATAAATGTATTCACACAATTTAAAACATTTTTGTCTCCTGGCCAGGAAAAGGTTACATACAGATACAAAATATACTAATAAGTAGGAAGCATAGATGTACACCTTGTTTTCCCCACAAATCGGGGTAAATGGCAAGAAAATAGATCCCAGAAAAAATCGCTAGGTTGAATTCACACCTGCGTTTTTTTCCCTTTGCACATACTTATGTGTATTTCCTCCAAAAAATGACAGCAATTCTTGTCAAAAGAGCGTGTAGTAGATTTATGAGGAAGGCCTTCCCATATATGAAAGAAGCATACCCCTATAAAAATAAAGCTGTCATTCAGTAAGGGGTTTGTATTTTTTATTTGTGTGTGGCTCTCATTCCTCCCTTTCAAGGATCAATCTTGCCTCAGGGATCAGGGGTAATAGACAGTCTATTTCTTAGACCATTACGGTCAAAATATATTCCTCCCGATCCTTATAATAATCACAGAGAGCTCCGTTCTTAATGATTTTATACTGCTTTTACCTTTAAACATGCACAAAGAGACGTGGAAGAGCAGCAGGCACAATTTGAAGCTCCAATGCCTCTCACCAGGTGGTATTCAGGTGAGATTCCGCCCATAAGCTCATACCTTCCTTCAAGCCTTTAGGATTGAGTTCTTCAATATAGGCTTTATTACGTCTCCGACATGCAAGGTTGCTCCACAGAAACATGTAGAGGTATTAGATCCAAAAGAAAGAGGGGCCCACACTTTCAAAAAGGTGATTTTCCAAACCATATAGTATCCATATAGTATCCTTTTTCGTGCGATGTTCCCAACACGGCCAGGGATTCACAAGGCAGAGTCTCGACGTCACTACCCGCCTTGCTTGATTAGGTCAGCTGACGCGTTTCATCCCTTATCGGGATTTCCTCAGAGCTGTCTTAGCAAGTCCAGCCAGATTCAGTGCATTTATAGGGTCCAACGTGCTTTCATTGGATCTATAGTTGGGAATAAAATATCCTGTACCGAAGGTCTATGCTATTGCAAGATTACCCTCGTATTCCTTCAACGAAGTGACAACAATAATTTTCTTTCTACATCAAAAAATATATGTTAAGGAAAAAACTGACAATCAATTAGTTCGATATTAATGAACATTTTAATCCCTATATAGATCGTGCATAATCAGTAATGTCCCTCATACGCTAATATATATGTGAAACTCGAGTTTTGGAGAAAATTACTTCCTGCCTAAATAAAGTTAAATAATATTACCCAAGTTATACATTTCATATTTCACATATTTTTTGAGATGTTAAATACAAATATTTTTCCTTTTAATAAAAGAAAAAAGAGAAAAAGAAAAACTTTTCTTTCCATATTTTTACATAGAGAGACATAGATACGAAGAGCTTTTAAATATTACATTTTTGTTTATTACATTTTTATTTAGTCAAGATATTCAAGCCCGTTTGAATATCTTGACTAAATAAAAATGTAATAAACAAAAATGTAATATTTAAAAGCTCTTCGTATCTATGTCTCTCTATGTAAAAATATGGAAAGAAAAGTTTTTCTTTTTCTCTTTTTTCTTTTATTAAAAGGAAAAATATTTGTATTTAACATCTCAAAAAATATGTGAAATATGAAATGTATAACTTGGGTAATATTATTTAACTTTATTTAGGCAGGAAGTAATTTTCTCCAAAACTCGAGTTTCACATATATATTAGCGTATGAGGGACATTACTGATTATGCACGATCTATATAGGGATTAAAATGTTCATTAATATCGAACTAATTGATTGTCAGTTTTTTCCTTAACATATATTTTTTGATGTAGAAAGAAAATTATTGTTGTCACTTCGTTGAAGGAATACGAGGGTAATCTTGCAATAGCATAGACCTTCGGTACAGGATATTTTATTCCCAACTATAGATCCAATGAAAGCACGTTGGACCCTATAAATGCACTGAATCTGGCTGGACTTGCTAAGACAGCTCTGAGGAAATCCCGATAAGGGATGAAACGCGTCAGCTGACCTAATCAAGCAAGGCGGGTAGTGACGTCGAGACTCTGCCTTGTGAATCCCTGGCCGTGTTGGGAACATCGCACGAAAAAGGATACTATATGGATACTATATGGTTTGGAAAATCACCTTTTTGAAAGTGTGGGCCCCTCTTTCTTTTGGATCTAATACCTCTACATGTTTCTGTGGAGCAACCTTGCATGTCGGAGACGTAATAAAGCCTATATTGAAGAACTCAATCCTAAAGGCTTGAAGGAAGGTATGAGCTTATGGGCGGAATCTCACCTGAATACCACCTGGTGAGAGGCATTGGAGCTTCAAATTGTGCCTGCTGCTCTTCCACGTCTCTTTGTGCATGTTTAAAGGTAAAAGCAGTATAAAATCATTAAGAACGGAGCTCTCTGTGATTATTATAAGGATCGGGAGGAATATATTTTGACCGTAATGGTCTAAGAAATAGACTGTCTATTACCCCTGATCCCTGAGGCAAGATTGATCCTTGAAAGGGAGGAATGAGAGCCACACACAAATAAAAAATACAAACCCCTTACTGAATGACAGCTTTATTTTTATAGGGGTATGCTTCTTTCATATATGGGAAGGCCTTCCTCATAAATCTACTACACGCTCTTTTGACAAGAATTGCTGTCATTTTTTGGAGGAAATACACATAAGTATGTGCAAAGGGAAAAAAACGCAGGTGTGAATTCAACCTAGCGATTTTTTCTGGGATCTATTTTCTTGCCATTTACCCCGATTTGTGGGGAAAACAAGGTGTACATCTATGCTTCCTACTTATTAGTATATTTTGTATCTGTATGTAACCTTTTCCTGGCCAGGAGACAAAAATGTTTTAAATTGTGTGAATACATTTATATTCTCTAAATAATTGGAGTTTTAATAATAAATAAAATTTCATAATTTTTCAATGACCCAAGAGTGCCTGGTTATATTTCTGATATAGTTTTTCTTTTTTGTTTTACATATATATCTTTCAGAATTGGCACCGTGTGATATTGATATCGCATTTATTGTTGGGTTTTCTATTGGGTATGGTTTTCTAAACCTAATCTTGTTTTATATAAACCTACATATTCACCTTATTCTACAGGTTGATATGGCGATACCAAATTTATATGTATTGTTTTATGTTTTACCACTTAAAAAAACAAACTATTTGATAAAATAAAAAAATGTTTTGTGTCGCCATATTCTGAGAGCCATAACTTTCTTATTTTTCCATCAATTTAGAAGTGTGAGGGTAGAGCAGTAGTTTTCACTGATACCATACATGTGACTTTTTGATCACTTTTTATTCCTTTTTTTTTAGAGAGCTAAGGTGATCAAAAAACAACAATTTGCATGCTTTATTTATTTATTTTTACGTCGTTCACCGAGCAGGTTACGCATTGCTATATTGTGATAGTTCAGACATTTACGGACGCGGTGATACCAGTTATGTTAACTTTTATTCTTTTTAACATTGCTTTAGGGAAAAATTTTTGAAAAGGGGGTTTTTTTGAACTTTTAATATTTTATATTTTTTTGCAGCATTATAAAAATCTTTATTTAGCTGTTTTTTACTTTTTTTTTTTATTAGTTCCCCTAGGAGACTTGAAGCAGCGATCGTTGGATCGCTTGCATGATATACTGCAATACTAATGTATATCGTGATTCTGATAGTCTCCTTTGAAGCCATGCCAGAGACACCCCTTGATTCTAACAATTTAAATGCCGCGGTCGCGATTGACTGCGGCATTTAAAGTGTTAAACGGGCGGAATCAAAGATCACTTTTGATTCTGCCCGTTGCAGTGAGGTGTCGGCTGTATAACACAGCCATCACTCGCTGAGTATGGAGCGAGTTCAGCCCGTGAGCCCGCTCAATACTTCCCCTTAACGGCTACCGCGTACCAGTAGGTGAAATGTCGTTAAGGGGTTAATCAAGTTCTAGTGTGAGATACTAATAACACTTAGGCCTTATTATTCACACATACGGACCGTTTTTCCTCCATATGAATGTCTGTGTGTGTCCATGTGCTAATGTCTAGTTTTTTTCACCTCTGCAAGCACTTTCTGGTTTTACTTTTAGGCATCATTTACATGACCGTGATTTTCGTCCGTGCAGCCCGCGTGCTTTTCACGCGGGTCGCACGGACCTATACAAGTCTATGGGCCAGTGCAGACAGTTCGTGAGTTTTGCGCAGGGTGAGTGCGCTCCGTAAAACTCACGACATGTTCTATATTTCCCCGTTTTTCGCGCCTCACGCACCCATTGAAGTCAATGGGTGCGTGAAAACCACGCAGGTCGCTGTCATTCTCTGTCATTTACAAACATCCAAACGGAGTGTCAAAATGATGGCGGCTGCGAGAAAATCTCGCAGCCGCGCATCATATACTGATGACACACGCAGCTGTTAAGTGCCTTTTGCGCACGCAAAACGCCGCATTTTTTGCGTGCGCAAAACGCACACGCTCGTGTAAATCAGGCCTAATATTTTTTTGGGCATTTCTTTAGCAACTGATCAGTGACAGATGCCATCCTTGTGCTGTCTGTTTTTTTCACGCACCTATAAACCTTAATGGCAGAGTCTGGTATGCAAAATTGGACCAAAATAGGGTATGCTGTTTGTTTTTCACAATGGACATGCTCCATGGAAAAATAACACATTTTTGCATAGCCCCATTGACTGTCCATTGTTAAAATACATTCATGGGAATAAGGCCTTACTAGAACATTGTCTGTATAACAGTCTCTATGTATTCATGTCTGTGTGGAGGCAGCTTCCCTCCTTCCTCCTCCTAAGGCCTTATTTACACAAACGTGTATTACGTCCATGCTACACGCGAGAAAATCACGCGCGTCGCACGGACCTATGTTAGTGAATGGGGCCATTCAGACAGTCCGTGATTTTCACACAGCGAATGTGCGCTGCGTAAAACTCACGACATGTCCTATACTTGGCCGTTTTTGGCGCATCACGCACCCATTGAAGTCAATGGGTGCGTGAAGATACCGCACGGCACACGGAAGCACTTCCGTGTGCCGCGCGTGATTCGCGCTACAGTAGTAAAATAAATGAATGAAACAAGAAAAGCACCTCCTACTTTTATGTTTGTAAACATAAAAACAGTGTCATCACGCTGCCATATGCGCAGAAATCACGCAGGCACACACCACATACTTTTTTGCACGCACAAAATGCCGCATTTTTTACACGCGCAAAACGGACACGTTCATGTGAATAAGGCCTAACACAGTCTCTCTGATAATCTCAACCCTTAGGCCGAATGCACCCGTTGCAGCGTAATTCAGTACCAGCAAAGTCTATGAGATTCCAGGTAATCTCATGTCCACGTTGTAGTATTTTCCGAGACGTAAATTGACCCGCGATGCGTATTTTCGAAACTGGACCATGTCAATTTATCTAAGGCTGGATTCACACGAGCGTGCTCGGTCCGTGATATACGGTCCGCATGTCTACTGTGTTTCCCGGACTGAACAAAGTGCAGGGACCGGGCTCCTAGCATCATAGTATCTATGACGCCAGGAGCAGGGCCGGCCTTAGGATAAATGGCGCCCCGTGCGAAATTATCTTTCGGCGCCCCACCCCATCATATAAAAATGCCCCATAAAAAAAGTATAGTGTCCCCACACATTATAATGCCCCTTTAGTGACACACACACACACACACACACACACACACACACACACTATAATGCCCCTTTAGTGCCCCCCCATACAGTATAATAATATTTAATAATATATATTATAACCCCTTCAAGGACACAGTATTTTGTCCTCTAATTGTGCCCACACAGTATTATGCCCCCTAAGTGCCACACACATTATTTTGCACCATATAGTGCCCCTACACAGTATAATATCCACGTAGTGGCCCCCACACTGTATAATGCCCCCCTCCCCTGGCTGCCACACACAGCCCCCCCTTGCAGATAGTGCCTCCCTGTAGACAGTGCCATAATCCCCCACCTCCCCCTTGTAGACAGTGCCATACAGCCCGCACCTCCCCCTTGTAGATAGTGCCATACCGCCCGCACCTCCCCCTTGTAGACAGTGCCATACAGCCCCCCACATCCCCCTTGTAGACAGTGCAATACAGACGCCCACCTCCCTTGTAGACAGTGCCATACGGCCCCCCCACCTCCCTCATGTAGACAGTGCCAAACAGCTCCCCACATCCCCCTTGTACACAAATGAATATAATAATACAATGCCTAAATATTACCACTATGACTATATAAAACCACCATACTGTGACTAGATAACACGCCATACACTGACTGAAAAATACCACCATACTGTGACTAAATAATACCATCTTACACTGAATAATGCCACCATACTGTGACTAAATAATACCATCATACACTGAATAATACCACCATACTGTGACTAGATAATACCACCAAACACTCAATAATACCACCACACACTGAATAATACCACCATACTGTGACTAGATAACACCACCCTACACTGAATAATACCACCATACCATGACTAGATAACACGCCATACACTGACTGAATAATACCATAATAATGTGACTAAATAATAATACCACCATACTGTGACTAGATAACACGCCATACACTGACTGAATAATACCACCATACTGTGACTAAATAATACCACCAAACACTGAATAATAGCACCATACACTGGTAGTATTATCTAGTCACAGTATGGTGGTATTATTCAGTGTTTGGTGGTATTATCCAGTCACAGTATGGTGGTATTATTCAAACACTGAATAACACCACCATACAATGACTAGATAACTCTATGGGAAGAAAAATGTGTGCAACCTTGCGAACATTTCAAAATGCCTGATAGGGAAACATTAAATTTGATGCGCATGTCATCCTAATGCTAAAATTGTAGCCTTATAGCCAAGTCATCGTCCCCCACACACAAGCAAACTATAACTAAACCCTGCTCCGCTACATATTTTGATGCAATTTTCACAAAATTAAATAAAGCTGCAACATGTGAATATGCTCTTAGGGTAGGAATACACGTAGCGTAAACACTGCGGATTCTCCGCAACAGATATCATTGCAGAAAATCTGCAGCATAATACAGTAGCAGCAGATTGGATGAGATAAAACAAATCTCATCTCTACACAGAAACTGTAATTAAATTGACCTGCGGTGCGTTTTTTTTAATCTGCAGCCGGTCAGTTTATGCTGTGGAATTGCTGCTCTTGTATTGTAGTAGTTACCCATTGAATTCAATGGGAGGTAGAAATGCTGCGATTCCGTCGTGAAAATCTCAAATGAGAAAAAAAAAAGCTTATTCTTACTCCCGGTCGTAGTCATGGCGATGCGTATTCTCTTCTGAGCACAGCCCGACCTCCCAGGATGACGATTCATCCCATGTGACTGCTGCAGCCAATCAAAGCCTGCAGCGGTCACATGGACTACAGCGTCATCCCAGGAGGCCGGACTGCGCTCAGAAGAGAATACACATCGCCATGACTACGACCGGGAGTATTATCTTTTTTATTTTTTATTTCTGCAGTCTTTCTGCAGCGGATATGCCGCCCGAAAAACTTCACCAAAATTTGGTGCATTTTTTTCAGGTGGAATTCCCTGCGGCTTCCAGGACGGATACTCTGTGTAGTTTTATGTATCCGTCCTCTGTGTTCCTTTCCCCAATAATAAAGTTGCTCTCCTCCCCAAAAAATTATCTCTAAAGAATCCTTTCACCCCCATGCATAACATTTGCTGCCAACTTCCACATATAATTTATAATAAGCTCCTACACAACAAAATAAACTATACAGAAGTGCCCCTCCCCACAAAATAGATTTGTGAAGAATCCCCCACAAACTCCTATAGCATTTAGACAATGTCCCCTCCCCCACAAAATCGATCTATAAAAAATCCCCACACAAAAAGCACCTATAAACAAGTCTCCCCTCCCCCACAATATCGACCTATGCAAAAAAAACAACCATCCTGTTACATATGATTTGTAGCTCACTCTCTCCTCCTCCCTCACACAGCACATACATGAATATGGATTACACTAAGGGCATGCCCCCACGTGGCGGATTTCCTCCGCAACTGTCCGCATCAATGCCGCACCTAATCCGGGTTGCGGATTACGGCTGCGGATCTGCCCAAAATGTGCAGTAAATTGATGCGGACTAGCTGCTGCGGACTGCGGAAAAAGTGCTTCCCTTCTCTCTATCAGTGCAGGATAGAGAGAAGGGACAGCACTTTCCCTAGTGAAAGTAAACGAATTTCATACTTACCGGCCGTTGTCTTGGTGACGCGTCCCTCTTTCACTGCAGCCGTCACTTAGACTGAAACGTCATCCTGGGAAGCTGGACTGGAGACAGAAGCAGGGAGTTCTCGGTAAGTATGAACTTCTATTTTTTTACAGGTTGCTGTATATTGGGATCGGTAGTCACTGTCCAGGGTGCAGAAACAGTTACTGCCGATCGCTTAACTCTTTCAGCACCCTGGACAGTGACTATTTACTGACGTCTCCTAGCAACGCTCCCGTAATTCCGGGAGCCCCATTGACTTCCTCAGTCTGGCTGTAGACCTAGAAATACATAGGTCCAGCCAGAATGAAGAAATGTCATGTTAAAAAAGCAAGACGCATCCGCAGCACACATAACATGTGCATGACAGCTGCGGACTTCATTGCGGAATTTAGAATCTCCATTGAAGTCAATGGAGAAATTCCGCCATGAGTCCGCAACCAGTCCGCCACTGCTCCGCAACAGACAGAGCATGCTGCGGACACCAAATTCCGCTCCGCAGCCTATGCTCCGCAGCGGAATTTTACGCATCGTCTAAACGAACACTTCTAAATTTAAGTGGAAGTCAATGGAGAAACGGCTCCGCTGCGGATTAACGCTGCGGAGTGTCCGCAGCGGAATTCAAGTGAAATTCCGCCACGTGTGAACCCAGCCTAAAGCTGCTGCTCTTACCAGAGTCCTGAGCTCCGTGGAGGAGTCTTCACTGTGAGAACTGCGGGAGTCTGTGTGGCTGTGCAGTGCAGGCTGTGCTGATTGGTGGAGCAGACAGAGGCCCCTGCTGCTCCACCAATCAGCGCTCACTTCACAATGCAAAGGAGAGGAAGGACCATTTCTCCTCTCTGATGTGCGGCCTGTACGCGAACCCCCTCCCCTGCCCCCTTTTTACTTAGTCCGGCAGGGAGCAATAAGGAGGTTGTAAAAACATAACTCATTTGGCGCTGCCCCCTCCAAGCAGCCGACCTAGCACTACTGAGTCACCGGCCTACTGCTTCTGAAACACAAGCAAGGGAAGGGAGTCAGCGCAGCACCCCCTTCCACCTGCTGGAGTGATGCGCCCTGTGCAATGGCACAGGTCGCACACCCCTAAGGGCGGCCCTGGCTAGGAGTCCCTGCCTCGCTATGGAAGTACTGTCCCATACTGAAAATATGATTACAGTACGTGACAGCTTTCCCGCAGCGAGGCAGTGCCTCCTAGCGTCATAGATAACTATGATGCTAGGAGCCCTGCAGTGTGTTCGGTGCCAGAAATACTGCCGACATACGGTCCGCATATCACGGACCGAACACGCTCGTGTGAATCCGGCCTAACACCACCATTTTGAGACGTTCAACCCTGATCTAGACCAAAAATTTTTGCCTCTGATTTTTTATTTTCCCTTATATCCTAAGTATATTGGCCATCTACTTTGAGAAGACCACCTCTATAGAAGACCATATTTTACTGCTACTTTTGGTGGTTGTCTCAAAAAAATGGCACTATATTTTATTCTGTAATTCATGATATTGAAATGAAGATGAGAATACTCAGACAGAAAGATTAATAACATAGTACACTTAAAGGGAACCTGTCACCAGCATTTCACCTATTAAACCAGCAATACCAGGCGGAAGTGGGTGAAAAATTATTTTTTTGTAACCTCTAAAAATCTTCTGAATCGGCTCTGTACCTTTAGTATTCCGTTTTTTAGTGTTCGTGCGCCATATTCTAATGAGCATAAAAGAGTCATATATTTGTTTGAAAAGAGCCCTCTTCATTCCTCAAGTCTTTCTGAGTTAACCCCATCGCCTGACTTTTGATTGACAGCTCCTCACCTCCCCCACCATACACAAAATCCCACGCTTGCGCATTGATGACCTGTTCTGGTGCGCACATTTGGGCACCATAGCGAAGCATGCGCAGTAAGTAGATTTGAGGCCCGGGCGAAGCAGGGAAGGGTGTCGGACCACGCATGAGATTTCGGCATCCAGGGCGGGCCCGTTTTCAGCGGTGGGCGGGCATAAAAAGAGGAATGAACGAGACTGCCGGATTATTACCATAAAAGCCACAAAATGTTTGCAGACCGTTATTTACAATCGGAGGAGGAGTTTAGGAGAGGGGATAACGGCAATGAACTTTTGACAACAGTGGCCAGCGAGGGGTGAGTAGAGCTCAATAGGCGAAATGCTGGTAACAGGTTCCCTTTAAATACATAAATAGGAAGACACGCATAAAATGTGTTTTTGCTGGGCCTTTTTATTGTAACTTGTTTGATACTTTCTGGCATTGAAATGTTTTAAGTGTTTGCCATTTGCTGAAACACAAAGTTTTAAGAGATGCTTGACACTTTGTATTTTTCTGCAAAGAAATATTGACATACTGCTTTGTAGCAGATGAAGTTCAGTGTAGACAAATTCAAAGAAATGCCAAGTTCAGTCAGCCAAGCTAACAAACTTTTGGCAGGGATTATCAGATACATAATTGCATAGTGAAAGAAAAATCCTTTATATAAGACCTTGGTGAAAGCTTTTTCAAATACCCTTTTGTTAAAGAGAAACTTTCACCTGCCCATACATGTGCAGTATGTAATAGACAGGGCTGCACAAACCCTGGGGCACTTTAACCCCTTAATGACCACCAATACGCCTTTTCATGGCGGCCCAGTTTAAGTCCTGCACGAGTGTCCCGTACAGGCTGGATCTGGTGCTCGGCTGTCTGATGACAGCCGTGCTCCTGCTCCAACGGCCGCGGTCAAAGTTTACTTAGATCGCGGCCATTTAACCCTTAAATGCTGAGGTCAATAGCGACCGCGGCATTTTACTTGTTTATAGAGAGAGGGAGCGGTACGCAAATTCAATCGCGAGCCTCCGATAGGGTGCCATGGCAGCCGGGGGCATGATAAAAGCCCACAAGTCTGCCCTGGGAATATATTTTACACTGACAGGCAATAATGCTTTGGTATACTAAGTATACCAAAGCATTATTGCAGCGATCTAAAGATTGCATAGTAAAGTACCCTAGTGGGACTAAAAAAATAAGTAAGTAATGTGAAATAAAAATTATTAATAAATATTACAGTAAAAACAACAACATTTTTTTTCCATAAAATGGTTTTATTTAGTAAAAGTGTAAAAAATAAATTAAAAGTACACATATATGGTGTCGCCACAACCGTAATGACACAAACAATAAAGTTACTATGTAATTTAAACCACAAGGTGAACACTGTAAAAAAAACAACGCAAAACACAATGCCGAAATTTCAATTTTTTTCCATTGCCCTCAAAAAAGTCATAAAAGTTAATCAATAAGTCCCATGTACCCCAAAACAGTACCAATCAAAACTACGTCTCGTCCCGCAATAAACAAGCCCAAAAAATCACTACATTGACCAAAAAATTTAAAAATTACGGCTCTTGGAAAGCGACGATGCAAAAACAAATAATTTTACTTCAAAAGTGTTTTTATTGTGCGAGAGTCGTAAAACATAAAAAACCTCTACATATGTAGTATTGTCGTATTTGTACGAACCCATAGAATAAAGGTAACGTGTTATTTATGCCTACCCAAAATGGTGCCATATGTCCCCCAAAATGGTGCCATTAAAAAGTCCAACTAATCCCGCAAAAAACAAGTCCTCTTACAGCTATGTCGCTGGAAAAATAAAAAAGTTATAGCTCTTTGAATGCGAGAAAATAAAAACTATATAAAAACAAAAAAAATAGCTTGGTCATTAGGGCCTAAAATAGGGGTTAAAAATTTCTCCTATCCTCCTCCATTATTTAGATATCGGTGCCATTATAATGAACTGTCAATGGGGCGTTTAATTGGCAGGGGGGCGTGTAACATCTCTGTGACACTGTCCAATCAGCTAAAGAGAGGAGAGCGTGTGCGCACAGGTCCGATGCCGCTGCTGAAGTTACTCCCACTGCCATGGAACTGAAGAAGAAGAATTCACATTCTTCCCCTCCTCTTCTGTTCCGTGGTGGCAGCGGAGCTGCGCGTGCGCACATGCTCTCGCTCTCCTGCTCTTGCTGTGACACTGTCCGTAGCTGATTGGACAGTGTCACAACGATGTTACACGCCCCATTGACCGTTCAGGGGTTATTTAAATATCGGGCGCCAAATATAACGGCACCGATATCTAAATAGCGTAGAAAGATAGGATTTTTTTTTTTTTTTATAGTGAGACAATGTTTGTACAGCCCGGCCTATTAGGGTATGTTCACACAACCTCTTTTCAGACCTAATGGAGGCGTTTTACGGCTCGAATTACGCCTGAAAAGACGGTTCCAATACGTCGGCAAACATCTGCCCATTGCTTGCAATGGGTCTTACGATGTTCTGTGCAGACGAGCTGTCATTTTAAGCGCCGCTGTCAAAATACGGCACGTAAAATGACGGCTCGTCAAAAGAAGTGCAGGACACTTTTTGGGACGTTTTTGGAGCCGTTTTTCCATAGACTCTATTGAAAACTGCTCCGTATTTTCAGACGTATTTTGTTAATCGTGTGAACATACCCTCACATGCTGCACTCAGCTGCGCATGTGTGGACAGGTGAAAGGTTCACTTTAAATTCTGGCTTAAGTCCCTCATCTTTCAGCCAGAATTGAAATTAGCTCATTTTGAAAAGTAAATCTGACCTAGTGTCTCCCAGGGTATGTTCACACTTAGCAAAAAACAGCTCCTGATTTTCAGATGTTGGTTAAGCAACTCGCGTTTTTCACGGACGTTTTTGGAGCTGTTTTTCTATAGCGTCAATGAAAAACAGCCCAAGAAGTGACATGCACTTCTTCTTCGCGGGCGTTTTATTACGCGGCCGTTTTTAATAACGGCCGCGTAAAAAGAAAAAACCTGTCGGAACAGAATGCCGTTTTTCTCATTGAAATCAATGGACAGATTGTTGGAAGCCGAAAAACAGCTGAAAATAAGCCGTGTGAACATACCCTCAAAGTAAGGCCTCATGCACACGAACGTATTTTTGTCCTCCCGTAAATACTGGCGTAAATACGGGTCCTTGGTCACAAATATTCGACCCGTATTGCACCCGTATTTACGGGCACGTTTTCGCTGCAAAATTGCACCGCACTAATCGGCAGCCCTTCTCTCTATCAGTGCAGGATAGAGAGAAGGGACAGCCCTTTCCGTAATAAAAGTAAAATTAATTCATACTTACCCAGCCGTTGTCTTGGTGACGCGTCCCTCTCTTGACATCCAGTCCGACCTCCCTGGATGATGCGGCAGTCCATGTGACCGCTGCAGCCAGTGATTGGCCTGTGATTGGCTGCAGCGGTCACATGGGCTGTAACGTCATCCCAGGAGGCCGGACTGGAGGAAGAAGCAGGGAGTTCTGGGTAAGTATGAACGTCTTTTTTTTATTTTTTTACAGCTTTATATATATTGTGATCGGTAGCCACAGTCCAGGGTGCTGAAAGAGTTACTGCCGATCGTTTAACTCTTTCAGCACCCTGGACAGTGACTATACACTGACGTCGCCTAGCAACGCTCCCGTAATTACGGGTGCACACACGTAGTCACCCGTAATTGCGGGAGCCCCATAGACTTCTATGGACCTGCCCGTGTCGTAATTACGGCCTAAAATAGGACATGTTCTATATTTTTCAACGGCACGGGCACCTTCCCGTAAGTATACGAGGAGGTACCCATGGCCAATAGAAGTCAAGACTGTTTTACATGAGAATGGGTACTGTGTGATGTTTCCTTTCCCCTGTGGTGGTGCTGCCTGGTTTTCTCACGGATAACAATTGATCCCTGGGGTTCCAGCAGGGGACCCTGTTTTCCACCATATGTAAATATAGTATTTTTTGTCTTTTAGTGTACCTAGAGGCAGGCCACCACATTGCTGATAGTCCAATGAAGAAGGGGTGTTTCAGGGAAGGGGATCAGCACAGTTATTCGAGGTATACCAACTGGATGGTATATAAACCCTCCACTGTAGTGATGTCTTACCACGGAGAGAGTGATTATCTGGAAAGATTCAAGTTAGTCAACCAAGCTTAGGTTCAGGAATGGGCCTGATTTGAAAGGCCATTTGCTTAGAACAGAATGTCAGATTTTCAGTAACAGCAATGTCTGAGCAGTGCCAAAAAAGGTTAAAGTGGTCGTGCAGCATAAAAAAAAATGGCTGCTTTCTTCTAAAAATGGTGCCATACCTGCCCACAGGCTGTTTGTGGTACTGCAGCCTAACCTCATTCACTTCAATGGAACTGAGGTGCAATACCAGATACAACACATGTACATGTGGTGCTGTTTTGAGAAGCAAGCCTGATTTTCATCTTGGACAACTCTTTTATGAACACTATAGAGGCCTTTTATCTAGAAATCATTCCACCCCTTAAGGAGTAAAACAACAGAATTCCTTCGCTCTTATTTATAAGGTGTCATATTTTTTTTTACCATCTATTCCTGCATAGCATGTACAATATGTGGGGGAAAAAAAAAGCAGAAATCATTTGGCAAATTGAACTTGATCATTTTGTAGGGTGCATCTAAAAGCCGGCAGTTTTGTTTTGCAGGATATGATGTGTAGATCAACCCCTACCCGACATTGGCAAAACTGTACGTTATGGCCGGGAAGGGGGAGCATGGAGCGTGCCTATGGGCTGAGCCCGCTTCTTACTCAGTGGCTGTCACTTCACTGTAACGGGCGCAATTTGATAGAACTCCAATCCTGGCCGTTTAACCTCTAAGACGCTGCACTTGCCGATGGCGGCATCTAAGCCACTAGAAAGAGGAGGACCCTGTTCGTCAATGCATTGCAAAACTCTATTTTTAGTAATTTACAAAACAAATCAAAATATTAATAGCAAAAAAATACCTTATTCCCATTTTTCCCTTAAAGTAATGTCAAAAATAAACATACGTAATTGGTATCACCACGTCTGTAAAAACCCAAACTATTCTAATATAACATTATTTAACCTACAACGCCAGAATTGCTCTTTTGTTTGTCGTTTTGGCTCCTAAAAATAAATTACATAAAGGGTGAGTTCACACATTGCATAAATACTGTGGTTTTTCCGCAACTGAATTTGTTGGGGAAAATCCTCAGCAAATACAGTAGCAGCAAAGTGGAGGAGATAAAACAAATCTCATCCACACGCTGCGTAAATACTGAGCAGAAAAAACACTCAGATATTGACCTGCGGTGCAGAATTTTATTCCGCAGCATTTCAATTGTATTTGCGTAAACGCTGCTTATTTGTTGTGGGTTTTTCCCATTGAATTCAATGGGGAGGTAAATCCTGCAACAAATAGCAGTTGACGCGTTTTTTTTGCAGGGTTCGCATCGGTCCCACAGCAAAAAAAACGCAATTTAGAAGAAAACAAAAACTCATACTTACCCAGAAGTCTGTGTTCCTCCCCCCAGCACGGCCTCCTGGGATGAGATTCAACTCATGTGACCGCTGCAGCCAATCACAGGCTGTAGGGGCGGTCACATGAGATGAAACATCATCTCAGGAGGCCGGCCTGGATGACATCAGAGGGCCGGTCTACTGGGATGACTCTTCTTCCCATATGACCACCGCTGCCAATCACAGGCTGCAGTGGTCTTCGAGGATGAAACGTCAAAGAATTGTGGGCTGCGGGGATCAGTGCTGGGGGGGTGGTTATTAATTGAAAATCTGCTGCATGCTCTGATTTCTGTGCTTATTTATTCCTCCTACGTGTGGACAATCCACACCACAAATCTGTGCCTGAACTCTGTCAAATACCTCATGCACACGACCGTTGTGCTACTCGGGCCGTTTTTGACGGCATCCCAGTGGCAGACGATAGTCTTCACGGACCCATTCACTTTAGCGGGTGAATCAGGTCCGTGGAAAATGGTCATAGTCTCCGATCCGAGGAAAGATAGAACATGTCCTATCTTTCCCTGGTTCACTGACAGGACTCGGACGGCGCACACGGTCGTGTGCATGAGGCGTTAGGCCTCATGCACACGACTGTAAGGGATTTTACTGTCCGCAAATACAAATCCGATGGCTACGAATACATATCCATAGCCGTCCACAATTGCGGAAGCGCCCATAGAATTCTTTGTGGCACAAAGGGCGAATACGCTGCATGCTATTACGCAGCGTATCCGCCCCGTGTTAAAGACAGCCACAAAGTGATCAAAAAGTTGTGGGATCGCAATAGTGGTACGAAAAAAAAAACCTACAACTCGCCCTGAAAACAAAACTAAAAACACCTCACACCGCTCCATCGACGGAAAAATAAAGTTATGGCTCTCACGCTATGGCGACAAAGAACAATTTTTTTTTTTTTAACAGATTGTTGTTTTATGTTTCTTTTTTTGGGGGGGGGGGGGGGTAATAGTAGTAAATCATATAAATTTGGTATCGACAGATAGAAAGTATCGAGGCACTCACCGGTTTTGGAACAAATTACTTTATTCAGGATCTTGGTCAGGATTTGTTGCAAAACCGGTGAGTGCCTCGATACTTTCTATCTGTCAATATCTTGTTGTTTTGTGCTGTACTTATCGATGAGCACCTCCGGGGCAATTTGACTGCTGTGATCCATTAGAAAAAAACATTGAAATACCCCACTCGAACATTTATTGGTTTAACAGTGCCAGCCCCTTCCTTCTTCTTTCTATTCATCATATAAATTTGGTATCGGCGTTATCGCATTGACCAGCAGAATGAAACTCACATGTCATAAACGGCGTAAAAACAAAGCCCAAAAACAATGGAGGAATCGCTGTATTTTTCCCAGTGTATTATATGGTGTGTTAAATTGTGCCATTAAAAATGACTAGTCTTCCCGCAAATAACAAGCCCTCATACGACTATGTCGACAGAGAAATAAAAAAAAGTTCTGCGGAAAAGAAAAAATGGCTGCGGTGGCAAGGGGTTAATTGCAGTAACGATCACAATAAAAATGTAAAATAGGATGGATTTACAGCATCCCGTACTGCACTATGGACTGCAATGCAGACAAAACCCAAAGTCTTGCATGATAAACAGCAGTTGTGGGGAGACTGCATCTACAGTCTGTTATTGCAGACAGCTCACTGCATGAATGAAATATTGGCCGCAGAGTTTTTATTGGCTTTCCGTATGATGTGGATCAGGGTTTGTAGTTGCCTTCCTTTGTAAAACTATGATTTATGTGTCCTATTTTACTGAGCGTTAGGCTGGGTTCACATTGCTCGTTTTTGTTGCATGTTCAAATGCTGCCAAAAGAGACAAATTTGGGGAAAAACGCATGCCTTTTTCCAGATGCATTTTTGTGGCAGTGTTTAAAGACGCAACAAAAACACGGTGTGAACCGAGCCTTGTTCTGTTTATTGATGAACAGGAAAGAATTTACATTTTAAGGAGGAGCTTATTTTAGCCACTACATATTAGACCAGAGTGCGGAGCGTAGGGTTTTATGTACACACACATGTACACTCGCTCATGCGTACACACATACAATTTCTAGAAAGAAGAAAAAGTAAGGCTACGTTCACACGGGGCAAATACGCTGCGTAAAAGCACACAGCGTATCCGCCCTGGTCGCCGCAGGGAAATCCAGCTGAAAAACCGCACAAATTTGTGGTGCAGTTTTTTGGCCTGAATGTCCACTGCGGATCCCTGCAATGGAAAAAAAACATGGATATACCTAGGTAAAGGAAAGGATGATCCAGCGCTGATGGTAGTTAAAAAGGGAAGAACAATTCCCATGTTTATTAGTTGACTAAGAACGCAGTCTGCGTTCGAAACGCGTAGGCTCGGGTACATACCCTGACTACTCCTGCCTTGAGACTGCGTCTCCCTCTCAATTTTACGATATTTCTAATAAACATGGGAATTGTTCTTCCCTTTTAAACTACCATCAGCGCTGGATCATCCTTTCCTTTACCTTGCCATATACACCGCGGGCCGTCGCGGGGATCCGAGCGATACTTCTGGAGATGCAGACCGGTGAGCTGGAGGTTTCCTCCCCTTTTCTATACTGTCATGGATATACCTACCATGGAGACGTTCTGAAGCCACGCAGCAGTCACATATGATGAAACATCACCTCAGAAGGCCGGCCAGAAGAAGCACAGAAGTCTGTTTAAATATAATACTTTTTTTTACGGAGTTGTGATTTTTGCGGCAGAATCGCAGCTTTTCCGCCGCAAAATTCGCAACATCTATTATTTGTTGCGGGTTTTACCTCCCCATTGAATTCAATAAGGAAAACTTTTAATAAAAAAGCATTGATTATGCAAATACAATTGACATTCTGTGGATTAAAAAAACACACCGCTGGTCAATTTTTGAGCATTTTTTCCGCTTATCATTTACTTATCATGAGATTTTTTCTATTTCATCTGCTGCTGCTGCTGCTGCATTATGCTGCGAATTTTCCGCAACTAAAGCCGTTGCGAAAAATCTGCAGTTTTTACACTACGTGTGAACTTATCCAAAATTTATTTTTCTGCCTAGTATATTGTATATGCATTAGACTATATAACATTGTCTATAATGAAAACATTGAACTTTTCCTATATTTTGTGTTGTACTTATCTATCTCTGGGAGTCCCATAAAGAATGAATGAAGCGGCAGCGCACATGCGTGACCGCCACTCCTTTCAAGCAGGGGACATAGGACTCCAGTTCTCTTGATTGTTGGGGGTCCCAGCGATTGGAAACCCAGAAAAAAAAATCACTTATCCCCTATCCTGTGAATAAGTGATAAGTTGTTATTGCGGGATAACCCTTTTAAAGGCTATATTCACCTTTGCAAAAAAAAATTTAAGGGTATGTTCACACGCTTAACAAAAGACAGCTGAAAATACGGAGCTGTTTTCAAGGGAAAACAGCTCCTGATTCTCAGCCGTTTTTTAAGCAACTTGCATTTTTTACGGCCGTTTTTGGAGCTGTTTTTCTATTGAGTCAATGAAAAACGGTTCCAAAAACGGCTCAAGAAGTGACATGCACTTCTTTTTACGAGGTGTTTTTTTACGCGGCCGCTTTTAAAAAACGGCCACGTAAAAAAAGCCCCGTGGGAACGGAACACCATTTTTTCCATTGAAATCAATGGGCAGATGTTTGGAGGCGTTCAGCCCCCGCATTTTTAGCCGTTTTTCAGCCCGTGTGAACATACCCTTAGTAAGCAAGATGTAAAGGACTGATGGATATGTCTGCAGGATCAGACTACACAGGGTGTGTTTTTAGTCTGTTACCATTGAGGTCTGCATAGAAGCTGTAGAAATACAACAATAACTTTTTAATAAAGACCTATTTCAAAGTTGTATATATATTTTTTATTTTATTTTTTTTATTCACTGTCCTCAACTTTGGATGTGTAGTTTTTTGGAGTCCATGTTTCATTTTTCTTATTTCTGCTGATACAAAAAGATTGTTTAATAGACATATATCTTGTATTAGCTTAGGGATGCCGTTTCTTAGGCCTCATGCACACGACCGTATTTTTTCCCACCCGTAAATACTGGCGTAAATACGGGTCCGGTGTCACACGTATTCCACCCGTTTTGCACCAGTATTTACGATCCCGTGCTCGTAAATATGGGTCCGGTGTCACACGTATTCCACCCGTATTTACGAGCACGTTTTTGGCGGCAAAATAGCACTGCACTAATCGGCAGCCCCTTCTCTCTATCAGTGCAGGATAGAGAGAAGGGACAGCCTTTTCTGTAATAAAAGTTAAAGAAATTCATACTTACCCGGCCGTTGTCTTGGTGACGCGTCCCTCTCTTCACATCCAGCCCGACATCCCTGGATGACGCGGCAGTCCATGTGACCGCTGCAGCCTGTGATTGACCTGTGATTGGCTGCAGCGGTCACATGGCCTGAAACGTCATCCAGGACGTCGGGCCGGATGTCGAGAGGGACGCGTCACCAAGGCAACGCGCGGGAGACCGGACTGGAGGAAGCAGGAAGTTGCCGGTAAGTATGAACGTCTTTTATTTTTATTTTTTACAGGTTTATACTGATCGGTAGTCACTGTCCAGGGTGCTGAAAGAGTTACTGCCGATCAGTTAACTCTTTCAGCTCCCTGGACAGTGACTATTTACTGACGTCGCTTAGCAACGCTGCCGTAATGACGGGTGCACACATGTAGCCACCCGTTATTACGAGAGCTCCATAGACTTCTATGGACTGTCCGTGCCGTTATTACGGCCAGAAATAGGACATGTTCTATCTTTTTTAACGGAACGGGCACCTTCCCGTGAGAAAACGGGAAGGCACCCGTCGCCAATAGAAGTCTATGAGCCCGTTATTACGGGTCGTGATTACGACCCGTAATAACGGGAGTTTTTACGGTCGTGTGCATGAGGCCTTAGGCTCTGTTCACATCAACGTTGTGTACTGTTCTGTTTGGATTCTGGTAAGGAAAGCATAGTCTGGAGCACTATTGTTACCATAAAAACACCAGTACAGATGTAGCCAAGTTTATCTTGACTCTGATAACTTGTTGCAGCGTGATATCACACAACAAAAGCCATTAAAAAGTCATTGAAAAAGTCAAGTTTCTTAACACTGTATTTAATGCGTAAAAGCCAAGATAAAGATGGCTACATCTGTAGATACCTGATGGACCCCGTTATAAGTAACTTCATTTTATTTTGACAAAAACAGTGTCGGTAGCATCACTTTAAATGCAAAAGTCAGGCAAAGCCTTTTTTATGTCAAATATTAACACTGGTGTACGATACAATTAGTGCGCCAGTCACTCCCCGGGTGCAGCGTGTCCCAGATTGAACAGCAGGGCCCACACCCTGTTAATGATTCTGCCCGAGTCTTAAAACCGTGACAGGTTGGATCTGCTGTTGTTTTCCAAAAGTTTTCCAATGCTTCCATTGCAAATGGTTTCTGTTTGTCTCCGTTCCGTAAGATTTCTGTTTTTTTGGGCGGAAACAATAGCGCCGTCGACTACGTTATAGATTCCGGCAAAAAAAAATGAAACCTTACGGAATGGAGACAAATGGAAACCATTAGCAACGGAAGCGTTACCATTGAAATCAATGGTAATGGAAACGGAAAGCTATGGTTTCCGTTTGGTTTTTGTTCATGGGTTCACCTGATGGAAAGGTCAGACAGAACCCATGAACGGGGACCAACGCTGATGTGAACGAAGCCTAAGTAGAAAAATGTTGGGAAATTTTGATAAATGTGTTGTGCTCTGTACAATGTTGATTCTCCACTGTCTTTTCAGTCCTATATGTACTGCATGTATCTAGAAAAGTGGTACAGGGGTTTCATGAATAGACTGATAAATGTGCCGCATTTTTGTTGGTTCTTTTCAGTTTTGCAACTATCTAGTATCATTCCCCTCCCCCCTGAAATTACAGAATAGGGATGATATCTCAAAAGATATGTCTTTAAAAAATCTCGGCTGTCAAATAAGTGGCTTGAGATGTATGTATTAAACAGCAGGTCGTGTCCTTGGTTGCTGTTGGGGTATGTTCACACGCAGTGACCAAAAACGTCTGAAAATACGGAGCTGTTTTCAGGCGAAAACAGCTCCTGATTTTAAGACTTTTTTTAACAACTCGCGTTTTTTACGGCTGTTTTTGGAGCGGTTTTTCAATGGAGTCAATGAAAAACGCCTCCAAAAACGTCCCAAGAAGTGTCCTGCACTTCTTTTGACAAGCCGTAATTTTGCACGCCGTATTTTGACAGCGACGCGTAAAATAAAGTCTCATCGGAACAGAACATCGTATTTCCCATTGAAAGCAATGGGCAGATGATTGTAGGCGTAATTCGAGGCGTAAAACGCCCGAATTATGTCTGAAAGCACTGCGTGTGAACATGCCCTCAGAAGATTATTTTACCCATTGAAATTAGGACTGGCCATTAGCAATATTTGTAGGCATAAGTACAAATGAACCCATGAAGCATTCACAATGTTTATTAACCCCTTAATGACCAGGTCTATTTTTCTACTAATGACCAAGCATTCTTTTTCAAAACATGATAGCAGCAGCAAGATGTTAAAGGGCACTTATCTCACAGAGAGAGTGAGAAACTTTAGCTTCATCCTCTTCCTCCTCCCTCTCCTCTCTGTCTACTTTACTGTATTACTCTAGACAGGTTTTTTTGTGGGACTTAAAATTTCTGATCATTTAGGGTATGTTCACACGGCTTATTTTCAGCCGTTTTTCGGGCCGTAAACGCCCAGAAAAATAGCTGAAAATATGTAGGCTGGACGCCTCCAAACATCTGCTTATTGATTTCAATGGGGAAAACAGCGTTTCGTTCAGATGGGGCATTTTTTTACGCAGCCGTTTAGAAGAACGACACATAAAAAAAACACCCCGTAAAAAGAAGTGCATGTCACTTCTTAAGCCGTTTTTGGAGCCGTTTTTCATTGTGTCAATAGAAAAACAGCTCCAAAAACGGCCGTAAAAAACGCATAAAAAACCATCTCATGCATAAAAAACGGCTGAAAATCAGAGGCTGTTTTCCCTTGAAAACAGCTCCGTATTTTACAGCCATTTTTTGTTAAGTGTGTGAACATACCTTTACAGATAGCCTACGGAATCACTAATAAGTAAGTACAATGGAGAGCTTTTTTTCCAGACACGTAGCAGATTTGTTGCGTGGGTGAAATCCGCAGTGGATTACAGTACCAGCATGTGGATGAGATTTGAAGAAATTTCCTCCACATGCTGCAGAACATTTTCCATATGGATATCAGAGCATTCTGCAGATGATCACAGCAGATTTCACCCTTTTAATGTAGAACAAGTGGAATCCTAGGTAAATCCGCACATAACACATGCAGATTTTGGTGTGGAAAAATCTGCAGTAAATCTGACACGTGTAGGTACCCTTAAAACATGTTCACACGGCAGATTTTCACGCATACGAAATATGCACACAAATAGCGTCCAATTGATTTTAATGGGAAACCGCTTCGTAAGAACCGATTTTCCACACGCGGAATTGAAAACCTTATTCCGGAAAAAGTCACATTTCATTTGTTGACATGGTTTCCGTGCGAAAACCATGTTGGGTAGTTATGCACGTCGGGTCATCCTCGGCTTTCTACCACAGATTTTCAGCTGAATCTGCAACTAATGTTTCAGACGAGCATAGCCTAAGGTACGGTCCCATGTAGCGTCGTCCACAAACTACGTCCGCATGTGGTTTTACCCGCAAAATCACATGTAGCTATGTTTTGCAGATGCCGCTACATGGGACCGAACCCTTAAAGAGGCTCTGTCACCAGATTTTGCAACCCCTATCTGCTATTGCAGCAGATCGGCGCTGCAATGTAGATTACAGTAACGTTTTTATTTTTAAAAAACGAGCATTTTTGGCCAAGTTATGACCATTTTCGTATTTATGCAAATGAGGCTTGCAAAAGTACAACTGGGCGTGTTTAAAGTAAAAGTACAACTGGGCGTGTATTATGTGCGTACATCGGGGCGTGTTTACTACTTTTACTAGCTGGGCGTTGTGTATTGAAGTATCATCCACTTCTCTTCACAACGCCCAGCTTCTGGCAGTGCAGACACAGCCGTGTTCTCCAGAGATCACGCTGTGTCGTCACTCACAGGTCCTGCATCGTGTCAGACGAGCGAGGACACATCGGCACCAGAGGCTACAGATGATTCTGCAGCAGCATCGACGTTTGCAGGTAAATTGATGTAGCTACTTACCTGCAAATGCTGATGCTGCTGCAGAATCAACTGAAGCCTCTGGTGCCGACACGATGCAGGACCTGTGAGCGACGTCACAGATCTGCACTGCCAGAAGCTGGGCGTTCTGAAGAGAAGTGGATGATACTTCTCATCAGAAAGCCCAGCTAGTAAAAGTAGTAAAAACGCCCCGATGTACACACATAATACACGCCCAGTTGTACTTTTACTTTTCAACACGCCCAGTTGTACTTTTGCAAGCCTCATTTGCATAAATACAAAAATGGTCATAACTTGGCCAAAAATGCTCGTTTTTTAAAAATAAAAACGTTACTGTAATCTACATTGCAGCGCCTATATGCTGCAATAGCAGATAGGGGTTGCAAAATCTGGTGACAGAGCCTCTTTAAGCATTTGTTTTTCAAACTGTGAGGCATCTTCCTGTTGTTGGTGAGGAATCCTCCAGTTGGTGGTGAAGTGCGCCTTGGTATGCAATTTTGGTATGCTAATTTATCCTGCAGAACTGGCCATTCTCCAGCTGCAGCAATCTCTAATTTAGCAACATATATGGGCAGTTACGTCACTGGGGCTACCCCAGGGAAGCTCCAGTGACGTTGCTTCCTCAGGTGAAGATTAGGAACTGGGGACTCCGGCTGCTTCAAAGATATTGAAGGAGGGATAGTCAGTTGAAGGGGGGATAGTCGGGCCAGCTTTTGACCCTGCCTGCGCACGTGGCACTTTCAAGGGCAGCACAGGGGACAGGATGATGGAGGGTACTGGAATTCTGTGACCTGATACAAAGCAGATTTGACACAGATTATGTATTAGATCCAAAAGAGGAGACACCTTTAAAGAGGATCTGTCACTCCTTTTTTAAATCCCTATCTCCTACCTAATCTAATAGGTGCTATGATTCTGATAACTACAGTGTAATCTTTTTTCAAAAACGTTTATTATTTGCAAAGTTATGAGCATTTTTCTAAATATGCTAATTTGGCTATACTTGCCAAATAGGAGGTCACTCTGGGTGGTGTAATGTTTTCTGTATGACGCTGTCCAGGGGCGTAGCTAAAGGCTCATGGGCCCCGATGCAAAAATTCTTACTGCCCCCCCCCCCCCCCGCAAACTTCTCATGGCCGACGGTCCGCAGCTTTCAGCTGCATCCCTGGGTCTCCTAAGTGACCCAACAATGCAGCACTAGCAGCCGGGGGCGTCACTAAGGCTGGGTTCACACACCCTATTTACGGACGTAATTCGGGCGTTTTAGCATTGAATTACGTCCGAAAATGCCGCTCAAAAGCGTTGGCAAACATCTGCCCATTCATTTGAATGGGTCTTATGATGTTCTGTGCCGACGGTCATTTTTTTTTACGCGCCGCTGTCAAAAGGCGGCGCGTAAAAAAGACGCCCACGTCAAAGAAGTGCATGTCACTTCTTCAGACGTAAATGGAGCAGTTTTCCATGGACTCCATAGAAAAACAGCTCCAATTACGTCCGTAATGGATGCTTCGAAAGACGCCTGCACTTGCCATTACGGCTGAAATTACGGTGCAGTTTTCTCCTGAAAACAGCACCGTAATTTCAGCCGTAACGGACACTGCCGTGTGAACATACCCTTAGGGCTTAAAATGTCAGGGGAAATAGCCCTAATACATATGTGTCCACCCAAAAAAAAGTGTGTATATGAGACAGCATAGCATATCTATAGCACTACGACCCTATAAACTATGTATAGGATTAGATACAGTGGCTCAGCAGA
Source organism: Rhinoderma darwinii (assembly GCF_050947455.1). Taxonomy (NCBI): domain Eukaryota; kingdom Metazoa; phylum Chordata; class Amphibia; order Anura; family Rhinodermatidae; genus Rhinoderma; species Rhinoderma darwinii. The sequence goes on along the minus strand of NC_134691.1, from coordinate 156,422,946 downwards.
CAGTATCACACATGATAGGATTAGATACAGTGGCTCAGCAGACAGTATCACACATGATAGGATTAAATACAGCGGCTCAGCAGACAGTATCACACATGATAGGATTAGATACAGTGGCTCAGAAGGCAGTATCACACATGATAGGATTAGATACAGTGGCCCAGCAGACAGTATCACACATGATATGATTAGATACAGTGGCTCAGCAGACAGTACCACACATGATAGGATTAGATACAGTGGCTCAGCAGACAGTATCACACATGATCGGATTAGATATAGGGCCCAGCAGACAGTATCACACAAGATATGATTAGATACAGGGCCCAGCAGACAGTATCACACATGATTGGATTAGATACACAGCTCAGCAGACAGTATCACACATGATTGGATTAGATACAGGGCCCAGCTCGCTGACATTGCGTCTCCAGCGCTGGACCCAGGATAGGTAAGAATAATAATTTTGCTTCTTTATGTGTTACTGATTATTTTTGTGTGTTTGTGTTTTTTTACAGGTTCGGTTGTTGGACTTCGGATACGAGGACTTCAATGACGGCGTTTTTTTTATTCTCAATAAAATGGTTAATGAGGGTTGTGTTTTTTTATTTCAATAAAATATTTTTTCTATGTGCTTGTATCTTTTTAAACTTTATTATCACCGCCTTAGTAATGGCCGCTGGCTGATTGACAACCTCCATTACTAAGGCGAGGCTTAATGTTAGCCGATGCAGAGGCTACACTAACCCCCATTATTACCCCGGTACCCACCGCCACCAGGAGTACTGGGGAGAGCTGGGTACGAACCAGTACCCGTCCATCTGTAGTGACGGGCAGGCACCGGGGCGGCCGCAGGCTGGTAGTATTAGGCTGGGGAAGGCCAAAAACAGTGGCCCTTCCCACCCTGGTAATGCTGCTGCTGCGTTGTATCTGGCTGGTTATGAAAATTGGGGGGGGACCCCACATCGTTCTTTCCTTTTTTTTTTTTTTTTTTAAATGACGTGGGGTCCCCCCCATTTTTCATAACCAGCCAGATACAATAAAGCAGCAGCAGCCTAGCATCACCAGGGTAGGAAGGGCCACTGTTTTTGGCCTTTCCCCTCCTGATAATACCAGCCTGCGGCCACCCCAGTGGCCGACCATCACTACAGATGGTCAGGTACTGGATGGTACCCGGCTCTTCCCAGCACCCCTGGTGGCGGTGGGTACCGGGGTAATAATGGGGGTTAGTGTTAGCCTCTGCATCGGCTAACACTAAGCCCCGCCTTAGCAATGGATGCTGTCAATCAGCCGGCGACCATTACTAAGGCGGTAGTAATATAGTTTAAAAAAAAACACAAAGACATAGAAAAAATATTTTATTGAAATAAAAAAAAAAACACACAGCCCTCGTTAACCATTTTATTAATAATTTATAATAAAAAAAAAGCTGTCATCGAAGTAGTCCTGGGATCCGACGTAGTCCAACGACTAGTCCCGCCGCGGCCGAAGGGGAAGGTAAGGTTAGCCCTGACTGGCGGGGTCCGACTCCCGGGACCCGCCAATCAGCTGTTTTGAAGGGGCCGCAGCACTCGTACGAGAGCTGCTCCCCTTCATTCCTGTCACTTCATTCCGGTCACACTGTGAATCGGTGTCGGCGATTCACAGTGTGGGCGAGTAGTGAAATGAAGGGGAAGCAGCTCTCGTACGAGTGCTGCGGCCCCTTCAAAACAGCTGATTTGCGGGTCCCGAGAGACACATCAGCTATTGATGGCCTATCCTGAGGATAGGCCATCAATGTTTAGGGACTGTACAACCCCTAAGCCTACGATGTAGCAGGCTTAGGGGGCCCATGAGACAGGATCACAGATTGTGTGATCCTGTCTGCTGGGCCCTGTATCTAAGCCAATCACATGGTACGCTTAGATACATGGCCCATGCGTGATCCTGTCTGCTGGGCCCTGTATCTAAGCCAATCACATGGTAGGCTTAGATACATGGCACATGCGTGATCCTGTCTGCTGGGCCCTGTATCTAAGCCAATCACATGGTAGGCTTAGATACATGGCCCATGTGTGATCCTCTCTGATGGGCCCTGTATATAAGCCTACCATACTGTAGGTTTAGATACAGGGCCCCAGCACACAGTAATCTTATACTGTATAAGATTACTGTCTGCTGGGCCCTGTATCTAAGCCTACGTTGTGGTAGGCTTAGATACAGGGTCCCACAGACAGTATCACACATGCGCCCTGTATCTAAGCCTACCATGTGATTGGCTTAGATACAGGGCCCAGCAGACAGGATCACGCATGGGCCATGTATCTAAGCCTACCATGTGATTGGCTTAGATACAGGGCCCAGCAGACAGGATCACGCATGGGCCATGTATCTAAGCGTACCATGTGATTGGCTTAGATACAGGGCCCAGCAGACAGGATCACACAATCTCATCGTAGGCTTAGGGGTTGTACAGTCCCTAAACATTGATGGCCTATCCTCAGGATAGGCCATCAATAGCTGATGTGTCTCTCGGGACCCGCAAATCAGCTGTTTTGAAGGGGCCGCAGCACTCGTACGAGAGCTGCTTCCCCTTCATTTCACTACTCGCCCACACTGTGAATCTCCGACACCGATTCACAGTGTGACCGGAATGAAGTGACAGGAATGAAGGGGAGCAGCTCTCGTACGAGTGCTGCGGCCCCTTCAAAACAGCTGATTGGCGGGTCCCGGGAGTCGGACCCCGCCAGTCAGGGCTAACCTTACCTTCCCCTTCGGCCGCGGCGGGAGTTCTGTCGTCTCGATACTGTGCGCGGCGCATAGCGCTGTGACGTCATGCGCTGCGCACAGCGCTTGACGTCAGGACCTCCGCAGCGATCCGGAACCAGGAAGGTAAGTAAAGTATGTTACTATAGTAACAGGGGCCCGCGGCCCGAGTTACTATAGTAACTTTTTGTTGATGTGGTGCGGGGGGCCGTGGGCCCCCTGGCTTCGGGGCCTGGTCGCAATTGCGACCGCTGCGACCCCTATAGCTACGCCAGTGACGCTGTCCAATCAGCATACAGCTTCTCCCCCTTCCCTGCCCAGCAACAAAGCCTGATCATATAGTACACAGCTTCCATTCCCGACTGTTTTTTCAACTGGTGATATCAACTGGTTGTTTCACATCTAGAACTGCGATTCTGGTGTCATATGAAAGATTATCTTTCATATGCCACCAGAACCGCTGTTCTAGGTGGTCCACAGCCCGAGATATGGCTATTTAAAGTGATCCTCCTTCCCTCCAGCCTCAGTCTCTCACACTGTGTGAAGCAGCTTCATGCTGATAGGACAGCGTCAGAGGCTGTTTACGTCCATTTGTCGAGCATAGGCTTATTTACATATTTAGAAAAAAAACTCAGAACTTTTAAAATAATAAACATTTTGGGACACAATTTTCACTAGCATTATCAGTGTGACAGCGCCTACTAGATTAGCTAGGGGATTGGGCATTACTAAACTAGTGACAGAGCCTCTTTAAGGCCTTCCTTTATATACTGTATATTTCTTTCGTTTAGGTTCTGGTTTTGGCTTAAAAAATACATGCAAAATCTGCATCAAATCTGCCTCGTGTGAAGGGTGCAGTTTACGCAGCAGAAAGGCAGTAAGAAACGTTGGAAATTCGTAGGTGCACATATTCTTGCAATAATCAAGGTTTAACAATAAATCTGTAGGTAAAATCGCTGGAGAAAAAAAGCAGCGTCTCCGCAGCAATATGCGCATAAAAAGTTCACCATTTGCTGCGTATTTCTGTGACCGATTTCTGAGCATTTTTTTGTTTGTTTCCGCTGCAGATATTCTGTTGCAGAAATTCCGCACCGTATCCTGTGTGTGGGAACATACCCTTAGGCCCGCTGCACACACAGCAGATTTTGTTGTAGAAATTTTTGCGACTAAAAATACGTTCCATTCACCTGAATGGGGTTTTTCCTAGAGCTGTCGTGATTTCATAAGGAGCTTCTGGTTCCACGATATTGCAATAAAATCAATTGTCTGTGTGTTAAATATTAGTAATGGGGGATTGTTATACAATACCTTTTATATACGATTTTTTTTATTTAACAAGTTTTATTACTGGTTCGTTGAGTAAGGCCAGGGCTACACCTCGACTTTTTGTAGTGCTACTGATTGATTTTAACTATTCAGCTACAGCTAAAGTCCAAATGAATACATTGAGTTGCATGCACTCTTGGACTGCACCTGTCACTCAAGAGTTAAAATCAATCAGTAGCGCTACAGAAGCCTCTGGAACAGACAGCGGGTTCGACTACAGAGCTAAAGTGTCCAAGCTGTGTATACTTTGACTGTATCAGTTCATTCCCTGATAACGCTCTGTAGAGTCCTTAATAAGATCTCACCCGATTCATTGTGACATGCCAGGCAGGTTTGTCATCTTGAATCACTTTGCCCAGCCAGAGCATCAAGAGTCCTAAGCTTGGCAGCCTCGGGCAAGCCCACTCAGCACTGGGACAAACAAAATGACTTTTTGCTAGCAATGTACTTGATATCTGGAGTAACATTTTTCTAAAACTGTGTTACAAATAGCTCTTCTCTAAGGGCTTTTCCAAACATTATAAAGTTCTACTCATATCACTGTTGAACATATAAATTATGCTATAACTTGACATCTTTCTTTTCACCAGAGGGTAAAATATTAAAAACTGTTATTCCTTTATGATTTATTGTTTTGTTACCCACTTTTTATCATCCTTACCTATAAATTCAACTAATGTCGTGTCTGTTTCGTTATACAGTTCATGGAAAGTAATCCTTGTGATATCAAAATTATGTTTGTGCTCTGCTGTCATATAAAATGTAATAATATCAAAATAAAAGTGTCATAGATTACACTATGGCCTGATTCGCACGAGCGCACGCAAAAAACGCGGCGTTTTGCGTGCGCAAAAGGCACTTAACAGCTCCGTGGTGGTGCTTTTCTGTTTTCATTCATAGTTTTACAGCTGTTGCGCGAATCACGCGCGTCCCACGGAAGTGCTTCCGTGTGGTGCGCGTGATTTTCACGCACCTATTGACTTCAATAGGTGCGTGATGCGCGAAATACGCACAAAGATCGGACACGTCGTGACCTTTTCGCAGCGGACTCACGCTGCGTAAAAATCACGCAACTGTCTGTACTGCCCCATAGACTAGGTCCGTGCGACGCACGTTTACTGTAAAAGCAGTGAGATTATGGAACTCTCTGCCACAGGATGTTGTGATGGTTGATTCACTAAATAAGTTCAGGAGGGGCCTGGATGTCTTTTTGAAAGCTATAATATTACAAATTATTTTTTACTAGATTCTGGAGATGGGACGTTGATCCTGGGATTTAATCTGATCACCTTATTTCAAGTCGAAAAGGAATTTTTCCCCTTATTATGAGGCAGTGTCTCGTTGGCTTCGTGGACCCACTGGGCCGTACCACCTTGACGGTATGGCAGCTGGCCAACAGGGCGCAGGTCACAGTCTATAGTTCGTACAGTGTACCTGTGGCAGCTCGGACAGTAGCAGGGCAGGCTCGGCTGGCAGCAGACAGACGTCAGGCGTGGTGTAGCAGGACAGACATGGAATAAAGCACAGCACGACTATAGCTCAGCACGGCACTTGACCAGGATAGCACGGGATACAGGATACAGGTACGGGGAACGCTGGGAACTGGAAAACACTAGGAGACCATTTGCATAGACAAACTTTGGGTATGACAACAACGCTCAGCCATGTGAGAAAGGGGCTGGGCCCTTCTTATAGTCCAGGGTACTCATGGGCTCACGCTACGGGACCCAGCCGAGGTAAGCGGAAGTGAGCGCTGACATCTCCTGAGAAGGAGACTGGGGCCTGCGCTCACACACCCATGGCTGCGGCCGTCAGGAGGTGAGTGAACCTGACGGCCCGCGGCCATGGCCATGACAGGCATCTGCCTCATAGGGGATTTTGCCTTTTTCTGGATGAACACAGTATTATTATAAGTTGGATTTGATGGACATTTTCAACTATGTAACTATTAGTTGTAAGTTTTTTGAAAAGGTCTCCACTCACAAACTCAACTTAAAGATGTGAAACTATTCACCATAAAATTACTAGTGCATATTTGTATCTTTTCCATGTCAACATGTAAGGATACATGAGTCCACCTTTCTCTTGGGACTGCTATATGCACACCTCTATATCAAGCTTAGATAATTGTGTCTACTTCAGTATTTGCAGCTTGAGAAATCCTATTATGAAAGTATCTTTCACAAATGTTCAGTCTTATGCCTCATTTACACGAGCGTGTGCGTTTTGCGCGCGTTGGCATTGCATTTTGACTGCGTATACGCAGCGTTGTTGCGTTTTAAACGCGCGCACGACTAGCGTTTGCCACGCACGTCAAAAACGCAGAGGGGATTCATGGCAAGCCAGCCTCCAAATAGGCCAGCTGGCCCAACCCCTGCTTGCTAGGAGAAGCAGGTTTAGCACCTTAATCTCCGCCTCTGCCGAGCTCGTCAATGTGTGGAATGTGCCTTTGGCATTATGTCGAACAGGTGGCGTGTATTTCTGACGACAATGCAATTGTCCATGCAGAATGTGACACGTGTTATAGAATTGTGTGTCGGGCTGCATAACTTCTGCCGAATTAATGATGCTACCTTTGATGCAGAATATATCCTTACACATGCATGCAGCAGCCACACTGTCCCGGTTATTCCTCTCGGCCGATCTCTCTCATCCGGCCTTCGCGTGAGGGATACTTCGGCTGCATATTTTGAGTGTCGATCAGGAGCCGCACCGTGGGTGCGTGATGACCTTTGACGGGTTCTCGGTTGTTTGGCGGCTTCACTACACACGTCACATGTGGCCTGGATTTTTTCTATTTTTAGGGGTTTGTGTTGGGTTAGGGACTTCCAAAACAAGAGGAGCCTTGACGCGGGTTGCGAGCTTACATCTGTCGGGTTTTGAGCAGGACTTGTGAAAGTTGGCAACCTTCTTTCTGGAGATAGAATGATGTGTGGCCTAAAGTTAGGAAAGTCCAATTGCAAGTGTACTTAGTTTGCTTCGGGGGCCCATGACAGCACCTAAACGTTCGCACCTCTTGCAAACCATGTCAAACCCTGAGAGATTAACTAAAACCTCATATCACGTGTGTATGCATTGGGCCCAAAGGCCAGAAGTGTGAGAGGGTATAGCCAAAGGAAATGTGGCACAAACATTGTGTTGAGGGGTATCAATGAAAAACAACACGAAATCTAACCAATCAACATCCATTCTTTTAATAGTGTGTTTTGCAAAGACACAAACATTTTGCATAACCAAAAAAAACACCAACATGGTGTATAATATACATCAAAAAGACAGAACACGGCGAGTTGCCATCCCTGCAGCCAAAACAACTATGGCGTCAAAATATAAGTCCTCCAACACACTCAAAGGTGTTGGTACTGATGGCCCGGGACGAATATGCCGGCATTTCAGCACCACTATGCTGGACCTGGAGCTGTGGAGGTTGTTCCTCGCCAGCATAGTGGTGCTGATGTTGCCCCTGGTATGTTGGGGCAGGGAAGTGGGGAGCCATAGGGCGCATATAGGGATGCGGACGTGGCATCTGGGGTGCTGGATAGAATGGGCCCGGCATCTGGGGCGTGGTGGCCGGCATGGCTGAACTGCGCCACTGCTCAATGGCCGTGAAGCACTGGTTGGGATTGTGGGGCGGTCTGGAGGCGTCGATCAACGTTACGATCGACGCTTGCAGACGGCCCATACAGTCCATGGGGACCAGCCGGAGTAGGGGAACGATGCTGCGCCCAAAGGCATCGTTCCCGTCCTCATCTGCGGCTCGCCTCAGATATTCCAGGACCCGGGCATCGACTTGCCCAGCTGCAGAGGTCTGTTGAGCACGGGGCCGGCGAGTGCGGGCACGCACGGGGCGCTCCTCAGCCGGAGAGGCGACGGCCCGTGCAGACTGGCCAGGGGCGGGGTCCAGGGGTGTCGGCTCGGGGCTAGGGGGCAGGACATGGGCAGCAGGAGGTTCCGGCAGAGACTCTCCAGCGTCCGTCTCCTTTGTCGTATCCTCCAAATTGTCGGTGGTTCTATAATAAGAAAATTACGTTAGAACAGAATATAGAACAATGCCCACAACAACACATGCAAAAGCAGAATCTCTTACGTGCGCATCTCCATTATGTCCTTCAGGAACATCAGCTGTTTCGTGTACATATAAGGGTGCTTTACGAGATCCGCCATCTCCGCTGCGTCCCTTTTCCCCCATTTCACGGCGGAATTGGTCACGGCAGCTCCGCCACCGTGTTTTGATGTCTTGGACTGTTGGAGTAAAAACAAATATCACGACATAAGAACTATGCCCTCTCACTTAAATGAGGGGCCCTGCACTGCCAATTACGTGGTACACGGTGATGCGCCTGCTCCACAAAAGGTCATCGGGCAAATGCGCGGAAGACACATACAGGGCCCCAGTTCTTCAATAGGGATGACATTGCATTGACAGAAAAAGCATGGTACTCACCCAACCGACTGCGGTCCCAGGTTCGGCCTCTCTCCCACTCCTGGCCAAAAAGCTCCCTAGCAACCTCCTCCCAGGCGTCCTCCTTGACCGTGCGGTCGTAGTACGCCTCCGCGCGAGTGTCCCAAATTGCATTATGGCCCTGGACCAGGGCGATGAGGCGCTCCACGTCCATCCCACGCGGCATGGCAGCAGATGATAGTGGAAGCTAACTTCTGTCTCCAGTCAATAGCCTTGCCCACTCGCAGTCAAAAACGCAAGCACTTCCTGGTTTTTGTTTGCTTTGGCCAGCTTTATAGACTCTTTTTCATGGACATAACAAGTGATGCATGATTTTTGCGCATGCAACGCAGGAGCGTCCGTGTGTCATGCGTGGTTTTCACGCACCCATTGACTTCAATGGGTGCGTGATGCGCGAAAAACGCACGATTATAGAACATGTCGTGTGTTTTACGCCACTCACTCGCGCAGCGCAAAATTCACGCATCATCTGCACTGCCCCATAGAGTAATATAGGTGTGTACGACACGCGTGAAAAGCACGCGCGTCGCACGAGCGTATATTACGCTCGTGTAAATGAGGCCTTAGGGTCAGTTCACACGTAGCGTAAACACTGCTGATTTAATTGCAGAAAATCTGCAGCATAATACAGCAGCAGCAGAGTGGATTAGATTTGAATAAATCTCATCCGCACACTGCATAAATGCTGAGCGGAAGAAACGCTCATAAATTGACCTGCAGTGTGATTTCTTTAGTCCACAAAATGTCAATTGTATTTGCGTAAACGCTGCTTATTTTTTGCGAGATTTCCCCATTGAATTCAATGGGGAGGTAAGTCCTTTAGCAGCCATCTTTCCTGGGATGCTGTTAACAGCATTTAGAGATATGCTTTACAGCAGCGACATGGCCCAGAGGAACCTGTGAATACGAGGGGACCCATTGACTTCTATGGGAGAGTTTTCTAGGCATGCTCTGTGGCCTGTGCAGAGGTCATTGTGCAGGAAGGGATAGGAGTGGAGCTGTGTCCATCACCTATTCTCATTGGTGGAACTTATGTTATCTATATATAGCTGTTACCTATCATTGTAATCCTGCCTGTGATGATGAGATGACTGCTGAGAAGTGATCTCTACAGAACAGGAAGTGTCAATCTATTATGGGGCTCAGTGGCCAGAGTGACAACTGCAAGATTTTAGTATTATTTGTTAATATAGATAATGACATTAAAAAAATCAATGTGGTAGTCAGGTTATCTTTTTATCATTAAAGGCTAAACTGAAAACTTTGATACATTTTGATGGTGCAACATTGTTACTCTGATATATAAACAAAAGGACAAGAAGTGATAGACTATTGAAAATAGAAAAAAAAACTACATTTTATTATATAGCAAAAAACTAGGAAATATAAAATATACAGGAGATCCTGACAAGATTAACTGTATAAAGGCTACACAGAAACAGTGTTAAAACAACACCACATAATCTAAAAGCAAGTTTACAATCACGTGTGATACAGATACACTGGTATAGTATCATAACGTCGACAATATGTCTGCTAAACAAACAACCATGATTGTGCACATATATTGCATTAAAATAGGTGGAGATAGCTCCAAGGAGGAACGAGGTATAAGGTGAAGTCACCTAGATATCGTAATGCAAGGCAAAAGACCCTCATCTTTAAAAATGCTGGGTCATGGGAAACAAGAGCCCCGAGTTAAGGAGAATAAGCCCCAAGTTCACAGTTTATAAACACCTTTGTAGTCTGTTGGAATGGACAAGTAATGCAACATGCTTTGTGATAATGTCATTATGACATTGTCATTAAATTTCAGCTGATTCTTTAGACTAATGAATAAGAACTAAAGATTTCCTGTAGAGGTTACTTTAAAGAAGCTCTGTCACCAGATTTTACAACCCCTATCTGCTATTGCAGCAGATCGGCGCTGCAATGTAGATTACAGTAACGTTTTTATTTTTAAAAAACGAGCATTTTTGGCCAAGTTATGACCATTTTTGTATTTATGCAAATGAGGCTTGCAAAAGTCCAAGTGGGTGTGTTTAAAAGTAAAAGTACAACTGGGCGTGTATTATGTGCGTACATCGGGGCGTTTTTACTACTTTTACTAGCTGGGCGTTCTGATGAGAAGTATCAGAACTTTGAGGCAGATATTCCTCTCCCTGCACGCCGATTTTCGCGGCAATTATCGTGCCGTTTTTCGCCCGCGGCCATTGAGCGCCGCGGGCATAAAACAGCGAGAAATACGCTTTCTCTGCCTCCCATTAAAGTCAATGGGAGGTCAGAGGCGGAAGCGCCCGAAGATAGGGCATGTCGCTTCTTTTTCCCGCGAGGCAGTTTTACTGCTCGCGGGAAAAAGACGCCGACGCCTCCCATTGAAATCAATGGGAGGCGTTCTCGGGCCGTTTTTGCCGAGTTTTGCGACGCGGTTTCCGCGTCAAAAATCTCTGCAAAATACCCCGTGTGAACATAGCCTTAAAGAAGCTTCATCTTCAGCTTCAAAAACGCCTGTAAATCAGAGGCTGTTCTCTCTGAAAACAGCTACGTATTTTCAGACGTTTTTTGCTAAGCGTGTGAACATACCCTTAGACTCCACCCAATAGCTCAGAGAAAACTGAGAGAGAGCATGCAGAGGGGAAAACTGCTAAAAATTACATATAAAAGTCATAAAATGGCCAGAAATAGTGTTATTCATCCTGTACACACATATGATAGCTTATTCTAATTTTATCATGTAACTATGGAATTTGAAGCTTTGTGTTAGAAAAATGGAGCTCCAACTAATATAAAATATTAATCAGTACATAATTTCGGACCAATTTAGATACTCAGTCACTCCTTGTCGTAAGGTATCTAGATGAGTACATTATATCTCTTGATGCGTGACGCGAGGACGTTCTGTAGCTTCTTTTCATTATTCAAAAATTACACGTTGACTCTTCAAAGACACGGTCTAAGCTGTAGTTGTGCTAAAAATGAGTGCAATGTATTCAATACAAAAAAAGCTGTGCATCTGCAAATGTTATTTTAGCTGTTTGGCAGTCTCACCTGAGCTAAGATCGAGCAGCAGTAAGTTCTTTTCATGGGATCAGCTTAGGCAGTGCTGCTGTTAAAGGGGTATTCTCATTTAGGCAATCTTCCTTTCAAAGCTCCTTTTGGAAGCGGTCTGGTAAAGAAACAAGCTGTCAATGACAGATTGGCATTGCAGGGTACTGGCAGGGGCCAGAGATAATGCCTATCTGTACACTTTATAGACTTTTAATACATCCCTCACTACAGACTGGTTACAGCAACATGCTGTTGTTCTATGGATATGAAGATTGGTGATGCAATTACTTGTGTTTCTTTGGATATGTTTTAGCCCACCTAGGACTGCATTTCCTCTAAATTCAGCCATGCATATAAGATAGCTTTGTTTTGTTCCCAAGCTATCTCCCCCGACTCCCCCATAAACATGCATATTTAGATCAGCCAATTGTGCATGTTTTTGGTATAGAGAGAGGAGCATAAGATGCAGCCAGGCATTCCCGATCCTGGTTTTCAATGACATGAGACGTCAGAGGATAGTCTGGCTACATCCATACACATTAGATAGTTGTCAGATCCACCAACAATAATCTAATATGTATGGCCATCTTAAAGTGTATTTGTCACCAACTTTTGTATTCAGTATTAGTTTATAGTATATCCTCTTTTGGGCATTCCGGTAAATTATATACTTTGCTATTTTAGTGTTTATTTGTGCCATTGTTCAGTAACATTCAATTTGAAGTGAATAAGTCTAAAATGTCAGCTTGTGCCTGAATGAGTCTAAAAACTGGCTCTACAGTGAGGACTCTGACCAATAAGAATAAGCTGCCCATCTGACCAGATTTACAACTGTTTCACAACAATCATTACCTTGCTGGTCACTCAAACAAACAGAACACTTCAGAACCGTCCTCCTAATTTACTGGAATAAGGATTCAGATTTTTCCCTGTCTTACAGGTCAGGCAGAAAATTTCTGGAACTTTCCTTACGGGGACCCATCTCCATTTGTCTGCACTAAATCTCACATCTCTCCTTATAATATTAAATTTAGAAGCTATAATATGTGGAAGTCCTCTTTAAGGTGGCCATATACATGCCCTATCCTTTGTTAACCTGGAAGATAAAGGCGTATCCTCCTCTCCATATACCAGTCGATATTAAAATGTTGAGATATCCACCATTTGTTGGTGAGGCGCAGCCAGCTAGGCAGTTTTGATCGAATTGATCATATTCTGCACAAGCCTCTCTCTGGCTGCCCCAATCTCTGGTCTAGCAACATATTTGACTCATTTTCTGCTTTTTAAAATTTTATACAAGGTTCAGGAGACAAATTAAACATACATTGAGATATATTTTTCATTTTAAACACACAAAACAAAGCGGACAAACACTAGTAATTGCGCAACCCAATGAGTAAAAAAACAAAATATTTATTATTTCATTATACCGCAAAAACACACAATTAAAACATCATATATGGTAGTACCAAGGCCCGGTCCAATGTCCGCTGCAGAAAATAGCAGGTAAAAAAAATGCCCATGCTTACCCGTAGTGACTCATCCCTCTGACGTCCTGATGCAGCAGTCACATGGGATGAAACGTCATCACTGGAGGCTGGGCTGGACGCAGGAGCAGAGAGATCTGGTTACGTATAGATTTTTTTTTCTGAATTGTGATTTTTGCAGCGGAATTGCAGCTTTTCGGTCGCAAAAATGGCAACATCTGCTATTTGTTGCGGGTTTTACCGCCCCATTGAATTCAATGGGGAAAACCCGCCACAGAAAACTAGTGACGTTTTTTCGGCAGATTTTTAACGCAACGCGTGGATGAGATTTGTACAAATCTCATCCACTTTGCTGCTACTCCATTACACTGTGGATTTTCTGCAATAAAATCTGTTGCGGAATATCCGCCATATTTACGATATGTGTGGACTTATGACGTTATAGAGATTTCTAAGGAAATTGATCATAGTCATAAAACCAGAATATCCAACTAATGCTGCACACTATATACCAGGGGTTTTAAACACGCGGCCCCTGAGGCTGTCATCTGCTATCGTGAAGCATCGAAGCTCCCTCGGGAGAGGGGACAGCATGCCGAAGGAGGAGGTGCTCCTTCATGACGGCGCTCCTTCATATATGGGCAGTGACTTCAGGGGCTCCTCCAGCAGCACTCTGGCTGGGGATTCCACTTCTAGAGGGAGCCCCAGTGGAGCTATCCGTAGGGGGTGTGCGGCACTATCTGTAGGGTGTGTGTGGGGCATATCTATAGTGTGTGTGTGTCACTATCTATACGGGGTGTGTGTGGGCTGTGTGGCACTATCTACAGAGGGCATTGTGGCATTATCTACAAAGTGGTGTGTGGCACTATCTACAGTGGGCATTGTGGCATTATGTACAGGCTCTGTGGGGCTTCCCAATCTTGACATTCTTGTGTCTGCCAAACGCTGCCAACTGAACCCAATGTAGTATTGTTATAGTAATGTAGTATTGTTGTAGTAATGTAGTATTATTATAGTAATGTAGTATTGTTATAGTAATGTAGTATTGGTATAGTAATTTAGTATTGTTATAGTAATGTAGTATTATTGTAGTAATGTAGTATTTTTATAGTAATGTAGTATTATAGTAATGTAGTATTTATTATTATAGTAATGTAGTATTGTTATAGTAATGTAGTATTATTATAATAATGTAGTATTGTTATAGTAATGTAGTATTATTATAGTAATGTAGTATTGTTATAGTGATGTAGTATTATTATAGTAATGTAGTATTATTATAGTAATGTAATGTAGTATTATTATAGTAATGTAGTATTGTTATAGTAATGTAATATTATAGTAATGTAATGTAGTATTATTATAGTAGTAATGTAGTATTGTTATAGTAATGTAGTATTATAGTAATGTAGTATTGTTATGGTAATGTAGTATTATTATAGTAATGTAGTATTATAGTAATGTAGTATTGTTATAGTGATGTAGTATTATCATAGTAATGTAGTATTATTGTAATGTAGCATTGTTATAGTAATGTAGTATTATAGTAATGTAGTATTATTATAGTAATGTAGTATTGTTATAGTAATGTAGGCACTATCTACAGAGGGCATTGTGGCATTATGTACAGGCTCTGTGGGGCTTCCCAATCTTGACATTCTTGTGTCTGCCAAATGCTGCCAACTGAACCCAATGTGGTATTGTTATAGTAATATAGTATTGTTGTAGTAATGTAGTATTTTTATAGTAATGTAGTATTGTTATAGTAATGTAGTATTATTATAGTAATATAGTATTGTTATAGTAATGTACAGGGTGGGCCATTTATATGGATACACCTAAATAAAATGGGAATGGTTGGTGATATTAACTTCCTGTTTGTGGCACATTAGTATATGGGAGGTGGGAAAATTTTCAAGCTGGGTGTTGACCATGGCGGCCATTTTGAAGTCGGCCATTTTGTATCCAACTTTAGTTTTTTCAATGGGAAGAGGGTCATGATAGCAACACTGCAGAAGAAATGCTAGCACAGGCTTCCAGTATCCGTAGTTTCAGTTGCTGCACATCTCGTATCTTCACAGCATAGACAATTCCCTTCAGATGACCCCAAAGATAAAAGTCTAAGGGGGTCAGATCGGGAGGCATTTTTTCTGCGGTGTTGCTATCAGTGTGTGAAGAGTGGGAGAAGAGGGTTGCATTGACAATCCAACACAATGGGCAGCACTTTGAACACATTTTATAAGTGGTCAGAAACTTGTGAATAACTCATGAAAGAATAAAGTAACGTTAAAACCAAGCACACCATTATTTTTCTTGTGAAATTCTCGATAAGTTTGATGTGTCACATGACCCTCTTCCCATTGAAAAAACTAAAGTTGGATACAAAATGTCCGACTTCAAAATGGCCGCCATGGTCAACACCCAGCTTGAAAAGTTTCCCCCTTCCCATATACTAATGTGCCACAAACAGGAAGTTAATATCACCAACCATTCCCATTTTATTTAGGTGTATCCATATAAATGGCCCACCCTGTAGTATTATAGTAATGTAGTATTGGTATAGTAATGTAGTATTGGTATAGTAATGTAGTATTGGTATAGTAATGTAGTATTATAGTAATGTAGTATTATAGTAATATAGTATTGTTATAGTAATGTAGTATTATTATAGTAATTTAGTATTGTTATAGTAATGTAATGTAGTATTATTATAGTAATGTAGTATTGTTATAGTAATGTAATATTATTATAGAAATGTAATGTAGTATTATTATAGTAATGTAATGTAGTATTGTTATAGTAATGTAGTATTATTATAGTAATGTAGTATTGTTATAGTAATGTAATGTAGTATTATTATAGTAATGTAGTATTGTTATAGTAATGTAATGTAGTATTATTATAGTAATGTAGTATTGTTATAGTAATGTAGTATTATTATAGTAATGTAGTATTGTTATAGTAATGTAATGTAGTATTATTATAGTAATGTAGTATTGTTATAGTAATGTAATATTATTATAGAAATGTAATGTAGTATTATTATAGTAATGTAATGTAGTATTGTTATAGTAATGTAATATTATAGTAATGTAATGTAGTATTATTATAGTAATGTAGTATTGTTATAGTAATATAGTGTTATAGTAGTTGAAATAACTAATTGATTAACAATAATTTTGTATTGTATCAAATTTAAAGTAATTTGGCCCGTCAACTTCACATTTTTTCTATGTGCGGCCCATTTACCTGGGCAAGTTTGAGACCCCTGCTGTATACTGTACTGATTGAGGTGCTAAAAGCCTATATAAAGAGTAGGATATGTTGTTTTTTTTTCTGGCCTAGGGATCACCCAAATAGGCAGCCCCGTTTTGAGATACGTTTGGATAAAAATATAAAATTTCTCTACATAAAAAAAAAAAAGCAATGAAAAAGCTTCTAACTAATCCTATAACTAATGTATACTTTGAAGTGTACCTATTGGTTTCATACTTTGTTTGCAGAAATCAGTAGTACTGGTGAAGACATGAAAACCTTGTAATATATCTTAGCCGACCTTTCCCTACCTGCAGACTCTTTGTAAATGTTCGGAAACCCTGTCAGTCTCCAAAAAAATCAGTATTATGTGAAAAATGAATTACTAGACGGGGAGGAGAGGGATGCAGCTGCAGCCTGTGTGTGAGATTACATTCTGCGAGAGAGAATGGGGGAGTAGCATGGGGGACACACCTGATTGGCTCATAGCACACCGCACAGCTCTTACGTCACACCAGGAGGGCCGGCCCACTCAGCAGGCATGGAAAGAGAACATGTATACAGTAACAGAAATGAGTAGTGGGAAGAAAAAAAAAGATCCAAAGTATGCAAATTCCCTAATACTGTCTTCAAACCGGAGATTGATTACTATGGTACCTGTAGCATAGAACTTGATGAAGATGTTATTAAACTTATAGTAATTCTCCAAGCCATTTTTATGTTCTTGAACTAAATCCAAGCTATCAGGATAATTACGTTTTATATTTTACTCTTATACTACATTTATAACACATATTCCGTACTGGCATTGTTCTGAATCCAAGGTTTTAACAGTAATAACCAGCCATTAATCCCTTTTACTTTATATTTGCTATTTTGATGGTTTGCAATGGATTTCTTATGCATAAATTGTATTTGTGAAGAATGATAGCGCTATGCAGCACCGTACATTAAATCTAAATTCCTCCGTTCTCCTGTCTTCCTGTACATATTTCTTATGCACATCTCTTCTTTCCTTTAACCATAAATTAGGTAGGTTAAGACATAAAAGGCAAGCTGTAAGAATTTCAGTAGGAAAATAACAGTGTTCTTACTCTGATTTCTAAATAAGAGCGTTTATCATGCGTTTTATTAGTATGTCAAGTATGTACAGGTGCACTTTTGTTAGCAGGATGTTTTTATCTTTTTATATTGACCAATAAATGTTCTGTGCTGTGACGGGATTCATTTTGGTGGGATCCATAGTTGCGGTGTCCTGGAAATATTCCTATTGTAATTTTGCAGGTGTGCAGTAATAATTTTGTATTTATGATACACATTACATATTGCTTAAGCAGCAACAACTACTGAGGAGAGAAGTCAGGCATGCTGGGTATTGCTAAATGAGAAACCATACCAGAGACTCACCTTTATTGAATACGTTGGTATCATCAAACTTTTAATGTCCTACTTCACAATAGAGTCAAAGGCGTAGTGCCAAGGTCGGTGGCAACAAGCCACTGGCACTTGAATAGAAATCAACTCTGCAGCAGACACACACATTGAAATAAGGGTTAATTACCTTACGTCAGACGTATACATCGACATTTACAGAGCCATAGCAAGGCAAAAGTGGACTACAGAATGTCATGTCCATTGCTGCGGGCCGTCAGGTTCACTCTCCCCCTGACGGCCGCAGCCATGTGTCGGCGAGCGCTGGCCCCAGTCTCCTCCTCAGGAGACGCCAGCGCTCACTTCTATTCACCTCGGCCGGATCCCGTAGGGTGCACGCGCACACTCGTTCCCGCTCTTAAAGGGGCAGCGTGCGCACTGTACTTTAATGAGTATCAGCCCATGAGTGCCCTGGACTACAAGAGGGGCCCAGCCCCTTGCTTCGATGCCTGAGCGTTGTTGTCGTACCCTAAGTTTGTCTATGCAAATGGTCTCCTAGTGTTTTCCAGTTCCCAGTGTTTCCTTTTCCTGTATCCCCTGCTATACAGGTCGAGTGCTGTGCTGAGCCAAAGTCGTGCTGTGCTGTATACCATGCCTGTACTGCTTCACCACGCCTGACGTCTACCTGCTGTCTAGTCCCAGCCGAGCCTGCCTTGCTACTGTCCGAGCTGCCACAGGTACCCTATACGAACTATAGACTGTAACCTGCGCCTTGTTGGCCAGCTGCCATACCGTCAAGGAGGTACGGCCCAGTGGGTCCACGAACCCAACGTGACAATACGCTTAGGCCAAGACCATGACGACGTCACAAAAGATGCGGGCGGATATGCTAGACCTCCAGTCTCGACAGGACCAACTCCTCCAGGCCTCGCACGTCGGCAGGAGACACAAGCTGCTGTTTCTCCGACTACACCTCCTGGCAGTGTTGATCCTCGTTTTTCTTTGCCACTTCCTGACCGCTATGTTGGAGACGCAGGTACCTGTCGTGGATTTTTGTACCAGTGCCAGATCCACTTCAGCCTGTATGCAAGGACATTTTTGTCTGATGGCACAAGGGTCGCTTTCATCATCTCTCTCCTCACTGGCAAGGCTCTTGCATGGGCGAATCCTATCTGGGAGAGACAAGGACCAGAGACCCGTGACTTCCAGGGCTCCTCCGGACTTTTCGAATGGTGTTTGAGGAGCCTGGACGAGTCTACACCAAAGAGACACTTCCGTGAGCGAGTACACCATCCACTTCCGCACCCTGGCGGGAGAACTGTTTTGGAACAATGAGGCCCTGGTGGCTACATTCTGGCATGGACTGTCGAGCTTGCCGCTCGAGATCTACCGTCTACCCTGGATGACCTCATCCTTCTGTCCGCCCGGATTGATATGCGGATCCGAGAACGCCTCCAAGACGTTCGTCGGGAGGGAGGCCTTGCTAGTCTGGTGCCTACTTTGCAGCAACCCCTGCTGTCCTCAGATGTCGATCCTCCTAAGGAGTATGTGAGGATGGACCAGTGTAAGCTATCCACCCAGGAGAAACAACGCAGACGCACTTCAGGACTCTATCTATATTGCGGCCTCGGTGGCCATATTGTGCGCCTTTGTCCCCAAAAATCCCACAGCCTAGGGTTGCTAGGAGAGACAACCTTGGATAAAAAAAGGACTTCCGTCTAGATTGTCCATACCAGTGACCATAGTGTCCGGCGAGAGAACACATCAGGTCTCTGCGTATCTGGACTCTGGATCCGCTGCTAATTTCATCTGTAGAGACCTGGTGGATCTTCTTCAATTACCCACCACGCTTCTGGAGAGGCCATTGACGGTTGCATCAGTAGATGGACTACCTCTGCCAGATAGTTGTGACCAAGCCGCTGAGGCTCCAAGTAGGGGCTCTTCACTCAGAACTTCTGTCGTTCTATGTCCTATCCAAAGCCGTTAACCCTGTGTTGCTGGGCCTGCCTTGGCTCCGACCACATGCCCCAGTCCTGGACTGGAATTCTGGAGAGGTTCTCCAGTGGGGCCCTGAGTGTCTCAGCCGATGCCTGGTGCAGATTCGTTCGGATCAGCCTTCTCTGCCTCGGTCATTGGCAGGATTGCCTGGTCGTTATGCTGCATTTTCGGACGTCTTCAGATGAGGGAGGCGGAGACACTGCCTCCACACCGGGCCTATGACTGCCCTATCGAGCTGATTCCTTGTGCATCCCTACAACGTGGTAGGGTATATCCTCTCTCCTTGCCAGAGACTCTGTCCATGTCCGACTATGTGAAAGGGAACTTGGAGAGGGGCTTCATACGGAAGTCTTCCTCCCCGGCAGGAGCCGGGTTCTTCTTCGTTGAAAAGAAGGATGGCTCTCTTCACCCTTGTATTAACTACCGAGGTCTCAACCAGATCACGGTGAAAAATAAATATCCGTTGCCACTGATCTCAGAACTGTTTGATCATATACGTGGTGCCAAGATTTTTTCCAAACTAGACCTGCGTGACGAATGGAAGACTATATTTAACGCCCGTGATGGACACTATGAATATCTAGTAATGCCCTTTAGCCTGTGTAATGCTCCCGCGATTTTCCAGGAGTTCGTTAATGACATTTTCTGTGACCTCCTCTATGTATGTGTTGTGGTCTATCTTGATGACATCTTGATTTTTTCTCGAGATCCTATAACGCATCAGAGACATGTCCGTCAAGTTTTGCTGTGGATAAGGGAGAATCGTCTGTACGCCAAGTTGGAGAAGTGCGTGTTTGAAAAAGATGCTCTACCCTTCCTGGGCTACATTGTCTCGATCGAGGTCTCGAGATGGATCCTGAAAAGGTAAAGTCTGTCCTGCAATGGCCACGCCCTCAAGGCTTGAGGGCCATACAGTGCTTTCTGGGATTCGCCAATTTTTACAGACAGTTTATTCCAAACTTCTCCTTACTGACTTTTCCTATCTCTAACCTCACTAAGAAGTTCATGAACGCCAAGGTGTGGACTCCTGAGACAGAGTCCGCATTCAATAGCCTGAAGAGTGCCTTCACTTCAGCCTCTATCCTCCAGCATCCAGCATCTCTCTACAGTTCTCGTTGGAGGTGGACGCATCCTCTGTCGGTGCTGGCGCACTGCTGTTCCAGAGAGGCTCCAAGGGCAAGTCAATGGTATGTGGATATTTTTCGAAGCTCTTCTCCTGCAGAACGCAACTACTCTATTGGGGATCGGGAGTTACTTGCCATCAAATTGGCTCTGGAGCAGTGGAGACATCTACTAGAGGGCACAGCTCATCCTATCCTGATTTTTACGGACCATAAAAACCTCACCTATCTTCAGACGGCCCAACGGCTGAACCCTCGTCAGGCCAGGTGGTCACTGTTCTTTACCAGGTTCCAGTTTGAGCTCCATTATCGCCCGGCCGACAAAAATGTGAGGGCCGATGCCTTGTCCAGGTCTTTAGAGACAGAAGACACCATGGAAATTCCACAGAACATTATTGATCCATCTTGCATTGTCTCTGTCAATCCCCTGCAAGTTGGGGACATTCCTCCACGGAGGACTTTTGTGCGCCAGGCTGACCGTGGGAGAATCCTCCGCTGGGGACACTCCTCTAGACTGGCAGGTCACGCGGGGACCCGTAAGACCCTGGATCTGATTGCTCGTCATGTCTGGTGGCCCACACTGCCCAAGGACATTATGGACTTTGTTTCTTCTTGTTCAGTATGTGCAGCCAACAAGGTCGCTCACTACAGACCTGCTGGCCTGCTCCAGCCATTGCCTGTGCCCAATGCTCCCTGGCAGCATATAGCTATGGACTTTATTACTGACCTGCCTCTCTCTGCTGAATGCAGTACTGTCTGGGTGGTGGTGGATCGATTTTCGAAGATGGCCCATTTTGTTTCTCTGACCGGTCTTCCTTCTGCTCCTCAACTGGCCAAGCTGATCATCCAACACATCTTCCGCCTGCACGGCTTGCCGCAGCATATTGTGTCTGATCGGGGGGTTCAGTTCACCTCGAAGTTCTGGAAAGCCCTCTGCGGATTCCTAGGTATGAAGTTGGACTTTTCCTCAGCCTACCTTCCTCAGTCCAGTGGTCAGGTTGGGAGGATCAATTAGATTTTGGAGAACTACTTGCGCCACTTCATCTCCAAGCAGCATGATGACTGGGTACAGTTGCTTCTGTGGGCTGAATTGTCTTACAATAATCACACCAGCGAGTCCACACAGAAGACACCGTTCTTTATTGTCTATGGCCAACACCCACGAATTCCTCTCCCAGTCCCTGATACGTCCGAGGTACCAGCTGCTGACACTGCTTTTGGGGACTTTCTGCAGATCTGGCAGCAGACTCAATCCTCCATCCTGCTGGCGGTCGACCGCATGAAGCGGAAGGCGGACACAAGGAGAAGAGAACCTCAATGCTCCTACCCATCTGAAGAAGTTTCTCTCTCGCTCTGGTCCCAAGAAGAGGGTGCGTAAGAGGGGGATACTGTTCCCAGTGGGTCCATGAACCCAACGTGACACAGACTACTAAAAGCGGACGCACACACACGCAAAATTATCTTTCGGCGCCCCACCCCATCATAAAAAAATGCCCTATAAAAAAGTATAATGCCCCTCAACAGTATAATGCCCTATATAGTGCCCCCACATGGTATAATGCCACTTTAGTGCCCCCCCATACAGTATAATAATATTTAATAGTATAATATATTATAACGCCTTCAAGGACACAGTATTTTGTGACGGCCTGTATCAAAGCAACCTGGGCTTCCATAACACCTCAGCAGTGCCACAGGCTGTTCGCCTCCATGCCATGCTGCATTGATGCAGTAATTCAAGCAAAAGTATTGAGACACAAAATGTAGGGTTTTCATTAACTGTTAGCCATAATCATCAACATTAAAAGAAAAAAATGCTGGAAATAGATCACTCTGTGTGTAATGAATCTATATGATACATGAGTTTCACTTTTTGAATTGAATTACTGAAATAAATTTACTTTTTGATGATATTCTAATTCATTGAGAAGGACTAGTGAAGGACAAGCGAAACCAGAGGATTTAGGAGGTGGAGGCCTGGTGGAGGTTGTCGCCTAGAGAGCTTGTGGAAAAGGTGGTGGAAACAATACGGCACATGGCGGGATTAGGAGGGCTACTGTGCCAAATGCTGCTTCCGCTATTATTATCTCTACTTCCAGTATTCTCGCTATTGAGGATACAGTTATGGGGGGGGGTCTGATTTATTGACGAGCCTTAAAATTTCTGGTTACTCCACGGAGATAAACACTCAGGGAGTTAAACGTCCAAAGGGACACCAGTAACCAGTATTATGGTGGATTAAAGGAGAATTAATTTGCTGATTTGAAACAAGAAGTGCCATTTTTGTCTGTGGTTGTTAACAGGGGTACCATTGTTGTGATCAAATATTGAAGGGGAGAGTTAATGCGGATTCGTAATGACATCCCGAAAGGTAGTACTAACTTAGGGAAGATTTCTATGGATGGGTGGCGGCCGTTTAGGGGGATGCAGGGCAGGACAGGGAAAAAAGAAGGAGGTATAAACCTACGGTTCCATCTATTTTAATGGGGAATGTTAGGTCTTTAGGAAATAAAATGGATGAGCTCGTGGCAATGGGGATGTTTGTTCGTGATGTGAGTGGGTGTAGTATTTTGGCTTTCACCGAGATGTGGCTGAATAGTGATATAACAAATACGAGCATTGAAGTTCCCCGATTTGAATTAATAAGAGAGGATAGAGATTTTGAGAGTACAGGGAAGAAAAAAAGGGGTGGAGTGGTACTGTATATTAATAGTAAATGGTGTCATGCAGGGTATGTTACTATAAAAAATATATATACTGCAGTACTAACACTGATTTACTTGTGATAGGAATTAGACCATATTATTTGCCAAGGGAATTTAATGTTGTTATGTTGGGTGTGGTGTATATTCCACCGTCAGGGGATGCTAGAGTGGCGTGTAAGGTATTATCATCTGTAATATCTGGAATCATGAATGAACATCCTGACTGTTTTTTTTTCGACGTAACAGGGGATTTTAATCATTTGGTTTTTCCAAATTTCATGCAGTATGTGCAAGGTACAATAAGAGGCAACCGAACGCTGGATTTATTATATGCCAATGTGAGGAAAGCCTACTGTATTGATATATTACCGCCGTTGGGTCATTCAGACCATAATTTGGTATGAGGTCGTCCTGTTTATTGCTCAAAGGTTGAATCGAAACCGGTGGAAATCAAACTTGTAAGAAAATGGACTAAGGAAAGGGAGGAGAGGTTAAATTCTTGCTTTGAAGTAACAGATTGGGGAGTTTTTCCGAGTAGGAGCTGATGGATGTGATATAAATGACATTACGGAACATATAACAGATTACATTAATTTTTGCACTGATTTAATCATACCTCAGGTGCAAGCGAAGCATTTCGGAAGCAACAAACCGTGGGTAGGGAAAGATCTTAAAGAGTTTTTAAACAGAAAGAAAAAGGCCTATAGCGATAGGGATGATGAGGCGATTAAAATAGTGCAAAGTGAGTTGAAGAGTAAAATATAAGAAAGCAAATAGGTGTATAAAAGGAAATTGGAACTGAAACTAGCAAAAAATTATGTGAGGGAGGTCTGGACTGGGATGAAGAACAAACAGCGATTAGTCGTTCTGGATGAAGGAAAATTAAATGAGTTGAACGAGTATTTCAATAGATTTTCAGATGTTAGGGAGGGAACAGCGGAATCCGTGATGAAATCAAATGTGAGTGTTAAAGATGATACGCGTGACAGAGATGGTAGTTGTGCAGGGGTTTTTATTGTGACACCGAAACATGTTAGGGAACAATTAAAAAAATTAGGTGTACGGAAGGCGCCCGGATAAGATAAGTACAAGGGTACTAAAAATTTGTGCGGCTGCATTGTGTGACACGATAGCAGAATTATATAATTGGAGTTTGGCTGTGGAAATAGTGCCGAAAGTGTGGAAAACATCTTGTATAGTACCAATTCCTAAAGTGGCAAAACCTGTAATGGTGAGCGATTTATCGACCGGTGGTACTAACTTCGCATTTTATGAAGGTGTTTGAAAGGCTGATGTTAGGGTACCTTAAATCAGCTGTGATAATGTACGAGGATCCTCTACAGTTTGCTTATAATTCTAGAATTGGGGTGGAGGACGCTGTTTTATATTTTTTACACAGGGCTTACTCCAATTTGGAGATGAATGGGGTGATACTCAGATTAATGTTTTTTGATTTTTCTAGTGCTTTTAACTTAATGAGGCCGGACCTAATAAAAGGAAAATGGAAGGAATGCAAATTAACTCTAGAGTGTCAAACTGGATTTTTGATTACTTACAGGGGCGCCCCCAGTATGTGCGTAGTGGTGAATGCAGTTCAAGGATTGAAATCAGCTATATTGGAGTACCACAGGGGACTGTGTTACCGCCGTTTTTATTTGCGCTATATACGGCAGATTTTAGGTACCAATCAGCATATTTTCATCTACAGAAGTTTTCTGATGATACCGTAATTATGGGGGCGGTAAAGGGGGGTTGTGATAAAGAGTACAGGGATGTGATATCTGAATTTGTTAAATGGAATGTCGAAAATTGGTTAGAATTAAATATAGGAAAAACTAAAGAAATGATTATCGACTTACGCAGAAAAAAAGAGGAAATTTTGCCGGAGTCTATTTTTCATCAGGAAGTGGAGAGAGTTATATCGTATAAATATTTGGGTATATATTTGGACCAGAATTTAGGTTGGATTGAATACACTGAAAAGGTGTACAAAATGACTATGAGCCGGTTGTACTTTTTACGTCGTTTGCGCTCGTTTTGTGTGTGACAAAATGATAGTAATGTTTTATAACTCTGTGGTGGCGAGCGTTATATTCTATGGTCTGTTGGGGAGGAAATATCAGAGAAGCTGAAAAAATAAGTTAAATAAGGTGATTAAAAAGGGAAAATCAATCATGGGTCATGGGTAGTGGTGTACCGTTATATGAGGTATTGAATAAAACATTATTGAAGAAGATCAGTGGAATTATGTTAGCAGTTGCACCCGTTACATAATATTTTAATTGATAAACAAAGCTGTTTTAGTAATCGATTGCTACGACTTCATTGTAGTAAAGATAGATTTAAACGATATTTTATGCCAAAGGCAATTGCACTTTATAATATGTCTCTATATTTGTGTCATGAAGTGTATTAAGTGTTCAGATGATTTGTTTTATCATTTGTTGTTGATGTATGTTAATATTTGCTGTAGTATGAATATGTACTGTTTACGGGGTTGTGATTACAAATCAATTTCCCCTCGGGGATGAATAAAGCTTATCTATCTATCTATCTATCTATCTATCTATCTATCTATCTATCTATCTATCTATCTATCTATCTATCTATCTATCTATCTATCTATCTATCCATCTACAGTACTGTTAAAAAAATAGCAGTGAGTTTAAAAAAGCGAATAAAGCGCAAAATCATTATAATAACTTTTATTTGCCTAAATGCAAATTCACTGAAAATGCTACACATTCAATTCCAGATCAAAATAATAACAAAATGTATCCAGTTTGTGTTAATCCTCTACAGAAACTAAAGAAAAATTTATATAAGGCCTCATGCCCACTTCAGTTATTTTCTTTAGTGTGCTATCCATTTTTTAACAGATAGCACGCTGACACATTAATTTATATGGGGCCATGCACACTTCCGTTGTTTTAACAGAACCGTGTGGCCGGTCTGACAAAAATAGAACAGGACCTACTCTTGTCCGTTTTTGACGGAAAACCGTGTCGGCCTTTTCATTCATTTGGTAACAGACTACGCACAGAAGCCATCTGTGTGCGGTCCATGTTTCACGGATTCGTCATTGGCGACAACCAACGGAAGTATGCATGAGGCCTTAGGCTATTCAAAAAAATAGCAGTGCCAGCATTTTTCTTTAAAAACTCAAAAATGTAATCTATAAACTGAAAAAATGTTTCAGATTTCACTTTACTGAACTAATATATTCAGTGGTATAACCATTGTTTCTAAGAACTGCTTGACATCTGTGTTGCATAAAGTCGACCAACTTCTGCCACCTCTGAACAAGTATTCCAGTCCAGGAAGATTGGACGACATTCCACAGTTCTTCTGCATTTTTGGGTTTTGCCTCAAAAACTGGATTTTTGTTGTCATCCCACAAGTTCTGTATGGCATCGAGGTCAGGGGATTGGGTTGGCCACTACAATACCTCAATCCTGCTTCTCTGTAACCAAGATGTTGTTCGCTTACTGGTGTGTTTTGGGCCATTGTTGTGTTGAAACACCCATTTCAAGGGCATTTCTTCTTCGGCATAGGGCAACATGATCTCAAGTATTTTGATATATTCAAACTGATCCACGATCCCTTGTATGCAATTAATAGGCCCAATGCCATGGTATGAGAAACTTCCCCATATCATGATTTTTGCACCACCATGCTTTACTGTCCTGACAGTGTACTGTGGCTTGAATTCAGTGCTCGGGGGTCGTCTGACATACTGTCTGCGGCCACTAGACCCAAAAAGAACAATTTTGCTTTCCTCAGACCACAAAATGCTGCACCAGTTCTCTTTGGGCCAGTCAATGTGTTCCTTGCCAAATTTTAACCTATTCAGGACATGTCTTTTCTTTCATCAATGTCCCATGAATAATTATGATGCTAGAAGCCCGGCTCCCTGAACTGTGGTCTGTCAGGGAAATACGTCCGACTTAAGGTTCGTATATCATGGACTGAACACGGCCGTGTTAAGCTGGCCTAAGGACGCAGCCTAGTTTTTGACCTTGAACACAGGAGCTGGTCACAGCAGGGACAGTAGATGGCTTTAAAAAAGGCTTAGATAATTTCCTAGAACGAATAAACATCAGCTCCTATGTCAATGTGTAGAAATTTTTGTTTCATACCTTTACTTTTTCCCGTCCCTTGGTTGAACTTGATGGACATGTGTCTTTTTTCGACCGTACTAACTATGTAACTATGTAATGTCTATTTAGGGTTACATAAAATGTAATGTATAACCTTTGTTATTTTATTTTTTTAGGGGAATAGAAACCGCAACTTCACCATTATTTTGGGGATTTTTGGGATTTCACTTTGCGTTATAAATAATCTGTTAACTTTATCCTGCTGGTCGTAATGACTACCGCGATACCAATTTTTTTTCAAAAAAATTATGTTTTAATACTTTTGCACAATAAAAATTGTTCTAAAATTATTTGTTTTTGTGTTGCCACATAAGAAGATGCTATAAGATTTGAATTTTTCTGTTGACTTAGCTTTATGAAGGGTTATTTTTTGCAGAATGTTTCCCTTGGTACAATTTCCAGGCATATGCAAGTTTTTGCTTAATTTTTAATCCTATTTGTGGACGGCAGGGCAACAAAAAACAGCTATTGTGGCATTTGTTCTTTAGTTTTTGTTTTTTTATTTACAGCGTTTACCGTGCGGGATAAATAACATGGCATAATATTTTTTTTTTTGCTTATGTTTAGATTTACTACAGCTTTAAATATTTTCTCCACCACAAACATAAAATGCTCACACCAATATGTCAGCTGAATAGCAACAGTGTATATGACTTGCAAAACAAACCGCTCATGATTTTTAAACAAATGTTTTATATTTTGTGTTCTGAGTATCACAGAACAATAATTTGAAGAACATGTCTTCTCATAACTGAAAACCGGTTTCCACAGTATGTGCTCTGCATTGTCGACAGATTTAAAGTGGGCTGAATTTGAAGTTTCAGAGGCATCATAATAAAAGATGTCTTGGCTGCATCTAAAGAATTAGAAAAAAATCAAATACAGAAAGGCAGCGAGAACCAGATCAGTTTTATGAAAGACATCTTTTTCAGTATTAAATCTGCTGCTACAGCAAAAGTAGCTCCTTTATATCTCATGAAATGCAAAACTTCTTTTGTGCGCCGTGGTTTATTTATGTTTTGTGGGTCATACGTTTTTTTTCCAGTCCATTTTGTATGTTTAACAATTCTTCATATAATGCTCTCAAGGCATGGTTAAAATGCTCAATATATTATTTAAAAAGGTTGTCTGCAGTTCGAAAGCAGTCTATGCTTTTTTCCCAGAAACCCCACTACTCTTGTCTGTAGGCTGTCCTTTTGGCCTCCGTCGGGATGGTACATGTCATTATACCTTTTTAGTCTGTTACACTTTTCTATGCAGAGGCGTCCCACAAAAAAAGTATATTGCACAGTATATATATATATATATATATATATATATATATATATATATATATATATATATATATTATTTAATATGGAGCCAATTGGCAATGTATGCCACTGTTTGCCTATAGTGGTATTCATCGGGCATAGCAGTCAGAGGTAAGCATTGAGCAAATCTCGCGATGTATACGTCTGACTAAACGTGATGTGAACTACAGTCCAAGCAGGACTTCCCAGTAGTTAACCACCTAGGGCAAACAGAAGTTATTCAATATTAGGGAATTTATTTTTTTGTTTTTTTAAATTATTATTATTATTCTACCATTCACCTTTTTGGGGATTGTTTTTATGCTGTCTTCTTCAGGTATCATCTGGAGTCATGGTTATTTGACTTAAAGCCAATCTGTTACCTTTACATGCTGCCCTAATAAAGGGCAGCATAATAGAGTGACATGTCAACTCTACTATTAGTCCAAATGGCACAAAAACATATTGTGCTGTTTGACTAATAGAGCATCTCATAGTTTATGAGTTTGTTGCATTTATAAGGGAAGCGCTACCCTGCCTCCCCTCCACCACTTTTACCTGTGACTGATGACTGCCATGTTTTTGCATAATTACACAGCTGTCAGGAAAATGCCTGTTCCCTTAAGGTTACCATGACTATTGTTCTGGCTTCTGGGCGTGTCTGTTTTACCTTGAGCCTATCTCTTTTGTCTGTATTTCTGCCTTCAGGTGTAGAATTTGTATTTATACCCAGCCTCCTCCACCTGTCAGTGCTTGTGAATTTTCCTGTCTTCTGCTGTCTGATCAAGCTTCCTCCTTTTCCTGCACTCCTGACTTCTGGACCTTTTGGAAACTGACATCGACTTGTCTCTTGTTAACCCCTTGTTTGCTGATTTTGGATTATCTGCTCCTGGCCGGTTTTGGCCCTTGCTATTCCTGATATCCACTTGCCTTCCGATTTGAACTTTCTGTTTAAGGCCTGGCTGTCTGGTTTCCTGCTCATGTTAGTCTGCATTGCACCGCCTATCCAACACCGAACTCTGCTAAGACAACCTGGGTCCTAAGCAGCAAAGTCCATCCCACCTTGTGGTCGACTCTGATGAACACCTTAGGGTCGCCTTAGACACTGTCGTTTTGAGTTGTGGCAGATTCGAGGTTGCGGTTTTATGTCCACGCTCTCTCCCGGCACTCTCCAGCAGCCTTTGGGGAATCGCTCAAATTTCAATTCCATAACTATAGCATCCATTAATCACTGGTGGGAGGAGTCTGGGGTGCCCTCTTCATGAATACTGTGGACTCATAACTGTGAGTCCGCTGCATTCTGTGAGAAGCTCTATATTCTTTACTAATTAATTAATACTAGTTAATAAAAAATATTGTCTTAACTTTCTGATTGAAGTTTTGTAGGGAGTCATCTTGTATGAGCTGATGCTTTGAGTAGTAAATAACAGTTCAGAGATTTGCTTTGCAGCATCCCGAGGGACATAGGAAGCTTAAGTCAAACCTATTTACTTCAATAGGAGATTGTTTTGGGCATGCTCTGTGACATGCATAGATCACTGTGCAGAACGCTCGTACCCTGAGCATTGCCATGTGTAAACAGGGCAACGATCAACCGATGAACGAGTAAATGCGTGTTCATTGGCTAATTGCATCGTTTATGCAGCCGAAAACATTATAGTTGCCAGCAGCACATCTCCCTGTGTAAACCAACTTAAAAACACTTAATAATAGCACGCTGGCATACTATTAAAATTGCATACATTTTCTTGATAACCTGCCTACAGGCTGGCGCCATTTTTTCTGTCACCATTACCACTGACTGTTAAATATAACTTTTATGTCGGGGATGATTACCTCCGCATAAAGCTATGTTTACACTGACGTATGATACTCTATTCAGAGCCTCCAATGGCAGTTGTTGAACCCCGTAGGGATCCGTTGTACGACGTATCTGGCACATCGTTGTGACTTCCATTTTGAACAGCAGCCACAATGCAGATTTGAAAAAAACCTAAGAGCCTAAGGCATCATGCACAAGGCAGGGCTTATGCATGGAGTCATATGAAGACCCTGTGGCACTGTACTACTGAGCCACAGAGCTCTGCGTTTTGCTGTATTTCGGAGGTATTTTCCTCTAGAAGCATTATTTCTGTAATGTGGCATCCAAAGGAACATGCGGGATCTGACCAAAAATCATCCATATTACTCTGAATGAAATTATAGGCATACAGAGGTACAGTAGGTCCCCCTAGTAGTCTATGGGCACCATATTACATAAGGCCTAAGTGTTGCAATGCTGCCATTTCACTATTAGGCTGGGTTCACACAACCTATTCTCAGACGTAATGGAGGCATTTTACGCCTCGAATTACGTCTGACAAACCGACTCCAATACGTCGGCAAACATCTGCCGATTAGTTTCAATGGGCTTTACGATGTACTGTGCCGACGACCTGTCATTTTACGCGTCGCTGTCAAAAGACGGCACGTAAAATTTCACCCTCGTCAAAAGAAATGCAGGAGACTTTTTGGGCCGTATTTGGAGCCGTTTTTCATTGACTACAATGAAGAACAGCTCCAAATTACGTCTGTAAAAGACACCCCGCAAAACACGAGTACATGTAATTGCAGTTATCGTGTGCACATACCCTAAGTATGCAAATAGTCATCTCTTACGAACAGATTTTTTTTTTGGGCTGCAGTTAACCTTTGATGCATCTCAAAGTTGCTTTAAGTGGTCTAAAGATTGAGTTTTTAAATATCAAGTCAGTAGCATGATTCATGAAGAGCTACATAATTTGCAGGTCAGGGCCAAACAAATGGCTTAACATGATTCAGTTGTGAGTAAAAATATACAAATTATGTTGTTTTTTTTTTTTTGCTTCATTCTTAAACATACAGTTGTTTTCTAGGTAAAAACTTTAACAGAAGATTAAAAGATAAAAACTTTAGAAGAAGGTGTCTTATTTTTAATATGTTTATTAATTACCCTGTAGAGGGATTAGGCTATGTTCACACCTGAGTTGTGACATTCATTGACTTCAATGGTTTCCGTTGGGTTGTCCATGATTTTACTGGACAAAATAGCACAGCATGCTGCGCTATTTTCTCAGGCAATCTCCGATAATCCCTGCCGGATCTGTGACGAAGGCCCCTAACAGAGCCTCCAACACAGATGCGAACAAAGCCTCACAGATGAAAGTTTTAATTTTCGTAAATGATATTAAGCTCTGTATGATGATGATGATGATATTAACCTAGAAGAGGATAATATAATATTACAAAGGAATTTGGGGAAGCTGGAAGTTCGGGGAGAAATGACAAATTATGTTTAATGTGGAAACATTTAAGATTATGCATTTAGGTTGAAAAAACTAATTTTACAATTATGTATTAGGCTGAGTTTGGAAAAAAGACAGGTTAGTGGCAATTACTATATATATATATATATATATATATATATATATATATATATATATATATATATATATAGTACAGAGAGCTGTCTAATGGTCTTTTTATACTGGTTTGTAACCATGACAGAGGGACATTTACTATGACTATAAGAAATAAAGCTGTGAAGGTCTAGCCTCAGATTCGGTGTTCAGTGACTGAAACAATCTTGATGGAGGGTGGTAATAGTAAGAGTAGTCAAGTAACAATCCAAGTTCAGTTCACAGATAAGCAGTAACAGTTTGTAGTGTAAGGCAGCAATGAACTAGACTAGAGGCAGGACGCTCAATAGTCTGGCAAGGGGGAAGAGCGAGGGCCAGGCTTATATAAGAAGCCAAAAGTGTGAGACTAAGTAGGAATTTAAGGCAAGAAATCTCCAGAGGCAAGAATCAAAGGAACCTAAACAATAGATTCAGCATTTGAGCTATCCAGCAACATCAGTTGCTCAATGAGAAGAGCTACTGTCTGGGATACAGGAGTTTCTGGGTTTGAATCCTGACAGAAGGTTTCACCATTTTCATGGACTGGTTATTTTATTGTTAGAACAGTGAAACTATGGAAATCTCTGCCAAAGGATGTTGTTATGGTTGATTCATTGAACAAGTTCAAGCGGGTTCTGGGTGCTTTTCTTGAAAGATATAATATCACAAGTTAGGCTCTTTTCACATCTGTGTCGGAGGCTCCATCACATATTAGAACAATTTTAATGGGAAAAGTAGCACTGTCAAAACAAGACACCCTGCCGGAACCCAACTGACCCCATTGTAAGTCAATGGAGTCCGTTGTATGACATGAGCTTCGTGGTACGACGGATTCGATAGAGTGTTGTGGCTTCTATTGTGAATGGAAGCCATGGTGCAAGGGTGCATATAGCCTTATATGTACTAGAATGCTGGAGATGGGTTGTTGATCCAGGGATTCAATCTGATATCATTATTTGAAGTTGGGAAGAAGTTTTTTTTCCTCTTCTATGGCAACTGCCTCATAGGGTTGTTTTTTTGCCCTTCTCTGCATCAACACTATAGGATTATAGGTTGAACTTGATGGACATATGTTTTTTTGCAACCTTATTACTGTATCTATGTTACTAAGATCAAGATCTGCCACTTGAATCTGGTATACTATATCATAATTGTAATAAAATAATGGGTCATTCTGGTGGTGTTCTCAAAAGGGACAAATCCCCACAGGACTGTGATAGTGCTGAAGGAGAACTGAAGACTTGTTCCCAGGTTCCACTTATTTTCCGGTGGCCCCTTAAACAAAAAGGCATTGTCCAAAACAGTTATCCTTTTTAAATAAGATTCTGGCTGACTGCAGCCCTCACTAGGGGCGGGGGTCATAGGAGCTTACCAATTTATTAAGTTTAATGTATACATTTATGCTGTGAACTCCTAACCTCCCTCTAGTAGTGTCTACAGGCAGCTGGAATTTTAATCATTTAAAACTATACCTATGGAGAGAATTTGGAGCTCTGTATCAGAAGACAGAACTCTGACTTCTGTAAATATAAAAATAAAGTTATTAGCACAAGATTGTGTATGTGATGCCTGAGTTGTTTGTGTGTGATTGGTGGCGTATATGTTTTTGGATGGTTGTTGTCTGTTGTAACTGGTCCGGGACTTTTTTTGAGGTACTTTGTTGTATTATTTCTGGATCATCTGCATTGTATTGGCGCTGTACGCCTAATTTTTTTCATTAACAAAACCTAAAAATAACATTAATTTAAAGGGGAAAAAAACACAGAATTTTTTATTGATTTAGATTATAAAAAATGAAATTCTGTTAAAAGGCGGACATTCACTTAAGAATATTATTACTGTGAAATAATAGCAAGGAGAAAAATACTTTGTAGGTTTGCAGTCCTGGTTTTCTTGCAAATGTTTTTAATGCATACTGTTTGGATATCCATGAACTGTTCTACGAACCAGTATGTAAATAATTCAATACAAACACATTAGACAGTTGAATGAATGCCTTAACTTATTTGTTCAGTTTTCATTACATGGATCTTGGGGTCAGAGGAGCAGTGAAACAATTATAGTGAGGCCATTGTGATTTATAGAGGTCAATAAGTTAAATAGAAAACAGATATAGAACCCAGGTACGACTTTGTACATTAGGCCTGTGAACCATTCCGGTTGATGCCACAAAATGACAGGAGGATACCATACCATTTTTTAATGTTTTAAATGTCAATTTCTCATTTTTCATAATGGAAGAAGTTCCCCAGGAACAGACACTCTCCAAGGTAAAGAATCAATATTTTCTTTGAAGGAAAACCTTGGTATACGCATCTGGGATCTGTTGTTATTAAAGGTATATATGGACTAAATTCTGTTCATACCTAATTGGATTTATGGCTGGAGTGCTAAAGGGCTAGAATTATATTATTCCTGACAGGTCTTTTTTTGTCAATATTACAGCGCTCAAGGAATTTACAAGGAGACTGTTCAATTTAAACAAAATGATTAAATAATTCAGTCAGGTTTTCACTTCTACTTATCTGAATGAGGCTTACAGTGATATCTTAAAGTTTTGACATTGGTGGGTTATGATGTAGAATTTGAGGTAAATGTAAATTGATGGTGGCAATCCTGAGTGCTATACAGCAGCACCTTTGCTCTGCTTTCAATGCCTAAAATAATTTGGAACATAGGATTTTCAGTATTTATTGATTGCGTTAAAATTGGAAATATCCCAGTTTTGTGCTATTTACGAAATACAAATTTAAAAGCTATGGACACCTTTCAATGGATTTTATTTTTTTTCAATAAATCTATTTTTTTTGCGTTTTTAACCACTTTTTGAATTGACGTTTATTAAAATCTTGTGTTCGATATTAGGTGGATTCTCTGTGCCAGAGATGCACAGGACCTGCTCTCAGCCGTGCTGTCAGTTCAGCTGGACTGACAGAATTAGCTGAGAGAGAACAATACATGTATACACACATAGAAGCTGTATTGTGAAAAGTAAAAAACAAATTTAATAAAAGTCAATAAGGAAAGCACTTAAAAACACAAAAAATATTGTTTTAATAAAAAAAATATATTGAAAAGTGTACATAGCTTTGAAACCCCTTAACGCAATGTCACGTACATGTACGTGACAGTCGTAAAGGGGTTGCATGGAGCGGGCTCACTCAAAGACCAATTTTGACTTTGCCCATTTAACCCCTTAAATGCTTCGGTCAATAGCGACTGCGACATCTATGCCATTAGAAAGTGAGGACTGCCTTCTCCAACAGCTCATGCCCCCCCATGACGCGATCACACGGTGTTGATGGTAGTTACGGCAACCCGGGGCATAATAGGAGCCTGTCAAAATTACAATATACTGCAATACAGAATTGCAGTATATAGTGCAAGCGATCCAACAATTGCTGGTTCAAGTACCCTAAAGAAAAATTAACCTTTTCCCATTTTTCCCTAAAGTAATGTTAAAAAAAATAACATAACTAGTATCAGCAAGTCCGTAAAAATTAAAACTATTATAATATAATGTTATGTAACCCACATGGTGAACGCTGTAAAAAAATTACTTTAAAACCCTAGAATTGCTGTGGTTTTTTTGTCACCTTCTCTCCCCAAAAATGTATTATGAAAAGTCGCATGTACCCCAAAATTGTATCAATAAAAACTACAACTCGCTCCACAAAAAATAAGCCCTCATACCGCTCAATTGGCGAAAATATTAAGAAGTAATGGCTTTGATAACGTGGCGACACAAAGCAATTTTTTTGTGACTAATAGTTTTTTCTTTGTAAAAAGTGGTAAAACATTAAAAAAACTATATAAATTTGGTATCGCTTTAATCGTCTCAAACTGTTGGATAAAGGTAAGATGTAGTTTTTACTGCATGATAAGCGCCGTAAAAACAAAACCCAAAAAACAATGGTAAAATTGCTGTTTTTTACCCATTTTACTCCACAAAGAATTTGCTTCTAGTTTCCTAGTACATTATAGGGTACATTAAATGGTGCCATGAAAAACTTCAACGCGTCCCGCAAAAAACAAGACCTCATATGGCAATATCGAAAATAAAAGGCAGGGAGAAAATAATTGAAAATTCAAATTGGCTGTGGAGGGAAGGGGTTAAAGAGTAACTAGTTATATTGTTTGCATAAATTAGTATAGTGTA
The DNA here is from genome assembly GCF_050947455.1 of Rhinoderma darwinii. Classification (NCBI taxonomy): domain Eukaryota; kingdom Metazoa; phylum Chordata; class Amphibia; order Anura; family Rhinodermatidae; genus Rhinoderma; species Rhinoderma darwinii. The sequence goes on along the minus strand of NC_134691.1, from coordinate 156,386,401 downwards.
AAAATTTGTAACTGCAACTGCATAAACACCTTGAAATACGGCTGCAAAAACACTTGCAAAACGCCTACAAACAGCTTCCCTTTGAATTCAATGGGAGATACACTGTGCTGTTCACATGAGCCATATTTATACACTGCTGAATTAAAAAAACGTCTGGTAAAAGGAAGTAGCATGTCACTACTAAGAAAAAGCCTCAAAAGAAGCTTCAAATTAAAAAAAACTTCATTTTCAGCTTCAAAAAACACCCTGAAATCAGAAGCTGTTTTCCCTTGAAAAACGCTCCGTAATTTTAAGCCACTTCTTTTTCTACGTGTGAACATACCCGAAGAGAACGTAAATGTTCAGATACCTCCAGAGTACCAGAAAAATCTGTGTAGTGTAAAACAGTAAATAGAGGCAGGGAGAGTGGGGGAGGAGGGGGCGCAGCTGCAGTTTTCTCCATTCTCCGTGATATTGCATGCTGCCAGAGGGGAGGATACAAATAATTGGCTTAGAGAACACAACACAGCTCTTACATCACATCAGGAGGAGCCATCTTCTCAGCAAGCGTGGGAAAGAAAATTGACAGGAACCAGCAAATTAAACGAAAAAGACCCAGTTCACACAGGTTACATGCAATATTTCTGACAACACTACACTGAATACACATCTATGGCTGCCTAAGAAGTGAATGGGATTTTGCAATGATCGGTACATTTTATCTTTCAGAGTAATACGCAGGCCTTATATAAATGAATTTTACAAACGAATGGGGAGATTTATTGTGATTTTCGCCAGTTTTCTGACAGAAAAAAGTCGCAAATTGTAACGTACGCCATTTTTTAAGCAAAAATGTTCTACTTTTAAAACTTTTACACCACTCTCAACACATTTAAAAAATATTGGTGGGGCTTAGTGGCAGGGGACAGGGCCAACTGGCCCAACAAATTTACTATAATTTACATTATAAATTGGCTTAAATTGTAGTGTAAATCTATGGCAGTTCTTGCATAGATTTCAGTTTGTAGCGCACTGACAGCCCAAAATACGACAAATTTATGAAGAGACGTTCACCTCTTATAAAATTTGTTGCATCTTACTCCAGCGGGCTCCTGTTTAAGACTGGCATAGGAAACGCCATTCTCAGTAAATCTGGGTCTTTATATGCCTCCTATTGGTTTTAACCGCTTCTCGACCGCCCACAGTAAATTCACGTCGGCACTTCTGGGCTCTGTGCAGCGCCAACGTGAATTCACGGTGGATGTAAAAAGCGCGATCCGGGTGTCTCAGAGTAGCGCTGACACCCGGATCGCGCTGTTATCCCCTGCCTCTGGTCCCGGAGACATGATCGGAATCTAATTGGTTCAGGTCCCGGTCATGTGATCGCAGGGAAAGTTTGTTGTAGCAACGAACTGGAAAGTTTGTTACTATAACAAACTGGAAAGTTTGTTGCTAAAACAAACTTTCCAGAGGACCGATTGCGGGTGCTGCAGTCGGTTATAAGGCAAAACCGGAGGTCATACAACAGCCCCCGGGTCTGCCACGCACGGCAGCCTATGAGCCAGCCAGAGGCCGCTCCTCATAAGCTTCCTGTCAGTCACACTGACAGTTTATAATATTTTACACTACCTAGGTAGTGTAATGTATTATAGCAGCGATCAGTGCTGCAGGTTTTCAAGTAAAATCACTGAAGTGATAAATGAGTAAAATGTATAACTTTTATTTCATAGCTATCTAAAAACAGGGGTACAATCACCACTGTGAAAGGCCCAACCGTGTATTTTAAAAACGTATTAAACAAATACTCCAAGTCCTAATTCGTTTGCGAACCCTCTATGACTGGGTATATAACAGAGATATCAAAAATGGAATCAGCATTTAAAACATTGGCGTAACAGTGGTTTAGACCCTAAAACACACCGGAGCCTGCAGTTTACCGCACCTAAATCTCCTGATGTTAAGGATACACAACAATGCCACTGCCCCCTACGCAAAATTCCCTCACTTAACCCGACCCTACGTGTTTCTATACTTATCATCAGGGGTCTGTAGCTTGGTCAGTCTGGCCAGGATGCCAGCGATATTTCTTCAGCAGCAGATATTCTACTGCACAACACGGAAGCATGCACGCATAGATGTCAGCGGCATGCTTCACTACGGGACTCTGAGTTACTATGAACTGGATACTCCTCCCCCTGGCTTCGGCGGCATACTACGAACCAGCCAATCACACTCGCCCACTACATCCGTGACGCTCGACCATGTGACTCCCGGCCGTCAGCTGACATACCCGGAAGCAACATCGTAAACTCCACAGAACGTGCAGACTCGATGGGAGGCTGTAGAAGTATCTACTTACTGCACAGAGCCTCATACTATTCAAGGATAGAGTATATAAATATTAAGTTGGATACATATTGCGGATCAGCTCAAGACCGCAATTGGACTGCCACGATAGGAGCACCTACCCTGGAAATACATATTGTATGAATGGAAAAACGATATTAATGTCAACCACACTTTAGATATTTGAAAACCTCCTGGACTGAATTACCATGCCTGTTACTATTGAATGGTATACTGCAAGTAACTGTGCTTGGACTAGGATTGAATTGCCATACCCCTACCTAGAGGACCGACAGATCCTGTAACTTTAACTAGATTGTATATTTAAATAAAACAGGTATAATTTGTTTGCTCGTTTAAACCTTCAGGCAGGTTTTCAAGTAAAACAAGTAAAAAGTAAAAACAAAAGTAATAAAATGTTTTATAAAAGTGTAAAAACAAGTTATAAGTTACAAAAACCAAAAATGCTTTTTTTCCTATAATAAGTCTTTTATTATAGGAAAAAAATGAAAATGTTAAAAAAAAGTACACATATTTGGTATCACCGCGTTCATAACGACCTAAACTATAAAACTCTAATATTATTTTTCCCGCACGGTGAACACCGCAGAAAAAAAAATAATTAAAAAACAATGTCAGAATCACAATTTTTTTGGTCATAAACCCTCCCAAAATATAGACTAAAAAGTGATCAAAAAGTCGCATGTACCCCAAAATATTACCAATAAAAACTACAATCCATCCCACAAAAAACAAGCCCTTGGGCTGGGTTCACACGACCATGTTACGTCCGTAAAGTACGGAACGTATTTCGGCCGGAAGACCCGGACCGAACACAGTGCAGGGAGCCGGGCTCCTAGCATCATAGTGATGTACGATGCTAGGAGTCCCTGCCTCGCTGCAGGACAACTGTCCCGTACTGTAATCATGATTACAGTACGGGACAGTAGTTCCACGCAGAGGCAGGGACTCCTAGCGTCGTACATCACTATGATGCTAGGAGCCCGGCCCCCTGCAGTGTGTTCGGTCCGGGTCTTCCGGCCGAAATACGTTCCGTACATTACGGACATAACATGGTCGTGTGAACCCAGCCTTACACAGCTTTTTTGACTGAAAAATAAAAAAGTTATGGCTCTCACAATATGGTGACACAAAAATAAATAATTTTATCGAAAAGTGATTTTATTGCACAGACACCACAAAACATAAAAAAACGATATACATATGATATCGCCGTAATCGTATCGACCCGCAGAATAAAGTAAAATGTCATTTATAGCGTACGGTGAACACTAAAAAAAAAAGACAAAAAACATTGTCAGAATTTATGTTTTTTTGTCACTTTGCTTGCCAAAAAAATCTAATAAAAAGTGATCACATGTACCCTAAAATGGTACCAATGAAAACTACAGATTGTTCCGCAACAAATAAGCCCTCGCACGGGTCCGTTGGAGAAAAAATAAAAAAAGTTCTGGCTCTCAGAATATAGCGACAGAAATTGTGCAGTGTCCAAAAGCGGATAAGATCGGGCGCCATTTATCAGTGCGACATCGGCCACATATCTGCGGATTATTTATTTACCGAATTATTATACCCTCTTATTATGTTCTGATGTACTCCGCACAGATTGCATATGCCCCCAAATTATAAACTGAAATACCATCAAAACCCCAAACAGAACAGTTACCAAGCAAAATCTGCGCTCCAAAAGCCAAATGGCGTTCCCTCCCTTCTGAGCCCCACAGCGTGCTCAAACAGCAGCTTACGTCCACATATATGATATTTTATATCTGGGAGAACCCGCTCAACATTGTATGAGGTATTTGTCTGCAGTGGCACAAACTGGGCACAACATATTGTGCATTAAAATGGCATATCAGTGGAAAATGTAAATTTTCACTTTGCACCATCCGCTGCGCATTAACGCCTTCGTGCACCACGACTTAATAGCATGTCGTGGTGCGGGGGGTTATATATGGAGCGGGCTCATGCGCTGCACCTGCTCCATATTCTGCAGGTGTCCGCTGTGTATTACAGCTGACACCCAGGAATAATGGACAGGAACAGCGATCGCGCTGTTACAGGAGCCTGTAAAAATGATATTATACTGCAATACATTAGTATTGCTGTGTATTGTACCAGCGACCTAATGATCGCTCATTCCAGTCCCCTAAAGGGACTTTTGGGAGGTTTCCACTGTTTTGGTACCTCAGGGGCTTTGCAAATGAGACATGACACCCGAAAACCATTCCAGCTAAATTTGAGCTCCAAAAGCCAAATATTATTCCTTCACTTCTGAGTCCTGCCGTGGGTCCAAACAGCAGTTTATCACCACATATGGCGTATTTCTGTAATCAGGACAAATTGCTTTACACATTTTGGGGTGATTTTTCTCCTTTATTCATTGTAAAAATTAAACATTTCTATGTTTTTTCAGAAAAAGAAGATTTTCATTTTCACTGCCTAATTCCACTAAATTCAGCAAAAAAACTGTGGGGTCAAAATGCTAACTATACCCCTAGAAAAATTCCTTGAGGGGTGTAGTCTTCAAAATGGGGTCACTTTTGGGGGGTTTCTACTGTCTTGCTCCCTCCAGGGCGTTGCAAACGCGACATGGCACTGAAAACCAATCCAGCATAATCTGCGCTTCAAAATCCAAATGGCGCTCCTTCCCTTCTGAGCTCTGCCGTGGGTCCAAACAGCAGTTTAGTACCTCATATGGGGTATTTCCTTAATCGGGAGAAGTAGCTTTACAAATTTTGGGGTGCTTTTTATTCTTTATTCCTTGCAAATATTATTTTTTTTTATATTTTTAAATACATTGAGGGGTGCAGTTTTTAATATGGGGTGATTTATGGGGTCTATCTAGTACATAAGGCCCTCAAAGCCGCTTCAGAACTGAACTGGTCCCTGTAAAAATAGCCTTTTGAAATTTTCTTGAAAATGTGAGAAATTGCTGCTAAAGTTCTAAACCTTGAAACGTCCTAGAAAAATAAAATAATGTTCAAAAAACTATGCAAATATAAAGTAGACATATGGAATATGTGAAATAGTAACTATTTTGTGTGGTATTACTATCTGTTTTATAAGCAGATACATTTAAAATTAGAAAAATCATAATTTTTGCAAATTTTCTCTACATTTTGGTGTTTTTCACAAATAAGGAATGAATTTATTGACCACATTTTTCCACTAACATAAAGTACAATATGTCACGAGAAAATCATCTCAGAATCGCTTGAATAGGCAAAAGCATTCCAGAGTTATTACCACATAAATTGACACATGTCAGATTTGAAAAAATGGGGCTGGACCTGAAGGCCAAAATGAGCTCGGTCCTGAAAGGGTTAATATTCTGGCTATGAGATAAATGAAAGCAAGCAGGTTTAATTTTATAAAACCCAAAATTTTGGATACATTAGTAAAAGCAGTCAATCATAGTGTCACAAGTATAGTACGCTGTAAAACATATTGGTCCACATTCACAAAGCAGTTTACGTAAATTTTTTTGCAGTAAACAGTCCAAAAAAAATGTTGCAAGTGGTGAAGTTTCATTTCTGGTCAAATGTGCAACTTTTATGGTCGATCAAAAAGGGGTTACGGTCTCCAAGGAAAAATAGATTAACCCTTTCAGGACTAAGGATCATTGATGCCTTAATTCTCAGGTCAAATTATGCATGGTTGGTATACACTGCTTTACACGCCAATATCTTTTTAACGGCTTTGCATACCTCAACTATTTTTACCATGTTTTTAAGTACATAGAAGGCTTGAAAAAACCTTATTTGTTAAATAAACGGAATATTGTTTTCCGTTAAAAGAAGACAAATAGTGTAAATTGTGAATTTTTTTTTGTCTAAAGCACATTTTTTTTTAATATAAACTATTGTACGTACATATATTAAAATATGCTTGTCTATTTCTTTTGATTACAGGGACCACATATTTATATAGTTAGCAGGTATAATATGGTTGAAATTCAGCATGTACATTTCTGAATTTCAGATGCATTTTTTGCATGGCTTATTTTTTGACCCCTTAGTGGATTTGCAGTCGACCAGTGGTGGTAAAACATTCGAATATTTCCAAAAATTCCACCAACGAGGAAAATAGACAACCCAGGGTATTCATATATTGGAAAATAAGCGCTTTTTGGTTATTTTCAATTTTTGTTGGAAGATGGTGGACAAAAATAACAACAATACTTTTCCTCAATTTGGTGTTGTTTTACTTGTACTTTTTATTGTACATGCTATATGCTGGCAGGTGATGTCTCACTTTATTACTAGGGCTAGGTGATTTGTGCTGACCACTACTGGTAGCGTAAAAACCAGCGTAGATAGTGCCTAACTGCACTCAGTGCCACTTGTAGATGGTGCTCCACACTGGCCCCAGTAGATAGTGCAACACGGTGCCCTCTGTAGATAGTGCCACAATACCCTCTGTAGATAGTGCCACACCCCCTGTAGATAATGCCACCGTGCCCTCTGTACATAGTGCAACAATATCTACAGAGGGCACTGTGGCAGTGTCCACTGTAGATATTGCCACACAGCCCCCTTTAGATAGTGCTATACACAACCTTTTGTAGATAGTGCCACACACAACCCATTGTAGCTAGTGCCACACACAACCACTTGTAGATCGCGCTACACCTCCCTCCTTGTAGATAGCGCCATCGTTGCCGATGCTCTGGTCGGGAATTCCTCTCCTTGATGTGCCCCTGATGTCGCTATCCATATATCTATCTACAGGGGGTATGGCGCTATCTACAAGGGAGTGTGTGTGGCACTATCCAGAAGGGGGTGTGCACTTTATATTCCACTCTTTGAGGGAGCCCCTGATGTCCCTGTCCATATATGGACATTGACGTCAGGGGCTACCTCTAGAAGCGGAATCCTTGGTCAGTGTGTCAGAAATTGCTCTGGGAGCAGAAGGGGAGGGGCGCTGGCAGGGGGAGCCCCTGACGTTACTGGAAGTGGGGCAGAAGGGCAGGGGAAACAGCATCTGATAGCGCAATGTGATTGCGCAATACAAGTCCTACTAACTGCACTTTGATCATTATAAATATTTAATTTATGATGATTACAGTGGTGATACTGGAACCATTTGGTTCTGTTATTACAGGGAAAGTCCCTTATATTAGCCCTGCATGAAGGAGCTAGCGGTGAACTACTTCTGAAAGCACGATCACAGCGCGCTTCAGAAGTAATATTCACATCACTGTGATTATCATAAATAGTTAATTTATGATGGTCACAGTGGTGATATTGGAACCAATTGCTTCCGTTATGAGAAGGGAAGTCCCTAAACATACCCCTGCACCTGGGAGCCGGCGATGTGCTCTCCCACATGGGTACAGTCTACACTTTTCTGACTGCCTTTAATTAACGTCGATGCAGTACGGGGCATAGGCTGAGGCGACGTAAATAGCCAGATCAGCAACGTGTAGGGGTTAAACCACATTTTTGAAGAAAACAAAGTAAAATGCCGCAAATCTAGACCTGCTCATAGCAGGAGTAGATTTGAGCTTATGAATGTTAGAGAGTTAAAAAGATCCCAAGTTTATTAAGAGGCATGCAACCTTTAATTTTGATGCAAATCATTTAAACTATCTCCTTTACTTAGAATAGCGTAAAATATGCCAGTCTTAGTAAATGTGGGTCCTTCTCAGTACAAGAAATGCAATATGGAATTTTAATTTAGAACTATTACAGTGCCTTGCGAATGTATTTACTCCCCTTGGTGTTTTTCTTGTTTTGTTGGAATTGCAACCTGGAAATAAAATAGATTTTAAATTTAAACAATAAACCTTACAAAATAGTCCAAATTGTTACGGTGGAGTGAACAAAAAAAAATACCTTGTTTTACAAATTAGTAGAACTAAAAACTGAAAAGTTGTGAATGCATATGTTTTCACCTTCTTTATATAAATCCCTTAAATATAGGCCGGGTCAAACAAATTAGCTTCAGAAGTTACATAATTAGTTGAATAAGGTCCCTGTGTGCCATCAAAGTGTCACATGAGCTGTCACATGTCGTCAGTATAAATACACCTGTTCTGAAAGGCCCGTGAGTCTGCAACACCACTAAGCAAGCAACATGAAGACCAAGGAGCTCTCCAAACAGGTCACAGACAAAGTTCTAAAGTCGCATAGAGCAGGGTTGGGTTATAAAAAATATCCTAAACTTTGAACATCACCCTCAGCACCATTAAATCCATTATAACAAAACATAACAAAAGAATATGGCACATCTACAAACTTTTTCATTTTTCCATCGACATCTGTATATTGACTTGTTTTTTTGCGGTACAAGTTGTATTTTTTTTTAGCACCATTTTGGGGTACATATAATTTATTGATTGACTTTTGTTAACTTTTTTAGTGGGGTAATGGAAAAAACCCCTGATATTGCGCCATTCTTTTTTGCGTGTTAAACTTACACCATTTACCCTGTGGTATAAATAACATCACTTTATTCAGCGGGTTGTTACGACTGCGGCGATACCAAATGTATATAGTTTTTTTTATGTTTTACTACTTTTAGACTGCAAAAACAGCATGAACAGAAAACAGCAATTCTGGCATTGGTTGGGGGCCTTTGTTAGACCACCGGCTGCCATAAAAACCATCGGCACCCTGTGGTCGCATCGCTGGTGGGCCGATAGGATGAGAGAGAGAGCCCCCTCCCTCTAAAACCACTCAGATGGGGAGGTTGCTATTGATTGCCGGGCTCACATGACCGTAGACCACTGCTATTGGTCTTCAATCGTTGCTCTAAGCCCAAGGCTGTTACAACAGCCTGGGCTTTAGGAGCAGAGCGCCTGATTCAGGGGAAACAACTTCTGAAGTGCCACCATGAAAAGGCGGCGCTTCAGAAGAAAAACCCTGAGCAGTCACTGTAAAAACACTTTGCGGCAGTCAAATAAGGGGTTAAATAAAAACATAAGAAAATACTTTTTGAGTTCGCCAAAAAGCATGTGGCAGATTTACTGAACACATCGAAGAAGGTTCTCTGGTCAGATGAGACAAAAATTTAACTTTTTGGCCATATGTGTGGCGGAAACCCAACACTTCCCATCGCCCAAGAACACCATTCCCACAGTGAAGCTTGATAGTGGCAGTATCATGCTGCAGGGATGTTTTTCAATGGCAGGGACTGGAAAACTGGTCAGGATTGAAGAAGAGATGGATGGCAGTAAATGCAGGGCAATTCTTGAGGAAAGCCTGTTTCAGTTTTCCAGATATTTGAGACTGGAATGAAGGTTCACCTTCCAGAAGGATAACTTGAAGGAATTGGAGCAGTTTTTCCTGGAAGAATTAGCAAAAATCCCAGTATCTAGATGTTCTAAGCTAATAGATACACACCCCAAGGGACTTGCTTCTATAATTTCATCAAAAGGTGTCTCCATAAAGTATTGACTTTCATGGGGCGAATACTTATGCACGTTAAAGTTCTTTGTTTTTGTTTTTTCGTTTTTTATTATATCACATTAAAAAATATTTTGCACCTTCAAAGCGATAGTCATTTTGTATGAATCAAATAATACAAACCCCCCAAAAATCTATTTTAATTCAAAGTTGTAATACAAAAAAAAAAACAAGGGGGTGAATACTTTGGCAAAACACTGCATTTCATCTTACTGCCTACAGGGACTTTATTAAAAAAAAAAAATTCTTGTTGCGGTACCTTATATTCTGGTATGATCTACTGCTTAATGCTTTTTAGGCATTGTATTTTTGCTTTATATGCACAACATGTTAAAGACACCTAGTTATAGAGGAATTGGACACTTCCAATTCTTAGTGTGTTGGGGTATTAACCCCCTATAAAGGGGTATTCCAATCTGGGACATTTATCCCATATCTACATTATATGCCGTAAATGTCTGATAGATGCGGGTCCCACCTCTAGGACCTGCACCTATCTATAGAACGGGGCTTGGTGACCCCTATCCTACCTTCTACCGCTGTTGCGGATCTCTGGCCACTGAGTTACAAGGTAGCCGAAAATACGGAAACAGCTAGGCTTGCTAAGCGACGCTGTTTCTGTAACCCTCATAGAAGTGATTTGGAGTTCTGGAAACAGCGTCACACAACGAGCTATGTTGTTTCCAGAACTCAGGAGATACAGAAACAGCGTAGCTCACTGTGCTGTGCTGTTTCCAGAGCTGCCATTCAATCCTATTGGAGTTACGGAAACAGCTTAGCTGAGCGAGCTCGGCTGTTTCCATACTTTCGCCTAACCGCATAACTTATTGGCCGGAGAGCAGCAACATTGCGCAAAGTTGGGCTCAGGGGGCTTATGTATTGTAGTGTATTGCCTCTGGCAGGGCTTAATAATTAAGCACAGATGGCAGGCCTGGTGGACTTCCCTAGGCCTCCGGCGGCCTTGCAAGCTGATCGGCACCTCACGATTTCTTCAAGGAGAAACCAGGGACAGAGGGAGCTTCCTCTCTCTGTCTAAGTGTTTAGATACTAGAGAGGTTAAACAGCTAGGATTGGAGTTTTCTCTGATCCCAGCCGTTGCAGGCATGTGTCAGCAGTATAAAATAGCCGGCACCCGCCAGTCATGGTGTGGGCTGAACTCCTGAGCTCGTCCATATTGTGTGAGCGCAAATTTGCCGTACATGTACGGCGGCTGTCCCTAAGGGGTTAACTGATTTACAGCAGTAGTTGTTTAGTAGTTATTTAAGTAGTTATTTACCCCCTTAAAGGGGTTTTTCATCTTCCTGATGAGGTGGCCGGGTGTTATGGAACAGCTGACTTATGCTGTTTCCGTAAGTCCCATAGAAGTGAATGCTACGGAAACAGTGTAGTTCGCCGTGCTAGTCTGTTTCCATAACTCCCATTCACTTCTATTGAAATTACAGAAACAGCTCAGCTTAGCGAGCTCGGCTGTGTCTGTAGCTTCCCACTACCTCATCAGGTGGTGGGAAGTTACAGTGGGAAGCAGCAGGGGCCAAGCAAGGTGGAACAAGGTTCAGCGGGCCCCGTTCTAGAGATGGGACCCACATCTATCATATATTTATGCCATATCCCGTGAATATGCCATAAATGTCTGAGATAGGAAAACCCCTTTAAAGGGAACCTGTCACCAGCATTTCACCTATAGAACTTTACTTATCCCTCACTCGCTGCTGCTATCAAAAGTTGATTGCCGTTATCCCCTCTCCTAAACTCCTCCTCCGACTGTAAATAACGGTCTGCAAACATTTTGCGCCTTTTATCGTAATAATCCGGTGTCCCGTTGTGCGCACACACCAGAAGAGGACATCAATGCGCAAGCTCAGGATTTTGTGTGGTGAGGAGCTGTCGATCAAAAGTAAGGAGGCAGGATAAACTCGGAAAGACTTGAGGAATGAAGATTTGACTCTTTTCAAATGAAGATTTGATTCTTTTCAAACGAAGATATGACGCTTTTATGCTCATTAGCATATGGTGTGGAAACATTAAAAAACGGAATACTAAAGCTACAGAGCCGACTGAGGCCTCATGCACACGACCGTAAAAACTCCCGTTATTACGGGTCGTAATCACGACCCGTAATAACGGGCTCATAGACTTCTATTGGCGACGGGTGCCTTCCCGTTTTCTCACGGGAAGGTGCCCGTGCCGTTGAAAAAGATAGAACATGTCCTATTTCAGGCCGTAATAACGGCACGGACAGTCCATAGAAGTCTATGGAGCTCTCGTAATAACGGGTGGCTACATGTGTGCACCCGTCATTACGGCAGCGTTGCTAAGCGACGTCAGTAAATAGTCACTGTCCAGGGAGCTGAAAGAGTTAACTGATCGGCAGTAACTCTTTCAGCACCCTGGACAGTGACTACCGATCAGTATAAACCTGAAAAAAATAAAAGACGTTCATACTTACCGACAACTTCCTGCTTCCTCCAGTCCGGTCTCCCGCCCGTTGCCTTGGTGACGCGTCCCTCTCGACATCCGGCCCGACGTCCTGGATGACGTTTCAGGCCATGTGACCGCTGCAGCCAATCACAGGTCAATCACAGGCTGCAGCGGTCACATGGACTGCCGCGTCATCCAGGGATGTCGGGCTGGATGTGAAGAGAGGGACGCGTCACCAAGACAACGGCTGGGTAAGTATGAATTTCTTTAACTTTTATTACAGAAAAGGCTGTCCCTTCTCTCTATCCTGCACTGATAGAGAGAAGGGGCTGCCGATTAGTGCAGTGCTATTTTGCCGCCAAAAACGTGCTCGTAAATACGGGTGGAATACGGGTGACACCGGACCCATATTTACGGGCACGGGTTCGTAAATACTGGTGCAAAACGGGTGGAATACGTGTGACACCGGACCCGTATTTACGCCAGTATTTACGGGCGGGAAAAAATACGGTCGTGTGCATGAGGCCTAAGAAGACAATTATACGTTATATAGAAATGATTTTTCACCCACTACCACCAGGTATTGCTGGTTTAATAGGTAAAATGCTGGTGACAGGTTCCCTTTAAGGACGTGGGCTATTTCGAACTTCAGCACACAGAGATTTTTGGCTTTTCATTACCACATTCTGGGAGCCATATTTTTTTATTTGTCAATGTAGCTGTATGATGGCTTGTTTTTTTGCAGGGAATAGATGTACTTTTCAATGGTATCATTTTGGGCACCTATAACCTATTAATTACCTTTAATTTTTATGGGGGAGGGAGAAAACAGCCATTCCGCCATAATTTTTTTATTTTCATGAAGTTCAATAACTTGTTAACGTTATTGTACAGGCCATTGTTATAACACTGATACCGTATCTTACTGAGCATCTCTTCCTTCTGGCTCATAGATGGGGGTGTCTTTGATACAGAGACTGCTCAGGTTCATCCACTTTATGTCTATGGCTAAAACGAAATACTGTGTAATCAGCTCCTTGAAGAGTAAGGGTATGTTCACACGCACTAATTACAGACGTAATTTGGGCGTTTTTGCCCCGAATTACGTCCGAAAATAGCGCCTCATTAGCGTTGACAAACATCTGCCCATTGAAAGCAATGGGCAGACGTTTGTCTGTTCACACGAGGCGTAATTTACGCGCCGCTGTCAAATGACAGCGCGTAAATAGACGCCCGCGTCAAAGAAGTGACCTATCACTTCTTTGGCAGTAATTGGAGCCGTTACTCATTGACTCCAATGAATAGCAGCGCCAATTACGTCCGTAATTGACGCGGCGTTCAAGCGCCTGCACATGCCGTTACGGCTGAAATTACGGGGATGTTTTCAGGCTGAAACATCCCCGTAATTTCAGCCGTTACGGACGCCCTCGTGTGAACATACTCCAAGGGTTCTATTACATGGCCTGTTTGCGCTCGTTTGCTCCATTCACACAGAGCAATGATTGCTTATGTATAGGGACCAGCGATCGTTACTCCGATCGCTCGTCCCCATACATTTTCATCATGTAGGCAGCGAGATGTGCTGCCGACAATGATGTTTTTTTAATTTTGCATAAAAGAGCAGTTCCATGCCCTGATCACACAGGGCAATGAACGGGAACGAGCGTTCATATGAATGCTCGTTTACCCAATTATTAACCCGTGTAATATGACCTTAACTGACATGGACACAAGGAGAACACAGATTCTGCCTCCACCTTGACACAGATATCAAAAGAGCCACTCTTAGTGGAATAATTTAGACACAATGGGGCAGATTTACTATTGTTGTTGCGCCAGAATTATGATGTAAGTTGTGCCTTCTTTTGGATTCAAAGCAATTTAGACAAGTTTATTATTTAGTTGCGCCAAAATAAAGATGTTCAAAAGTCTCTAGAAAAAGGGGTGTGTCTTAAAATGCACCGACATGTGCTGAAATTGCACCAAAATTTTAATACAGAAAGCTGGCCTAAACATTGCCAACCAAGAGGCTTCTGACAGCCTTATCTATGTTTTCGCTGTCTAAATATTAGACAGCATTAGTAAATCTGCCCCAACGTATTTTTTTTAAAATCAAGTATATTTATTAGCATTTTCATATAATTTTTATATGAGCAATTAATTATATCACACCCTCCCAACCCCCAAACATCTGCTACATCTGCATTGAGGTATCTGCTATACTGAACTAGTTCAAAAGTAATAGTCACCATCCATGGGAATACATTTCCAAGTGTCAATTAAAATCGCAATCAGTACATATGTACTGCTGCAGGAGTTTTAGCGTTCTGTGTGTTTTTATATTTGATATGCATGAATTATTTGATATCCTGTGAGTATGGAATAATAAAAATAGTGTAGCGTGAAACCCATCCCAAAAGTGTTGCACCGTATCTTTTTTACATCTTTAAGATATAGGCTCTTATTCTGTTTGGAGAATTAGTGTCGGGAGACCGATATTACTAAGTGATTACCGAGACTAAAATCTATCTCTTATATTGTGTTAAGAAGTTGCAGATTTTTGACCAAGTATCTTGTTAGTTTCGGGCATCTCCACAGTATGTGAAGTAAATCTGCTTGCTCAGTTCTACATCTATGGCAAATAGGACTATCCTTCATTCCAATATTGTAGAGCGCTGTATGCTCTCAGTATAAGAAATAAATGGGAAAGTCTATGTGCCTTACACAGAGATTATATGGAGCATTTGAAGCCATTCTTTCTAGTGCTCTTCGTCAAAAACTAAGAGTGGGGCAACACGTATTCCGATTGGAACTGAACAAATGTCTTTAGATCCGAACCCTGCAGTATATGTGGTATGCATCTTACACCAATCTGCTGTCAGCTATCAAAGCCCATTAGACAGTATAATTCCCATAACCAAGGGGGATCCTAAATAGACAAAAAGTGTTGCAGCAAAGCATGGACAGAGTCAGTAGTGTCGGCATTTCCCCAACCCCTGAAATGCTGCAATTGAGAGGACCGATAATATATCCACGGGATAGGGACTGCTTAACCACCATCATCTTTCACCCTCTGCAGTGCTTCTAACTTGATACTCGCACGACTTTTGCGCTAAATTAAATATATAAAGAGACCATTTACTGTATGAAACTTGTCCATATCAGGGCAGAAAATGTAATAATTGAGGCATCAAAAACATTTTAAGCAAGTTAGCCCTTCCTATCACTGACAGAGGGAGATTGCACCATCGCCTCCAGTCTACTCTTGAATTTTACAAATTTAGGTTTACAATTTTAGGTTTACATAGTCCTAAAAGGTCATGGATGTAACTTACCCCAAGTGTTTGAAAGAGGATACACATTGCAGTCGGGTGTGACTAATATCCACATCAGTAGACGACATATCAACAGGAATTACCACCGACTTAGACCAATTTATGACAAGGCCAGAGTGACTGCCAAATTGATTAATAGACTTATGGCTTCCGGGAGAGATGTTTGCACACCATCCAAAAACAGAAGCATATCAATGTACAATGCTACTTTCTATTCCAAGGCGCTCCACTTTAAACCTGACACCTCAGGGGGATGAGTGAATCATAGCGCCAGCAGCTCAATCATCAGAGCAAAAAGCAAGGCAACAGAGGGCACCTTTGACGCGTTCCTCTACTCAACAAAAATGAGTCTCCCATATCCCTGTCGGAAAAAAACAGCCGAAATCGCCTCCCATTGATTTCTCTCTTTCTCTCGCTCTTTCTTCCCGCGTTTCCGTCTCTGACCTCCTATTGACATCAATGGGAGGCAGAGAAAGCATTTTTAGCTGCATTTTTTGCTCCCCGGCGATCAATGGCCGCGGCCGAAAAGCGTGGCACGAAACTGCAGGCAGGTCAAAATCTGTCTCAAAATTCCTGAAGGAATTTTGAGGCAGATTGTTTCTGCCTGCAAAAATCTCTGTGTGAACATACCCATAGGGTTCCAATATAAAAGCTGTTTCATGATATAAAAACTGACCTAAACCCCATGTCTGACCACACCGCCCCTAAGTATGTCCATTCGATGCTGTGAAATAATTGGCAGTATCCAAGGAACACACAATGCGACCTCCAGCATTATCAGTGGGTAGTTGAAGATTAGTGTATAACCTTTTTACATTAAGGTCGGTAGATTTGGAGGGCATAAACCCAGTTTATACCAGGTGTTCTGCTGTTTCTACCACCCCAGGTTGGCGCATAGCCAACACTTTGGCTAGTATTTTAGTGTCTACTGGTAGTAACAAAATTGATCTGAACTAGTCAAGAATCGTGGGATCTTTACCCGGTTTGGGCATGAGCACTTAAGTGGCCTCACTCATAGAATTTTCCGTAACATATTGAAACACTACCAACAGTCTGGGTAGAAGGACATCTCCAATTTGTTTTTATATAGCTCCACTAGGAGCCCATCATTGCCTGATGCCTTATTATTTGGCATAGAGGCCACAGCATGCTGCAACTTTTCCAAAGTTATGTTAGATTCTAAGGAAGCTTTTTGCTCTGCAGTGTGCGCAATGGAATGGTTTTTAAATAATCCACTATTTGTTCACCGGATTTAGTCAACTTGGACTGATACAGGGCCTCAAAATAAAAGTGTAAATAGTCATGACATCCCCGTTGTCAGGAAACGACATGCCATTTACATTCTGCATAACAGCTATATAGACACCCTTTGTCTGAGCCTTACTGGCAGTAGCCAGTAAATGGCCCGCTTTCTTCGCCTTCTTCCCAAAAAGATTGGTTAATAAATATACACTTGTTATTCGCTAATTTAAACAGGTGGTCAGTTACTGTAGACTGTGCTTCATGATAACTGTCCCTCGCAGTCTGCGAGCCCTCCTCTATATAAAGCTGCTCATCTTTAACACGCTGAGCTGTAAAGTCTGGCCATGATGTCTAGTACGAATGTTTTATCTTGCTAATATTCTGTATCGGTAACCCCTAAAATAAGCTATAATGGCATCCCACACCACAACCAGGTCAGCTCACCCCATATTGAGAGTAAAGAATTCCTCCATGTTTTGACTGAGAGTTTCACCATCTAGGAGTTGCAGCCAGGTGCCCCTTTTGTATTTTGCAAAGTACAAGTACTGTACGTACAGAAATTGTTCAAACCAATTTGTTTTTGGTCAACAACCCCTTTAAAGTAAAACAAGGAAGTTAAAAAAAATAACTGTAAACACAGCCACTTACATAATAATCCCTAGTTATTATATTGTATTAAAATAACCATATGGTTTGTGTCAATTATTTACATACAAATTGTGTTATTGCCAGGTATTGTTATGATATTATAACAGAGCATACTCAAAGCTAAAATAATGCTATACAATTGCCATAATATATGACTGACAAGCAAACCATCCAGCCATGGGATTTGTATGTTCCTGTGTTCTGAGTAATAAAAAAACAGACACTGATGCAGATGGATGCCAACAAAGACACAACTGACACATTACAAACCCCATGGGAAAGAATGGAAATATTAGCGAGTGACCGGAACAGATTCATTATGTACAGGCCCTATGTGGATAAGAGAAGACACTGCCTTTCAGTATAACAGATCTACTCTATACGGCAAGAAAAACTAAAATAAGAGGTTTATTTCTTTTTGAGCCACAACAGAAAATTATATGACCCCAAATTATACTATTTTTTTTTTAATGTCTATCTAAAGATTGATGTTTATGATAGCCCTGATCTTAACTACCCCGACCTTGTCTGGATCCTTTTCCACTTTATTTTGTAAAATTAATTGATTTATTTTTTTTGTTTTCTAATTTATTTTGGTTCATGATTTTTAATGTTTTAATTAAAATTTTCATATACATTGTGGGAAGTTTGGGGTTTTACTATTGTTGTGATGGGGAGATGTTAATGGGAGGGGGTAGACAAAAAAAAAGCTGTCAATAGAGGCAAAAATAAGAGTAACATATTCAATGTTCATAATTGTATTCACTTTATTGATCCACATGGACACAGATGGAGGTTCAGTCCCTTTCACCAGGCAGTTTTACTGAGATATCTTGAAAGACATGTCTTTCACTGAATTGGATTTGCTTTGTAGCTGAATCATCTGTCTGTATTTCGGTATTATGTAATAAGCAAGTTTGTCGCACATTTTTATGAAATAGAGGGCTTGGTGTTTGCAAGATGTTTTAGATATCTCCCGTCCAGTTTACTTTGAATTCAGTGCTATATTGCAGAATATGTACCCCTAAGATATACATTTCTTTAAATTTATCGTTTTCGTACAAAATCATAGTTAACCCCTTTGGAGAATATATAGAATGTAGAATATAGAATATGTAGTCTGGCACTACAAAAATCTACCTTTGTAATGTTGCTGGCATGAAGGAAGAAACCTTCAGATTGTTCTAGATGTACATAATTTCCATATTTCTTGATTAATAAATTTTTTCAAAACTGTTCTAATTGTAAAAACAATTATTTTTATATAAGGAATAAATCAACTTCTTGTCTTGACAGTCAACTTCTTGGCCTGGCGATCAGCTAATAGGGAATATGGAAAGGGGTTGTCTTGGTGGGACAACCTCTTAAAGTACTGTATTTTCAGAAGCACTGATTTTGAAGTCATACCAGAGGGCCAAAAAAAAATGCATTTAGGGCCAATTTGAAAGATGCCCCTATGCATTATTTACATGGATAATTTTGTGTGAAAAAACATGGGAAGGCCTAACATTTTTTTTAAAATATAGTGTGTAAAGTTCATACAACTTTTAATCGTTTTTACACAATGCCTGCAGCTGACTGGTTCCCTTTAGGCAAAATTGTGGGGTATGATTAAAAATAGTAACAGGGTGCTCATAGCACAAGTGGTCTGTTTTTGAGACTAAATAATTAGCTCCCAACACTAATTGAGCAGGTTAATGGATATTGACTTCCATCTGCCTCTCCATCTGTTGTTTCCTAAAAGTTTCATAAACTTAATTGGAAACAAAAAATATGTACAGTACCCTACTAAACTTATCTACTTTTTTCACAATACATTACTACACAGCCAGAAACATATATGATAATGTAGATATTGTTTATTTTAAAAGAAGTAAAAGGCGGTTACATCTACCAGTTTGCTTAATTTATGAACAAGTTCATGAACTTGTTCATATAAATTAAAAAAAAGCTCAATAATTAGCCAAACAAGTTTAGGAATTCTTGTATTTCTTGTGCTTTACAATATCCTTCATTTTACTAAAAAACCATCTTGCTTGTTTAGAGCTTTCCTAAAAATTAGGGGAAAAAACAACTATCAACAGCATAAAAGCAGCATGGTATAATTTTACTATTTCGGGAGAGTATTTACTGCTATTACGAGTGCTTCCAGGTCATACATACATCATGCTGACACAAAGGCAGAGTATAATGTAGATTTTCAATAAACTTTATGTATTAATGTTTACTATTTGCACATCAGTGACAGCAGTATACAGATGTGTCCTCCCTTAACTTATCTCTAAACACGACATATCCCGAGATGTATGGCGCAATATGTTAATCAAACATGTAAACAAAAAAAATACTATACCTCCAACGGATGCCGTCTGTCAGCCATCCATCTCCCATAGACTGCCATGTTAAAAAAAAGTATACTTTTTTTTTTACTGCATGGCTGTAACGGACACCTCTGATGGATTCCATCTGTTGGTAATAGACTCCTATGTTTAAAAAAAGTATACGTTGTAAGTTCTATTACTGAATTGAGCGAGTTTTTTATTGAATTGGTACCATGACAAACTTGTATAATTTGGACACATCTGTATAAGAAATGTTTCGCTTGCTTGTATGTGCTCTATACACAGGTATACATCAAGTTCTAACAAAGGTGAAGGTTATGATCACTTTTACTTTGGTGGAAGTAAAGGGGGCTGTGTCGTGGTGGAACAGCTTTATACTTTAATGAAGCCTTCCCCTTTATGAGTCAGAAGCTCCTTCATTTTAAGCCCAAAGTTTAGAAATTCAAACAACTGGACCTAGCAACTTGCAAATTATTGAACTTTTACGTTGGTATTGTAAAGAATAGATCTATTCTTCACAGTGACAGACTTCATTAAAGAGTGTTCTGTATTTTTTTAAATCTTTTAGTGATATAAATAAACATATATATTTTTTAAACATACAATATATTTTTCACAATCTAGGGGTATGTGGCCCCACTAGGCCGCTCCGCCGTAGTGGATAGGCAGCTGACCAACTCACAGTCTATATACAAAGTCTATGGTAGGAGTGTACTACAAGGGTACCTGGCACAGATCGGGCTGGAGGTGGTGGGTTGCGCCAGACGGGGCGGATGGTGGGTTGCGCCAGACGGGGCGGATGGTATCTGGGATGACAGGTGACAGCAGACGTGGGGTATTCGAGCAGGCAAGGCATGGCTCAGGTACGATACAGGCTCAGGGGCAAGGCACAGCACGGGATACAAGAAATAGGAGGCAGGACACGGGAACGCTGGGAGCAGGACAACACTAAGGGACCGTTTACAAGACAGACATGGGAAGACTACAACAACGCTCAGGCAGGGAGTGGAAGGGCGGAGCCCTTCTTATAGTCCATGATGAACAGGGATTAATTAGGGAACTTTTAACATGTGCGCGCTAGCCCTTTAAGGCCGGGGGCCGAGCACGCGCACCTTAACAGGAAGAGCAGCGCCGGTCGCAAGTCCTGGCGTCTCCTAGGAGGGAGACGCCGGGAGGAAGTCAACGGACTGTGATCGCGGGCGTCGTCAGGTACGATACGGAGGTAGTCTGCGACCACAGCCATGACAATATTTATTGATTTCCTGTTGCTTATATAGCGCCAACATATTCCACTGGGCTGTACAGATATTGTCATCATTCACATCAGTCCCTGTTCTAATGGGGCTCAAAATCGAAATTCATTATCTCACGCACATTACGGCCAATTTCATGGGACACCAATTAACCTTTAAATTGACACTAACTTTTCAAAAATATATTCTAATTCAACAGAATACCTGATATAGATCAACTTTGTAATTTACTTACTGTTTAAATTTTGTTGTTTTATCCATCCAAATTCCGTGCGACGTTACAGCCACTAGATTTCTACCTTCCTGTAATCTGCTGTCCAACCCCCATTGTCAAGCAAAAACCGTGTCTAGAGGAGATGGACTAAAGGAAGTGTGTGTGTGGGGGGGGGGGGTTGTCTCTTTATAGCCTGCCTATAGAAGTCTATGGAGAGAGGAGGGAGCAGAGTAAGAGAGATGAAACGCAGACCTGCTGCACATAGAAGTCTATGAAGAGGGGAACAGAGTGAGAGAGACATAGATACTGCTGCCAATAGAAGTTTATAGAGGGGGAGGGAGAGCAGGAGGAGGGAACAGAAGCAGAGAGTAGACGTAGACACTGCCCATAGAAGTCTATGGAGTGGGGAGGGGGAGCAGGAAGAGTGCGCAGAGAGAGATACAGACGCTGCCCGAGGAAGTCTATGAAGGTGGAAGGAGGAGCAAAAGGGGTGCTTGAGCAGAGATGGGGAGACACAATCATGTTGTCTATAATAGTTATGGGAGGAGGAGCAGAGTGAGTAAGATATACAGACACACTGCTCATAGATGTCTATAGAGAGGGGAGGCTGGAAGCAGGGAGAGAAAGACACAGACACACTGTAGAAGTCTATAGAGGGGGGAGTAGGAGTAGAGAGGAGACACAAGCTGGTGGTAAGTGTTATATGTCAGCCCAGTGCTGGATTCTCAGCTACGTTCAATACTGCTGTGTAATCTCAATGCTGCTGCAAAATTTAGAAAAATTCGTTCGCCAAATAAATATATTTTTCTACATTTTGAGTGCTGCTTCCCCGCAATTCTTTCTACTATCCATAAGGAGAGGTCACTCCTTTGAAGTCCTACACCGACCGAGAGGTTGTTTGGCTACACTGCTGCTCCATAAGTTTGCTTTTACACACACGCACACACACACACACACCTATTTAACTCTTAATTGACAATGTACACAACTTATACTAAACCTATGTCCAAATGTAGCTAACTTTTTAAGCCGCAGGTTTGAAAGTCTGTAGTGTGCCTTGATTTCTGCACAGATTTTTCAACTACATGCGGATGGGGATAGCCACATCCACATGTATTGTACTGTAAATTGTTGCAGATTTCCAGTGCAGTATCAGCAATGTCTGATCATACCCTTAGATTGGCTGTTGCAGTATGGGTGTGTTAAAACTCAGGACCATGGTCTTAGAGATTAAATAAGATTTTTTACAACTTTCCACATGTGTTTGGTAATTATCCGATTGTTTTTTTTTCTTCCAGGACCAAGAGAGTGAGCCATTGCTACCGAATTAAATATCGACACATGGAGCATACTCTAACACAGGCAGAAGTCAGCTTACTACATAAAAAAATTGCCAGCTTGGCAATAGAAGAGTTGGATGTGGAAGGAAGATTTTAATATGACTTCAATGTTGTATTTACACATTCTTTTTCCAAGAGTTAAATTATGTTGAATGTAATTTGTTAATTACGGGGTGTGGCTTAGAATAAAGCAAAATAAAAGATGAAATGTGTGGTTTATTTTTGCCTTTTCTCTTCTTAAATAGGATGTATAGCATTACTTTATTACTATATTAGTTTATTGAACTTTTTGAAATCTTCATATCAATTGTTCTTGCATTTGAACCAAATTTTTGATTTTCTTTTGTGAAAAGATGAAAGAATTCACTGTGAAGTATGTTCTGCTACTTAGGCCTTATGCACACTTCCGTCTGCCTTTGTACGGCCGCTAATGACGGATCCATGAAACACGGACCACACACGGATGGCTTCCGTGTGCAGTCTGTTGTTTCACGGACCAAATCAATGAAAATGCTGAGACTGTTCCGTCAAAAACAGACAGGAGTAGGACCTGTCCTATATTTGACGGAACGGCCGCACGGTTCCGTTAAAACAACGGAAGTGTGCATTGCTCCATTGAAATTAATATGTCAGGCTGCTATCCGTTAAAATAGCGGATAGCACGCTGACAAAAAAAACTGAAGTGGGCATGAGGCCTAAGGGTATTTTTGACATTTAATAATCATGCAAATTGCTCTTGAACTGTTTTGATCCACATTTGTTTATGAACACCTCATTTTGTAATTTAACCGCTTCCCGACCGCCGACGGTAAATTAATGTCGGCGCTTGCTGGGCTTTTTGCAGCGCCGACGTTAATTTATGT
This sequence comes from Rhinoderma darwinii, assembly GCF_050947455.1. Classification (NCBI taxonomy): domain Eukaryota; kingdom Metazoa; phylum Chordata; class Amphibia; order Anura; family Rhinodermatidae; genus Rhinoderma; species Rhinoderma darwinii. Next base: position 156,362,988 of record NC_134691.1, on the reverse strand, counting down.
TCCTCCGTATGTTGGCGATCGGGTCCTCTAGAGTGCGTTTAGCACCTGGAACGGGCTGTTACTATCAGCCCCTGGTCCGGGTGCTCTCATCAGGGCCTGATTGGTTCAGGTCCAGATCATGTGATCGCAGGGAAAGTTTGTTGTTGTAATAAACTGGAACGTTTGTTGCTATAACAAACTTACCCTGGGACCGATTCCGGGTGCTGCAGTTGGTTGTCATAGCAAAACCGGAGGCCATACAATGGCCTCCAGGTCTGCCATGCACGGAAGCCTATGGCTGGTCCTCATAAGCTTCCTGTCAGAGTGACTCTCAGCGTCACACTAACCGTCTATAATACGTTACACCACCTAGGTAGTGTAATGTATTATAGCAGCTATCATTGCTGCAGGTCTTCAAGTAAAAAAAGTTTAAAAAAAATAATACAAATGTTTTATAAAAGTGTAAAAATTAAAAGTTATAAGTGAAAACGTTAAGAAAAAGTACATATATTTGCTATCACCGCGTTCTTAACGACTCAAACTATAAAACTATAATATTATTTTTCCCGCACAGTGAACATCGCAAAAAAGATATGTAAAAAACAATTCCAGAATCACAATTTTTTTGGTCACCACCCCTCCCAAACTATAGAATAAAAAGTGATCAAAAAATCGCATGTACCCTAAATTTGTACCAATGAATATGACAGATTGTCCCGCAACAAACAAGCCCTCATACAGCTCCGTTGGCGAAAAAATAAAAACGTTTCGGCTCTAAGAATATGACGACGCAAAATATGCAGAGCGTTCCAAAAGCGGGATAAGATTGGACAACATTTATCAGTGTGACACCAGCCACATATCCATGAATTAATACTTATTTACCGCATTATTATACACTCGTGGTATGCCCTGATGTACTCCCCACAGCTTGCATATGCCCCCACATTATAAACTGAAATACCAGTAAAACCCCAAACAAAACTACTACCATGCAAAGCCAAATCGCGCTCCCTCCCCTCTGAGCCCTACAGTGCGCCCAAACACCAGTTTACGTCCACTTACATGACATTTTATACCCCAGGAGAACCCGCTCAACATTGTATACGGTGGTTGTCTTCAGTGGCACAAACTGGGCACAACATATTGGGCACTAACATCAGTGGAAAATTTTAATTTTCACTTTGTACCATCCGCTGCAAATTAACCCCTTCATGCACCACGACTTAATAGCATGTCGTGGTGGGGGGGATATATATGGTGCGGCTCAGGCGCTGAGCCCTCTCCATATGCTGCAGGTAATCACATTATACTGCAATACATTAGTATTGTAGTGTATTGTACCAGTGATCTAATGATCCCTAGGGGGACTAATAAAATGTGTAAAAAAAAAAGGAAATTAAGTTATTATTAGTGAAAATGTGGTCACCTTATCTTTAAAAAAAAATTATAAAAAGTGATCAAAAAGTTGTAGGTACCAAAAAATAGTACCAATAAAAACTACAGCTCGTCCCTCAAAAAATAAGCCCTCACACTGCTCAATCGAGCAAAAAAAAAAAAAAAAAGTTATGGCTCTCGGAATGTGGTGAAACAAAACGTTTGTTTTTTTAACAAATAGTTTTTGCTTTGTAAAAGTAGTAAAATATAAAAAAAACTATACATTTGGTATCACCTTAATCGTATTAAGTCTCAGAAAAGTTGTCTTTTTTACAGCACGGTGAAAGTCGTAAAAACAAAACCCAAAAAACAACTGAGGAATCGCAGCTTTTTCCAATTGCAGCCTGCAAAGAATTTTATTTTCAGTTTCCCAGTACATTAAATGGTACTTTAAATGGCGTCACTAGAAACTACAACTCCTCCCGAAAAAATAAGCCCTCACACCACTCTATTGACGGAAAAAGATAAGACGGTATGGCTCTTGGAAAGCAGAGAGGGAAAAACAAAAGGGTTAATTAATTTCTACCGAAAAATCATTTATGACCACGTGGGGTATTGCCGTACTTGGGAGAAATTGCTTTACAAATGTTGGGCCGCTTTTTCTCTTTTATTCTTTGTGAAAATTAAAAAATTAAACATTTTAGTGGAAAAAATGTTGATATTCCTTTTCACGGCCTAATTCCAATAAATTCTGCAAAAGACCTGTGGGGTCTAAATGCTTACTATACCCCTAGAAAGATTCCTTAAGGGGTGTAGTTTCCCAAATGGGGTCACTTTTGGGGTGTTTCCCCTGTTTTGGTCTCACAGGGGCTTTGCGAATGCGACATGGCACCCGAAAACTATTCCAGCTAAATTTGAGCTCCAAAAGCCAAACAGCGCTCCTTCCCTTCTGAGCCCTGCCGTGGGTCCAAACATCAGTTCATTACCAGATATGGGGTATTGCTGTAACAGTGAGAAATAGTTTTACAAGGTTTGGGGTGCTGTTTATTCTTGAATTCTTGTAAAAATTAAACATTTCTATGTTTTTTCAGAAAAAAAGTAGATTTTCATTATCACTGACTAACTCCAATAAATATAGCATAAGTCCTGTGGGGTCAAGATGCTCACTATACCCCTAGATAAATTCCTTGAGGGGTGTGGTTTCCAAAACAGCATCACTTTTGGGGTGTTTCCACTGTTTTGGTCTCACAGGGGCTTTGCGAATGCGACATGGCACCCGAAAGCTATTCCAGCAAAATTTGAGCTCCAAAAGCCAAACAGCGCTCCTTCCCTTCTGAGCCCTGCCGTGGGTCCAAACATCAGTTTATTACCAGACATGGGGTATTGCTCTAACCATGAGAAATAGCTTTACTAGTTTTGGGGTGCTGTTTATTCTTGAATTCTTGTAAAAATGAAACATTTCTATGTTTTTTCAGAAAAAAAAGTAGATTTTCATTATCACAGACTAACTCCAATAAATAGTTAGACGAAAAAGTCTCACAGGACACAAGAGTATAGGGGTGGGATACAAAAAGTCTCAACCACACACAATATTTCAGAGATACGAACTCCAGACAATAATATATAAACTTGAGAAAAAGAGTCCAAAGTATCCAATGTTTAAGAAAATACAAAATCTTTATTGATCAAGCACATAGGAATCTAAAATACATTATTAACTAGATCAAAAATGAAAATACATTTGGTAAGAATTGAGTACAGGTACTATATGTAACATAAACAGTGCACTAGCGTAGTAGTATGACCCAGTGGATAAAGGGGCACCACTTTATCCACTGGGTCATACTACTACGCTACTGAATATGGGTAAGCATATGATAACGGCTCTGTCAGGTTTTACAGACAGCTAGTGCACTGTTTATGTTCACTAGACTTGAATCGTTACTTCTTACTTTCACTTTTTCTTTTCTGTCCTGACATATGCCCACTTACATGAGTATGTTTCTAAGAGTGATTTTTTTCATGCCATATATTACATGTACTGAACCTCTATTTATGTCATATATTACCTGTACTCAATTCTTACCAAATGTATTTTGATTTATTATCTAGTTAATAATGTATTTTAGATTCCTATATGTTTGATCAATAAAGATTTTTTTATTTTCTTAAACATTGGATACTTTGGACTCTTTTTCTCAAGTTTATATAACTCCAATAAATATAGCATAAGACCTGTGGGGTCAAGATGCTCACTATACTCCTAGATAAATTCCTTGAGGGGTGTGGTTTCCAAAACAGCATAACTTTTGGGGAGTTTCCACTGTTTTGGCACCACAAGACCTCTTCAAATCTGACATGGTGCCTAAAATGTATTCTAAAAAAAGGAGGCCCCAAAATCCACTAGGTGCTCCTTTGCTTCTGAGGCCTGTGTTTCAGTCCGTTAGCACACTAGGGCCACATGTGGGATATTTCTAAAAACGGCAGAATCTGGGCAATAAATATTGAGTTGCATTTCTCTGGTTAAACCTTCTGTTTTACAGAAAAAAATGGAATAAAAGGTTTTCTGCATCAAAAATTTAATTTGTAAATTTCACCTCTACTTTGCTTTAAATTTCTGTGAAACGCCTAAAAGGTTAAGAAACTTTCTAAATGCTGTTTTGAATACTTTGAGGGGTCTAGTTTTTTAAATTGGGTGTTTTATGGGAGTTACTAATTTATAGGCCCCTCAAAGCCACTTCAGAACTGAACTGGTACCTAAAACAAAAGGCTTTTGAAATTTACTTCAAAATATGAGAAATTACTGCTTATGTTCTAAGCCTTGTCACGTCCTAGGAAAATAAAATAATGTTTAAAAAATGATACCAACATATAGTAGACTTATATGAAATGTGAACTAGTAACTATTTTGTGTGGAATTACTATCTGTCTTACGATCAGATACATTTAAAATAAAAGAAAATGCTTTTTTTTCAAAATTTTCTCTAAATTTTGCTATTTTCACATATAAACACTGAATATATCAACCATATTTTACCACTAACATAAAGTCCAATGTGTCACGAGAAAACAATCTCAGAATCGCTCAGAATCTCAGAATAAGCATTCCAGAGTTATTACCACATAAAGTGACACATATCAGATTTGAAAAATGGGCTCTTAGCCTTAAGGTCAAAACTAGGCAGCATCATTAAGGGGTTAATGGACATAATACTGCTCTTATTTATTTATTTTTACATTGTTGATTATTCTGCCAAAAAAATCAGTAAACATTCATCTACGATTAACCCCTTAACGATCGGCGTATAGTGTTTCTATGTCGTCCGTTCGGGGTAGTTTTTCTAAAGCGCCGCCTTTTCACATTGGCACTTCAGAAGAAGTTTTCCCGCATCGGGCGGGGTGCTACTGAAGCCCAGGCTGTTGATAACAGTCTTGGGCTTCAGAGCATCAATCAGAGACCACTAGTAGTGGTCTCCGATCATGTTTAACCCCTCAGTTGCGGCGGTCAATAGCGAGCGCCACATCTTAGTTGTTTTAGAGGGAGGGGCTCCCTCTCCCACCCCACCGGCACGGGTTGGGTTGGTTTGTATGGCATCCTGGGGGCCAAACAAAGGCCCCCAGGTCTGCCTTTAGTAACTGCCTGTTAGGCCATTCCAGGGGCATGGCCTAACAGATGCCTGTCAGTTTTACACTGACAGACATAATACACTGCAATACAGAAGTATTGCAGTGTATTATAAAAGCGATCAAAAGATCGCACAGTAAAGCACCCTAGTGAGATTAAAAGAAAGTTTAAAAAAGTTTAATAAAGTTTGCAACAAATAAATAAAAATCCCAAGTAAAGAAAAATGAAAAAGGCTGGGTTCACATCAGCAGTGTGTTTCCGTTGAGGGGTTCCATCTGAGCTTTTTGTCGGGGGAACCCCTCAACGGAAAGGCAAACGGAAACCATAGCTTCCGTTTGCATCACCATTGATCTCAATGGCGATGGGCACTTTGCTAATGGTTTCCGTTTGCCACCGTTGTGAAAGAGTTCCGTCTTTTTAATGGAACCAATAGCGCAATTGACTGCGCTATTGATTCCCTTAAATAAACCATTAGCAAAGTGTCCGTCACCATTGAGATCAATCGTGATGCAAACAGAAGCTATTGTTTCCATTTGCCTTTCCGTTGAGGGGTAACCCCGACTGAAAGCTCAGAAGGAACTGCACAACTGAAAAGTAACACTGATGCGAACAGGCCCAAACCCAATTTTCCACCTTACAAAATACTTTATTATGAAAAAAAGTAAAAAGTTACACATATTTTGTAGCGACCACAACTGTAAAACGATTGCATTATTTAACCCGCACGGTGAACGCCTTAAAAAATAAAATAAAGAACAATGCCAGATTTGCTTTTTTCAGTTTATCCTGCCTTCCAAAAAAATTTGATAAAAAGTGATCAATAAGTCGCATGTACTCCAAAATGGTACCAATAAAAACTACAAGTGGTACCACAAAGAAGCCCTCATAGAGCTATGTCAGCAGAAAAAGAAAAACTTTATAGCTCTTAAAATATGGTGACACAAAAACAAATAATTTAGATAAAAAGTGTTTTTACTGTGTAAAAGTAATAAAACATAAAAAAAAGATATAAATTTGGTATCGCTGCAATCATAACGAACAGCTGAATAAAGTTTTTATGTTATTTAGACCACACGGTAAACAGTGTAAATTTAGGATACAAAAAAAGAGTGGTGAAATTTCAGGTTTTTTTCCTATTACCCCACCAAAAATATAATAAGGATTAATCAATAAATTTGGATCCTAAAATTGTGCTATTAAAAATACAACTTATACAAAATAAAAAAGTTATAGCTCTTTGAATGCAACGATGGAAAAACGTCAAAAATTGCTTGGCCATTAAGGTTTAAAATACCTTCGGTATTAAGGGGTTAAAATATAAAGCACGCCATTGTAGTGCACTTTTACAACATCTAGCACTTTCTGCTGCCGTGTCTTCCTTTTAATCTTACAGTACTATGAGTGCCTAATTAATATTTAAATATCCACAATTTTTATACAAAAAAGGGTATACAAATTCAGTGTATTCATGTGTAAACTTTCCCTTTGGCACAATCCCTTCACCCCAGGGCCGTCTATAGGCATAGGTCTTCTGTGCCTGTAGATGAACTAGGCCCTGCTCAACATTTACATGTTTTTTTGTTTTAATAATGACTCTGCTGAGAACAAAATTCAGGAAAATCCAAACACTATATATATTCTCGGTGAATTGGCCAGTTTTTACAAATTATTGGTATCTAAAAACTTTATCTGTACATGTTACATAGTTACATAGTTAGTACGGTTGAAAAAAGACACATGTCCATCAAGTTCAACCAAGGAATGGTTAATATGCCCTGTAGTGTATATATGCAAAGTTCATTTCTTGCACTTTATCAAATATCTACATGTTATCAGAGGAAAAGGATTACTTTTAAGTAATGTTTTCTACTGATGCAGCTAAAGGAGGATACAATTAAAATTAAATACACATTTTGTGTTGGGTCTCTATGGACTGAATGACTATATTGAAGACCCATTATTAGTTATTCTTCTAGTTGTCACCTGCTTAATGAGAACTTGTCTGGGCACTGCGCCTACTTTCAGCATTTGGCCTGGATTGAGATGCCTGGAATGGATCCCATTTGAGTTATTTACTGCATATAGTAAACAATCTGTCCTTAACCAACCATTTACCAGATATTAAACTCCACCTAATGTGAAAACTTAATGCACAAATTACTTTGAAGCCCTCTGCCAGCATAGCTGATGTTGAGAATGTACCAATAAAGAAACTGCAGAATAAGCCAAGGGACATATATTGAAAATGGCGTATTTAAAAACAATATGGATTTTGTTGTACTTGTTCAGAGAATCACCAGTGTACATCCATGTTCCCAGAGAATTTATGTACAACATGACCTAGTAAGCATATAAAAACAAGTCATTTTTCTGTGGTGTCATTAAGTTACTGCTTAAAGAGGCTCTGTCACCACATTATAAGCGGCCTATCTTCTACATAATGTGATCGGCGCTGTAATGTAGATTACAGCAGTGTTTTTTATTTAGAAAAACAATCAATTTTGACTGAGTTATGACCTATTTTAGATTTATGCTAATGACTTTCTTAATAGAAAAATTGGCATATTTTTAGCTTTTGACCAAGTGGGCATTGTGGAGATAATTGTATGACGCTGACCAATCAGCGTCATATACTTCTCTCCATTCATTTACTCTGCACATAATGAGCTTTCTAGATCATGATGTGCAGTCACATACTCACATATTAACGTTACTGAAGTGTCTTGAGAGTTAATAGACATCGCTTCTAGCCAGGAAGCGATGTCTATTCACAATCCCGACACTTCGGTAATGTTTGTGCGGGAGTGGATGACAGCAAGCGTAAAACTGTCATTTACAGAGTGATCTCGCAAGATTACGCTTGCTGTGCTGTAAGTCCCACACAAACGTTACCGAAGTGTCGGGATTGTGAATAGACATCGCATCCTGACTGGAAGCGATGTCTATTAACTCTCAAGACACTTCAGTAACGTTAATGTGTGAGTAAGTGACCGCACATCATGATCTAGCTAGATCACTATGTGCTGAATAAATGAATGGAGAGAGGTGTATGACGCTGATTGGTCAGCATCAGACACTTCTATTTACACTGCCCTCTTTGTCAAAAAGTAAAACACGCCCAGTTGTCCATTAAGAAAGTCATTAGCATAAATCAAAAATAGGTCGTAACTCCGTCAAAATTGATGGTTTTTCTAAATAAAAAACACTGCTGTTATCTACATTACAGCAACGATCACATTATGTAGAAGATAGGCCACTTATAATGTGGTAGAAAAGGGTAGAAAAAACACAAAGCGCACAATAGTGCATGACACTGTGATGGTACACGTGTGAACAAGGTGTTGAATAGTGCTCACCTGGTGCGGTTATGCTGGGAGCATAACATCCAGTGTAGTAGATTCCAGATAGGTAGCCTCCACGGTGTATTGGTGGCAGGATCAAATTGCAGCATAGGACCCGATTTGAGAACTTGGATTGCGAAGTCTCAATAATAAATGGAGGAATAAAGGCAAAAAAGCAAAAAACGGGCGTTTTCCATGCGCTACTGATCGGTATGGTTATCCATAACACGTAAATCCAAATTCCTCAAGGGTACCAATGTGGTCGGTAATATAAGGATTTATTGGTACAATATAGAAAATATAAAACACAACTGTTTGACAGCGAACAGTTTCGAAACCGAACCGGTTTCTTCCTCAGGTAGTATATAAATAGATGGGTGGGGTGCCGGTTAAATAACCGAGTGAAAGGTCAGTTAAAGGCAAGAACTACCGGGTCAGGTACAGAGATAAAACACCAACTCAAATTACATATCGGAACGTACATATAATCACAACTGATTAAAACAAAGATAAAAAATATAAAACATATATATGTATATATATGTCCAATGAAAGACAATTAGTTTCTATACATTATAGTTGGAAAGTGTCTAGTTGTTAAAAACATACTATATTGAACGTGATTGAACGCATACATATATACAAAATTATACACATATATAATTACATTGTTTAAAAATATAATTTAATAGTATATTAAAACGAAATATTAAAAGGAAAAAATATTTATTAAAAAAGGGGGGAAAACTTAAAAAAATGCACTACCATTCTGACCCTTCTGGAATCTATATATGGTTCATTTCCGAGGTGTAATTGTCAATTGTATAAAAACTATTTTAGCTTAACATTTACGAATCTATATAGCAAAATCGAAAAACAGAATGAAAAGAGTAAAAAAAGAGATTATTCTCTAATATAACCTTCAGAAAAAATGATAAATAAGATGATACTCCATTTGTATGCTAAATCCTTTGAATGACAATTACACCTAGGAAATGAACCATATATAGATTCCAGAAGGGTCAGAATGGTAGTGCATTTTTTTAAGTTTTCCCCCCTTTTTTAATAAATATTTTTTCCTTTTAATATTTCGTTTTAATATACTATTAAATTATATTTTTAAACAATGTAACTATATATGTGTATAATTTTGTATATATGTATGCGTTCAATCACGTTCAATATAGTATGTTTTTAACAACTAGACACTTTCCAACTATAATGTATAGAAACTAATTGTCTTTCATTGGACATATATATACATATATATGTTTTATATTTTTTATCTTTGTTTTAATCAGTTGTGATTATATGTACGTTCCGATATGTAATTTGAGTTGGTGTTTTATCTCTGTACCTGACCCGGTAGTTCTTGCCTTTAACTGACCTTTCACTCGGTTATTTAACCGGCACCCCACCCATCTATTTATATACTACTTGAGGAAGAAACCGGTTCGGTTTCGAAACTGTTCGCTGTCAAACAGTTGTGTTTTATATTTTCTATATTGTACCAATAAATCCTTATATTACCGACCACATTGGTACCCTTGAGGAATTTGTATTTACATGTTATGGATAACCATACCGATCAGTAGCGCATGGAAAACGCCCGTTTTTTGCTTTTTTGCCTTTATTCCTCCACTTATAATGTGGTGACAGAGCCTCTTTAAATGTGCCCCGTGGTGGTCATTATGTGTGTAAAACAAAAAGCATTGCATCATTTGCTCACATGGATAAATGCAGATTAACAGGCACATGTAGGCTATGTCAGCTCTGTAACATGTGTTACAACCATTTCCGTCAAACACCTGTAGACACAAAGACAAAAGATTCCCTAAAACATTTGTCAATCCTTTAACCCTTTCGCTATCAGGGTTTTGTGGACATTTTGCACCTCTGGTAGCCAGAACAACTTTCAGACTATTGACATGTGCAAATAAAACCTAAATTACAAAATAAAAAATCATACCAAATATATTACTGCTTTATTTTCTGAAAGTAGGCACCTAGCACATTATCAAAATGCCACTCAGCACTTTATACACACAGGCACCGTCATGCATATTTTTGTCAAAGTACGATTTTTCATAAAAAAAATGCATAAACATCTATATTTGTGGCTAAAAATGTGACCCAAGCAGAAAATAGATGCACCACACATCCTAAAAATAAAAGTTCAATTTATGCAGAGTTTATACATACCATTTATGCCTAGGTCTACATGCACTATCTTTATAAAATCACCAATATTGAACAAACCAAAAATCTTTTTTTTAGGTTCTCAGAATTATATATGTGAGATAAGGAAGTTATCTTGGGGGCAAACATGTTTTTTTTTTTGGCTACCTGTCAGTAAGCCCATAGATGATTACTAAATTCAGACAGTCGTTAGGTATAGTGTCCCTATACAAAAAGCATTCAACTTATAGTATCCCATCAAATAAAATAGATATTTTCTGCCAAGGTCACAGTCCATGGTACCTTATTATATATTATGTCATGGGTTATGTCCTCTATCGTTAATAAATAGGGCAAAAACTGCTTTTTATAGCATACTACATTTTATATAATAAGGTCTTGAAATAACAATTTTGGATAAACACTGTGAATGTCAAGAAGGTGAATGTCTCCAATGAACTATCATTTCTGCTGGGCTCATGGTAAAATTATATGTTTCTTTCTTGCATTGTGGATTGCCTTAGGGTTTGTCTTTCCCAGAAGTTGTTTAGAAATTCATTGTCTGTATTTATTGTCAAAGCCATAACAGTTTACTAAAAATCCTGTTTGTCAAATCATTATGTGAGAAGATTGTTATTTATTTTATCTATAGGATTGTTCAAAACTATATCATTAAGGAAATCAAAGCCTCTCCCCTCTTTAAAGTAATTTACATATAGAGTTGTAAGAGGCAGCAGATAGTGAACCCGCTGTGCCAACTAACCGGTTTGACTTTGGGCCAGTTGGAGTGGTCCCGGTGTAGGTGGAAGCTGGCAAAGGGCCAATAGGTACTGCTGCGAGGCACCAAGGGTCAGGCAAGTGGATGGTCAGATGCACAGGCAACAGGTCAGGACCGGCAACACGGGTTCTGGGTCGAAATACGTACGACATGTCAGGACAGGTAGCACCGGTTCAGGGTCGGTACAGGGGCAACAGGTTCAGAGGTCAGAGAAAAGCTGGAGTCTATATGGTGAAAACTGTCAGACTGTAGAGAATAGCACACCATTGCAGGGACTAGCAAGCTAGGAACCGTTATTGCTCAGGCAGGAAGGAATAGGCATACCAAGAAGATATAGGGGAGGGACAGCAGGGATTGGTTGGGGAACATAGCTGTCACGGTGTGGGGTGTGGACCCACTGGACTGTACCGCGCTAGCAGGACGGCAGCTGACCAAACAGGTATAATACAGAGTCTATAGTCCAGAAAGGGTACCTGCGGCAACTCGGACAGTAGCAAGGCAGGCTAGGCTGGGACCAGGCGGCAGGTAGACGTCAGGCATAGAGTAGCGGAACAGGCGTGAAATGCAGCACAACACGACAACAGCTCAGCACAGTACTAGATCTGGATAGCACGGGAAACAGGAACAGGGAACACTTGGAAACTAAAAGACACTAGGAGACCATTAGCAAGAAAAACTTTGGGTAACGAACAACGCTCAGGCAAAGATCAAGAGGGCAGAGCCCCTTTTATAGTCCAGTAGCAGTCTGGGCTTGATTGCAGACTTCCTGCAATTATGTGCGCACTGGCCCTTTAAGACCGGGCGCGCGCGCCCTCCGGGAGACCGTCTCAATACCAGGAAGTGAGTGCCATCGCCTCACTGGGGGACGATGCAGCAGAGAACACACATGTCCATGGTCGAGGGGTAACTCAGAACGACGGGCCGTGGCCATAGAAGTTACAATAGCAGAGTGCGCGTACTGGCCCCTTAAAAAGCAGAAAGAGCTGGCGCGTGCACACTATGGACTATACAGTGCAGGAGCAGAAGAGGAAGGATGGCGGACAGAGTAAGAATACAGACATAGACTGCTGGCAGGGAGAGAACGCCGGCGGCCCAGCGTCTTAACAATATTATGGCTGGCCATATACATTAGATAGCTTTGGTTGAACGCTCCTCCCGATCCTATCCATTCACATGCACGCTCGAATCACGCATGTTATCCGAATGGGTAAATGGGATTAAGCCGCTCCCAAACACCTCTGGCAGCGTCTTTTCTCCCCTGAGATCAAAAGACATGTTGAAATTAAAGTGCCTGATCCTTTTATCCACTGACATCTACCGTCGGGTGAGTGGGGAGGCCCCCCTACACATAAGGTGATAGACCAATCCTGCCGAATTCGGTAGGTTCAGCCGACATTAATGTTATGTGTATGGCCACCTTTAGTCTACATAAAATGTAAGTAACTTTTTTAATACATTCTTAAGTTACAGCCTGTATTGTAGTTCAGAGCTGCATTTCATATTCTCCAGACCTTCTGATCCTTGCCTGAGCGTTGTTCGTGTATCCCAAGTCTGTCTTGCAAATGGTCCCTTAGTGTTTTCCCCTTCCAGTTGTTACCCGTACCCTGTTACCCATATCCTGTATCCCGTGCTGTGTTCTCGATTCTTAGCCTCTTATTGTTGGAGTGGTGTCCTACTGCACCTGCTGTCGTTTGCCACGTCCAGTGCCTTCTGCCACGTCCAGTGCCTTCTGCCACGTCCAGTGCCTTCTGCCACGTCCAGTGTCTTCTGCCACGTCTAGTGTCTTCTGCCACATCCAGTGTCATCTGCCACGTCTTGTACTGTCCACCATGTCTGGCGCAACCTGCTGCACCTACCTCCATCCTTTACTGAAGCTACAGCCACTGTCTGGACTAGTTCAGCTACCCGTGTGTTACGAACTGCTATAGACTTTTGTATAGACTGTGACTAAGCCAGCTGCCTCGCCGCTACGGCGGAGCGGCCTAGTTGTTCCACATACCCTGTGATAGTGACAATACGGTCAGGCCATGGAACCCACTGGCCAGCCCAAGTCCGCAGTCCAGAAGATACACTCGGAGATGCATGACCTACGCACACGTCAGGATCAACTCCTTTAGGTGGTAAATACTATCATGGTCCGTCTGGATCAACTCGTTGTTCCTCCTCCGTTTCCTCCTCCAGAGGCTATTGCTGTGCCACTGCCCGTTGCTCCCCCTGTTTGTTCCGGATCCACAGTTCCTCTGCCTCTTCCTCGCTATGACGGTGATCCCAGAGCCTTAGAGGATTTTTTAACCAATGTACGGTTTGTTTTAGGCTACGGGCTCATCTCTTCCCCTCCGAGCAGGCCAAAGTAGCGTTTATCATCTCCCTCCTCGCTGGCAAAGCCCTCGCATGGGCGAACCCAATCTTGGAACAACAAGCACCTGTATCCTCGGACCTAGCCTTGTTCCTGCAGTCCTTTTGTGTCGTATTCGAGGAGCCGGGCTGAACATCCTCTGCCGCAGCCACTCTGTTGACCCTCAAGAAAGAAGGCTCCACAGTATTGGAGTATGCTATCTCCTTCCGTACCCTGGCAGCAGAGCTGGCATGGAATAATGAGGCACTGGTGGCGACCTTCTGGCAGGGACTGTCCTCACACATCAAGGACAAACTGGCGGCCCGCGACCTACCTTCTACCTTGGATGCCCTCATTCTGTTAGCCACCCGGGTTGACAAGAGAATCCAGGAGCGCACTCAAAAGGTTCGACAGGAGAGCCGGGGTCACAGACCAGCACCCTCGGTCCAGAGACCACTATTGCCTTCCCCTAGTGCGCTACCTGAAGAACCCATGCAGGTAGACCGAGTCCGGTTGTCTGAACAAGAGAAGCAGCGCAGACGCTCCTCTGGACTATGTATGTATTGTGGCCTTAAGGGTCATTTTGTGCGCCAATGCCCACAAAAACCGGGAAACTCCAGTACCTACGGTTGGTAGGAGAGGCAACTCTAGGTGGGACATCTCCAAACATTAAAACCTCCCAAATTATCGATTCCTGTGGCCATTGTCTCCGGAGAGACGTCACATCCCTCCTCTGCCTATCTTGACTCCGGAGCAGCTGCTAATATCATCCAGCAGGATCTAGTGGATCGTTTACATCTACCCACAGTTCTTCTGGAGAGACCACTGGCTGTTGCCTCTGTGAATGGTCTACCGTTGCCCGATCCGATTGTGTTTATCACGGAGCCGTTGACACTATGGGCCGGAGCTCTTCACTCGGAGCAGATCGCCTTCCTTGCACTACCTAAGGCTATCAATCCTGTCCTGCTGGGTCTGCCATGGCTTCGCCTACATGCCCCTGTTCTTGACTGGAGTTCCGGAGAAATTCTTCTATGGGGTCCCAGATACCATAGCCATTGCCTGTCACAAGTTCATCCTGTTATGCCCCATCTGCCTCACTCTGTGATCTACCATCTCAGTATGCCAGTTTTGTGGATGTCTTCAGCAAGCGAGAGGCTGAGACGTTGCCTCCACATCGGAATTATGACTGTCCCATTGAACTGGTTCCAAATGCTTCTCTTCTCCGTGGACGGGTATATCCTCTCTCCTTGCCAGAGACTTTATCCATGTCAGCCTATAGCAAGGAGAATTTGGAGAAGGATTTTATATGAAAATCTTCCTCCCCGGCCGTGGCTAGGTTTTTCTTCGTTAAGAAGAGAGACGGATCTCTTCGAGCCTGCATTGACTACCGTGGTCTCAACCAGATCACGGTCAAAAACAAATACCCGTTGCCACTTATATCCGAGCTGTTTGACCGGATATACCAAGAAGGCTGTGAACGCTGAGGTGTGGACTCCAGAGGCAGAGTCCGCATTTATTAGCCTCAAGAAAGCCTTCACTTCAGCCTCGATCCTCCATCATCCAGACGTATCTCGGCCGTTTTCATTGGAGGTGGACGTTTCTTCTGTTGGTGCAGGTGCACTTCTGTTCCAATGGAGCTCTAAAGGAAAGGCAGTAGTATGTGGCTATTACTCAAGACTTTTTTCCTCTGCAGAGCGCAATTACTCTATTCTCGATCGGGAGCTACTGGCCATCAAATTGGAGACATCTTCTAGGGGGCGCAGCTCACCCCATCTTGTTCTACACCTGTCTGCTATGTACATACTGCATTAGGTAGAATTAATTAGACACATACAGTTATTCTGCATCTATTGCCTTTTTGGCGCTGTGTTACATTTTTATTAATGACATGTTAGATATGGGACGTTCTTGAGATTGGTTGTCTTTTGTTTCCCTTATGGTATGGTGTCATCTATACCTGATAGCTATTTCTCTCTATGTATGATCCGCTTTACTCTACTATATTTATTACTGTGATACCATGTATTGTTATATATTAATAAAGATGTATATTTTTTACAATATATGGCAGTGATTTATCCTTATACTCTATTGGGGTGTTATGTCCCCTGCACTTTTGTGCTTTTTAGGTTGTTTCTGAGGTTTGATTGGGTTTGTTCTGTTCTACCTTGTTTTGAGGTTTCTTGTAGGTTTATTACAATTTGTGTCTGTGTTCACAGATATTACCTCTGGATACATGGATTTTAGAAAACGTGATAAAGACTGGATTACACGTCTTGGATCTATATTTGGAGAGCAAGTAGTAGGGGTTACTGAGAATAGTAATATTAAGGAGTTGAAGTCTAAAAATTCGAGAACTTCTCGAAAAACGTACTAAGGTGTGGTGGAATAAGGTTGCTCTCGAGACTTATTTACAAAGTGATATCCTCCCCAGAGGTTTGCGTCTACAGGTTTTCCCCACCTTAGAGGCTGATGATCCCATTTTTGTTTCCAAATGGAAGGAGACACTTACTAGATGTTCGCGTACTCTTCTAGAATTACTTATTGGAGTAGATCGCAAAAAATTGTTATTAGAAAACTAGATTGATCTCCTTAAAGAAAAAATCCAACAAACCCTAACTAGGGATGACCTTGCTATTTTTGATAAATCATTAGAGGAAGATCTCATTAAGTGGGAGAAAAACATCCAAGATATCAAGACCAAGAAATTCCAGCGTGACTTAGGGGATTTTCAATCAGATAAAATATATTGTTGGAGCAATAAAAGAGATAGAGGTAGCTCATTCTCACATTCCTCATCTTTGACATCTCTAGTCTCTGAGGAGGAATGTGGTTTTTTAGACAGACCCCGGGCCCCTGGAGATGGAGACCCCACCTACAACCTAAGAACACCTTCGGTAAAAAGAAAAACAGGAGTGATTTTCAACAAGGAGAAGAAAAACAGGAGATTTTAAAGGTGATTAATTTATCCTCATATGTCCTTACTCCTCCTCAGGTTGAAGTGTTACAAAAGGGTCTATCGTTTTCACCTACAGGCAAATTTGATTTATTCACTGCAATTAAAGATCTTGCATTATTTTCCCGTAAATTACTTTTTAAGAAGCATTTTAGTAGGCGAAGGAGATCTAGAGTCTATTTCTGACTCTGATCGGTCTTATAATCTTAGCATCAATCAGAGACAGGCTATTCAACAGCTTCGTGACCTTAAAGACATTGTTATTAAACCTGCTGACAAGGGGGGCAATGTTGTGATCTGGCCGGCACAGATGTATGAAGGTGAGGCTTTTCGTCAGTTAAATGTGGCATCTTGTTATTGCCGTTTACCCTGTGATCCTACAGTTCCCTTTAATAGAGAACTGGATAATATATTACAAAGAGCTGTGGAAGAGCAGATCATCAGTCCTAAACTTAAAGAGGGATTGGTGGTGGACTTTCCGATTGTACCGACATTGTATTTGTTACCTAAAATTCATAAGAGCTCCACCAATCCCCCGGGTCGTCCCATTGTGTTGGGTATTGGTGGCCTCTGTGAGAACATCTGCAGATTTATTGATTTTTTTTCTCCAAAAATGTGTAGAGACGTTACCATCATTTATCAAAGACTCCACCGATGTTCTTCGACGTCTTGATGGCCTACATTTGGATGATGATATGCTCTTAGTTACATGCGACGTGGAGTCCTTGTATACGTCTATCTGTCATGACCACGGGGTACGTGCGTCTAAATATTTTTTTAGTATGACCAATTATGATTCTGATCTCATTTAGTTTGTGACAACTCTGTTAGAGTTCTCACTCACACATAATTTTTTTCACATTTAAGGATCGTTTCTTCCTTCAGCTCCAGAGCACGGCAATGGGGGCGACTTGTGCTCCCTCATATGTTAATTTGTTCCTTGGGCTGTGGGAGAGAGAGATTGTCCTTAATACCCCTGGACATGACGCCGTACCCCTGTGGTCAAGATACATAGACGACATTCTGTTTATCTGGCAGGACTCTACCCAGCATTTGGAGTCCTTTCTTTCTTCTCTGAATGAGAATGATTTAAACATCAGGCTTACGTGGAAGTTTAGTAGGTAATGTGTGGAATTTCTTGATGTCTTGATATCAAAGGATTGTGACAATGTTGTCTCTACAGACATCTTTAGGAAGGAGACTTCGACCAATGCACTTCTCCATGCCACCTCCTTCCATTATCCAAAGGTCAAGAAGGCTATTCCAACAGGCCAATTTCTAAGGGCTCGGTGCATCTGTTCTAATATAAGTAAATTCGAATATCAAGCATCTGATATGTCAGCACGGTTTCGTGATCGTGGCTATAATCAGAGGGATATAAGACGTGGGTACTTGAGAGCCAAACATTCATCACGTGAGGGATTACTGGTAAGTAAACCCAAGTCAAAAGAGATTTCTGATCCAAACGTTAGGTTTATTAAAACCTTCAACTCTCAATGGCTTGATATTTGCAAAATTATGCAAAAATACTGGAATGTGCCTCTTATAGATCCAGATTTATCTATCTGCTTGCCCAAAAATCCCTCTATCACGTGGAGGAGATCGAAAAATTTGCGTGACCTTTTGACATCTAGTCACTACATTTCCAAGACCCAAATGACTCCATTTGGTAGTCGTGGCCCACCCTGGGGATTGTTTAATTGTGGTAGTTGTGCCGCTTGTAAATACATTATACGTTCATCTTCCTTTTATGGTTCCAATAAAGATCGGGAATATAAAATTGTTTTTAACATTACTTGCAAAACGGAGACTGTGATCTATTTTGCTACATGTCCTTGTGACTTACCTATATAGGAATGACCAGCAGATCTTTTAAGACACGTGTACTTGAACACGTTAGTAAGATCCGTACAGCCAGTAATGCTAAAGATATTGACCAACTACAGCCGATTCCCAGGCGTTTTCATCAAGATCACTCCTGTGACCCTGGTGGTATAAGATTTCGGGGTATTGATAGGGTGAGTTTGGGCTGCAGGGGTGGCGATATTCGTAAAGCCCTCTTGAAAAAAGAAATGAAGTGGATCACTTTGCTCAATACCACCACACCTTTTGGCCTTAATGAGGCCACTAGCTTCAAACCTTTTTTGTAATTTTTACAACCAGCGCAAATTAAATTTTTTTTTGGGGGGTTGTTATATTCATTTCTTCTAACTTTAGTTTTTTGTATTCTAGTTGTGCTGGCTATACTACTATTACATCCTATCCTGTGGCGTATATATCATCCCCATACAGATTGCGATTGATGAGCATCGTTGGACATACTGCCCATTGTTTTTGTTTATTATTTATTTTATTTTCATTATTTATTGTGTTTTATATTGTTTTGTTTATATAATTTATTTTTAGTATAATTGTCAGCATTTATTATTATTTATTCTAACATATGTTTTATATCTTTTTTATATAGTCTTTATTTTTTATTGTTATCATTTTCTGTTCATTTTTTTTTAATGTGAATTATATATTTATGTATGCATCATACACATGTTTTTTGTCTTGGTTTTGCACATATTAATGCTCTTTTTTTTACATATTCTTCACATTATTTAATTGTCAATATTTATTATGGCATTCTTGCTCTTTCTCACTATTTGCATAATTTTCTCTATATATAATTGTTTTGATGTTTTATATGTCATTTTTTTTTGTTTTTTGTTGTTTTTTATTGCATATATATATTTATATATATATTTTGTTTATTCATTTATTTATTCAATGGAATTTATTATTTCTTTTCTGTATTTATTCATATGTTAAGTAGAAATAATTTATTTATGTACTATTTAGATATTATATTAAATAATATAATTAAATAATATATTTTCAGTTTTTATTTATTTGTATTTATTTTTATTTTTATATTTTCATTTTATGTATAATTTATTTATTTTTGATAAATATATATTTTCTTTTTTCCTTTTTTATATATATATATATTTTTTATTTTTTATTTTTTTTACATTTATTTATTGTTTGGACTTTGGATATTGTATAAAACTCTATTTATGCTTCATTTTGTGTAATCATGTTTATATATGGGATTATTGCTGTGTTATTTATCCCTTGATAGAGTCTGTGCTCTATTTGCACAGGCGCTCATTAGTGCATGCGCTGTGGGTACTGTATCCCGGAGTGCCTTACTGATTGTTTACGTTACTATGGTGACGTGCGTACATCGTCATTTGATGAGACGCACCGTCATGACGTAGACATTTTGGCGCTTTCTGGTGATGCGGGACATGCATCATGTATCCTGAGCGCCGCCTGTATTTACAGTCCACTCGTGCTATCAATGAATTTTTGCCGCCAGCACCGCTATTTAAACCTCCTGGATTTTAATTGTAGTCAGCCTCCTGACGAAGCCAGTCGTGGGTGAAACGCGCATCGAGGCGTTTTTGTGCCATCTCTCTACGTCCCCTGCCTCTATCATGTCTACAGGTTTGTTGTTCCTTCCATATATTAGATGCGACATGCATTAACTTTTTTTGTATATGCGCTGTCATTTTTCAGCGGCTGTCAGCTATGCACGTACTGCATTAGATAGAATTAATTAGACACATACAGTTATTCTGCATCTATTGCCTTTTTGGCGCTGTGTTACATTTTTATTCATGACATGTTAGATATGGGACGTTCTTGAGATTGGTTGTCTTTTGTTTCCCTTATGGTATGGTGTCATCTATACCTGATCGCTATTTCTCTCTATGTATGATCCGCTTTACTCTACTATATTTATTACTGTGATACCATGTATTGTTATGTATTAATAAAGATGTATATTTTTTACAATATATGGCAGTGATTTATCCTTATACTCTATTGGGGTGTTGTGTGCCCTGCGCTTTTGTGCTTTTTAGGTTGTTTCTAAGGAGAGAGGATATACCCGTCCACAGGAAAGAGAAGCATTTGGAATCAGTTCAATGGGACAGTCATAATTCCGATGTGGAGGCAACGTCTCAGCCTCTCGCTTGCAGAAGACATCCACAAAACTGTCATACTGAGATGGTAGATCGGAGAGTGACCGAGGCAGAGGGGGCATAAGACGGATGTGTGACAGGCAATGGCTATGGCATCTGGAACCCCATAGAAGATTTTCTCTGGAGCTCCAGTCAAGAACCGGGGCGTGTAGGCGAAGCCATGGCAGACCCAGCAGGATAGGATTGATAGCCTTAGGTAGTACAATGAAGGCGATCTGCTCCGAGTGAAGAGCTCCGACCCGTAGTGTCAACGGCTCCGTGATAAACACAATCGGATCGGGCAATGGTAGACCTTTCACAGAGGCAACAGCCAGGGGTCTCTCCAGAAGAACTGTGGGTAGATGTAAACGATCCACTACATGCTGCTGGATGAATTTAGCATCTGCTCCGGAGTCAAGATGGGTGGAGGAGGGATGTGATGTCTCTCCGGAGATGATTGCCACAGGAATCAATAATTTGGAAGCAGTTTTAACGTTTGGAGACATCCCACCTAGAGTTGCCTCTCCAACCAACCCTAGGTACTGGAGTTTCCCGGTTTCTGTGGGCAATGGCGCACAAAATGACCCTTAAGGCCACAATACATACATAGGCCAGAGGAGCGTCTGCGCTGCTTCTCCTGTTCAGACAACTGACTAGCGCACTAGGGGAAGGCAATAGTGGTCTCTGGACTGAGGGTGCTGGTCTGTGGACCCGGCTCTCCTGTTGAACCTCTTGAGTGCGCTCCCGCATTCTCATATCAAGCCGAGTGGCTAACAGGATGAGGGCATCCAAGGTAGAAGGAAGGTCGCGGGCCGCTAGTTCGTTCTTGATGTGAGAGTACAGTCCCTGCCAGTAGGTCGTCACCAGTGCCTCATTGTTCCATGCCAGCTCGGCTGCCAGGATAAGGAAGGAGATAGCATACTCCCCTACTGTGGAACCCTCTTGCTTGAGGGTCAATAGAGTGGCTGCGGCAGAGGAAGTTCGACCCGGCTCCTTGAACACGACATGAAAGGATTGCAGGAACAAGGCCAGGTCCGAGGATACGGGTCCTTGTTGCTCCAAGATTGGGTTTGCCCATACGAGGGCCTTGCCAGCAAGAAGGGAGATGATAAATGCCACTTTGGCCTACTCAGAGGGGAAGAGATGAGCCAGTAGCCAAAAATGAACCGTGCATTGGTTAATAAATCCTCTACATGCTCTGGGATCACCGTCATAGCGAGGAGGAAGAGGCAGAGGAACTGTGGATCCGGATCAAACAGGAGGAGGAGCGGACAGTGGTACAGCAACAGCCTCAGGAGGAAGAACCAGAGGTGGAACAGTGAGTAGATCCAGACGGACCAAGATAGAATTTACAGCCTCAAGGAGTTGATCCTGACGTGTGCGTAGGTCATGCATCTCCGAGTGTATCTTCTGGACTGTGGACTTGGGCTGGCCAGCGGGTTCCATGGCCTGAGCGTACTGTCACGAACACAGGGTATGTGGACCCACTAGGCCGCTCCGCCGTAGCGGAGAGGCAGCTGACCAGGTCTCAGTCTATGCAAAAGTTTAATGGCAGTTCGTAACACACGGGTACCTGAACTAGTCCAGACGGTGGCTGTGGCTTCAGCACGGATGGAGGTAGGTGCAGCAGGTTGCGCCAGACGTGGCAGGCAGTACAAGATGTGGCAGAAGACACTGGACGTGGCAGAAGACACAGGATGTGGCAGATGACACTGGACGTGGCAGAAGACACTGGACGTGGCAGAAGACACTGGACGTGGCAGAAGACACTGGGTGTGGCAAAGGACAGCAGGTGCAGTAGGACACAACTTCAGTGGCACAGGACGTGGCAGAAGACACTAGATGTGGCAAAGGACAGCAGGTGCAGTAGGACACAACTCCAGTGGGCACAAGAACACAGCATGGGATACAGGAACAGGTAACAGGGCACGGGTAACAACTGGAACGGGAAACACTAAGGGACCATTTGCAAGACAGGCTTGGGATAAACTAACAACGCTCAGGCAAGGATCAGAGGGGCTGGGGCCTTCTTATAGGCCAGGAGTCATGTGGATTGATGATGATTGTTTTCATGTGCGCGCGCTGGCCCTTTAAGAGTGGGCACGAGCATTCATGCGCACCCTACGGGACACAGCGGACCGGAGCGGAAGTGAGCGCTGGCGTCTCCTAGTAAGGAGATGGGAACCAGCGCTCACAGATCCATGGCTCCGGGCATCGGGAGGTGAGTAAACCCGACGGCCCGTGGCCATGGATGCTACACATACAAGTTTGCTCCCAGGTTCCTCGGTCCTTTTGAGATTCTGCAACAGATAAACCCTGTCTCCTATAAGCTGCGGTTGCCTCTTACCCTCAGAATCCCCAACTCCTTTCAAGTGTTCCTCCTGAAACCAGTGGTCCTGAACCACGACAGTAAGATTTCCAGTTCCACATTTGCTCCCAGCGGTCCTTCTGATGTGTTTGAAGTGAGGGAGATCCTGGACTGCAAAAGGGTAGGAGGAAGGACTTTCTATTTGGTGGACTGGAGAGGGTTTGGTTCTAAGGAGAGGTTCTGGGAGCCGAAATTGAACCTCAGTGCTCCTGCTCTCATTAAGAAGTTTCTCTCTCGCTCTGGTCCCAAGAGGAGGGGGTTTAAGAGGGGGGATACTGTAGCGTCCATGGCTGCGGCCGTCGGGTTTACTCACCTCCCGACGCCCACAGCCATGGATCAGTGAGTGCTGGCTCGCATGTCCTTCCTAGGAGACGCCAGCGCTCACTTCTGCGCCGGTCCGCTGTGTCCCGTAGGGTGCGAGCGCACGCTTGTGCCCGGTCTTAAAGGGCCAGCGCGCGCAGATGTGAAACATTCATCATCATCAACTACACATAATTCCTGGACTATAAGAAGGGTCCTTGCCTGAGCGTTGTTAGTGTATCCCAAGTCTGTCTCGCAAATAGTCCCTTAGTGTTTTCCCGTTCCAGTTGTTACTCGTGCCCTATTACCCGTATCCTGTATCCCATGCTGTGTTCTCGTTTCTGAGCCTCTTAGTGTCGGAGTCGTGTCCTACTGCACCTGCTGTCGCTTGCCACGTCCAGTGTCTTCTGCCACAACCAGTGTCTTCTGCCACGTCCAGCGTCTTCTGCCACGTCCAGTGTCTTCTGCCACGTCCAGTATCGTCTTTCATGACTTGTACTGTCTGCCACATCTGGCGCAAACTGCTGCACCTACCTCCATCCGTGCTGAAGCCACTGCCACTGTCTGGACTAGTTCAGGTACCAGTGTGTTAAGAACTGCTATGGACTTTTGTAAAGACTGTGACTAGGCCAGCTGCCTCTCCGCTACAGCGGAGCAGCCTAGTGGGTCCACATATCCTGTGATAGTGACCAAGCTTCATCCCCCTCCTCCTCCCTCCCAGTCTTCTATTTACTTTTTTAGACGGAGGAGATTTCAAAACATTTACAGAGAACATGCCGACAGGCAAAGGGGGCTACAGGCTGCTGGAAAGTGAGGAAGATGTCACTCTCTAATAAAATGCAATACAAAGTTTCAAATGTTCTACGGATTTATAAAAACAAAGATTACAACAATAGGTATGCTTTAAAGGATTTGAAATAAAATTGATCTTTAGGATAGGCCATCAATATCTGATATGTGGGGTCCAACGCCACCGATCAGCTGTTTACAGCTACTGCGCTGCTCGGGCGAGCTCTACTTCCATCGACAGTGATGTCACAAGGAGAGAAGACATCCCAGGCAGAGCGCTAGAAGCGGCTCTGCTCCAGGACTCCATCTCTGGGGAAGCCCCTGGCATCACTGATGGACAGTGTTTTCAGGAGCAGAGCAGTGTCCCAGGCAGAGTGCTGGTAGTGCTTTGCCTGGGACTTTGGATCTGGGGTTGCCCCTGACATCACTAGCCATATATGGACAGTGATGTCAGGGACTTCCCCAGAGCTGGAGTACCGGAGCAGAGCCTTTACTAGCGCTCTGCCCGGGGCTTCAGCTCTGCTCTGGACATTACTATCCATATATGGACAGTGATGTCAGGAAGAGAGAAGGAGTCCCAGGCAGAGCGCTAGAAGCGGTTCCGATCCGGGACTCCGTCTCTGGGGAAGCCCCTGACAACACTGTCCATATATGTGAACAGTGACGTCAGGGGCTTCTCCTATCCAGAGCGTCGGCAATGCTCCGGCTGGGGATTCCACTCCTAGAGGGAACCCTAAGGCGCTACCTACAGGGATGGGGGCTGTGTGGCAATACCAAGGAGGGTGGCTGTGTGGCACATACCAAGGAGGGCGGCTGTGTGGCACTACCAGTGTGGGGGTCTGTGTGCCACTACCTGGGAGGAGGAGGCTGTGTGGCACTACCTAGGAGGAGGGGGCTGTGTGTCACTGCCTGGGAGGTGGGTCTGTGTGTCACTGCCTGGGAGGAGGGGGCTTTGTGGCACTACCTGTGAGGGGGGCTGTGTGGCACTAACTGGGAGGGGGGCTGTGTGGCACTACCTGGGAGGGGAGGCTGTGTGGCACTACCAGGGAGGGGGCTGTGTGGATCTACCAGGTAGGGGGACTGTGTGGCACTACCTGGGGGGAGTGTGCTGTGTGGCACTACCTGGGAATGGGGCTGTGTGGCACAACAGAGGGCACCAGATTTATGGGGGTACAAACTGGGGGCCTAACTTCTATATGGGGGCATAAACAGGGCCTAACTTCTATATGGGGGCACAAAGTGACATTTTCTGCCATTTTATTGCCGCCGTGACTTCCCCCGCAAAGGGGCCTATTAAAGAGGCTCTGTCACCAGATTTTGCAACTCCTATCTGCTATTGCAGCAGATAGGCGCTGCAATGTAGATTACAGTAATGGTTTTATTTTTTTAAAACGAGCATTTTTGGCCAAGTTATGACCATTTTTGTATTTATGCAAATGAGGCTTGCAAAAGTACAACTGGGCGTGTTGAAAAGTAAAAGTATAACTGGGCGTGTATTATGTGCGTACATTGGGGCGTTTTTACTTATTTTACTAGCTGGGCGTTCTGACGAGAAGTATCATCCACTTCTCTTCAGAACGCTCAGCTTCTGGCAGATCACGCTGTGACGTCACTTCCCCAGGTCCTGCATCGTGTCAGACGAGCGAGGACACATCGGCACCAGAGGCTACAGTTGATTCTGCAGCAGCATCAGCGTTTGCAGGTAAGTAGCTACATCGACTTACCTGCAAACGCTGATGCTGCTGCAGAATCAACTGTAGCCTCTGGTGCCGATGTGTCGTCGCTCGTCTGACACGATGCAGGACCTGGGGAAGTGACGTCACAGCGTGATCTGGCAGAAGCTGGGCGTTCTGAAGAGAAGTGGATGTTACTTCTCGTCAGAACGCCCAGCTAGTAAAAGAAGTAAAAACGCCCCGATGTACGCACATAATACACGCCCAGTTGTACTTTTACTTTTCAACACGCCCAGTTGTACTTTTGCAAGCCTCATTTGCATAAATACAAAAATGCTCGTTTTTTAAAAATAAAAACGTTACTGTAATCTACATTGCAGCGCCTATCTGCTGCAATAGCAGATAGGGGTTGCAAAATCTGGTGACAGAGCCTCTTTAAGTGTGTGTCACCGAAGGGCCAACATAAACCAGGAGCCGGCCCTGGCTACTTCGTCTACTTTTTTTTACAGCTCCATACTGTAAAATGCCATTACATTCATACATGTGAATGGGAGAAAGCTATAATACGAATGTGACGGCATTGTATAGTGTGAAGCTGGGAAAGAAATGAAAGGGAATTCGCGCTCACCGAAGCGCCATGGCCCCTTTAAATATTTGATAGGCGCAGGTGACAAGAGTGTGAGCTCCACTCGTCACATATAAATTTATTTCCCCGTATAACCCCTTTAATGAAGAAGGAAACAATAGTTTTCATTTTCCAGAGTTGAATGACATCCTCTTTACTGACATAAAAGCAAACCGACCAGTAGTCCAGATTGAATATATATAAGACAGCAGAGAATAATGAATACATGCCACAGTAAAATCTACCAGCAGGACTATGGAACAACTCATTTGTTCCCTTATTGGTTCCATAGCTGCTAATTGCTATCCTACTCCGTGCTCGAACACGAGATTTGAAATGAAAAACTCTATTGCTTGTAGCCGTGTCGCTCCACACTCCTGAAAAGAGTCAATCTATAATTTTAAATCAACAGTCCTAATTCCTGAACTTGGATATTTAGTAAATGCCATCATACTATCTATGATTTGCGTTCCCTCATTGCATTGAATGGAAAGTTCTTCCTGGTCTGTTTAGAGCCAAGATTGTAGTGTATAAGTTAATTTACCTTGCAGTTTGAAATTGAATTTTAATTTTCATGTGTGCTAGGACAAGATACTTAATGCTTTACATTCATTAATTAATGTCAGTGGATTCACTATCCCTGTCATCAAACTGGGAACAGCGCAGTGGCGGACACAGACTGCAAAAGGCCCCTGTGCAGATAATGTGCCAGGGCCCCCCCGCCCCCCCCCCAATACCGACAAAGTTACCTAAACATATATATGCATATAAAAATAAACCTTACTAATAAAAATTATGAAGGAAGATTTATATTGTACATTTTATTACCAGTTTAGAACACAAGTAACACATTTTTTTCCGGGTTAAATTCTTATCTAAACTAAGTCCCTAAATGTGGGCAAAGAAAATGAAAAACCTATACTCACCTCCTCCGGCGCCTCCGTTCCCCCTCCGCAGCCCCTATCCCTTTCTGTGTTTACAAAGCTGCTGTGGTGACGCGCGGTCGATGGCACATGACCGCTGCAGCCAATCAATGCCCTCAACAGCGATTTGCTGTGGAACTACTGTCCTCAGCAGCACACCAATGAGGAGTTATTGGCAGCAGCGGTCACGTGCCATCGGCAGCGCGTCACCAGTGCAGCCTTGTACACTTGTAACACAGACCGAGACAGGAGGATGGGGGCTGCGGCGAGAGGGGGCTGTATGGCGTTATCTACAGGGGGGACTGTATGGCGCTATCAACAGAGGGGGCTGTATGGCGTTATCTACAGGGGGGACTGTATGGCGCTATCTACAGAGGGGTCTGTATGGCGCTATCTACAGGGGGGTCTGTATGGCGCTATCTACAGGGGGGACTGTATGGCGCTATCTACAGGGGGGACTGTATGGCGCTATCTACAGGGGGGACTGTATGGCGCTATCTACAGGGGGGACTGTATGGCGCTATCTACAGGGGGGACTGTATGGCACTATCTACAGGGGGGACTGTATGGCGCTATCTACAGGGGGGACTGTATGGCGCTATCTACAGAGGGGGCTGTATGGCGTTATCTACAGGGGGGCTGTATGGCGTTATCTACAGGGGGCTGTATGGTGTTATCTACAGGGGGGACTTTATGGCGTTATCTACAGTGGGGTCTGTATGGCGTTATCTACAGGGGTTCTGTATGGCGTTCCCTACAGGGGGGGTCTGTAGGGAAAGTCATACAGCCCCCCCCTGTAGGGAACGCCATACAGACCCCCCTTTAGGGAACGCCATACAGACCCCCCTGTAGGGAACGCTATACAGCCCCCCCTGTAGGGAACGCTATACAGCCCCCCCTGTAGGGAACGCCTTACAGCCCCCCCCTGTAGGGAACGCTATACAGCCCCCCCCCTGTAGGGAACGCCATACACCCCCAATCACTCAAAAAAATGCGACCTACAGTGTGAAAAGACAAAAGACATGTATCCCCTATCCACAGGATAGGGGATACATGTGTGATCGCTGGCATTGATAGGGAGAGCGGGGGACCGAAAGTCCCCCGAAGTTCTCCATCACTCACCTCTGACTTCCGGTGTCTGCGCAGCTCAAGTGTGACCGGCGCTCCATTCATTTCTACGGAGCTGCCGACACAGACCCCGGAAGTCCGAGGTTTGTGATGGAGAACTTCAGGGGACTTTCGGTCCCCCGTTCTCCCTATCAATGCCAGCGATCACACACGTATCCCCTATCCTGTGGATAGGGGATATATGTCTTATGTTTAATGGCAGAGCGGGGAGATACTCCCTGCTCTGCCGTAGTGTTCCGTGGCATCGCGCTGTAGCAGCCATAGCGGCAGCTAGCGGAGATTCCGGCCAAGGTGGGGGCCCGTGCCGGCAGGTGACGCGGGCCCCCTCATGCCGCGGCCCCGTAGCAGCCGCTACGGCTGCTATAGCAGTAGTTACGCCCCTGTGTTAGGGGGAGTTCACACTGAGGTTTTTTTCGCGAAAAACGTCAGAAAGTGCCTCCCATTGAAATCCATGAAATTTTTCCTGCGAGCAGTAAAAACCGCATGCGGGAAAAAGAAGCGCAATGCCCTTTCTTCGGGCGTTTCTGTCTCTGACTTCCCATTGACAACAATGGCAGGCAGAAAATGCGTTTTTTGCTGCGTTTCCCTGCCCACGGCCCGATGGCCGAAAAACGCCACAAAAAAACGCAATGAAAAACGCGGGAAGTGTTCTACCGGCAGGTCAAAATATGCCTCAAAATTCCGGAAGGAATTATGAGGCAGATTTTTCTACATAAAAACTTCTCCCTTCTGACATGAACTTTTTAACTTCATCTACCTGTCCTCTGCAGTCTGCACGTCCTCCACTCGTCCTGTGTCTGTCCTCCGCTCATCCTATGAGTTCTCCGGCAGTCCTGACTGTACTGTCCAGCCGCCCGAAGTCTTACGTCGCACCGCCCCCTGTCCTCTCCCCTGCCTGAGCGCTCCTCCTACCACCAGCATCGCCGTCCTGTCCTATTCATCTGTGCCAGATTGGCAGTGCAGTGTAGCGGCTATCACCGGGCCCGGGCACCCGCCCCCTCCCTCCCGATTGGTAGTGCAGTGTGGCGGCTATCACCGGGCCCCCGCCCCCTCCCTCCCCTCATGCCTAGTGTTGTGATGCTACTAGGCATGAGGGGGCCCGTGCCGCCAGGCCTGGTACATAAAATGTAATGTGCCTGTCAGGGCGACACGGGCCCCCCCATGCCGCGGGCCCCGTAGCAGCTGCTACGGCTGCTACTGTGGTAGTTACGCCACTGAACGGGCCCCCTTCCCATGCGGGGCCCTTGTGCAGCTGCACCGGCTGCACATGCGGTATGTCCGCCCCTGGAACAGCGGAGATAATTTGCTACATGCCACAGGCTACCTTTTCAGCAGGATATCAGCAAATTCACAGCTCAATTTAGTTTATCAGGCTCCCTGGCTGTTGTGTAGTAATTGCTGGACAATTAATGCTATTCAGCTCCTGACCTGTGATCTGATAGCATTATGTATTTGGGATGTAAGTAGTGAAATATTCTGTTGATGTGTATAGTGTGCCTTGTTCTGGCCTCCCTTAATCCAGTTAATACATCTACCAATCTTTTCCTGCATAGCACTGATGACAGTTCATTTTATCATTTTTGTTGGCTGTATTTGATGAAAATAATTTACTCTCTTATTGATTTATTGTATCTTCTATTGATTTTTACTTAAGAAATTGTTGTAGCATAAAGGCTTCAAATGTCAGGACAATAAGATGATAGCAATTACATGCATGACAGTTTAAAGAGATAGGCCCTTTTAGTTAGAGGCATAGCTAGGTCATCCAGCACCCGGGGCAAAGATTCAGTTTGGCGCCCCCCCCCCTACCTCTTTCCCGACATCTTCTTCCCACACGCCAGGTTTGCTTTCTCTACCGACCAATGAGATGTAAAAAAATGGTCATCTTTTTTTTTATGTAACTCGAGCATTAAACCATTTCTACATTTTACAAGCAATATAGTTATATAAGGGAGTTAACATAACAATAAATTAAAAGAATATAAATAAAGAGGTCAGTGCCGGACTAAAACAGATTGTATAACCGAAGCTAATGAGACTATATGGTGACATAATGAACAGCCTCCTCTTATAGATAGTGCCACACACATCCCCCTGTAGATAGTGCCACACACACCCCCTGTAGATAGTACCACACAGCCCCCATGTAGATAGTACCACACCCCCCTGTAGATAGTCATTCCCCCTTGTAAATAGTGCCACACTGCCCCCCTGTAGAAAGTGCCACACACCTCCTTGTAGATAGTGCCACAACCCCTCTTGTAGATAGTGCCACACAGCAGCATGTAAATAGTGCCAAACACACCCTCCTGTAGATAGCACTACACCCCTCCGCCTTGTATATAGCGCCATTGGGTCTCCCTAGAGGAGCCTCTGATGTCTCTGTCCATATATGGATATTAACATCATGGGCATCTCCTGGAGCGGAATCCCCTGGAAGAGCGTTTGCAGCACTTTGGCCGGGGATTCCTCCATACCTCCCAACTTTCAAGTATCACAAAGAAGGAAAACCGATGTGGCACGCATAGCAACACAGTATAATGCCCTCTAGCTGCCCTCACTCAGTATAATGCCCTCTAGCTGCCACGATACAATATAATGACCCCCATAGCTGCCACGTACAGTATAATGCCCCATAGATGCATCATACAGTATAAAGCCCACACAGATGCCCCCATGCAGCATAATGCACATATAACTGCCCCATATAGCATAATACCCCTATAGCTTCCCCCATACATAATGCCCCCATAGCTGCCCCATACAGTATAATGCCCTATAGTTGCCCCATACAGCTTAATGCTCCCAAAGCTTCCCCCATACAGTATAATGCACTATAGCTGCCTCCATACAGTAGAATGCCCCCACAGCTGCATTATGCAGTATAATGCCCCTATAGATACCCCATACAGTATAATGCCCACATAGCGGCCCCCATACTGTATAATGCCACCTTAGATGCCCCCATACAGTATAATGCCACCATAACTGCCCCATACAGTATACTGACACCTTAGATGACCCTAGTGCCAGTGCCAACATAGATAGTACCACCACAGTGCCCATGTAGATAGTGCCCACAGTGCCCATGTAGATAGCACCAGTGTCCCCTGTAGATAGTGCCCCTATATAGTGCCACAGTGCCCATATAGATAGTGCCAGCCCCTTGAAGATAGCACCACCATCCCTGTAGATAGCGCTACCCCCTCCCCCTGTAGATAGCACCATTGGGACTCCTTCTAGGAGCTGAATCCCAGAGCAAAGGCCGGGGTTTCCGCTCCTAGATGCTACTGTTCATATATGAACAGTGACCTCACTGACCATATATGGACAGTAACGTCAGGGGCTACTCCTGGAGTGGGATCCCCTGCCATAGGATCGGCAACAGGGATTCTGCTTCAGAGGAGCCACTGACGTCACTGTCCATATATGTAATTCCATATAATTTCATTGTTTTTTGTTAACCGCGTACCAACATTTGACATATACTTGCGTCATAGCCGGGAAGGCGGAGTAAGGGGAGGGCTCACTTGCTTAGCGTGTTCCATACTACGTGGGTGTTGGCTGTATTATACAGCCAACACTTCAGTGTAACAAGCAGGATCCCGCTCATGTAACCCCTTAGATCCTGCGGTCAATATCGACCGCGGAATCTAAGCCCTTAGAAAGAATGGAGGCTCCATCCAACATCCCATCGATGCCCCCACGATGCGATTCCTGGGGTGTCGATGGTTGTCATTGGCAGCTTTGGGTCCTTATGAGGGCCCCCAGGTTTGCCCTGTTTGTCTTCCTATTAAGCCATGATTCAGCATGGCTTAAAGGGAATGTGACGCTAGAAAAAAATTTTTTTTTTTAGTTAAACAATTAGTGTATAGGTGATTAAACATTGTTCTAATTTTTTACATTTTTTTCACGAGTCAGGAAATATTATAAATTAGATTCTAATTTATAATATTTCCCAGTGCTGGTCACTAGATGGAGCAATTCCCAAAATTGCAGCATTGCATGTGGTGGTAAAGCAACCACATTGCTTTATGCTGCAAAATTTGGGAAAACTCACTCGCTCTAGTGAGCTCTCAGAATCCCCCCCTCCTTTATCCTGGCTAGTGCCGGGAGAAACAAGGGGATTGAACGGTCAAACCTCCTACACTGGGTGTCGCCATTTTTTGAGCTAACACACAGTGTAGTAGGTTAACATACACTAGTAAACACACAGTAAAACACGTACAGACACAGAAATAACTTACCTGCTCCTGCCGCCGCCGCTCCCTCCGGTCCGTCCGCTCCGTCTGCTACCGCCGCTCCAAGTGCACAAGTCTGGAAGCCGCGACCGGAAGTAGTAATCTTACTGTCCGGCCGCGACTTCCGGTCTACAGGAAAATGGCGCCGGACGGCGCACAGTTCAACTTGGATTGTGTGGGAGCGGCGCATGCACGGTTCCCACACAGACGGCGTACAGCATAGTGAATGGAACGGGCCCCGTTCGCATTCACTATGGGACTGTAGCTGCCGTATTCCATGTCTGTATGTGTCGTTAATCGACACATACAGAAATGGAAAAAAAAATGGCAGCTCCCATAGGGAAGAAAAAGTTCAAAAATAAAAAAAAGTAAAACACAAACACAAATAAATATAAAAGTTTTTAATAAAACACTAAAATCAAACTGATGTAAAAAAATTTTTTTCCGTGACACTGTTCCTTTAATAGGATCCTGTCACAATGTACTGCAATACATTAATATTGCAGTATATCGTGCAAGCGAGTCCCTAATGGGGACTAATAAAAAAAAAAGGAAAAAAATAATGTTTGTTTTTATGTACAAACAAATTAACTCTTTTCTCATTTTCTCACTAAAGCAATGAAAAAAAAAATTAAATAAACATAATTGATATTGCCGCGTCCATAAAAGTCAGACCCATTACAATATAACACTATTTAACCCACACAGTCAACGCTGTAAAAAAAGAATATTTAAGCGCCAGAATCACTGTTTTTGGTCACCTCATCTCCCACAAAAAAATGGAATAACAAGTGATCAAATATTGTTGTGTATCCCAAAATGGTACCAGTAAAAACGTGCCTCGCAAAATAATAAGCCCTCCGCTTAATCGACAGAAAAATAATAAAGTTATGGCTCTGAGAATGTGGCGACACAAATTTTTTTTAACAATTATTTAAAAACATAAAAAAACCATAAATTTGGTATCACCATAATCATATTGACCGACAGAATAAAGGTAACGAGGTTTTTATTGCAGGATGAATGCCAAAAAACAACGAAGGAATAGCTGTTTTTTTCTTATTCCACCCAACAAATAATTTTTTTCTAGTTTATCATGACACTACATTGTTCAATAAATGGTGCCATGAAAAACTACAACTTTTCCCGCAAAAAACAAGTCCTCATATGGCTTTATTGATGAAAAATAAAAGTTATGGCTTTTGAAACGTGGGGAGGAAAAAGCGAAAATTAAAATCCAAAAAATGGCTGCGGCTTGAAGAGATTAATTTTATTGTTTGGGTTGTTATGATCGCATCGATAACCTATCTGTTTATTTTTATTTTTTTAACACTTTATTTCACTTTCTTTAATATTTTTCTTAGTCCCATTAAGGGACTTCACACTGCCTATCAGTGTAAAACTGACAGGCAATCTATTAGGTCATAGACATACCAGTCCGGGGGCTTTTGTTAGGCTTTTGGCTGCCATGGCAATTCATCGGTGGCCCATAACTGCATTTGCAGGCCACCGATAGGTGACAGAGGGATCCCCCGTATTCTATCAAACCACTTAAATGCCACGGTCACTATTGACTGTGAGATTTCAGAGGTTAAAGTGCCAGGATCAGAGTTGACCGCGATACCGGCCGTTGCAGCCGAAGCTTGGTGGTCTGTGCTTGCGCCATCACCATGATATATCTGTACATCAAGGTTGCAAAGGCAAAAGGCCAGTCCAGCACTTGGAAACAGAAGTTCATACTTTATTGAAGACTTTTCAAATCTACTATACAAAAGTTGCTGAGAACATGAACAGCATGCTTACTCATAGCCATTGGCAGTGTGCAGTGGTTAGTACCTATCAAAAGAGGTCCAAGGAAGGACAAGAGGCAAACCTGCAGCAGGCTCATGCTTGCCCATGCTCATTGATGCACGTTGGTAGTGAAAACTAGCCCGTCTGCTCTGATCCCACAGAGTAGCTACTGTAACACAAATTGCTGTAAAATGTAATGCTGACTATGATCATTTGGTGTCAGAACTCAGTGCATCTCAACTTGCTGAATAGCTGCAAACTAGTCAATTGCCGATGCCCCCTATCCACCGTCAAAAGCGCGTACAATGGAGACCTGAGCATCAGAACTGGAACATGAGCAATGGAAGAAGGTGGCTTGGTCTGATGAATCACATATTTTTCTACATCATGTGGACAGCCGCATGCGTCTGCGTTGCTTACCTTGGGAAGAGATGGCACCAGGATGCAATTTGGAAAGAAGGCAAGGCGGCGGAGGCAGCGTGATGACCTGGGCAATGTTCTGCTGGGAAAACTTGGGTCCTGGAATTCCTATGGCGACAAAAGCCTCTTTCAGCAGTAGAATATGCTGTGCCACACTGAATGGTTTTAAGAACATGAAAAAGGTTTCAAGGTGTTGACTTGGCTTCCAATTTCCACAGATCTAAATCTCTGGGATCTGCTAGAAAAAGAAGTCTGATCCATGGAGGCCGCACCTCACAACTTACAGGACTTAAAGGATCTTCTGCAAACATCTTGGTGGTAGATGCCAAAGGACACCTTCACAGGTTTCGTGTAGTCCATCCCTGAAAGGGTCAGAGCTGTTTTGACTGCACAAGGGTAACCTACACAATAATAGGTAGGGGGTTTTAATGTTATGGCTGAATAGTGTAGGTCTAGCTTTGGCCTGAATAACTGAACGCTTTTCAAGAGTTGACCATCTTGCAAGAATACGTTTATTGATGAAAGACACTCGTTTTGGACATGTTAAAATGTTATGCTTTGTTATTCTTAATTTATGCAACTTATTGGGTGTAATATTAGATAAATGGGGTTATTATCTATCACTCAGTTTATAAATTATAACTGCATTTATTTAAGAAAAAATCTATTCAAAGCTCATATTAACCATATAAAAACATAATTGCCCCCTGAACCTAAACCCCCCACTTGCCTCCTGTAACTACTAGTCATTACGGAGATCTGCTCACAATGTTGGCGTATATTTCTTACATTTATATTAAATTGCTAATAGAAAGCTAGTGTACAAATATATAAATCAGAATAATAAGAATACAGCTAGCATTGTGCTTCGAACAGATGAACTAGGGGGCTTGACTGGAAGAGATAAACAGAAAGCCAATATATTAAATATGTTATTTTCATCTGTGTTTACAAAGCCAGAAACAATGCCAGGAAACATGCTGTGTTGCAATAACCCACGCTTAACTCTAGGTATTATTGGTCTAGCTTAGCAGGAAATACATTTAACATTAAACAAGTTCAGATTGATAAAGCACCTGGCCCAGATGGCATCCACCCACATATGCCGAAGGCGTTATATTCACGTACAAATAAACAGTTACTCTGTGTGTTTAAGGACTACTCCATATTGTTTTCAACATCACAAGGTTAAAATATGGCAGATGTATTCCAGAATTTAGATAAGAGCTTAGTCAAAGTGAGGAAATTAGAGACCAGAAACTCAGACATTAAAAATTGGTACATTTTGGGCAAAAATTCCAATAGATAGCCTCCAGGACAATATTACTGAAAATAAACAGCTAAAATAGAGAGTGTCGAACAAAAATATATCGCATACAAAAAAAAAAATACTATTTAAAAGATTAAACTATTTCATAGAACCAGAGCACTGGAACAAGGCAAATAAGTTTTTAAGGTTGTTTCTCGGCTAAGGTTTGGGAACCCCAGAAATCAGTACTGAGCCCCTAGCTTGCTTTCCTCATGGTCTATATAGTAAGGCTGCTAGATTTCCAAGACAATGTAAAGCCTTGTACACATAAGCAGGGGCTGGCTGGCAAATTTGAGCCTGGGGGGCAAGCGCACAGAACTGGCCCATCCTTAACCTGCTTACCTCTGCCGGCCGTATAAATGCGACTGAGGTAACTGGTCTTCATATCCAGCTGTCCTTAAAAGACGGCGGCTGGAGGTGATGTTCTCATATTGGGATACTTGTTTGAGCTGTCAGAAACAGAGGAACCAGGACCTAAAAACTATTATTATCTGAACGTGTGATTACTGTAATAAAAAATCCCCCTTACTTTATATTACATACAGGCTAGAGACCCTCCTTATTACTAAATATGATATGCAGGATGCAGGCTAAAGACCCCCCTCCCCCTTAAAATATAGTATGGTATATGCAGGATAGAGACCCCCTTACTATATATTATATGCAGGCTAGAGACCCCTTACCCCATTAATATATATTACATGCAGGCTAGAGACACCTCACCCCCATTACTACATATTATATGCAGGCTAGAGACCCCTCTCCCCCTTACTATATATTATATGCAGGCTAGAGACCCCCCCCTTACTATATATTATATGAAGGATCGAGACCCCTCTCCCCACTTACTATATATTACATGCAGGATAAAGATTGCTCACCCATATTACTATATATTACATGCAGGCTAAAGACCCCCCTTACTATATATTACATGCAGGCTAGAGACCCCCTCCCCCTTACTATATATTATATCCAGGATCGAGACCCCTCTCCCCACTTACTATATATTACATGCAGGATAAAGACTGCTCGCCCATATTACTATATATTACATGCAGGCTAAAGACCCCCCTTACTATATATTACATGCAGACTAGAGACCCTCTCCCCATTATATTATATGCAGAATAGAGACCCCTACTTATATTACATGCAGGCTAGAGACCCCGCTTACTAAATATTACATGCAGACTAGAGATCTCCTCCTTACTATATATTACTTGCAGGCTAGACACCCCCTTCTTACTACATATTGCATGCAGGCTGGAGACCCTTTCCCCATTACAATACATTCTATGCAGACTAGAGACCCACCCATACTATATATATTTTTTGCAGACTAAAGACCCCTTCCTCCATTACTATATATTATATAAGTCTAGAGATCCCACTGAGTAAAATGAAAAGTGTCTCCCCACTTTACCAAGGGCCAAATGAGATGACTAGACAACTGTATCAGAGCCAGAGGCGTAGCTAGGGGTTTAGCAAAGTGGTGGGCGAAAGAATATCTGAGTGGGCCCCAACCCAGTGGAGCTCCCAACGCATGTAACACGCAGGATCGAGCTGTTACCGATCACATCTAAAGCTCCGTTCACATCTGAGTCGGGGTTCCAATCATGGGTTCCGTCAGAGCTTTCCTTCAGGGAAACCCATGAATGGAAACCAAACGGAAACCATAGCTTTCCGTTTTCATTACCATTGATTTCAATGGTAACACTTCCATTGCTAATGGTTTCCGTTTGTCTCCGTTCCGTAAGGTTTCCTTTTTTTTTTGTGGAATCAATAGAGTGGTTCAAATAAATGGTAATGCAAATGGAAAGCTATGGTTTCCGTTAGGTTTCCGTTCATGGGTTCCCCTGACCTAAAGCACCGAAAAAGGCCATACTTACAAATGGACACAGCCAGGTTAGAAACGCTGATGAAGGAGTGAGCAGGTGCTTTAAATAATAATAGCCACTCCCACTGGTCTTGAGGGGAGTGGTGTGTGGTGCATGGGATGTGTAGTAAGAAATAATAAATGAATAGTGTGTGTGCAAGTGTAATACTAAGTGAAATATAGGGGGCAGTAATGAGTGAAGTGCCTCAATAGAAATAAATGGATAATGGGGTGCAAGTGTGTGAAACATGGAGGGATAGTGTGTACGTCATGAGGCACAAAGTGTATAGCCAGGTAGAAGCCTATTTGTGACGCCTTGATAGTTCATAGAGCGGGCTACCCTGCTTGCTATGCCAAACAACAACACACCATGCTCTCCCAGTATCAAAGACCCGGCTGTGTCCAAGAGAAGCGAATATACGTAGTAATGAAAAATACCTGGGGTATTAGTAATGATCTTGGCCAAAAGGACGCAAGCTCGCAAGCCACGACAAATCTGGGGATCCTTGTCGTGGATTGCGAACTTGGGACATTTCAGGAGATGTGACAGTTCCTCTATATATCCAGTTACTTACAAATGACGTCTTCTTCATCATAATCGTTTCGCACTCTTTTTATTCTCAATCTAGGACCGCCATGTCTACTTTTCCCGACCACTGCAGAGTTTTCTGCCGAGACATATTTAGCCCATCTTTCCTGCAGCCATCCACAGCCTCTAAAAACAAATAAATGCAGACACCAGACCAAACCCCTAAATGAATGCAGAACCCAGACCAGAGGGAAAAGAAAAAAAATATATACATATTCAGACTACAGATTAGATGCCTCCTAATACTCACCACTCCCTGGGCCTCTTCTACTGCCCGCTGCACATTATGTACTGACGCCACCCAGCAGTATCAGATGTAATGTGCTGTGGGACCGAGTGCTGGGGCCCCCAGCGATGACATTTATCACCTAGCCTGTGTATAGGGGATAAATGTCTATTGTGGCACAGACCTTTTTAAGGGGTTGCACCAGAATCAAAATTCTGTGAATAGGAGATAATTTTCTCATTACTGGAGACCATACCGCTGAGACCCCCACCGATAATGAGAATGGGAGTTCCGAACCGCCTGTTTTTCCACACTGCTCGACGGGTCGCCATCAGGAGGACAACATCCAGCATGCGCGCTGCCAGTCCATTAAAAGTCTACGGGACTGAGGGAAACAGCCGAGTGTAGCGAGTACAGAGAGACGTGGGCAGGAAAGTTAAAGCTGACCATAGACATCAGCAGAAATGGTAGACCTCTATTGTTTTTTCCTAATTACTGTCCATGGCTGCGTTCTTTCATTGAAATGACCGATAATTGTTAATCCGATATTCTAGTATATGTCATGAGCTTCCACATCCAGGAGTTTCTTTGTTTTGACAAGATAGTTTTTTGAATGCTAGAACTACCAAAATGAACCCTTACTATACAGTAATACATCAAAAGATAGAGCGGGAGCCATAGTTTGGTATTTATGTTTGTTTTGAAAATGGCAGTCTGAAACAATGTGTCATTTTTTAACCTGACGTACTATCTTAATATGTTAATATTTAACTCCTTGTAGTTATGCTCCTTTTGTCTACTCTGCAAAACAGTTGAAGTAATAATACATTTCTTCATATATATCTGCACTATGCAGTCCAGTAACGCAATACACTGCCCTTGTCAAGTCGATGTTCATAAAATACATTTTCCGGTTTTATGGATGTAATTTATTAAAAATGACAATTTATTGGTCAGTGCCATGAATAAATACTTCTGTATCTATCTATCTATCTATCTATCTATCTATCTATCTATCTATCTATCTATCTATCTATCTATCTATCTATCTATCTATCTATCTATCTATCTATCTATCTATCTATCTATCTATCTATCTATCTATCTATCTATCTATCTATCTATCTCCAGGGCTGGATGGATCAAAGATAAGCAAATTTAACTTTCTGGAGAAAAAAAATCAAAGCCTAGGTTTCATACTTCTAAAGATTACCTTTGAGAGGTGTCTGGAAATTCAGTTACTAATAATTATAACGCAGTTAATTGTACATAAAGGGGTTTTCCGGTCGCAAAACATTGGTGGCCTATCCTCAGGCTAGACCATCAATATGTGATCAGTCAGGGTCCGACTCCCGGCACCCCCACCGATCAGCTTTTGTGAAGGAGCAGCAGTGCTTGTATGAGAGTTGCTTCCCCTTCATTTCTACTTGCTCAATGTGAATCGTCGACACACTTCTAGTGGCGGTTCACAGTATTACGGCCTCCTCCCATTCAAATGAATAAGAGAAGGCTGTGATACTGTGAACCACCGCTACAATTCTGTCGACGATTTACAGTGAGCAAGTAGAAATGAAGGAGAAGCAGCGCTCGTACTGATCACTGGGGGTGCCGGGAGTCAAACCCTGACCGATCACATATTGATGGCCTATGATGAGGATAGGCCATACATTGTTGCGACTGGAAAACTCCTTTAATTCTTGATATTACCTGGAAGGAGCTCTTCCTACCTGCTCAGATAATCACAGGTGAAAACATCAGAAAACATTGTGTGATGAGCAGAGCCATAAATGACTCTCAGAGGTCATTTCTAAATGTTCTCATAAAGTTTTAGGACTTTATTTGGATATGTTTAGAATGCACCCACTGGTCATTGAGTCGTTAGATTTTCTGTTTTTTTTACAATACCATGGGCGATTTCTTGTCTAATACAATACTGTCCTGCACAATATTGATGTGCGACATTTCTACAGTTACATTTCTACAGTATAGATCATTTTTATTGAGCAAATTATAGCAACTCAAGAAAGTATGTACTGTAAATTGCTTCATAGACTTCAGTGTCTATCTTCTTCCTACGCAAAATCTGTTGCCAATTTAGAATTACAATAATTTACAATAATTATATGTTCCACAACAGGGCATTCACCATAATGATAGGTTAATTGGTTTACACTGACATTGGCCTACATGTTTGTGTATGTGTGAGATAATAAAATTACATTGTAAACTCCATTGGGAAAGTGCTGCAGATTATGTTGGTTCTATACAAAAAAAAAACAATAGCAATTATAGTATGAAGTCTACCATTTATTGGCCAGCATTCTGCTACTCATGCTTTTAAAAATATTTTGGGCAGTTAGTTAGTTCCTATGGCTTCATATGCTGCTGTATCTGAATAATTCTGTAACATGATATCTGATGGAATATGACAATTAGCAAAGGTAAGAAATAGATGGGCATCACCCAAAGTATACAAGAGTAAAGGCCCTATTACTTCGGCCGATTTTGGCCTGTGCAGCGAGTGCCAATCAACTAGACAGCTCATTGATTGGTGCTCGTTTGCTCCTGTCACAAGTAGCTATGCATGGGGACAAGCGGTCGATACTCTGATCGCTCGTCCCCATACGTTATTATCATGACGACAGCGCGTCTCCCTGTTTACACAAGGAGATGTGCTGCCGACAACGATAATGTTTAACTTTTTTAGAACGATACGATCAACAGATGAATGACCATTTGCTCGTTCATCTGCTCATTGCTGCCCTGTTTACACAGGGCAATTATCGTCAACGAGCGTTTTATGAATGATTGTTTTCCCGATAATTGCCCAGTGTAAAACCCCCTTAAGAAAACAAAACAAAAGGGTGCTCGATAGATTGCCCAAATCAATAGACATCTGTCACAATCTAGTGGTGTGTGGACCCACTAGCCCGCTCTGCCGTAGCGGAGTGGCAGCTGGCCAAGTCCCAGTCTGTGCAAAGTTCGTAGCACAACGGTACCTGAGATACTCCAGACAGTCGCAGAGGCTTTGGCACAGATGGGGCTTGACGTGGCAGGTAGTGCCAGACGTGGTGGATGATAACAGGAGTGGCAGGTGACACCAGACGTGGTGTATAACAGCAGGCGTAGCAGATGACACCATACGTGGTCTACAACAGCAGGTGTAGCAGATGACACAATGCGACTCGAACACTAGAAGGACTCAGTGACAACAGCACGGGATACAGAATACAGGTAGCAGAGCACAGGAACGCTGGTAGCAGGATACAACTAAGGGACCATTTGCAATACGAACATGAGTAGACAAGAACAACAACAACACTCAGGCAACTAGTGGAAGGGCGGAGCCCTTTTTATAGTCCAGGGTGATCTGGGAATAGGTTAGAGAAATTTTAGTGAGTGCCCGCATGCGCTGGCCCAATAATACCGGGGACGAGTGCACGCGTACCCTATTACACAGTCCAGGACAGAGAGTCTCCGGGAAGGGAGATGCTGGCAGACGGCCAGTAGGCTGCAGTCACGGCCGTTCACCGATGGGGAGCGGCGGCGGTCCGCGGCCGCAGTCATTACAACATCAAAGAAAACAAAAGGAAAGGGGGCATCAAAGTGCATGTAAATACCATATCCTTTATTATATCAAAATACAAATAAGACTATACTATTTAAAACACCATTAAAAACAGTCAAACAAGGACACATCCCAATAAGATGGTCCTTCCACACAGGTCCATCCAGGGAACATATATCAGGGTAAATGACTATAGCGAGAGAAATGTGCAAAACATTCACATTTGTTAAAAAAACAACAACAAATGCATAACCAGAGCCTCTTAAGGATAAAGTGCACAATATTATGTATAATCAACCTTAATTAATCTTATAATCTTACCAATGTGGCAAACAACTGATCCAAACATATAATGAAATATATATATATGTATATATATATATATATATATATATATATATATATATATATACACACACACACACACAGCCGAGTTACATTATTATGACCACCTCCTACTTTAGACTTCGGCAGCGTGTAGCCCATGAAGGAAGTGGCGTGTCGTGGGCTAGCTTGGTGGGTATAGGCTGTCTGAACACACATCGCTCGTTGTTGCCATGGGTGAAAGGGGCGCTTTATCAGAGTTGCAAAAAGGGATGATTATTGGCTTTCGGGCCAAGGGTGGCAGTATTTCTCAAACAGCGCAATTTGTCAACTGTTTGCGTGCTGCTGTGGTGAAAGTGTATTGTGAGTGGACAACTGTAGCGTTCTCAGGGGTAAGGGGCTAAGGTTATCTCCAGTGGCGTAACTACCGCTATAGCAGCCGTAGCGGCTGCTACGGGGCTCGTGGCATGAGGGGGCCCGTGTCGCCCGCCGGCACAGGCCCCCACCATGGCCGGAGACTCCGCTAGCAGCCGCTATGGCTGCTACAGCGCGACGCCACTGAACACTACGGCAGAGCAGGGAGGTATCTCCCCGCTCTGCC
This sequence comes from Rhinoderma darwinii, assembly GCF_050947455.1. Lineage (NCBI taxonomy): Eukaryota > Metazoa > Chordata > Amphibia > Anura > Rhinodermatidae > Rhinoderma > Rhinoderma darwinii. Next base: position 156,319,649 of record NC_134691.1, on the reverse strand, counting down.
ATTAAACAAAAGACATGTATCCCCTATCCACAGGACAGGGGATACATGTGTGATCGCTGGCATTGATAGGGAGAACGGGGACTGAAAGTCCCCCGAAGTTCTCCATCACAAACCTCGGACTTCCGGGGTCTGTGTCGGCAGCTCCGTAGAAATGAATGGAGCGCCGGTGCGCATGCGTGACCAGCGCTCCTTTCATTATTATTGAGCTGCGCAGACGCCGGAAGTCAGAGGTTAGTCATGGAGAACTTGGGGGGACTTTCGGTCCCCCGTTCTCCATATCGCTGCCAGCGATCACACATGTATCCCCTATCCTGTGGATAGGGGATACATGTCTTTTCACACTGTAGGTCGAATTTTTTTGGGGGGTTGGGGACGCTGTATAGCGTTCCCTACAGTGGGGGCTGTATGGTGTTCCCTACAGGGGGGGGGGCTGTATAGCGTTCTCTACAGGGGGGGCTGTATGGCGTTCTCTACAGGGGGGGCTGTATGGCGTTCTCTACAGGGGGGGCTGTATGGCGTTCTCTACAGGGGGGCTGTATGCCATTAGCACCATACAGCCCCCCCTGTAGAGAACGCCATACAGACCCCCTGTAGATAACGCCATACAGTCCCCCTGTAGATAACGCCATACAGCCCCCTCTGTAGATAACGCCATACAGCCCCCCTGTAGAGAACACCATACAGCCCCCTGTAGATAACGCCATACAACCCCCCTGTAGATACCGCCATACAGCCCCCCCTGTAGGGAACGCCATACAGCCCCACTGTAGATAACGCCATACAGTCCCCCTGTGGATAGCACCATACAGCCCCCCTGTAGATAACGCCATACAGCCCCTCTGTAGATAGCGCCATACAGCCCCCTCTGTAGATAACTCGATACATCCCCCTCTGTAGATAGCGCCATACAGCCCCCTCTGTAGAGAACACCATACAGCCCCCTCTGCAGAGAACGCCATACAGCCCCCTGTAGATAGCGCCATACAGCCCCCTCTGTAGATAGCGCCATACAGCCCCCTCTGTAGATAACGCCATACAGCCCCCTCTGTAGATAGCGACATACAGCCCCGTCTGTAGATAGCGCCATACAACCCCCCCTGTAGATAACGCCATACAGCCCCCTCTGTAGATAGCGCCATACAGTCCCCCCTGTAGATAACGCCATACAGCCCCCCTGTAGATAACGCCATACAGCCCCCCTGTAGATAGCGCCATACAGCCCCCTCTGTAGATAACGCCATACAGCCCCCTCTGTAGATAGCGCCATACAGCCCCCTCTGTAGCGCAATACAGCCCCCTCTCTCTGGGTTATTTTTGACTCAGATCTTTCCTTTACTCCTCACATACAATCACTTTCACGCTCCTGTCATTTTCACCTCAAAAACATCTCCAGAATCTGCTCTTTTCTTACGGAGGAAACTGCCAAAACTCTCATTGTTGCTCTGATTCACTCTCGTCTTGACTACTGTAACTCATTACTAGTCGGTCTTCCCCTCACTAAACTCTCCCCTCTCCAATCTATCCTCAATGTAGCAGCCAGGCTCATCTTTATGACCAACCGCTACACCAACGCCTCTAATCTGTGCCAGTCACTGTACTGGTTGCCCATCCCCTTCCGAATAAAATTCAAACTTATTACTCTCACCCACAAAACTCTCCACAGTGCTGCACCTCCTTACATCTCCTCCCTCATCTCTGTCTACCACCCTACTCGGGCTCTACGTTCTGCCAACGACCTTAGATTAAAATCCTCCATAATCCGGACCTCCCACTACCGTCTCCAGGATTTCTCTCGTGCTGCACCAGTCCTCTGGAATGTGCTACCCCAGACAATCAGATTAATTCCCAATATCCACAGTTTTAAACGTGCCCTGAAAACACATCTATTTAGACAGGCCTATAACATTCCCTAATCTGACTCCTTTCCATGGCCCTCCTTTTAGATTAGTCATCAGAATAAGATTCCCTCACACTCCTTCTCTTCATGTCCGTCATACACGGATACTGGCTGGTGACCGGCTCATGCAGATTTATGTTACCACCGCATGTGTATAAAAATGGCCGGACCATTGTACAGAATAAACACTGTTACACTTTGTGTCTCCTTTACTTCCTCATAGATTGTAAGCTCTTGCGAGCAGGGTCCTCACTCCCCAGATTTGAATTGTAAATGAACTTTGTCACTATGTAATGTCTGATATTGTTTGTTTCATGTCCCCTCTAAATTGTAAAGTGCTGCGTAATATGTTGGCGCTATATAAATAAAGATTATTATTATTATTATTATTATTAATGATAAATGATAGGGGCATGTTCTTATTTAGCAACGGATGTTGAAATACTTTGAAGATTTATTTACTCCGCTATCAGACTGCAGCATAATTGAAAATATTTGTGGTTTAGTTTGTTTACATCCAATAAAGTTTATGTTTTAGTTACACTGTCAAATAGCTTTAGGTATCTGGGAAACAAGGACTTTTGTGTAAAGGATCTGCCAGGCACAACTTCTGTGTATACGCCCATAGGTAATCAGTCTGCACCTGAGTCTATGTCTCTGAGACTGACTCCAGCTTCCACCACTCAGGATGGCAGGCATAGGAGTGGGAGAGCCGATCGCAGCCTCCGTCCCTGTGCCTACTTCTCCAGGAAGTTTTCGCCCACTGAGAGTAACTATGATATTGGCAACCGCGAACTCTTAGCCATTAAATGGGCATTTGAAGAGTGGCGCCACTTCCTGGAGGGGGCTAGGCACCAGGTAACGGTCCTTACCGACCACAAGAATCTGGTTTTCCTAGAATCTGCCCGGAGGCTAAACCCGAGACAAGCTCGATGGGCGCTATTTTTTACCAGATTCAACTTTTTGGTTACCTATAGGGCTGGGTCTAAAAATATTAAGGCTGATGCACTGTCGCGTAGCTTCATGGCCAGCCCTCCTTCGGAGGAAGATCCTGCTTGTATTTTGCCTCCTGGTATAATCATTTCTTCTATTGATTCTGATTTAGTCTCTGAAATTGCGGCTGATCAAGGTTCAGCTCCCAGGAACCTTCCTGAGGATAAGCTGTTTGTTCCCCTGCAATACCGGCTAAGGGTACTTAGGGAAAATCATGACTCCGCACTATCTGGTCATCCAGGCGTCCTGGGTACCAAACACCTCATTGCCAGAAACTATTGGTGGCCTGGGTTGCCTAAAGACGTTAAGGCCTACGTCGCCGCTTGTGAGGTTTGTGCTAGGTCCAAGACTCCCAGGTCCCAACCAGCGGGCTTACTACGTTCTTTGCCCATTCCCCAGAGACCTTGGACCCATATCTCCATGGATTTTATCACCAATTTGCCTCCATCTCAAGGCAAGTCGGTGGTGTGGGTGGTAGTAGACCGCTTCAGTAAGATGTGCCACTTTGTGCCCCTCAAGAAACTACCTAATGCCAAGACGTTAGCTACCTTGTTTGTCAAACACATCCTGCGTCTCCATGGGGTCCCTGTCAATATTGTTTCGGACAGAGGGGTACAATTTGTTTCATTGTTTTGGAGAGCCTTCTGTAAAAAGTTGGAGATTGATCTGTCCTTCTCCTCTGCCTTCCATCCTGAAACTAATGGTCAAACTGAGAGGACTAATCAATCTCTAGAACAATATTTAAGGTGTTTTATCTCTGACTGTCAATATGATTGGGTCTCATTCATTCCCCTCGCCGAATTTTCCCTTAATAACCGGGTCAGTAACTCGTCAGGGGTCTCCCCCTTTTTCTGTAATTTTGGGTTTAATCCACGGTTCTCCTCCGTCTCACCTGGTAGTTCCAACAATCCCGAGGTAGAGGTCGTTCATCGGGAACTGTGCACAGTCTGGGCCCAGGTTTAGAAGAACCTAGAGGCGTCCCAGAGCATACAAAAAACTCAGGCTGATAGAAGACATTCTGCTAACCCCTTGTTTATGGTCGGGGATCTGGTGTTGTTATCGTCTAGGAACTTGCGCCTTAAGGTCCCGTCCAAGAAGTTTGCTCCCCGGTTTTTTGGGCCGTATAAGGTCATTGAAGTCCTCAATCCTGTCTCCTTCCGACTGGAGTTGCCCCCATCTTTTCGAATACACAATGTGTTTCATGCCTCCCTCCTTAAACGCTGCTCCCCGTCCTTGGCTCCCTCGAGGAAACCTCCTGTTCCCGTTCTCTCCCCTGAGGGGGTGGAATTCGAGGTGGCCAAGATTGTGGACAGCAAGATGGTCCAAGGCTCCCTCCAGTACCTGGTCCATTGGAGAGGATACGGGCCTGAGGAGAGGACTTGGGTACCCGCCCGGGATGTTCACGCTGGGGTATTGGTCAGGAGGTTCCACCTCCGTTTTCCCAATAAACCAGGTCCTACTGTAAATGATCTGCCAGGCACAACTTCTGTGTATACGCCCATAGGTAATCAGTCTGCACCTGAGTCTATGTCTCTGAGACTGACTCCAGCTTCCACCACTCAGGATGGCAGGCTTAGGAGTGGGAGAGCCTATCGCAGCCTGGCCAGACGGAGCTAGCTCCCGCCCTCCTTTTCCTCCTTTGCTTGTGATTCTTCTCGTGTGGTTTCCTGGCCCAGCTACAGCTTCTGACTATTTGATCCTGCTCCATACTGACCCTGGCTTTCTGACTACTCTCCTGCTCTGCGTTTGGTACCTCGTGTACTCCTGGTTTGACTCGGCTCGTTCACCACTCTTGTTGCTCACGGTGTTGCCGTGGGCAACTGCCCCATTTCCCTTTGCTTTGTGTTCCCTTGTCTGTTTGTCTCTTGCACTTACTGAGCGTAGGGACCGCCGCCCAGTTGTACCCCGTCGCCTAGGGTGGGTCGTTGCAAGTAGGCAGGGACAGAGTGGCGGGTAGATTAGGGCTCACTTGTCCGTTTCCCTACCCCAGTCATTAGATTTTGTCTTTGCCTTTGGAAAGTTAGTGTTTGTAATTGATGTAAGAGGTGAACGTCGGCTACGAAGGTGCGCGAGGGCCGAACGACATGCTACAGCGGAGCAGCTCACTGTGAAAATCAACCAGGGGGCTACCAGACATGTGTCTAAAACAACAGTTTAGTGAACCCTACGGCGTATGGGGCTCAGAAGCAGACGGATGGTAACTGCTCCTATGCTAACAAAGATGCAGCGGAAAAAAAGCCTTCAATTTGCCTGGCAGTATTTGAATTAGTCCACCGATGATTGGCAAAGGGTTGCCTTCTCCGGTGAGTCGTGTTTTCAGAGTCATCATATGGATGGACATTGGGGTGTCAGGCGAGAAACATCAGAGAACAAACGCCCTGCAACTATTGCTGGAAGAAGGAAGAACACAAGCTGGTGGCAGCAGCGTTATGGTCTGGGGAATTTTGTCATGGCATTCTCTGGCCCGCTCATCCATGTGGAAGACACTCTGAACCGATTTGGGTATGAATCCATCATTGCAGATCATGTCCACCCATACATGCTGTTTGTCTCCCCTGGGGCACCATGCACCCTCCAGCAAATGTGGGATGCCCTGCAGTCAGCATGGCTCTAGATACCTGAGACAACCTACCAGCACCTTATTGAGTCACTCCCAGCCCGTCTAGCCGCTGTCAGGACTGCAAATATAGATAAATGGATATGGAAAGTTGAGGTCGGCTCCTGGACCATGTAGGAAACCCCACGTGTATCGCCACCTTGAAGAACAGTTTGCTCAGTTGTCTTGACTGAATGTTTGATTCATGCTATCATGGGTCTTTGTCTCTCTTTTTTCTTTGTTGTCTGATGAATAAGCAACGTTTCATGAATATATGAAGTAATGAAATCGGAAACATACAGAGGTAGGGTATGGGGCTATAGATTTCTATGGCTTTCTATTACATATCTGTACAACACAAATCCAGAATGCTGTTGCGTGACTGACGCCTTATGTATAACATCCTTGTTTGATGTTTCAGTATTTTTAATTGGGAATTTTTCACGTTAAGTCATATCATGGTATTTTTAAGAAAGTGCTGATGGGATGTTAAATTTACTGTGGCATAATGTACACGATGAGCAGTATTAATAAAATCAGTACTTGGCTGTCACAATGCCATGCCATTAGGGAGACAGATGATAAATGAATGGAGATATGAATGTATGGTGATATGGGCCAAAATTTGATTATCTTTTATTGCTTGAAGCTGGCACTAGATAGAACATATCGGAAAGCATTTTTCAACTTAAAGATGTAGACCATAAGCTAGCCCTGACATTAATCAAAGGACCTTGGAAATGGATGAGAGGAAACGATTAGAAGTGAAAGCAACATTCAACTCTGAACTGCAGCCAATTAGTATCCAACCTAGCGCTCTAAATTGCATTTGAATTGGATCAATAAATTGCACATAAACACCACATATTCTACTCTACTGTACTCGTATTTACCAGCAGAAATCCCACACTAATCATTTAAGACAAAAAAAAGCTAATATTGTAATAAAATATACAAAATGAAGAGAAATAATATTTTTTTTATATCCGCTTACAGAAAAACAAATTCAACGCAATTAGGAGTCTTATGTCCCTCTGGTCAGGCAAGTATTGTACATTGTTCGAAGGGTGAAATAAATATTATAGAAATTCACATAATCTGATTATCAGGATAATTGAAACACAACGGATAGAATTTATCAATTGCAGCTTTTTTAAAGTTACTTTTGTTACTATGTTTAAAACATAAGGTAAAACGTAAGCAAAATTGCGCCACATTCAATAAAATGGCGCACGTTACTCTGTGAGTTTGTCACAAGTATGTGAGAGCAAAATGACTAAAAATGGCTGGAATTTTTTTAGACTGATCATGGAAATATTGCACAATGTTTCGTTATTTTGGCGCAGTTTGTTTAAAATTTTGCAAATCAACCGATAGTTATTTGATTTTTCTGTCACACAGTCAGTAAAGTTAGTGTCATTGACTTGTTGAACAGTCAGAAAAGATGGAGCAGTATAATGTTGGATGACAGAAAGATCAAATGGCAGAAATGTTTTCTCAAATTTTGAGAGATGGACAAAAGCTTCATGGTAAAAGTAAATATGTTTTAGCCACTCTGTTACCATTCACATCCACTTCTGATGGCCCAGGATGCCCTCAAAATGAGCCACAAGATTTAAAGTTATAGGGGTTTTCCAGTCCCTAAAAATTGATGGCTTATACGCAGGATAGGCCATCAATAGCTGATGGGTCGGGGTCCGACCCCTACTGATCAGGTGTTTTGAAGGGGGTGCTTAATTTCCACTTGCTCGCTGTGAATCGTCGACAAACATTTAGTGGCAATTCACAGTATTGCAGCCTTCTCCTATTCACTTCAATGGGAGAAGGCTGCAATACTGTGAATCGCCGCTACAGATTTTGATCGCCTATCCTGAGGATGGGCCATCAATTTTCTGTCACGGGACAACCCTTTTAATGCAGAGAATAGCGCTGCAAACTGCACTATCCTTGTGGTCAAAAATACCAAAACCCCTGACAGTGTTGGCATTGTACAGTATCGGGCAATGCAAGTTATGAAAGGGTAGCAGCGCCCTGGCCGCTTGAAACAGCTGATTGGGGGAGGTACCGAGAGTTGGACCCCCACCGATCAAATATTGATTGCTTATCCTGAGGATGGGCCATACATTTTCTGTCACTGAACAAACCTTTTATTGCCGAGAATAGCACTGCAGACTGCACTATCCTTGTGGTCAAAAATACCAAAACCCCTGTGAACATAACCTAACCTCGGAACCTTGCATGGTCTTCAATTTGATCTCTCACATAATCTCAGTACATTCTTTCGTCAACTAAATACTCTATCATTCTTGCAGTGGACCCAGGGACCAGCCGTTACTTGGAACTAAATTTGTGAGTTTGTGCTGTATTATAATTAGAGACAAAGCTTTGGCCTTGATTTTAAATCTTTCCCAAGGCACCCCCAACTATCCATACCATTTATAATACTTCTATTGTGGAAGAGGGGCTTTTGGGCTCCCTCACCAGCACCAGGGCCCAGGTGTAATGAACCTCTGTACCTCCTATACGTACACTTCTGATTATTATGCAAGTGTGTGGATGACGATTTCAAGTGAAATTCAAACAAAAGCAGGTCAGTTGCTTAGAAGGAATTGTCTTTATTTGAGGGGCAGAATGAATCTTCCAGCAAGACAATGCGACATAACACACGGCTAGAAATGTCCGACAGTGGTTGGAAGAGCACAACCAAGACTTCCAAGTACTTCCCTGGCCCCCTAATTCACCAGACTTGAACCCAATTGAGCATCTGTAGGACCACCTCGATCGTCTTGTTCTCTCTATGGATCCACCCCACGCACCCTCCAGCAAATGTGGGATGCACTGCAGTCAGCATGGCCCAGATACCTGAGACAACCAACCAGCACCTTATTGAGTCACTCCCAGCCCGTCTAGCTGCTGTCCGTGCTGCACACGGTGGTTACTCTGGATATTAGCTGGTGGTCATAATAATGTGACTCGACTGTGTGTATATATATATATATATATATAATCACTTAGTTATAATTGCAATATGAGACAGAATAGGAGCAAAGGAGAGAAGCAAATTAAAGGAGGAATCACTTGGAATATTTTTGTATATTTTCTCTTTAGTGTTTCTTGAACAGTTTTTATACAAAACTTTAAGTTTTAGGAAGAAGCAGTCTGCGGCTGATCTAATTGGACCATTTACAAGGAGTCTCAAAATTATTACTTTAATAAAAAACATTACTCGATCCCTCTTAAATGGATTACACTTTTTTAAAAGATAGAAAACATTACGTGAGATAAAATCCTAATTCTTCTCATCTCTAATCAGCACTAATTGACACATTTTGTTCTATGGCTATAGATGGATTTTCCCCAGATTCGCTCAGTATTCTGAAGTTTTCTTTAAAATGTGCGGTGACATGCTGCTTAAAGGTCATACCTTGAAAGTTAAACTCTTACCATTGTGCAGAGCTACAGTTTTCCTTGTTTGGGGGATTATATTGTACAGAATTTAACATTAAAGCATGCTAGGTCAGTATAGGTTTCTGGGAACTACAGTTTGGAACACGATTCTTCTCTATTCTTAGAATAATTTTTTTCCCTTTCTCAGATTTACTATTCCACGATTTACAATTCTGTATTCAAACTAAAAGGGAAATCTTTGCTCTAGTTAATAGGATAATTTAAAAAAAAAAAAAATGGCAGTGCTTACTACCAAATTCACATTTTATGTGCAGAAAATGTCAAACAACAATTGGATGTGTGTGAAATTTTAAGGATATAGTATACACTGTGCGCACAATTATTAGGCAAGTTGTATTTTTGAGGATTAATTTTATTATTAACCCCTTCACGACCACCCCACGTAGATTAACGGGTTGCAAAGCTGGTCGTTGTGCCTGCAGCCCGTTAATCCACGTGTGCTCCTAACAGAGCACACAGACGCTCCCCGCAGCCCGGCATCTCCCAGTACAGGCTGCTACTAGCAGCCTTAGTACTGGGGGAAAACATTGGGTCGGATCACAGCGGTGATCCGAACCGATTAACCCCTTAATTGCGGCAGTCAATAGTGACTGCCGCATTTAAGTTGTTATAGCAACATCGGCACCCCGCTACGCGATTGCGGGGGCCGATTGTTGCGGGGGGGGGGGGGGCGATTGGTATGGCAACCGGAAGCCTAACAAAGGCTTCCTATCTGCCATTACGTTAGCCGATTAGGCCCCGCCCGGAGGCGGAGCCTGATCGGCTTGCTGTCAGTGAACAACTGACAGTTCTAATACATTGCACTACATGGGTAGTGCAATGTATTAGAACATCAAACAAACAGTTGGACCTTCAAGTTCCCTAGTGGGACTAAAGAAAAGTGTAAAAAAAAGTGTAAAAAAAGTACAAATAAAAGTTTTAAAAATACAATAAAAGTTTCAAATAATAACACAAAACACAATCGCCCTTTTTCCTTTATCAAGTCATTTATTATTGAAAAAAATAATAAAGCCATACATATTTGGTATCGCTGCGACCGTAACGACCTAAACGATAAAAATATAATGTTATTTATTCCGCACAGTGAACGCCGTAAAAAAAAAATAAAAAAAAATACTGACATAATTGCTATTTTTTGGTCACTTTGTCTTCCAAAAATTGAAATAAAAAGTGATCAAAAAGTCGCATGTACCCAAAAATGGTACCTATAAAAACTATAACTCGTCTCGCTAAAACAAGCCCTCATACAGCTCCGTCAACGAAAAAATTAAAACCGTTATGGCTCTCACAACATGGCGACAGAAAAAATCTATTCTCTTTACAAAAGTAATTTTATTGTGCAAAAAGTTGTAAAACATAAAAAAGTTCTATAAATTATGTATCGTCGGAATCGTACTGACCCGCAGAATAAAGCTAACATGTAATTTATAACGCGTGGGGAACGCTGTATAAAAAGAATTAAAAAAATAATGTCAGAATTGCTGTTTTTTGGTCACATTACCTCCCAAAAAAAAAAGGATAACATGTGATCAAAAAGTCACATGTACCCCAAAATGGTACCAATAAAAACTACAGCTCGTCCCGCAAAAAAAACAGCCCTCATACCACTACGTCTATGAAAAAAATAAAATTAGTTAAGGCTCCAATAAGCCAGGAAATAAAAATATGCAGATGTGCCGGCCCGAGGGGAACGTTTCTTCTGTTTCAAGTGGCGAATTATCAAGGCCCCTAAAATTAGGGAACCAGGAAGGGGAGGGCCCAAACATATCTGCTGGAAGTGAGGGCGCCCGTATTATACCAGGACAACACTTTCCCAGCAAAATTCCCCAAACTTCAAAGGTGTCGAGTGTGGACCAAAAGGGGAATAAGTAAGGACCATTTATTAGTGCGACACCGGCCTGTGCAGAAAGGATTGCTCCCCAGCATAACACACATCTATGGATTATTGTATTGTTTTTTTTTACCCCACTATACCATCTGACTATGCCCCTTATATACTCTGCCCGCCTTACATGTACCCCCACATTATAAACGGAAACACCAGTGAGACTCAAAACAAAACTACTACAAGCAAAATCCACGCTCCAAAAGCCAAATGGCGCTACCTCCCTTCTGAACCCTACAGTGTGCCCAAACAGCAGTTTACTTCCACATATATGGCATCGCCATACCCGGGAGAACCCTTTTAACAATTTTTGGGGTGTGTGTCTCCAGTGGCACAAGCTGGGCGCCACATATTGGCATATCTATTGAAAAACCATTTTCACTCTGCAACATCGAGTGCACACCCATTTCTGCCAATCACCTGTGGGGTTAATATGCTCACTACACCCCTAGGTGAATACCTTGAGGGGTGTAGTTTCCAAAATGGGGTCACTTCTGGGGCGTTTCCACTGTTTTGGTCCCACAGGGACTTTGCAAATGCGACATAGCGCCCAGAAACCAATCCAGCAAAATCTGTACTCCAAAAGCCAAATGGCGCTCCTTCCCTTCTGAGCCCTACTCTGTACCCAAACAGCAGTTTATGACCACATATGTGGTATTGCCGTACACAGGAGAAGTTGCTTTACAAGTGTTGGGGTGCTTTTTTTCATTTATTTGTTGAGAATATGAAACATTTTCAGCTAAATCTACGTCTTATTGAAGAAAAAGGATTTTTTTTATTTTCACTGCCCAATTCTAATAAAATCTATGAAACACCTGTGGGGTCAAAATGCTCACTACACCCCTAGATGAATTCCTCAAGGGGTGTAGTTTCGTGAATCGAGTCACTTTTGGGGAGTTTCCAGTGTACTGGCACCTTAGGAGCTTTGCAAAAGTGACATGGTGTCAAGAAACCAATCCAGCAAAATCTGTGCTCCAAAAGCCAAATGGCACTCCTTCTATTCTGATCCTTGCCGTATGCCCAAACAGCCGTTTATGACCACAAATTGGGTATTGCCGTACTCCAGAGAAGTTGCTTTACAAATGTTGGGGTTCTTTTATTCCTTTATTTGTTGAGAAAATGAAAAATTTTGAGCTAAATCTACGTCTTATTGAAGAAAAAGGATTTTTTTTATTTTCACTGCCCAATTCTAATAAAATCTATGAAACACCTGTGGGGTCAAAATGCTCACTACACCCCTAGATGAATTCCTCAAGGGGTGTAGTTTCGTGAATCGAGTCACTTTTGGGGAGTTTCCGGTGTACTGGCACCTTAGGAGCTTTGCAAAAGTGACATGGTGTCAAGAAACCAATCCAGCAAAATCTGTGCTCCAAAAGCCAAATGGCACTCCTTCTATTCTGATCCTTGCCGTATGCCCAAACAGCCGTTTATGACCACAAATTGGGTATTGCCGTACTCCAGAGAAGTTGCTTTACAAATGTTGGGGTTCTTTTATTCCTTTATTTGTTGAGAAAATGAAAAATTTTGAGCTAAAGCTACGTCTTATTGGAAAAAAAGGATTTTTTTTTTCTTCACTACCCAATTCTAATAAAATCTATGAAACCCCTATGGGTTCAAAATGCTCACTACACCCCTAGATGGATTCTTCAAGGGGTGTAGTTTCCTAAATGGAGTCACTTTTTTTGTGTTTTCACTGTTTTGGTCCCTTAGGGGCTTTGCAAATGCGACGTGGTCTCCGCAAACCATTCCTGCTAAATTTGAGCTGCAAAAGCCAAATGGCGCTCTTTCCATTCTAAGCCCTGCCGTGTGTCCAAACAACCGTTTATTACCACATGTGGGGTATTGTTTTACTCGGGAGAAATTTCTTTACAAATGTAGTGGTGCATTTTCTCCTTTTAGTCCTTGTGGAAATTAGAAAAAATTAGCTAAACCTACATTTTCTTTGAAAGAATGTAGATTTTCATTTTCACGGCCTACTTCCAATAATTTCTCCAAAAAACCTGTGGGGTCAAAATGCTCACTATACCCCTAGATAATTTCCTCAAGGGGTATAGTTTCCGAAATGGGGTCACTTTTGGGGGATTTCCACTGTTTTGGCGCCGCAAGAGCCTTTCAGACCCGACATGGTGCCTAAAATATTTTCTAATAAAAAAGGAGGCCCCAAAATCCTCTAGGTGTTCCTTTGTTTCTGAGGCCTGTGCTGCAGTCAATAAATGCACTAGGGCCACATGTGGGGTATTTCTAAAAACTGCAGAATCTGGGCAATAGATATTGAGTTGCGTTTCTCTGGTAAAACTTTCTGTGTTACAAAAAAAATAGATGAAAAATTTATTTCTGCAAAAAAAAAAAAGAAATTTGAAAATTTCACATCTACTTTGCCTTAATTCCTGTGAAACATCTAAAGGGTTAAGAAACTTTCTAAATGCTGTTTTGAATACTTTGAGGGGTGAAGTTTTTAAAATGGGGTGACTTATCGAGGGTTTCTAATATATAAGGCCCTAAAATCCACTTCACAACTGAACTGGTCCCTGTAAAAATAGCCTTTTGAAATTTTCTTGAAAATGTGAGAAATTGCTGCTAAAGTTCTATGCCTTGTGATGTCATAGAAAAATAAAAGGCTGTTCAAAAAACAATGCCAATCTAAAGTAGACATATGGGTGATGTTAATTACCAACAATTTTGTGTGGTATTACCATCTGTCTTACAAGCAGATACATATAAATTTAGAAAAATGCAAATTTTTGCAATTTTTCGCAAAATTTTGGTGTTTTTCACAATTAAATACTTAATGTATCGAGCAAATTTTGCCAGTAACATAAAGTCCAATGTGTCACGAGAAAACAATCTCAGAATCGCTTGGATAGGTAAAAGCATCCCGAAGTTATTACCAATAAAGTGAAACATGTCAGATTTGAAAAAATTGGCTGCGTCCTGAAGGCCAAAACAGGCTGTGTCCTGAAGGGGTTAAACAACTACAGGGCTGTTGGTCAAACCAAAATGCCTCAAACCTGAATATTTAAGTAAAAGTGAGGTTTTGGCTTTCTTCAGAGAATTTCTATTTGTGCATAAATATTGGGCAACTATTAGTGTGCAGAATTACTATGTAACTAAGGGCCTGTTCACATCACTGTTCGCTTTCCGTTCCGGGGTTCCATTGGAGGTTTCCGTCGGGTGAACCCCGCAACGGAAAGTGAAAGTGAAAGCACAGCTTCCGTTTCAGTCACCATTGATCTCAACGGTGACGGAAAAACATCGCTAATGGTCTCCGTTCGTCACCATTCCGGCAGGTTTCCGGTTTTCTGACGAAATCAATAGCGCAGTCGACTCCGCTATTGATTCAGAAATGAACGGTGATGTGAACAGGCCCTAAATGAAGAAGTTAAATTTCCCATCTCACCTGTTTATTTTCATGTGTTAAAGTGAGAATAATAAACACACAACTCAAAATTTACAAATAGACATTTCTGACATTTCCAAAAATAAAAATCAGGGACCAATATAGCCACCCTTCAATAACAGTCATAAGCCTTCCATCCATTGAGTCTATCTGTTAACTATCATCTTTTTGTGCCGTAGACACTGTTCAGAGAGGTGTACTGTTTTCCAACACCGTAAATCTGCCGTTTAAGAAGGGCCCACAAGTTTTCAATTGGGTTTAGGTCAGATGTGGAAGGGGGCCACGTCATTATGCTTTCATCTTTAAGGCCTTTACTGGCTAGTCATGCAGTGGAGTACTTCGATGGAGTATTGTCCTGCATAAAAATCATGGTTTTCTTGAAAGATTCAGACTTTTTCCTCTATCACTGCTTGATGAAAGTGCCTTCTAAAAACTGGCAGTAGGTTTGGGAATTGATTTTGTTCATCTTCAACACAAAAAGTTCCAACTAGCTCATCTTCAACAATACGAGCCCATAGCAGAACTCCACCCCCACCTTGCTGGTGTCTGAGTTGAAGTGGAGCTCTGTGCCCGTTACTGATCCAGCCACAGGCCCATCCATCTGGTCCGTCAAGAGTCACTCTCATCTCATCAGTCCATAATACGTTTTAAAAATCTCTTCAGATATTTCTTGGCAAGTCTTGAATTAGAACCTATGTATCTTGTTCAGTGGTAGTCGGGTTTCAGGCTTCCTTACCTGGGCCATGTCTCTGAGCACTGAATACCTTGTACTTCTGGGCACTCCAGGGAGGTTGCAGTTCTGGAATATGACAGCACTGGAGGATAATGGGTTCCTGGTCGCTTCACGTTTTATTATTAAATCTTTGGCAGTTAATTAGCGGTTTTTTTTCTCAACACGTTTCTTGCGACCTAGTTCACTATTTGCAGCAAAACATTTGATGGTTCTGTGAGCACGCCCCAATATCTTAGCAATTTCAAGAGCGCTGCATCCCTCTGAAAGACTTTTAACAATTTTTGGCATTTCAGAGTCTGTTAAATCTAATTTTTGGCCCATTTTGCCAGAGGAAAACAAGCTGCCCAATAATTCTGCACACCTTGATATAGGGTCTTGATCTCCTTAGGCCACATCCTCCTTCATTACACAAATACACATCACCTGATATGCTTCATCCAATAAACAGTCAAGTTTATACATCTTGGAGTTGGAAAATATGCATAAAAATTATGATATGGTCAAAAAACTCACTTGCCTAATAATTGTGCATACAGTGTATAATTCACTTAAAATATACCAGTTGTTTAGGACTACAAGGCAATTAGACCACATGGAAAGGTGAGCTATTTTGATCTGATCACTTTGTTGTGGTGTTGTGTGGTGGTCTTTGTTGCTGTGGTGCTGTGCCTGTAGGTGGCTTAGTCTAGCAGCAGGGCTGCTGTTGGGCCTCTGGGTTGCTCCCCCTGAAGGTGCTGTATTGCGGAAGCATTGATTACCATGCGATACTACACCTGATAAAGTAGGGACCCACAGAGGTCACCATAAAATTTTGCTTAGCAGCAATAGATCAATGTATATAAAGTAGATGTACGGTCCACGTCTTTTTCTACAGTTTGGTGTATGGTGTAGGCATGTTTGTGAAGCTCCTCAAGATTGTCTGAAAAAATTAAGATATCATCCAGGTAGGCTAATACAAATTGATTCAATAAGTCCCTGAAAACATCATTAATAAAATGCTGAAAAGTGGGCAATACAAAGTCCAAAAGACATTACAAGATACTGAGTGTCCATACTGTATCCTGTAGGCAGGCTTCCATTCATTCATTCGAACATGGTTCTAAGCTCACCTTAGTTCAAGCCTAGTAAATATTTTAGCTGTATGAAGCCTTTCAAGTAATTCTGAGATTAAAGTGAATGGATGTTGTTTCTTAACCGTGATGTTATTAGCTACCTATAGACATTGCAGGGACGTAAGGTGGAATCTTTCTTCTCCATTAAAAACAAACGTGCTCCAGCAGGAGATGTAGATGGCCGGATAAAGTATTTTTTTAAATTCTCATCCAAATATTCTTGAAAGGCTTTCAGTCGTGGTTCAAAAAGAGCGTAGATATGACCAAATGGTATTTTAGCTTCAGGTAACAGTTTATTTTGGGCAATCACATAAATCATGTGAAGATAGCTTATCTGCATTCTTTTTTATCACAGAAATCCTGATATTCTTCGTATTGTGACAGTAATGAGTCTTTAACAGAGAGTTCAGAAATGAATGTACACTCAGGTCGTGAAGTAATAGACTTAGGCAGACAATTTAGATGGAAATATTCATAGGGAAAATATATACAACAGGTTTCCCAATTGATGGATGGATTGTGTGAAGCAAACAGTTGGAAATGAATAACTTCATGATGATCAGGTTTGATGAGAACTTGAAGCTGCATAATCTCATGAGTAACAGGCCCTGATGATAGGGGTAACCCATCAACTGTTTCCATGCCTACTGGTGCTGACTTTGTTAACAATGTGATATTATTATCATGAGCAAAGGTTATGGTCGTGACATTTTTATCAGCCCCAGAGTCAAGCATAGCAGAACAAGAAATCTCACGAGTTTTTGCGCAGATGGGAATTGGCACTATAAAATAAAACAACAACTTGCCTTCATCCTGTGCAGGAGGAGAAATTTAGTGTATCTTCGAATCTAACAGATCAGATGTCTCCATTTTCATCTGTTATTTTATATCAGTGACAGCGATTGCCCTACGGATCTTATTTTGGTAGTAAACAGCATAGTGCCCTGAACCCCCGCAATAAAGATTAAGATTTTTGGTCTCACTTTTCAGCTGAAGAAAGGGGTTTTTAAATAATATAAATTTGTTTGGTACAGATATAGATTCAGTATTTTGCTGGGTCTTTAGAGTTGATCGACCATAGGAGTAGGCAGGATTTTTTTCTGAATTCCTGCAGTACTTCCCTTCTTTTTTCAGTAAGTCTGGTCAGTGTGAATGCACAATTAAATGAAGTCCTCCAACTCATATGCGGTTTCCACTCTGAAAAATTCCTCCTTCATTTGCTCTTTTAACAAATTTTGCTTGTCCGCTAGATTCCACCTGGTATCAGCTACCCAGCGGTGAAATTCTGCTGTTTTATTTAGCTTCGGCTGTGGTACAGCAATTAGGATCATCAAAAACTTGATTCAGTGATAAAGTCATCCAAATCATTCATAAGATTATTATTTTTTTTCTACATAAGTAGAGGCCCACGCTAGAGCTTCATCTGTCAGAAGATTGATTTTAAACAATATTTTTTTTCTTTCAGTGGTAAATGGAGCTGGTTGCATTTGAAGATATATAGAGCATTGATTAACGAAACCTTGTAATGGCGATGATAACCACTGAATTTTTATGGTAGTGGCATACATTAACTTGAATCTGCGGCAGAGCCATGCACAAATGGAACTTTTTTTTTTTTGCAATTCAATAAACTTTATTTGTTGATAGAACCTAGCAAAAACCCATATAATAAATTAGGTCACAATGCTTAACCCCTTAATGACCGGGCCTCTTTGGGCCTTAATGACCAAGCCAGATTTGTTAAATCTGGTATGTGTGACTTTATCAGAGAATAACTCAGCAAACGTTTTGAATATCCAAGTAATTCTGACATTGTTTTTTCGTCACATGTTGTACTTTATTTTAGTGGTAAAAGTAGACTGATACGATTTACGGAAATTAATAAAAAAATAGAAAAAATGAAGACATTTTGTAAAAATTATCATTTTTCCCTATTTTAACGGCAATATGTCACATATGTACATACATACAGTACAATTTTTTTTATTAAATATATATTTCCATCTCTTTACTCTATTTTGGCAGCACTTTCCAAAAAAAATTTTTTTTTTGAGCAATTTAGAAGACTTACAAGTTTAGTAATAATTTTATACATTTTGAAGTACATTTGGTTTTCCTGCACCAAGCCAGGTTTTCAGAGGCTCATAGGTGTCAGAATGGTGGAAACCCCCACAAGTAACCCCATTTTGCAAACTACATCCCTTAAGGTATTTATTAAGGGGTGTTGTAAGTATTTTGACCCCACAGTTTTTTTGTAAGAATTCATGCAAAGCAGGCGTAAAAAAATATAATCTCACTTTTTTCATAAAAGTATAACTTTGAAGACCGATTTCTTTGTAAAGCGACCATGAGAATGAAGAAACACACCCCAAAATCTATCACCCTGTTTCTCCTGTTTTCAAAACTTCCCCCATTGTGACCCTAATGCATTGCCTGGACACACGGCAGGGCCCGAAAGGAAGGGAACACCCGGAGACTTTCAGGTCTCATATTTTGCTTGAAAATGTTTTAGGCCCCACTGTATATTTGGAGAGGTTTTGAGCTACCAGAACGATAGAAACTCGCCATAAACGACCCCATTTAGAAAACTAGACCCCTTAAGGTATTTATCTAGGGGTGTACTGAGTATTTTGACCCCACAGTTTTTTGCTAAATTTAATGCATAGCAGGTGAAAAAAAATAAAAAATCACTTTTTCCATAAAAATATCACTTTGAAGACCGATTTCTGTGTAAAGCGACCATAAGAATGAAGAAACACACCCCAAAATCTATCACCCTGTTTCTCCTGTTTTCAAAAATTCCCCCATTGTGACTCTAATGCATTGCCTGGACACACAGCAGGGCTTGAAAGGAAGGGAGCACCCGGAGGCTTTCAGCACTCATATTTTGCTTGAAAATGTTTTAGGCCCCACTGTATATTTGGAGAGGTTTTGAACTACCAGAACGATAGAAACTCCCCATAAACGACCCCATTTAGAAAACTAGACCCCTTAAGGTATTTATCTAGGGGTGTACTGAGTATTTTGACCCCACAGTTTTTTGCTAAATTTAATGCATAGCAGGTGAAAAAAAATAAAAAATCACTTTTTCCATAAAAATATCACTTTGAAGACCGATTTCTGTGTAAAGCGACCATAAGAATGAAGAAACACACCCCAAAATCTATCACCCTGTTTCTCCTGTTTTCAAAAATGCCCCCATTGTGACTCTAATGCATTGCCTGGACACACAGCAGGGCATGAAAGGAAAGGAGCACCCGGAGGCTTTCAGGACTCATATTTTGCTTGAAAATGTTTTAGGCCCCACTGTATATTTGGAGAGGTTTTGAACTACCAGAACGATAGAAACTCCCCATAAACGACCCCATTTAGAAAACTAGACCCCTTAAGGTATTTATCTAGGGGTGTAGTGAGTATTTTGACCCCACAGTTTTTTGCTAAATTTAATGCATAGCAGGTGAAAAAAAATAAAAAATCACTTTTTCCATAAAAATATCACTTTGAAGACCGATTTCTGTGTAAAGCGACCATAAGACTGAAGAAACACACCCCAAAATCTATCACCCTGTTTCTCCTGTTTTGAAAAATGCCCCCATTGTGACTCTAATGCATTGCCTGGACACACAGCAGGGCTTGAAAGGAAGGGAGCATCCGGAGGCTTTCAGGACTCATATTTTGCTTGAAAATGTTTTAGGCCCCACTGTATATTTGGAGAGGTTTTGAACTACCAGAACGATAGAAACTCCCCATAAACGACCCCATTTAGAAAACTAGACCCCTTAAGGTATTTATCTAGGGGTGTAGTGAGTATTTTGACCCCACAGTTTTTTGCTAAATTTAATGCATAGCAGGTGAAAAAAAAAACCCATCACTTTTTCCATAAAAATATCACTTTGAAGACCGATTTCTGTGTAAAGCGACCATAAGAATGAAGAAACACACCCCAAAATCTATCACCCGGTTTCTCCTGTTTTCAAAAATACTCTCATTGTTGCCCCAATCTGCTTATTAGACGTGTGGCTGGGCCAAAAAGAGAGGGAGCACCCTTTGGCTTTCAGGGCACAATTGAATAAATTCTAGGCCCCATATCATGCATTTAGAGGCATTGAGCTGCCTGAACAAAAAAAAAAACCACGCAGAAATGACCCCATTTTAAAAACTAAACCCCTAAAGGTATTCATCTAGTGGTGTAGTGGGCATGCGGACCAAAATTTTTTTAAAGGAGGAAATAATGGGTATCATTTCAGACACTATGGGTATATAATGTTTTCTTCAAACTCTTATTACGTTTCCACATGAAATAGAGGAGACGTGGTAGAAGGTTATTTTGTTAGAAATATGCCACATTAATAAATTTGTGCGGCATACAGAATAGAAGTGAAGCCGTGTATTCATAACGGATACATGTCGCTATAGACGTATTTGCATGTACTTATGACTATGTCTTGCTGAAGAAGCAGTTGGTGCCATTATGATGTCATTGTGGACAGAATTCTGTCCTAATATAAAATCAGTCAGAGAGGAAAAAATAAACTGTACTGGAGTGACGGGCAATATCTTCAAACAAATGGAGGAAAATGTATCCAACTATGTTGCAAACTCGAGTCTGTTCACTAGATAGAAGAACACCTGCAGGGCTGTCAAGACAAGGATTTTTTTTTCAGTGACTGGTTGTACAACATCTCTTTAGCTCCATCAATCCTTATGAGGGACGAATGTGCCAAGTGACGCGGTACACCATAACAGGCCCCTGCCCGGCAAGGTAGGAACCGCTATGTGCACAAAACAACCAACCACCTACAGAATATATAAAGGGACAGTGTCCAAAACCATCTATAGGAACAGTAAAGGATCACTAATCCCCAAAATGATGTCAGTATTTCCAGAAGAACCGTAACAAAGACCATGGTGTATTGATAAGGAACAGCTCGATTATTAGAGATCCTCCAAAAAAAAAAATATCATGCCCGTATCACGGTACAGAATTAGGAATGTAACCGCTGTATGTGGCAGGACATAGTCATAAGAAAAAGGAAATACATCCCCAATTTATTCTTGTAACCATTTCTAAAATGCACGACTTCCACTAATTCAGGGGCGGCACGGGCAATGCCCACATTTATTTTTTATTTCAAGAACGCTTGTGGGGGTCCATGTTCTGAATAGACAGATGTGGGCTCCTGCACAATAAACTGTATTCATTTGTGAGTGATCAAGTCCTGGATTTAATTGTCCAAGAATTGTATAAAAAAAATCATAAAGGGGAAATTTAGTTTTACAGTCTGAAATAAATAAACCTCCCCATGAGAATCCCTCCCTCCCTTGGAAAGCCCAGAAACTAAACAAAAAAATATGCATAAATGAAATTGACTCCCTAAAAAGAATCCCCCCCCCACCCCACCCTTTTTGGTTTTCCCTAAATTATAGATAAAATTAATAATTAGAAACGGTGTGGTAGGTCTCAAAACAGGGGTAGTTGCACAGGCCTGGATTTGAAGGGCACATGGGGCAGTAAAACCGGGAATCGCTCCTCCTTCCGTGTTTACTGCACACCCGGCATCTCTTTTGGGGGTATCTTTGGTTCACAGAGGCAGGGACGGGGTGAAGGAAGTGGCGCTCAATGAGCCTTTTGACATCCTCTGACTGGAAGGAGTCTCTAGGTGCGGGGGAGTCAAACAGGAGGTGCTCTATAATTTTCTCCTGATACTGGAGGAAACTGAGCGTTCCCTGGGTCTTGTACAGCACATAGCTGTTGTAAGTGGCCATCTGGATAAGGTAGATCGCTACCTTTTTATACCAGGCCCTAGTTTTGCGCTTGACCAGGTACGGTTGTAGGACCTGGTCAGGTAGATCGACTCCCCCCATGAACTTGTTATAGTCCACCACGCAGACCGGTTTCCTCTTATCAGAGGTAGCGCCCCTCTCTCTTACTGCCACTGTGGTGTCCTCGTGCACGGTGGAGAGCATGTACACGTCCTTTTTGTCACTCCATTTGACAGCGAGCAACTGGTCACTTGAAAATGAGAGTGACGCACCCCTTTCTAGTCGCCTGGACACCAGTCGTTGAGGGAAGCCGACTCTATTTTTTCGTACCGTCCCACAGGCCCCTGTATTCGCAGCATGGAGGGACTTATACAGGGGGACACTGGTGTAGTAATTGTCGGTGTACACATGGTACCCTTTTTGTAGGAATGGAACCATGAGTTCCCAGACAATTTTCCCACTAATGCCAATATCCTCTGGGCATCCTGGGGGATTAAGGTGGCGGTCCCTGCCCTCATAAATGAAAAAGCCACAGGTGTAGCCCGTTGTGCTCTCGCACACCTTATAGAGTTTCACTCCGTATCGGGCTCTTTTGGAGGGGATGTATTGTCGAAACGATAGACGGCCCTTGAAGGACATAAGGGACTCATCTACCGCTAGTTTTTGGCCTGGGGTGTATAAATTGAAAAATGAGTCACTTAGGAGGGAGATTAGGGGTCTCAGTTTGTTGAGGCGATCATAGGCTGGGTCACTTCTTGGGGGGATTTGTGTATTGTCAGAAAAATGCATGAAACGCATTAGAGTCTCATAGCGCGTTCGGGCCATAACGGCTGCAAATACAGGCGTGCTATGGATAGCGCTGGTAGCCCAATAGGAGCGGATAGAGTTTTTTTTTACTATCCCCATGTTTAAGGTAATTCCCCCAAAAAATTTTATTTCAGAAACTGTTGTGGGGATCCATCCTCTGGCATAGCAAGACCTGGGATTTTGGGTGCCAAATTGCCTGGCGTATAAATTAATCTGCTGGACAATTAGTTCCAGGACCTGATCGCCTATAAACAAATGAAAAAAATTATAGGGACTAAAATTTGAGACATCTGCGTTGATGCCTGGAGTCGCTGTAAATGGCAAAACTTGGGGGGAGAAAGCAATTGCAGGATCCCAAATTGCGGAAGGGACTGCAGTACTAGGCCCGTTTCCTGTCCAGTGGCAGAAGCAGAACTTGTTTCGCTTTCTGAGCCAAGTTCTGCTTCTGACGCAGTGTCCGTATTACTGCCGGAACCGCTAGAGCACAGCATGGCGTATGCCTGCTCTGCAGAGAACATTCTGCGGCTTCTGCGGTTCATGTTCACCACACTAATAATTGTTTTTTTTTTTGTTTTTTTAGAAGACAAACAAAAAAACGGGGGTGATTACGTGTAATCTGGGGTGATTACTGGTAATCTGGGGTAATTACGGGTAATCTGGGGTAATTACGGGTAATCTGGGGTGATTACGGGTAATCTGGGGTAAATTATGGACAATATTCGGATAATATCGGAAAACACTGGCGAGTAAGTATGTGGTGTATTTTACAGTATAATACAGCACAAGATTTGTATAGTATTTCTCTCTCTCCTCTCACAGATCAACTACAGTGAGAGGAGGGAGGGAAAGAGCACAAATCTTGTGCTGTATTTTGAAAATATGGGACTATGGTCACTGTGATAGGTATATCACAGTGACCATCTGATCAGGGACCAATTATAACGGTCCCTGATCAGTTTCTATTTACAGGCAGAATAGCTGCCTTTCACTGACAGCGCATGCGTGCGCCATTTTTTTTTTTCCGGCGGTTGGGGGGAGGGGGGGCACGATCGGAGGCCTAACAAATAGTTTTTTATCTCCTCTCACCAAGCATTCATGGTGAGAGGAGATAAAAAGTCAGATTTCAATGCTGCATTAATTGTAACGGCGATCGCCGGTATTCGTTGAATACCGGCGATCGCCGGTTTGGGGACCGCAAACAACGGTCCCCAGACTGTGCTCCAAGCCCTCAGCTACCTCTGGTAGCTGAGGGCAGGGAGCTATCCCTCTGCACAGCGCCGCAATCTTAATTAGATTGTGTGCGCATGCGCGGGCGCCATTTTTTTCCTCTTCCCGGCAGCTGCGGGAGGAGAAGAGAAGGGGGACACGATCGCGGGCATCGGAGGCCCTCCAGGTTAGTTTTTTATCTCCTCTCACCAAACATTCATGGTGAGAGGAGATAAAAATGTCCATTTTCCACCGCTGCACTAGTTGTAACGGCGTTCGCCGGTATTCGTTGAATACCGGCGATCGCCGGTTTGGGGACCGCAAACAACGGTCCCCAGAGTGTGCTCCAAGCCCTCAGCTACCTCCGGTAGCTGAGAGCAGGGAGCTATCTCCTTTCACGGTGCCGCAATTTTATTCTGATGCAGCGCCGTGAAAAGGCGTATGTATCAGAATAAAGCCCGTTAGTGGCCGCCGTTAAAAGGCGTATTGGCGGTCACTAACGGGTTAAATCAAAACCTATATAAACAACACTACCAAAGATAGTTGCAAAGAATCAAATAACAAAGTTTATTTAATTGGACATACATAAAAAGTTATAAAAAAAAACTTGAATGAATATTGGAATAAAAACAAAATCTTTACCAAGGGGGAGTAAAATACAAATGGTGGTAAACCTAGATATACAGACAGTGTCAAGGCCTCAAAAATGGTATGCAGAGAAAAAGATTAAAAAGAAAATCAAAGGGAAATACACTTTTGGGGATAGACGGTCTAATAGTAATGATAAACACTCACAAATAGGGCAGATAAATCTGAAACGATATTAACCCCCTATGTGAAGTAAGCAACTCCCCAGAGTGCATAAATACATACAAAATTACCACAGGAATGACCAAACTAGATTCCAAACAGGTCCAGGACACACCAGCACAGACCTGATGCGCATTTCACCACAGCTTCACCACAACTTTATTTGTTGATCTCGCACTAGATCTTGCAGTTCAGAAAATCTTCCTTGACAGGTGGTGCCAAATGCTTGTAGTTCGACACCTTTTAGCCTCACAGTTGTCTAAGGACTTTTTCCAGCGGACGCCATATTTGGGCCAGACTATTCTATCATGGTCTGTAGCAGATTCGAAGTCCAATGATTGAAGCAATCTGAAAGAAGGGTCAAAATAGCAAGACAAGTACTGGAAATCAGGAAATGCAAGGGACAGACTTATATATTAAAGGGGTTGTCCACTACCGGACAACTGATGACTTATCCACCAGATAGGTCATCAGTATATGATCTATGGGGGTCCAATACACGGACCCCGCACCAATCAGCTGCTCCGGTGGCCTGCGGGAACCAGATGTCATTGTACAGTATGCAATGTACGGAGTCGGAAACAGTTTGCTCCGTACATTGCATAGCGACTGTGCTACAGAACTGCAGCTTTGCTCCTATTCACTAGAATAGGAGCAGAGCTGCAGTACTGCAGATCGGCCGCTATTCCGTGATTGGAGCCAACTGCTTCCGGTATGGACGTCCGGTGCCCGGAGGCGACCGGAGCAAGTGATTGGTGTGGGGTCCGGGTGTCAGACCCCCACAGATCCAATATTGATCACCTATCCGGTGGATAGGTCATCAGTTGTCCAGTATTGGACAACCCCTTTAAACCAAAACGGTTAGACCAATCAGGCAATCAAGGCAAGAAATCCAGACCAGCAAAAGTCAAGTGAAACTAGACAAAAGATTCAGCAGTGGAGCTGTCCAGCAGCACCAGGGAGTTCGGTGAGAAGAGCTGCTTCCTGGGATGCCGAAGTTTCTGGGTTCAAATCTTGACAGATGCAGTGCAATATCAGAGCTATAGCTCCATCACAGTTTCTCACAGGTACGCACAGTGGCGGATACTCATATGGGCGGTCCTGGCGGCCGCCCCGGGGCCCAAGGCTACCAGTGGGCCCATGGCTGCCCGAACCGCATGTAACTTCAAAAAAACTATGCAGGGCTGCTGCCGGCCACATTGTCGTTGGTCCCACCTGCTGATCAGGGTTGCCAACCTTCCGTAAATATACGGACAGTCCGCAAAAACAGGTATTTTTTTCTGCCGTCTGTAGTGTTCGGCAGAATGAAGCACCATTTGGGATTAAGTTAAATTCTCCCGGAACATTGTGTGGCACTCTCTACAAGGGGGGCTATGAGGCACTATGTACAAGGGGGGCTGTGTGTGTCACTCTGTACAAGGGGGGGGGCTGTGTGGCACTACCTACAAAAGGGAGTGTGTGGCGCTAACTACAGGGGGCTGTGTGTGGCGCTATCTACAGGGGGCTCAACTGGGGAATTTTAACTGTGTGGGAGTACGGTTACTGAGGAGGCACTTTTATTGTGTCGAGCACTGAGGGATCATTATTACCATCTGGGGCACTGTGGATTACGAGTTTGTTTGAGAGGATGGGGTGTAGGTGGGGAGGGTGAGAAACCAACATGTCTTTGTGTCAAATTCTGCAGAGACGAGTCATGGCTAGAATAAGTAGTCACAGTGTTCTGGGCTGGATGGAGAAAAAAAGGGAAAGTGAACGACTCTGAGGGTATGTTCACACGGCCTATTTTCAGCCGTTTTTCGGGCCGTAAACGCCACGAAAAATGGCAAAAAATACAGAGGCTGAATGCCACCAAACATCTGCTCATTGATTTCAATGGGAAACACGGCATTTCATTTCCACAGGGCGTTTTTTTTACGCGGCGTTTGTAAAAATGGCGCGTAATAAAACACCCTGTAAAAAAGAAGTGCATGTCACTTCTTGAGCCGTTTTTGGAGCCGTTTTTCATTGTGTCAATAGAAAAAAAGCTCTAAAAACGGCCGTAAAAAAAACGCATCAAAAAACGCCTGATGCATAAAAAACGGCTGCAAATCAGTTGCTGTTTGCTCTGGAAAACAGCTCCGTATTTTACAGCCATTTTTGGTTTGCTGTGTGACCATACCCTAATTAGAGGAAACATCACCTAAGTTATCATGGGAAAGCTACAATGGGAGCTGAAATTGGTGAGTCACACTGCACAGTTCACCGGCAATGATTTTGTAATGTGTCCGTAAAAATTTTGGTCTGTCCGTGATATTTAGCTTAGTCGTCCAGAAATTACTGAAGTGGAGGTTGGAAACCTTGCTGCTCATGAAGAGATGGGGCTGGGCGGGGGATGCAGGGGGAGTCAATTTCAGTGGCAAGCTACGATAGGGGGCATGCGCGGCGACCACAATATCTACAGAGATTGACGTATTTTGACTAGCAGACGTGCTGCACGATAGGCATGTCTGCTTGAACCCGCCTTTCTGATGCTGCACGCACTTCCAGAGAGGAGCAAGATGGCAGCCCCGCTCTCCTCACATTCTGAAGAGCAGGGCAGTTAAGTGATTGAGCTGTGGCAGGCGCGTGTAAAAGCGAAATCGCCACTCATTGCACTCATCCTTCTGCCACCACTAACGTTTAAGGGATCGGCCAATGCTAGGGGGAGAATTATACAGCAAGAGGGTTTCTCACATCTTACTTACTGCAGAAGGCTCTATGGGGGTAATCCCCCCTGTAGAGCCCTCAGTAGTTATTATACCTCAGAGTAGTTATTATACCTCAGCAGTCTGAGCGTATAACTGACTGATGAGGGCTGTATGGGCGGAGAAATTATTTTCCCCCATACGGCCCTCAGTAGTTATTATACTGCAAGGGGGGGGGTCAGAGCATCTTACTCACTGCTGAGGGATCTATGGGTTGATAACGCCCTCCCCCCAGAGCCATAAGAGTCATAAGAGTCAGACGCTCAGACCCTCCCATAGAGCAGTCAGCAGTCTCTATGGCGAGGGGTGTCTGACTGCTTAAAGGGTAACTAAACTTTTTAAGGGGGGCGGAGCCTGACTGCTGATCGTGATGGCAGCATAAGATAGTGCTCCTCACAAGCCGGCTCAGATCCATAGATAATAAGAGGCACAACTAAACTTAACATGGTGAAAACGGGAAAGGACAAACTCAGGGACACATCTAACACCCCAGGATCGCAAAAACAGCAGGCTGACCTGGATACATTTCTTCAACGACGAGATTCGCAAACGGCCGCTGGAGCTTCCAAGATGGCGCCATATCCTGCATCTGAGGATTCAGATGCTGACAGCATGTGTGGAACAACAGAGGCGGCCTCAAAAAATGGAGGGATAACTAAATCGTTCCTGAAGAAAACTTTACAGCAAGCCATAATGCCAGTTATGAAGGAGATAACGGAATTCAGGTCTGATTTTAAACGTATGGGGCATAGACTAGAAGCTCTAGAGTCTGCAATATCGGACACAGTTAACCATGCGGACTCGGTGGGACATAAGTTGCAGGCCAAGGAGTCGCAAATTAACAGAGCACTAACTATGATTGAAGACATGGAGAACAGAAGCCGCAGGAAAAATATTAGGTTGAAAGGCCTGGCTGAATCATATGCAGCTGAGGCATTACCATCGATTGCGCGGCAAATATTTGCCTCCTTGCTGGGAGAAGACAGGGCGGAAGAGGTGGTGATAGAACGGATTCATCGGGCCCTCAGACCTAAACCTAAGCCGACTGATACACCACGGGATGTAATCTGTGGACTTTTAAGTTATGTGGATACAGCAGCTATTTTAACGGCTAACAGAGAACAGCAAAGAGTGACGTTCGAAGGCTCTACACTACGGCTTTACCAAGACATAGCGGCGTCTACACTGGCAAAGAGATGCATCATGAGGCCGTTGTTGGCGAAACTCCGGGAAATTAACTTGCCCTACACCCGGCTTTTCCCTTTTGGGCTGGCTATCATTAAAGAGGGAAAGAGGATCCTGATTCATACCCCGAATTATCTGGAGGAAGCTTGGGAACGCTTGGTAATTCGCCCTAACCAGATACCGAATTGGCTACCGGCTCAGACAGATATCACGCTGCCAGATCTGCCGAAGATGGAGCCTTGGTCTGTGTACTCCAAGCACAGAACACCACGAGGAAAGAAGCAGAGGGCAGCAGCAATGGAGGATGATGTAACATGAACTGTCCGGTCTCGTCCGTGAGATGTTTCTTTTTTCTCTTATTAATGTCCTTTAATTCTAATTCTGCTTTATGTGATTTGTCATAATGCATTTTATTATGGCAGATAGATAATTGACTGTTTGTCGTTCCTAGTTATGTTGATGGGGCCTACGTGTTTTAAGGTCTCAGATGCTATTTCTTGCAGTTAAGTAGGCAAATCTTGGGGATATGTGGGTCTCCAATATTATGACACGGAGTTACCCGGTCGCGACCCAGCTTATTGAAGCGGCTGGGCCATTGGTATCTAATGTATAATATAGAATTCTAGTTGACTATTGGGGAGAGCGTGGTCCAGCAATTATTCTCTGGGAAACCTCAACTTGGCCAAGAGTGCCAGGTACGTTTGTATATTAGTTTACCTACCTTCTCATATAATGCTTGGGTCGCGGTCGGGTGATCTATCTTAAGGAAGAAATGTCATGTCTAGTGCCTGTATAAGATAGCTTTCCTTGAATTGTTCATCACTTCGTATATTCTGTTTTTCTTAATTCAATAATATATTATGGATCTGAGCCAGGCCCCGGCTCAGAATTCTTTCTCCCCCCCTATGAAGCGATGCTATGGCAAAAGATTTGGGTGGGTAGTGGGATATTTACTACACCTAATGTATTATGTAATACAATTTATGCGGCCAAGTAGGTCATATATGAGCTGCAGTTCTATAGTGCTTGGACACTTATTGTTTGGTTTGTGGTATGTCCCCCTTCCCCTCTCTCCTCCCTCCCAGTTCCTGCCCTGTCTATTGTCATCTTCTACCCATATTTACCCCCAGCAATACCTTAGCAAACTGAACAGCCTAACACTCACCTCACAAAAATGGCGACAATAAAGCTGGCGACTTATAATACCAATGGGCTGAATTCACCCCAAAAGCGGAATCAGATCATAACGCTGTTAAGAAAGGAACAAGTGTCTTTAGCTTTTTTGCAGGAAACACATTTTAAAGTCGATAAAATACCTAAATTGCCTACTAACTATTTTTCTTCGTGGTTCCATGGCTGCGGCTCGGGCTCTGCTGTCATGGGAGTCTCTATTGCACTACATAAGGATCTGCCGTTTATCTTTATGGCTAGACATGATGCGGGGGATGGCAGAGCATTATTTATCAAAGGTAAATTGGGTACACCCACATACACATTAGCGAATGTATACGTCCCCAACAAACCTCAGGTCTCCTGGCTACTTCACATTTTGGAGGAGTTACGTGCTTTTGCGGAAGGCCCTATTATTATAGGGGGAGATCTGAATTTAACACCCAACCCAGAGTTAGACTCTTCAACCCATAAATCTACCATCCCACAGATCGGTAGAAGGAAACTTTTAAACAAGTTCCAAGAACTCAACCTACATGACACATGGCGAGTGTTGAATCCTACAAAAAAGGATTATACATATTTACTCTCACCCTCATTACTCCCATCAGAGACTGGATTACCTGCTCATACACACACACTTTATAACATCTTTGGAGACAGCCAGCATTGGACAGATCAAGGTTTCTGATCATGCACCGACGTTTATTACTTTGAAGGTTGCAGAGCTATCTCCTAGAGAGTGGACATGGCGGCTAAATGAGGCCCTCCTAGATTCTCCTGACCTATCCAAGACATTGACAGAGTCTTTGCAGACCTACTTTGAAATTAATGATACTGCCGATGTCTCGGGGACTATATTATGGGAAGCGCATAAAACATTTATTAGGGGTATATTAATCTCCCTAGGAACAAAGGTAAAGATAGAGAGAGCAAAATAAATACTAGGGATGCTATCGCAAATCGCAGATACCGAAAAGCTGCATAAAACTTCTCCAACCAAACAGTCGCAGTCTGAACTGCAGATACTTCGGAATAAATTAAAAGACTCCTTGAATAAAAAGTTGGCATCTAATTTTAATCAACAGAAGTTGTACGCGCACGGGGATAAGGGGGGGAAAATTAATGACGGCCCTGATCAAAAAGAAAAAAGAGAAGGCCTTTATTCATATGATTAAAACTTCAGAGGGCCATACATATACGAATACAGAGGATATTGCAGGAGCTTTCAGTGAATATTACTCGAGTTTATACAATATTCCCTCCTCGACCTCAGATATCTCCAGATCTACACAGATTGAAGATTTTCTGGGACCACTAACACTACCCACACTCTCGGGAGATGATGCAGAGAAACTCATGACTCCGGTCACCCTTGCAGAGGTGTCAAAAATATTGCACTCCTTTCCCTCAGGGAAGAGCCCAGGGCTGGATGGCCTAACTATCAAGTACTTTAAAAAATTTAAAGATATACTATTACCTCCTTTGGTCAAAGCATATAATGAGTTGTTACTGGGAAACAAATTAACGGCGCAGTCTTTAGAAGCGTATATCCCGATTTTGCCTAAGGAGGGTAAAGACCCCCTCTTATGTTCTAGCTACAGGCCTATATCTCTTTTAAATCTTAATCTCAAAATCTGGGCTAAATTACTATCCACTCGGGTCAGAAGGTTCCAAACTACCTTGGTGCACTCGGACCAGAAGGGTTTTGTGCCGGGGAGGGAGGGTAGACATAACTCCATTCGACTGATGAACTACATTCAGAAAGTGCATGACTCTAAAATACCCCTTGTGCTTATGGGCACAGACGCAGAGAAAGCGTTTGATAGAGTGGCATGGGACTTCATGGCAGCTACTCTATCAAAATTTAAATTTCCAGAACCTTTTATTAAGGCGACTTTTACGCTGTATAGCAAGCCATCGGCTAAGATCAGGGTGAATGGTGTTTTGTCTCCCTCCTTCTCAATAGGGAATGGCACAAGACAAGGGTGTCCTCTTTCACCCTCTTTATTCATCTTGACTTTGGAGACACTTTTGCAAGCCTTGAGACAAGATGAGCGTATTGAGGGCTTAACTATAAATTCAAAAAAACATTTGGTTCACGCCTTTGCTGATGATATGCTACTTACCATCACAAACCCAGTAAGTGCTATCCCATGTATTTTGGAAGTTTTTCACAGCTATGGATTAGTATCTAATTTTAAAGTAAATTATACCAAGTCTGAAATTCTTAATGTTACACTACCACAGAGACAAATGAGGGGCTTGGCAACTGCTTCTGAATTCCAATGGCCTTCGGACTCGGTAAAATACTTAGGTATCCAAGTGCCTGCAGATCTTAACTCTTTATACAAATTAAATTACCAGCCACTCCTCCGGAAAATAAAAGATCTTCTTTCTTCCTATAATATCCCATACATTTCGTGGATGGGAAGGAAGAATTTGCTCCAGACATATATCCTACCTGTGGTACTGTACACTATGACTATGGTTCCAATTTACCTGCCTAGAACTTTTTTTTAGGACAGTGCAACAAATGTTTTCCACATTTTTGTGGAAACAAAGAAGACCGCGGATCTCGTACCGCATTCTCACGAGGGGTAAACGTCAAGGAGGAATGGGACTTCCTAGTGTAGAAGGTTACTATAAGGCTATACATTTGCAGATATGGTTGTATATGGCTTCAGCATCTGAGGATCTAGGAGGGCTAGCTAGGGAATCTGTACACGAGGTAGACAACTCCTCAGCGGTCCTTTGGGCACCGACCCAACAGGATATAGGCTCTATGAAGAATCCCTTATTGAAAGGCACTCTAGCGGTTTGGGCTAAAGTTGGCTTGACGGATGGGGTGCTTCCTCAACCGTCACCGTTGCTACCAGTAGCGGCATTGCCTAAACTCATTTCGCTAAATGTCGGCTCCAGCACAGACCTTTGGAAATGTTTTGCAGGAGTACGGATTAGAGACTTTATGTCAGATAATAGATTACCTACAGCAGAGGAGATCCAGTCTATGATGCAGGCCGCTACACCGAAGCTCAATTTTCTTCAGATACATCATATAAACATGGCATGTACAAAATTCCTAAAAGACCACAGGATAAGTAGAAAGCTCACGTGGTTTGAGAAGTATCTAGTTACACATAAAGGGAGTAAACATAAAATATCCACGATTTACTACCAACTTTTGGCACTTGATGGGACGGATCTGCCATCTTTCGTGTCATCCTGGGAAGCGGAGCTCGGGCTGCAGTTGTCGGATCAAGAGAGGAATGGAGTTCTGTGTAATTCCCATGGATTCTCAAGGTGTGTGAAACTGCAAGAAAATCACTATAAGTTGCTCACTAGATGGTATAAGACCCCGCAAACTCTTCACCGAATGGGTTTTGCCTCAAATGCTCTTTGTTGGAGATGTAAGTCTCACGAAGGGTCTTTTTCACATATTTGGTGGACTTGTCCGCTGATTAAAACCTTTTGGACACAGATTGAGCGGTATATTAACTTGGTCTGTGACACAGATGTTGCCTTGTCCTTGGAGACCATAGCGTTAGGGCTCCCTTCGATTAATACGGCCATGTCCAAAAAACATTTACATATGCATTTACTACCAGAAGCAAAAATGTTAATTCCTTTGCATTGGTTGAAAACTACTGCCCCCACAGTGAGTAACTGGGTAGACAAGGTTAATCAAATATGTCGTATGGAAGAACTTTCCAATAGAGTGGAGAACACTTACGAGAGGTTCTTGACGATGTGGTCTCCTTGGATTCAGCGTAGAGATGAATTAATTAGGACAATTTCTTAAGTATTAGGATTTTATAGTGTGGGGTATTGCTATCAAACACCCCCCCCCCCCCCGCTCCTCACCTCCCTACCCATTCATCCCTCATGCTTTCCAAATTTCCCTCAATTATATGTTTTGTTCCATACATTCTGAGTATATGTTCATTACTTTGGTTTTCTTAACATGTATGTTTACTGTGTTATTAATTAGCATTGACTTGAGTAACTAAAAGGTGTCGAAGGAAGCAATTGCTGGAATTATGCATAGCAGAGTTATCCGACTATGGAGTTATAAACTCAACTATTTTACTCCCAAAGCAAGTATATTAATGGTTCAGATTTTGCCTTATTACTATGTGACAGGCAGCTTTGGATATGGGTAGATTATAGGAAGATATGTTAGAACTTCATATTTCCAATTTATACACCGTTTTTCACAGTTATTGTCACAGGATATGTGAGACCAGTTGATGTAGAGTGTTGCGTATTGTAATATGTAAATGTACTGTATTCCATGTACTTTAAAACCAAAAAAACAAATTTGATAAAAAAAAAAAAAGGGTAACTTTACTTTTTTTTAAATGTTGACATGTCATAGTGACATGTCAAAAGTACTCATAGGTGGGGATCCGAGCGCTATGACCCCCACCGATCGCTGAAACAAAGTGGTAGAAGCGCTCAGATGAGTGCTGTGCCACTTTGTTTCTGATCGTCTTTCCTCTGATAGCCGAGCAAGTGGTGTATGGGCTCAATAGAAAGACTTTTACACTGCTCCAAAGAAAGACGATCAGAAATTAAGTGGAATAGTAAACTGAGCGCTTCTGCCCCTTTGTTTTAGTGATCGGTGGGGGTCTCAGTGCTCGGACCCCCACCGATCAAAACTTCTGACATATCACTATGACACGCTAAAAGTTTTTTCAAAGTTTAGTTACTACTTGGGGACTGCATTTATTGGTCCCAGTTAATGTATGATCCTAGCGTCTAAATTTGCTTAGGGGTTTGGTCTGGGGTATAAAACTATTTAAGGTGTTTAGTGTCTGAATTTTTGTGTTGCTATAGACAATGAAAATGGCTGCAGAATCGAGGGGCCAAGATTTCTCATCACGAAACTCTGCAGTCATCAGAAAAAGTCACCATAATGGCCTGTGTCAGATGGAAAAGAGAAGAAAAGAGAACGACTCCCATCAGAGAAGTGGCTAATGTTAGCCGCCATACATTAAGCGCCATTACGCAGAACCCAGGATATTACAGTGCCTGATGAAGGTCAGAGATGACCGAAACGTCGCACTTAAACTGGCATAATTACGAATATTAAAAATCTATCTTTGGATAACGAAAAAATTTGGTGTGCATTGTACCTTTCTTATACTCATTGGTCAATGCTCACAAAGAAAGGTGGTGTTTAACCCCTTCCTGACATCCGCCATATATATACGGTGCACGCCGGGAGGGGGAGTATGGAGCGGGCTCACGGGCTGAGCCCGCTCCATAGGATGATCATGTCTGCTGTGTGTTACAGCCGACACTTCCGGGTAACGAGCGGGATCCCACTCATTTAACCCATAAAAACAGGGGGGCGGCCCCCTGTAACCTTCCAATGGCCCCCGCGCGGCGAGATCGGGGGTGCGGTTGGTTGGAATGGCAGCCTGGGGTCCTGCTGTTCTCTCGCTTGACAAGCGGACAAGCGAGAGAACAGCAGGGATAGCGCATGCGTGTTCCTGGCTGTACAACAGAACAGCCCATACACGGCACGTCACTAGTGATGTGCCGTCTACCAGGCAGATACTTTTAACAGTTTGACGACGTGATAGGCAGTGGCGGATTAAGTAAACCATGGGCCCTGGGCTATTCCACAAGTTTGGGCCCCCTTCTCCACCACCGCCCTGCCACGTCATGTCTATATTAAACACCACCTTTCTATGTGAGCATTGACAAATGAGTGCTATGATTCCCCTTGTCAAAGGGCTGTGTCCCTACATACTGACAGTCTCCAACCATCGCTGACAGTATCACACTGTGTAGGGACACATCCTCCTGACAAGGGTAATGGTAACACGCATTTGTCTATTAGTCCTGGGTACACAAAGACTTTATGTGGAATACAAGGATTTCCGATAACTGACATGTCAGGAGAGGTGACAGATCTATAAATGCAATGACTCACAGGAGATGTCTTCACTGATGGGTCGTTCTCTTTTCTTCTCCATCTGACACAGACCGTTATGGCGACTTCTCCTGATGACTGCAGAGTTTCCTGATGAGAAATCTTTTCCCCTTGATTCTGTAGCCATTTTCAGCGTCTATAGCAACATAAAAATTCAGAAATGAACACCATAAATTGTCTTATACCCCAGACCCCTAAGCAAATTAAGACCCAGGCCCATACGTTAACTCAAACCAATAAATTCAGTCCCCAAGAGGTAACTAAACTTTTAAAAAACATTTGGCGTATCATAGTGAGAGTGATATGTCAGAAGTTTTGATCGATGGGGGTCCCAGCATTGAGACCACCACTGATCACTAAAACAAAGCAGCAGGAGTGCCCGGGTGAGCGCTGTTCCACTTCATTTCTGATTGTAGCGGAGAGGGCACTTTAGCGGGTGCGAGTTTAGATGATTTTTCCCCTTTAGCATTTCCCTTAGTTTTATGCACGGTTGAGGAGAGTGGGAAGTCCAGTACTGGGGAGTTCTGAGAGCGAGTTGATTTCCCTTTTGACGACTTTGTGAGGTATCTGTCCATGACACAGTTCCCTATGTCAGGGGTAAGGCGTCAAAAGTGCGTATTGAAGCAGAATAACAGAATAACAGAGGATCAGACGGGAAAGTTGCCCGACGGCATTCAAACGATCATTAAAACATCAGTGGCATTATATTCCAGATCCGGACAGGAGACATTAGGATTCAATTATGGCGTTAGTGTTCCGCCAGAGTCCAGTTCCCGGACAAATATGAGGCAGAGCAACCCACTCTCGTGTGTTATCCAGTGAGGGGAAAAGATTGTCACAGAGGAGCCCGTCTACTAGGCATGGTGGCCCACATGGGGCCAGGGAGAGCAATGGAGTACCCAGAAAGCCGTAAAAAGGGAACCAGAAGTGTCCCCACTAGTCCAAAGTGTGCGGGGGAGGTGTAGTCCTATGTAAAGATTGTACCCCACTTCAAACTGCAGGGTTCAGGGGGATTAATGGGGTCCTCCGGGGCCTATAGGGGTATTTCCCCTGTGGGGGTCCACTCACCTGGGAGCTCAGAGAGAGGAGGCCGTCCCGTGGCCTAGTAAGATGGCGGCTACTCCTACACTTCCGCCAATGCACTCCTGACAGGAGTATCTGCAGGTGGACCGATGTGGTCCGTTTGAGACCCTGAGCTCACCAAGCTGCTTCCCCTGGGGAGATCCACTCACCCAAGAACGATGAGAGCAATCGTCGCCATCAAGATGGTGGCGGGAGGTGCCGTCGCCGCTCTATCCTCGGCGTTACACCGCCTGTGACTCCCGGAATGGAAGATAAGGGGCTCCTCCATCACCCCCACTCTCAGCCGACCTAGGTATGATCCACCAGCGGTTCTTGGGGTCGGGATGTCTCCGATATGGCGGAGATTGCAGGGACCGTTAGGAGCCGCAAGTAAAAGCGGCCATGCCTGATGCCCCGCCCCCAGAAGTCCCAGTTAAAACCTTATCATTTTCCCTATTTTACCATCTGAAGTGGTATATTTTCTATTTTCATAATGACATGCAAATTGATCTGTGTAATATCCTGATGCAGATTATATTTGTGAGTATTTGGACAATATAAGGTTCTGTGCTGAGAAAGACTGTTATTATTTAAATATGTTTATATATAGCAAATTGCAATGCCTGGTATTGCATTTTGTGTTCTTGTATGCCCAACATACCAAACACTGGGGTGCAGAAATTCTTGGCAGCAGTCTAATGACCTAAACATCTTCTTCAAAGACAAATGATCTAATTTATGTTATATTTGTAAGATATATTATTTCAACATCTAAAATTCAAAAATAAAACATTTCCGGAGGGATTTTTTTTGAAGCAGTGGGTACAAGGGAAGCTAATGGAAAGGTTTGACAATCTGCAATTACTCTATGATGGAGCAATAATGGTTCTTCTCCTAATACCATAATGGATCGAGTCTGTTGTGTAATCTGGTTGTTTTGTTAGAGTGTATGTCGATTTTGATTTTAGTATCAAATCTAAAGTGGACAGATGTATGTTGGGAGTACATTTGCAGGTCTTTGTTGTCCTACAAAACTAATCTTACAATTTCTTATTTGTGGGTTTGTACCTGCAGAGAAAAACATTATCTTTCAGTAGAAAAGAATGTTGCCTAATGATTCGGAGCCATCTAAAAAGGAAAAAAAGGAAAAACAAATAAAGACAATAACAACAATAAGATTTTTGACTAGTTACAGTATATAATTTAACTACTTCCTTAGCTGAGGATCATTTTCCCCAGACTGTGCATACATTGTGATTATATATGATTGTAAAATGTGATTTTTATGAAGTAGATTTGATTTTTTTCTCTAATGTTTTTATACATAGTTTAGGTGGAACTGAGTTTCTAATAAACTATGTTGATAAATTAGTTTTGACCTTCAGGCACCGTCTACATATCTAGAAAGTGTCTGAACGTCACCCCCCTATCTAACCCTGAACCAGTACCATAATAGGTTTGCCCTCGCTAAAAAAAAATGCTCAAATAAAAATCTTCTACAACCTGTGGCTCGTCAGCTGTAGTGAAACTACAACTCCCAGAATTCCCAACAGGTTGCCAGGGCATGGGAGCTGTAGTTTTACAACAGCTGAGAAGCCACAGGTTGAAGAACACTACTCCAGAAAGGGGTCTGGGGAATGTGCAAATTAGAAATCTCACCATGTAAGGTTAATTTAAAACACAGATTCAGTATCGGTGAGATTTGCTGCATGTCTTTTAAAATGCTGTCAGTTGTTTTTCGCTGTCTCCTTGACAACATTGATATTTTGACCTGTAAGCTCTGCTTTGCCATAATACATATAAAATCAAATTCTCACATTTTATTTCCAATGTTGTTTAATTACTATATTGGTAACATAAATAAGACAGTATAAAGAACAGTATAGGTTGTGAATAGTGACAACACTAAATGATTTTCTAAAGTCGCTTGTAATGTCGGGGTAGAGAGACAGACAAGTGAGCCCTAATCTACTCGCCACTCAGTCCCTGCCTACTTGCAACGACCCGCCCTAGGCGACGGGGTACAACTGGGCGACGGTCCCTACACTCAATAGGTGCACGACAGACAAGGGTACAAAGAAGCCAAGGAAATGGGGACGTTGCCCACGGGGAAACCGTGAGCAACAAGCGAAGTGAACGAGCCGAGTCAAACCAGGAGATGAGCGAGGTACAAAAACGCAGAGCAGAAGAGTGGTCAGTAAAGCCAAGGTCAAACACAAGCAGAGGATCAGTAGTTCAAGAAGCTGCAGCAGGGCCAGGAAACCAGCAGAGAAGAATCACAAGCAAAGGAGGAACAGGAAAGGCAGCTATAAATAGACAGAGGGCGGGAGCTAGCTCCGTCTGGCCAGGCTGTGATAGGCTCTCACACTCCTAAGCCTGCCATCCTGGGTGGTGGAAGATGGAGTCAGCCTCACAGACATAGAAGCAGGTGCAGACTGATTACTTATGGGCGTCGACACAGAAGTTGTGTCTGGCAGATCCTTTACAGTACCCCCCCTTTTATGAGGGGCCACCGGACCCTTTCTAGGTGGACCTGATTTATTGGGGAAACTAAGGTGGAACCTTCTGAGCAACACTCCAGCGTGAACATCCCAGGCGGGTACCCAAGTCCTTTCCTCAGGCCCCTATCCCCTCCAATGGACCAGGTACTGGAGGGAGCCTTGGACCATCCTGCTGTCCACAATCTTGGCCACCTCGAATTCTACCCCCTCAGGGGTGAGAACAGGGACCGGAGGTTTCCTCGAGGGAGCCAAGGACGGGGAGCAGCATTTAAGGAGGGAGACATGAAACACGTAGTGTACTCGAAAAGACGGGGGCAACTCCAGTCGGAAGGAGACAGGGTTAAGGAGTTCAATGACCTTGTATGGCCCTATAAATCGGGGAGCAAACTTCTTGGATGGAACTTTAAGGCGCAAATTTTTTGACGATAGCCACACCAGATCCCCGACCACAAACAAGGGGTTAGCAGAACGTCTTCTATCTGCCTGAGTCTTTTGTATGCTCTGGGACGCCTCTAGGTTCTTCTGAACCTGGGCCCAGACTGTGCACAGTTCCCGATGAACGACATCTACCTCGGGATTGTTGTAACTACCAGGTGAAACGGAGGAGAATCGTGGATTAAACCCAAAATTACAGAAAAAGGGGGAGACCCCTGACGAGTTACTGACCCGGTTATTAAAGCAAAATTCGTCGAGGGGAATAAATGAGACCCAATCATATTGACAGTCAGAGATAAAACACCTTAAATATTGTTCTAGAGACTGATTAGTCCTCTCAGTTTGGCCATTAGTTTCAGGATGGAAGGCAGAGGAGAAGGACAGATCAATCTATAGCCTCCGGGCAGATTCTAGGAAAACCAGATTCTTGTGGTCGGTAAGAACCGTTACCTGGTGCCTAGCCCCCTCCAGGAAGTGGCGCCACTCTTCAAATGCCCATTTAATGGCTAAGAGTTCGCGGTTGCCAATATCATAGTTACTCTCAGTGGGCGAAAACTTCCTGGAGAAGTAGGCACAGGGGAGGAGATGGGTGAGGGACCTGGTACCCTGAGACAAGACAGCCCCCACTCCCACCTCGGACGCGTCAACCTCCATGATAAATGGCTCCATTTGGTTGGGCTGAACCAGTACTGGGGCCGAGGTAAAGCACTTCTTAAGGACCTCAAAAGCCTGGACAGCCTCAGGAGGCCAGTGGAGGAGATCAGCACCTTTGCGAGTGAGATCCGTAAGAGGCTTGGCGATGACCGAGAAGTTAGCAATAAATCTCCTGTGATAATTAGCGAACCCCAGGAAGCACTGTAACGCCTTCAGGGAGGCAGGTTGGACCCATTCCGCCACAGCCTGGACCTTGGCGGGGTCCATGCGGAATTCATGAGGAGTGAGGATTTGACCCAAAAACGGTATCTCCTGCACCCCAAACACACATTTTTCGGTCTTAGCAAACAGTTTGTTTTCCCGAAGGGCCTGGAGCACCTTCATGACATGCTCAATGTGGGAGGACCAGTCCTTGGAAAACACAAGTATGTCATCAAGGTACACTACAAGAAATACCCCCAGGTAATCTCTTAAAATCTCATATATGAAATTCTGGAAGACCGCGGGAGCATTACACAACCCAAAGGGCATGATGAGGTATTCGAAATGACCTTCGGGCGTGTTAAACACAGTCTTCCACTCATCCCCCTCTTTGATGCGGATAAGGTTATAAGCCCCCCGTAGATCAAACTTAGAGAACCATTGGGCCCCCTGAACCTGATTAAAGAGATCCGGAATCAAAGGAAGGGGATACTGGTTCCTTACAGTGACCTTATTCAAGTTACGGTAGTCAATGCATGGCCTAAGACCACCATCCTTCTTCCCTACGAAGAAGAAGCCAGCACCTACCGGAGAAGTAGAGGGGCGAATGTAACCCTTGGCCAGGCATTCCTGGATATACTCTATCATGGCTTCACGTTCGGGACAAGAGAGATTAAATATCCTACCCTTAGGGAACTTAGCTCCTGGTACCAAATCAATTGCGCAATCGTATTCTCTATGAGGTGGTAACACTTCGGAGGCCTCTTTAGAGAAAACATCAGCGAAGTCCTGAACAAACTCAGGTAGAGTGTTCACCTTCTCAGGGAAAGAAATAGAATTAACAGAAAAACATGACATCATGCAATCATTACCCCATTTGGTAAGATCCCCAGTATTCCAGTCAAACGTGGGATTATGCAACTGCAACCAGGGAAAGCCTAAAACCAAATCGGACGATAATCCCTGCATCACCAGTACAGAGCACTGCTCCAAATGCATGGAGCCAACAAGGAGCTCAAAAACAGGGGTATGCTGTGTAAAATAACCATTAGCAAGAGGAGTTGAGTCGATACCCACTACCGGGACAGGTTTAGGCAAATAAATCAATGGCATAGCTAGAGACATAGCAAATTCCACAGACATAATATTAGCAGAAGATCCTGAATCCACGAAGGCACTGCCGGTAGCAGACCTACAACCAAAAGAGACCTGAAAGGGAAGCAAGATTTTATTACGTTTCATATTTACGGGAAATACCTGTGCGCCCAAGTGACCTCCCCGATGGTCACTTAGGCGCGGAAGTTCTTCCGGCTGCTTATTCTTACGCCTAGGACAGTTGTTCACTTGATGCTTGTCATCCCAACAGTAGAAGCAGAGACCATTCTTCCTGCGGAACTCTCTACGTGGTTGGGGGGACACGGAGGCCCCGTGTTGCATAGGTACCTCCGAGTCTTCCGTAGAAGAACGAAGCAACGGAACCTCGGGAGGCATCATGGGGGAGTCAGAGGAGAAAACACAAACACGTTCAAGTCGTCGTTCCCTGAGACGTCGGTCAAGTCGTACCGCTAAAGCCATAACCTGATCTAGGTAGTCAGAAGAGGGATAGCTAACTAGCAGGTCTTTCAGGGCGTTCGACAGACCCAATCTAAACTGGCACCTTAAGGCAGGGTTATTCCACCGAGAAGCTACGCACCACTTCCTAAAGTCAGAACAATACTCCTCAACAGGTCTCTTACCCTGACGTAAGGTCACCAGCTGACTCTCGGCAAAGGCAGTCTTGTCAGTCTCGTCATAAATGAGCCCGAGACCAGAAAAGAAAAGATCAACGGAGGAAAGTTCAGGGGCATCAGGAGCCAAGGAGAAGGCCCATTATTGGGGCCCGTCCTGGAGCTGGGACATAATTATACCCACCCGCTGGCTCTCAGAACCAGAGGAGTGGGGCTTTAAGCGAAAATAGAGCCTACAACTCTCCCGAAAGGAGAGAAAAGTCTTCCGGTCCCCTGAGAACCGGTCAGGCAACTTGAGGTTGGGTTCAAGAGGTGAGGTGAGGGGCACTACCAGGGTAGCATCAGGCTGGTTGTCCCTCTGAGCCAGGGCCTGGACCTGTAGGGAGAGGCCCTGCATTTGCTGAGCCAGGGTCTCAATGGGGTCCATAGTAGTGTCAGGGACCAGGGTAGACTAGGTAAATGGGCTTGTGATTATGTAATGTCGGGGTAGGGAGACAGACAAGTGAGCCCTAATCTACCCGCCCCTCAGTCCCTGCCTACTTGCAACGACCCGCCCTAGGCGACGGGGTACAACTGGGCGACGGTCCCTACACTCACTAGGTGCACGACAGACAAACAGACAAGGGTACAAAGAAGCCAGGGAAATGGGGACCTTGCCCACGGGGAAACCGTGAGCAACAAGCGAAGTGAACGAGCCGAGTCAAACCAGGAGATGAGCGAGGTACAAAAACGCAGAGCAGAAGAGTGGTCAGTAAAGCCAAGGTCAAACACAAGCAGAGGATCAGTAGTTTAAGAAGCTGCAGCAGGGCCAGGAAACCAGCAGAGAAGAATCACAAGCAAAGGAGGAACAGGAAAGGCAGCTATAAATAGACAGAGGGCGGGAGCTAGCTCCGTCTGGCCAGGCTGTGATAGGCTCTCCCACTCCTAAGCCTGCCATCCTGGGTGGTGGAAGATGGAGTCAGTCTCCCAGACATAGAAGCAGGTGCAGACTGATTACCTATGGGCGTCGACACAGAAGTTGTGTCTGGCAGATCCTTTACATCGCTCATGTTAACTTTATACAAATTTATGCAAAAAATTCCATATTTTATCAAATACATCCTGTCCCAAGCCCTAATTCAGCTCAGAAGTTGTCACTACCTCTCTGACTTAGGCTCTGTTCACATATGTGTTGGGGTCCCGTTCTGTCTAGTCGACTACGCTATTGCTTCCAGCAAAACGATGGGTCCGGTGCACAACAGAGACAAACGGAAACCATGGGCACTGGATCTGTCATCATTGAAATCAATGGTGATGGAAACGGAAACCTCTGGTTTCTGTCTGTGTCAGTTCAGGTTTCCGTTCTGACGGAAAGCTCAGACGGAATGTCAGAACGGGACTCCAACGCATATGCGAACAAAGCCTTACCAAGATTACCTTCCACTGATTTAGAGATCTACTGTATTAATAGAGAAGATACTTGAGCTTATGCAATTATGTCTTATTTCACACATTATGTTCATGTTTACTCACAGAAGACCTAAATCATTAAAGCAGAGAAGAGAAGGCTGTGTCAGTCAGTATGGTAGGAAATAGAGATGAGCGAAATTTTGGGTCCCATTTGATTGAATCATCTGTCTGTTTCGGTCCGAATGAATCCTCCATGAATTGCAAGTGCCCCGATTGCCTGGAAACTGGTGCTGGACTCTAATGTTTTCTAGGACTGTATCCAACACCTTTGTAGCTGTTTAGCGTCAAGACAGCAATAGTAATGTCAAAGTAATAGCAACATATATGGCTATGTATAAATGACTGGTAGCCGGTGGTAACAAGCAGCCTGTTTAAAAACACACTGCACTATGTTGGATTTTTTACGTTTTTTAAATAAAAAGTGGTTAAAAATTATCCTTTTTTCGGAGTAGCAACAGATTTAGTGTTATCTAATTTGAATTTCTTCAAGTGCCCCTACCACCACCACGGCTACCAGTGCCGCTACCATGGCTTCAATTGCCAATACCACCACCAACACAGCTATGCATTTCACTCATGTCCTTCACACCAGCCTGATCCACCTGCTGATCGCAGTCCAAACGCTGAAAACTCATCAACAGGAATACTATCTTCCTTAGCACCCAGATTGCTGTCTCTTATGAGAAAAGAAGGCACCTTACTAGGGATCAGGGAAGACAGAGATGATGGAAAAGAAATACTTCATTGGGACACAAAATATTTGTGACGCTAAATATATATGCTTGATAAAAAAACAAAAGAAAAGAGAGAGACGGCGCTCCTCTAAGGTGATAAAGTACAGCTACAGTGGATAAATTGATCAGGGGGTGATTTGGTAGGACTCACCTGATTAAGTTGTGCAAGATCATCAGCACAACTTAACTTTGTTGCTTGTCAGGTGCTTTTCCACCTTTGGTCTCATTCACACTGTGCTGGCCTCTAGAGCT
This sequence comes from Rhinoderma darwinii, assembly GCF_050947455.1. Classification (NCBI taxonomy): domain Eukaryota; kingdom Metazoa; phylum Chordata; class Amphibia; order Anura; family Rhinodermatidae; genus Rhinoderma; species Rhinoderma darwinii. Next base: position 156,274,945 of record NC_134691.1, on the reverse strand, counting down.
AAGCCACGATAGGTGTCTCCGACGCTGGAGCCTATTTCTCGTGGTCTTTTTGGATGAAGAAACTTGGGAATAAAAATGCTCCGTGCAAGGAGCATTTTTCTTCCCAAGTTTCTTCAGCTAAATAAATAAACATTCAGCTAAATAAATATTTAATTCTAATTGGATTTAAGCGTCATAAACATTTAATTCTTAGTTTTTCAATTAAACTCATGGATGGTATTGTGTCTTAGGGTTCTTTGGATCATTGTAATCAATCTCAGACACCTGTGATAATTAGTTTGCCAGGTGTGCCCAATCAAAGGAAAACTACTTAAGAAGGACGTTCCACATTATTAAGCAGGCCACAGGTTTCAAGCAATATGGGAAAGAAAAAGGATCTCTCTGCTGCCGAAAAGCGTGAAATAGTGCAATACCTTGGACAAGGTATAAAAACATTGGATATTTCAAGAAAACTTAAGCGTGATCATCGTACTGTGAAAAGATTTGTGGCTGATTCAGAACACAGACGGGTTCGTTCAGATAAAGGCATAATGAGGAAGGTTTATGCCAGGCAAATTAATAGGATTAGGAGAGCAGCTGCTAAAATTCCATTGCAAAGCAGCAAACAGGTATTTGAAGCCGCTGGTGCCTCAGGAGTCCCGCGAATCTCAAGGTGTAGGATCCTCCAAAGGTTTGCAAGTGTGCATAAAGCTATTATTTGGCCACCCCTAAACAATGCTCACAAGCAGAAACGGTTGCAGTGGGCTCAGAAATACATGAAGACTAATTTTCAAACCGTGTTGTTTACTGATGAGTGCCGTGCAACCCTGGATGGTCCAGATGGATGGAGTAGTGGATGGTTGGTGAATCCATGTCCCAACAAGGCTGCGACGTCAGCAAGGAGGTGGCGAAGTCATGTTTTGGGCTGGAATCATGGGGAGAGAGCTTGTAGGCCCCTTTAGGGTCCCTGACGGTGTGAAAATGACCTCTGAAAAGTACGTAGAGTTTATGACTGACCACTTTCTTCCGTGGTACAAAAAGAAGAACCGTGCCTTCCGTAGCAAAATTATCTTCATGCATGACAATGCACCATCTCATGCTGCAAAGAATCCCTCTGTGTTATTGGCAGCTATGGGCATAAAAGGAGAGAAACTCATAGTGTGGCCCCCATGTTCCCCTGACCTCAACCCTATTGGGTATCCTTTGGAGCATCCTCAAGCAAAATATCTATGAGGGTGGGAGGCAGTTCACATCAAAACAGAAGCTCTGGGAGGCTATTCTGACATCCTGCAAAGATATTCAAGCAGAAACTGTCCAAATACTCCCAAATTCAATGGATGCAAGAATTGTGAAGGTGATATCAAAGAAGGGGTCCTATGTTAACATGTAACTTGGCCTGTTAAGTTTTTTTGGATTGAAAGAGCTTTTGATTTCTGTAAATATGACCTCCTGATGCTGCAAATTCAACAAATTACCATTTTAGTTCTCTTTACAACCTTTAAAATGTTTTGATCTCTGCTGTGCATAATAATTTGAAACAGTGCATTTTGAGTTTTTTACTTCTAAAAAAAAATCTGTTATCATTAGGAGATTTTTTCAATAAAATTTGCATTATACTCCAACGGTTGATGGCTTGAAGATTATACTGACTGTCATTTGCATCGACTATTTAGGAAAATCAGCGAAAAATAACATTTGCATAATAATTTGGAATGCGGTATATATATATATATATATATATATATATATATATATATATATATATATATATATATATATACAAACAATAAGTGACATGATGTCTGTTTCAGAAGGTACCCTACCACCACCAGGATTGTGATTATTTATTATTATATTAATAGCAGAAAAAGATTGTAATAAAGAATTTATTAATTTATATTTTTGAAAAAAATATGTCACCCACTGTGACTCGACTACACTTAAAGTGCACTGTATGGCTGCTGTGGTGCTGTTGTTATTGCCAATATAATAATAATTAATAATACTAATCCAATTAGTCAGTTTACATGGAATTCGTTGCAGAAAATCCGCAGCTAATACAGTAGCAGCAAAGTGGATGAGATAAAACAAACCTCATCCACAGGCTGCGTAAATACTGTTCGGAAAACCCACTCAGAAATGAACCTGCGGTGCAGAATTTTATTCCGCAGCATGTCAATTGTATTTGCGTAATCGCTGCATATTTGATTCGGGCATTCAACATTGAATTCAATGGAAGGTAAACCCTGCAACAAATAGCAGTTGTTACGTTCTTTTCAGCGGGTTTGCAGCGATTCCGCTGCAAAAAACGCTAATCCGAAAAAAAATAATCTGATACTTACCCAGGAGTCTGTGTTTCTTCCTCCAGGCTGGCCTCCTGGGATGACGTTGTTTTCCCATGTGACTGCTGCAGCCAATTACAGGCTGTGGCGGCGGTCACATGTGATAACCGTCATCCCAAGATGCTGGCCTGGATGACATCAGAGGGCCGGAATCCTGGGATGACGCTTCATCTGATGTGACCGCCGCTGCAGCCAATCGTAGGCTGCAGCTGTCTCCTGGGATGAAACGTCATACCAAAAGGCCAGCCTGCTAGCAGGCTGGTTAAATCTGCAGTTTTCAGCAGCGGACATTCCGGGGGAAAAACTGCACCACAATTTGGTGCGGTTTTTAATCCGGAACTCCCTGCGGCCCACAGGGTGGATACGCTGCGTGCTTTTACGCAGTGTATCCACCCTGTGTGAACTCAGCCTTAGGGTATGTAAACGGCCGAAAAATGGCAGAAAGATCGGAAGCAGAATGCCTCCAAACATCTGCCCATTGATTTCAATGGGAAAAACTGCATTCTGTTCCGCCAAAAATACAGCGAAAAACGCGAGTGGCTTAAAAAACTTCTGAAAATCAGGGCTGTTATCCCTTGAAAACAGCTCCGTATTTTCAGACATTTTTGAGTTTGTGTGTGCACATACCCTTAGAATAGCTCACACAACACTGTCTGTGTAATGCCTGCCCATCTTACACACTGTCTCTTCTTTAGAAAAAGTTAGCAGCGTATCTGACCCAGGAGACACAGGGAAATACAGCAAAATATTCTCACCAAATAGTGCATTCATTTCATGCAGATATCTTGCAGTATTAACCTCTGCGGAAAAAGTCAGCCAGTAAAAAAAAAAAGACCTATACTTACCTCTCCTATCAAATCTGCAGCATAAACTAACTCACTACCGATTTATAATCGGATTTATGCACATAGACTGTGCTTTTTTTCTGCAGCGTGTCTCTCTTTCTCTCTCTCGCCGTTTTTTTACTGGCCATCACATGACCTAAATAAAACCAACAGACCCTAAATGGGGCTATTCACACGGCCTTTTTAAAAAAAAAAATGGAGGATGCTCTATTTTGGGCCATTCTCACGGTCGCACAACTCTCATAGCATAGTCTATGGTGCTGTGTAAAATAGTCTATGGTGCTTCCGTGTGGTGCGTGTGATTTTCACGCACCCATTGACTTCAATGGGTGCGTGATGTGCGAAAAACGCAGAAATATAGGACCTGTCGTGAGTTTTACGCAACGCAGTCACGCTGCGCAAAAATCACTCACAGTCTGCACTGCCCCATAGACTAGCATAGGTCCGTGCGACGCGCGTGAAAAACATGCGCGTTGCACGGACGTATTACACGTTCGTGTAAATCCGCCCTTAAAGTAAAAAGTACCTAGCAAAAAAATTTAAGAAATCAGTGTAAAGTGTGATACAATTTCTGCCCCAAGACATTACTGCCCATTATCATTATACACATTAAATAAAAACACATGGACGATCAACCAATATTACAGATAAATGTCAGTAGATGTTGCAGGGAGTTTAAACGGATATTCCAGCCTAAAGCATTTTTCGCCTACAAAATTCACTGGATAGGTGATAAATGCTAGGTCAGTGGGGGTCCGACTGCTGGGACCCCCATCGATTGCTCAATCCTACAGCTGTAAGGTGGCCTCTAGGAGGAGTTTAAATACCACTCCATTCAGGGTCTATGGCACTAAAGGAAACAGCCGAGCACAACATTCTGGTGATCGGAGGAAGTCCCATCGGTTGGACCTCTACAGATCTAGCTTTTATCACCCATCCAGTGTATAGGTGAAAAATGCTTTGGCTGGAATACCCCTTTGAAAAAAAAGATCATACACGGCAGATCAGATGAAAGTGTGCATTCAATGGTTGAAATCTTTAGTTTTTGATTATTTTTTATCTAATGTATATATGGGGAGCTTTAGGGCTAAGTGCCTAAGTTAAACTTTCTTTATAATCACTAAAATTAAAAACTTTTTTTTATTTCAAATATTAAAATTTATTTTTTCTTAGTCTAAAAGCATTGCTTTTGTTATTTTATACAGGGTTACTTAGTAAAAATATTTTTAAAAGGTTTCCAAAGGAGTGGCAGGAACAAATCCCACGACTACAGCTTTCTTTTAACAGATGTCCTGTTGTACTGAGTTCTCGCTAGGTATACTTTTATTATTTACATGAGCTTGTTCAAAATAAAACCATAGTAATTTATTGCTAATAACATTGCACCATGTGGAGAATCAAATATGGAGACCACTCTGAGTCATAACAAGCTGAGTTATGGTATGTTTTTTTTCTTTAAAATAAAACATGACTGTGATGTTACACCCCCACATAATAGACAAATCAGCAGTTATTTTATATGTGTTACTCTCTTCAGGCTTACGTTCACACGACATTGAAAAAAAAATGTCTATTAAAAACTGATCAACAGCTCCCTCCCTCTCTCCAAAACCACTCAGATGCGGCGCTCGCTATTGAGTGCAGCATCTGAGGGGTTAAAGGGGCAAGATCGATACTGATATCGATCTCGCCCGTTAGAGCAGGGCTGCTCCCAGCCCTCAGCTACCTCCAGTAGCTGAGAACAGGGAGATTTAACGTCTCCCTGCTCTTTTTATTTATTCCGATGCAGCGCCGTGAAAAGGCTATTGCATTGGAATAAAGCCCGTTAGTGGCCGCCATGAAAACACTAATGGGTGGTCACTAACGGGTTAAATTACCTTTTTCTATTACGTTTTTACTATCTTTAAGTCCGTCCTAATTGAAACAATGCTGGTAAGGTGGTAATGAGTAGAGTATTGCAATTTATATACTGTAGTATGTTATGCTGTGCACTATACCTTAGTCAGGATTCACACGAGCATGTGCGTTTTGCGCACGCAAAATACACGGCGTTTTGCGCGCGCAAAAGGTCCATAAAAGCTCCGTGTATCAGCAGCATATGGTGCGCGGCTGACACGTGGTGCTTTTCTGTTTTCATTCATAGTTTTGACTACTGTAGCGCGAATCACGCGTGTCACACGGAAGTGCGTCCGTGTGCCGTGCGCGATTTTCACGTACCCATTGAATGGGCAAATATAGGAAATGTCGTGATTTTTACGCAGCGGACATACGCTGCGTGAAAATCATTGGTAGTCTGAACGGCCCCATTGACTAACAACGTATTATACGTTTGTCTGAATAAGCCCTAACACTTAGTTATCCTCTGACAACATTAGGCATTGCATATCATATATGACTCCACAGCATTTTCTTCTTTTTTCACCATACAATAACTAGTACAGGCTGAGACGTGTAAGTAGTGATGTGCTGAGTAGTAAGGAGATGCCATTATCTGTTATTGATGTAAGAAAAAAAATAAAACAGCATAAAATAAGGTTTTGTATGTGTAAACTACAATACAGCGTGAACTGAGATGAACAGCACTTTTCTTGCCTTCTTCTAAATTTAACCTCACATTTGTCCCATTTCCCGCGGAGAATATTATCTGCCTTACCCTGAATTATTGTTTCGGTAAATTTTTTGATAACCCATACTTTGAGGAAGGAAAGCCCAGTAGACCGGGAAAATGAAGCACAATGAAACATCCTTGCTACATACAATCATCAAGTGAGAGAAAAATGGATTCAGCGGTGAGATTAGGCTGAGGGTGTGAGGAAACATGGCAGCCTATGGTAATGAAATATTTATGAATGGGGAAATGATACTACATTCTGCAGTGCAGCACAGGAAAGTGAAGTTTCAACCTACCGTAATAGCAAAACACTCCATTAATTATTGGACGCTAGCTGTAATGCCAGTTTCCATGGAAACGTTGTCCCATATGTATTACATGTTTTTTTGTTGTTGTTGCTCCAGTTTATAGTGCTTTTGTATTTGCTATTAGTTTTTTGTTTCATTATAATCAATGGTCCCATAACAGAACTGCAGGAGGCTGGTAGCGTTTTTTTCAGTAATTATGGTCGCAAGTTCAGTTACCTGCATGTATCTGTATTATTATTATTATTATTATTTATTTTATACAAGCTCATTAAACCATAAGACATTTACTGTTTTGTTCATTGCATTGTTCTTTTACATGAATGGTATAGTAAAGACAATTTGTGTATTTTAGAAATAGTTTAATCCAAATTATTATTGTAGCCAATAACATATTAAAAGAGTAAAAAAAAATCTATTTGAACTTTAATTGGGCACTTGTAAAATTCCACTATAATCCCTAGCTGTTTCTATAATCTTGGGGTTTCTTAAAGTCAGTGCAATAAGGCTGTGTTCCCACGGTACAGATACGCTGCGTAAAAATCGCGCAGCGTGTCCGACCCGGAACCCGCAGGACATTCCGTCCCCAAAAAATCGCACCACATGTTGTTGAGATTTTTCGGACGGAATTTCCGCTGTGGAATAAAGCTGTTCATACTTACCACCTCCCTCCTCTGACGTCCGCCCCGGCCTCCCAGGATGACGTTGCAGGCCATGTGACACTGCAGCCTGTGATTGGCTGCAGCGGTCACATGGGATGAAATGTCATCGCAGGGGGCCTGACTGCAGGAAGAAGGAGGGCATTCTGGGTAAGAATTTTTTTTTTTCTTCCGGCGTTGCGATTTTTGAATTGTAAACGTTGCGATTACACCGCAAAAGTTGCAACTCTTGGCTTTCTGTTTCAGGTTTTGCATCCCCATTGAATTCAATGGGAATAATCCGCAACGGAAAATCAACGAAAACACAGCATACATTCTTATACTTTGTAGTTGCGTGTATTAGGACTTTACAACACATTGACTGCACTGGGAGAAATTAAATCTCCCTGTCCGTCGCTGTGTGCGTCCAGACTTTATGTATTGTTCCGAGTATCGCTGCTCCAGGACCTGTCAGTTAAGCAGCGATACCGGGATCGCAGCTTTCACTGCACTGGGGTAGACACGCTCCCCATTCACAGTCACACACTTCTAACCAGGGAGATTGAGATTACAGGCTGTATTGCGCCTGCATCGTTCGGAGGGTCAGCTGTGGGTGCCGTGATGTCATCAGCACTCGACGGCTAGGCGGCATGAACAGTTGATGTAGCCACTACACTCACTCGATCCCGCCGTATTAGGAGCGTATCTTTGGATGTGGTAAGATTAGTTTTATTGCATCATTCTAATTTCTCCCTCAATATGCCTTTCCCTATTATCTGGTCGGCATTGTCCCGACGTACGTTTCGCTGATCAGAGTCAGCTTCTTCCGGGGCTTCATCGCCTTCATCATCTCTCTCCTTACTGGCAAAGCCCTGGCATGGGCTAATCCTCTGTGGGAACATCAGGGACCAGAGACCCATGTCTTACAGTGCTTCTTGCAGACCTTCCTCTTGATCTTTAAGGAACCTGGAAGAGTTTCTTCGACTGCTGCATCCCTGTTGACCCTACACCAGGGAGACCTCTCCATGGGCGAGTATGCCATTCAGTTCCGTATCCTGGCTACTGAATTGACCTGGAACAGCGAGGCTTTGGTGGCCACATTCTGGCAGGGATTAAGGACGAGCTGGTTGCCCGCGATCTGCCATCTACCCTGGACGATCTTATCCTACTCGCCTCCCGGGTTCACATGAGGGAGCGTTCCCAAGAGGTTCTCTGGGAGAGAGAACTTCCTAGGCTGGATTCTACATTCCAGCAATCCTCCTCAGTCGTCCCGCCAGAGGATCCTATGCAGAGTAACTATGACAAATTGTCTACCCAGGAGAAACAACGCAGACGCACTTATGGACTTTGTCTGTATTATGGCCTCGGAGGCCATATTGTGCGTCTGTGTCCCCAGAGGCCAGAGAGACCCCATTGCCTAGGATTGATTGGAGAGACAACCCTAGATGGAACGGTACCTAATAAAGCCTTCTGTTCCAAGCTTACTATTCCTGTGACCCTAGTATCCGGCGAGAGGACGCATCAAGTTTCTGCCTATCTTGACTCTGGTTCTGCTGCAAACTTCATCCAGAGAGAGCTAGTGGATAATCTTCAGTTGCCCACAGTTCCCCTAGAGACGTCTTTGGCTGTTGCCTCAGTTAATGGACTGCCTCTGCCTGATCCCATTGTTTCCAAAACCAAGCCGTTGAAGCTCCAGGTTGGAGTCCTTCATTCTGAACTGATTTCTTTCCTTGTTTTGCCCAAGGCCATCAATCCTGCTCTGCTGGGCCTGCCTTGGCTTTGACTACCGTGGTCTCAACCACATCATGGTCAAGAACAAATACCCGTTGCCACTTATATCTGAGCTGTTTGATCGCATACGAGGAGCCAACATTTTTTCTAAGCTGGACCTACAGGGTGCTTATAATCTAGTCCGGATTCGCCGGGGTGATGAATGGAAGACGGCATTTAACACCCGGGACGGGCACTACGAATACCTAGTGATGCCCTTCGGACTGTGTAACGCTCCTGCAGTGTTTCAGGAGTTCGTTAATGATATATTCCGAAATCTCCCCTATGTCTGTGTTGTTGTTTATCTCGATGATATTTTGATTTTCTCCCCAGATCCGACGACTCATCGGAGGCATGTCCGTCAGGCTCTACTACGATTAAGGGAGAATCATTTATACGCCAAGCTAGAGAAGTGCGTCTTTGAGAAGAGTTCTCTGCCCTTCCTGGGCTACATCATCTCGGACCAAGGTCTCAAGATGGATCCTGAGAAAGTGAAAGTTATCCTGGAGTGGCCACGTCCTCAAGGCTTAAGGGCCATACAGCAGTTTCTGGGATTCGCCAATTTCTACCGGTAGTTTATTCCTAACTTCTCATCTCTGACAGCTCCCATCTCTACCCTTACAAAGAAGTGTGTGAACGCCAAGGTGTGGACTCCAAAGGCAGAGTCCGCATTAATTTTCCTCAAGAAAGCCTTCACTTCAGCCTCGATCCTCCATCATCCAGACGTATTTCTTGACAGTTCTCACTGGAAGTGGACGCTTCCTCTGTTGGTGCAGGTGCACTTCTGTTCTAGAGGAGCTCCAAAGGAAAGGCAGTAGTATGTGGCTACTACTCAAGACTTTTTTCTTCTGCTGAGCGCAATTACTCTATTGGAGATCGGGAGCTGCTGGCCATCAAATTGGCTCTAGAGGAGTGGGGACATCTTCTAGTGGGTGCTGCTCACCCCATCCTGATTTTCACCGACCACAAGAACCTTACCTACCTTCAGTCTGCACAACGACTGAATGCCCGTCAAGCCAGGTGGTCGCTGTTCTTCACCCGTTTCCAGTTTGTGCTCCACTGCCGTCCTGCGGACAAGAATGTGAGGGCCGATGCCCTGTCCAGATCGTTTGAGACGGAAGACACGGTGGAGTCCCTTCAGACTATCATAGACCCGTCCTGCATTGTCACTGCTAATCCTCTGCAGGTTAGAGATATTCCTCCATGGAGGACTTTTGTTCGGTTGGCAGACAGGAGAAGAATACTCCGCTGGGGTGACAGTTCTAAACTGGCTGGTCACCCTGGTGTCCATAAAACCTGAGACCTGATTGCTCGTTACTTCTGGTGGCCCACGCTACCTAAAGATGTTCTGGACTTTGTCTCTTCTTGCACGAAGTGTGCCTCTAACAAAGTGACTCACTCCAAGCCTGCCGGCCTGCTTCAACCTCTGCCTGTACTCAATGCCCCCTGGCAGCACATTGCGATGGACTTTGTCATAGACCTTCCCCCCCCTCAGCAGGATGCAACACTGTCTGGGTGGTGGTGGACTGGTTCTTTAAGATGGCACATTTTATCCCACTGACCAGCCTACCTTCTGCTCCTCGACTGGCGAGTCTCTTCATTCTACACATCTTTCGCTTGCATGGTGTAAAGGATCTGCCAGACACAGCTTCTGTGTCGACGCCCGTGGGTAATCAGTCTTCACCTGCTCCTAAGTCTGAGAGAGTGACACGATCTTCTACCAGTCAGGCTGGGAGGCTGAGGAGTGGGAGAGCCTATCACAGCCTGGCCAGATGGAGCTAGCTCCCGCCCTCTGTCTATTTATACCTGCATTTCCTGCTCCTCCTTTGCCTGTGATTCTTTTCTGTTTCCTGGCTCTGCTGCTCCTGCTATTATTATTGACCTTGCTTCATTTTTGACCCTGGCTTTACTGACTACGCTCCTGCTCTGTGATTTGTACCTCGTGCACTCCTGGTTTGACTCGGCTCCTTCACTACTTTTGTTGCTCACTGTGTTGCCGTGGGCAACTGCCCCATTTCCCTTAGCTTCTGTGTACCCTTGTCTGTTTGTCTGACGTGCACTTATTGAGCGTAGGGACCGTCGCCCAGTTGTACGCCGTCGCCTAGGACGGGCCATTGCAAGTAGGCAGGGACTGAGTGGCGGGTAGATTAGGGCTCACCTGTTTGTCTCCCTACCCTGAAATTACATAATCACAGGCCCATATACCTTTTCTACCCTGGTCCCTGACACAACTATGGACCCCCTTGAGACCCTGGCTAAGCAAATGCAGGGCCTCTCCCTACAGGTCCAAGCCCTGGCTCAGAAGGGCAACAAGCATGATGCTACCCTGGTAGTGCCCCCCACCTCACCTCTTGAACCCCACCTCAAGTTGCCTGACCGGTTCTCAGGGGATCGGAAGACTTTTTTCTCCTTTCGGGAGAGTTGTAGGCTCTATTTCCGTTTAAAGCCCCACTTGAGGAGTACTGTTCTGACTTTAGGAAGTGGTGTGTAGCTTCTCGGTGGAATGACTCTGCCTTGAGGTGCCAGTTTAGATTGCGTCTGTCGAACGCCCTGAAAGACCTGTTAGTTAGCTATCCCTCTTCTGACTCCCTAGATCAGGTTATGGCTTTAGTGGTACATCTTGACCGACGTCTCAGGGAACGACGACTGGAACGTGTTTGTGCCTTCCCCTCTGACCCCCCCATGATGGCTCCCGAGGTTCCGTTGCTTCATTCTTCCACGGAAAACTCGGATGAACCTATGCAACTCGGGGCCTCCGTCTATCCCCAACAACGTAGAGAGTTCCGCAGGAAGAATGGTCTCTGCTTCTACTGTGGGGATGACAAGCATCAAGTGAACAACTGTCCTAGGCGTAAGAATAAGCAGCCGGAAGAACTTCCGCGCCTAAGTCACCATCGGGGAGGTCACTTGGGCGCACAGGTATTTCCCGCGGTCTTCCAGAATTTCATAAATGAGATTTTAAGAGACTACCTGGCGGTATTTCTTGTAGTGTACCTTGATGAAATACTTGTGTTTTCCAAGGACTGGTCCTCCCACATTGAGCATGTCAGGATGGTGCTCCAGGCCCTTCGGAAAAACAAACTGTTTGCTAAAACCGAAAAATGTGTGTTTGGGGTGCAGGAGATACCATTTTTGGGTCAAATCCTCACTCCTCATGAATTCCGCATGGACCCTGCCAAGGTTAAGGCTGTGGCTGAATGGGTCCAACCAGCCTCCCTGAAGGCGTTATAGTGCTTCCTGGGGTTTGCTAATTATTACAGGAGATTTATTGCTAACTTCTCGGTCATCGCTAAGCCTCTTACGGATCTCACTCGCAAAGGTGCTGACCTCCTCCACTGGCCTCCAGAGGTGGTCCAGGCTTTTGAGGTCCTTAAAAAGTGCTTTATCTGTGCAGATTCAGCCTAACCAAATGGAGCCATTCATCGTGGAGGTTGACGCCTCCGAGGTGGGAGTGGGTGCTGTCTTGTCCCAGGGTACAAGGTCCCTCACCCATCTCCGTCCCTGTGCCTACTTCTCCAGGAAGTTTTCGCCCACTGAGAGTAACTATGATATTGGCAACCACAAACTCTTAGCCTTTAAATGGGCATTTGAAGAGTGGCACCACTTACTGGAGGGGGCTAGGCACCAGGTAACGGTCCTTACCGACCACAAGAATCTGGTTTTCCCAGAATCTGCCCGCAGGCTAAACCCGAGACAAGCTCGATGGGCGTTATTTTTTACTAGATTCAACTTTGTGGTCACCTATAGGGCTGGGTCTAAAAATATTAAGGCTGATGCACTGTCGCGTAGCTTCATGGCCAGCCCTCCTTCGGAGGAAGTTCCTGCTTGTGTTTTGCCTCCAGGTATAATCATTTCCTCTGTTGATTCTGACTTAGTCTCCGAAATTGCAGCTGATCAAGGTTCACCTCTGGGAACCTTCCTGAGAAAAAGCTGTTTGTTCCCCTGCAATTCCGGCTAAGGGTACTCAGGGAAAATCATGACTCTGCACTATCTGGTCATCCAGGCATCGTGTGTACCAAGCATCTCATTGCCAGAAACTATTGGTAGCCTGCTTTGCTCAAAGACGTTAAGGCCTAATTCGCCGCTTGTGACGTTTGTGCTAGGTCCAAGACTCCCAGGTCCCAACCAGCGGGCTTACTATGTTCTTTGCCCTTTCCCCATAGACCTTGGACCCATATCTCCATGGATTTCATCACCGATTTGCCTCCATCTCAAGGCAAGTCGGTGGTTTGGGTTGTAGTAGACCGCTTCAGTAAGATGTGCCACTTTGTGCCCCTCAAGAAACTACCCAATGCTAAGACGTTAGCTACCTTGTTTGTCAGACACATCCTGCGTCTCCATGGGGTCCCTGTCAATATTGTTTCTGACAGAGGGGTACAATTTGTTTCATTGTTTTGGAGAGCCTTCTGTAAAAAGTTGGAGATTGATCTGTCCTTCTCCTCTGCCTTCCATCCTGAAACTAATGGCCAAACTGAGAGGACTAATCAGTCTCTAGAACAATATTTAAGGTGTTTTATCTCTGACTGTCAATATGATTGGGTCTCATTCATTCCCCTCACCGAATTTTCCCTTAATAACCGGGTCAGTAACTTGTCAGGGGCCTCCCCCTTTTTCTGTAATTTTTGTTTAATGCACGGTTCTACTCCATTTCACCTGGTAGTTCCAACAATCCCGAGGTAGATGTCATTCATCGGGAACTGTGCACAGTCTGGGCCCAGGTTCAGAAGAACCTAGAGGCGTCCCAGAGCATACAAAAGACTCAGGCAGATAGAAGACGTTCTGCTAACCCCTTGTTTGTGGTCGGGGATCTGGTGTGGCTATCGTCAAAAAATTTGCGCCTTAAAGTCCTGTCCAAGAAGTTTGCTCCCCGGTTTATAGGGCCATACAAGGTCATTGAAGTCCTTAACCCTGTCTCCTTCCGACTGGAGTTGCCCCCGTCTTTTCGAGTACACGACGTGTTTCATGCCTCCCTCCTTAAACCCTGCTCCCCGTCCTTGGCTCCCTCGAGGAAACCTCCGGTCCCTGTTCTCACCCCTGAGGGGGTAGAATTCGAGGTGGATACGGGCCTGAGGAGAGGACTTGGGTACCCGCCCGGGATGTTCACGCTGGGGTATTGCTCAGGAGGTTCCACCTTCGTTTCCCCAATAAACCAGGTCCACCTAGAAAGGGTCTGGTGGCCCCTCATAAAAGGGGGGGTACTGTAAAGGATCTGCCAGACACAACTTCTGTGTCGACGCCCATAGGTAATCAGTCTGCACCTGCTTCTATGTCTGTGAGACTGACTCCATCTTCCACCACCCAGGATGGCAGGCTTAGGAGTGGGAGAGCCTATCACAGCCTGGCCAGATGGAGCTAGCTCCCGCCCTCTGTCTATTTATACCTGCCTTTCCTGTTCCTCCTTTGCTTGTGATTCTTCTCTGCTGGTTTCGTGGCCCTGCTGCAGCTTCTTGAACTACTGATCCTCTGCTTGTGATTGACCTTGGCTTTACTGACCACTCTTCTGCTCTGCGTTTTTGTACCTCGCTCATCTCCTGTTTTGACTCGGCTCGTTCACTTTGCTTGTTGCTCACGGTGTCCCCGTGGGCAGCTTCCCCATTTCCCTGGCTTCTTTGTAGCCTTGTCTGTTTGTCTGTCGTGCACCTATTGAGTGTAGGGACCGTCGCCCAGTTGTACCCCGTCGCCTAGGGCGGGTCGTTGCAAGTAGGCAGGGATTGAGTGGCGGGTAGATTAGGGCTCACTTGTCTGTCTCCCTACCCCGATATTACACCGTCATTACCCATGGCTTGCCTCTACACATTGTGTCTGACCGGTGGGTTCAGTTTACTTCAAAGTTCTGGAGAGCCCTCTGTAAACTCCTGGATATAAGATTGGACTTATCCTCAGCTTATTACCCCCAGTTCAATGGGTAAATAGAGAGGATCAACCAAATCTTGGAGAATTATCTCCACCACTTCATCTCTTCACAGCACGATAACTGGGTACAGCTTCTTCCATGGGCCGAGTTCTCATACAACAACCACACAAGTAAGTCCACCATTTCCACTCCATTTCACATTGTGTACATTCAACATCCTAGAGTCCCTCTTCCAGTGTCGACCACATCTCAAGTCCCCCCTGCTGACTCTGCTTATGGGGAGTTTTTGCAAATCTGGCAACAGACCCGGTCCTCTATTTTACTGCCAGTCTATCGCATGAAGCGAAAAGCAGATACTAGGAGAAGAGAGCTGCCTCAGTATCCTCTGGGGACTAAAGTCTGGCTGTCCTCTCGGAACATTCGCTTGAAGGTACCCTCATACAAGTTTGCTCCCAGGTTCCTTGGTCCTTTCGAGATTCTGCAACAGATAAACCCTGTCTCCTATAAGCTGCGGCCCTCCTGAAGCCAGTGGTCCTGAACCACTACAGCAAGAATTCTAGTTCCACAGTTGCTCCCAGCGGTTCTTCTGATATATTCGAGGTGAGGGAGATCCTGGACTGCAAGAGGGTAGGAGGAAGGACTTTCGATTTGGTGGACTGGAGAGGGTTTGGTCCTGAGGAGAGGTGCTTATTAAGAAATGCCTCTCTTGCTCTGGCCCCAAGAAGAGGGGGCGTAAGAGGGGGGATACTGTAACGTCCATGGCCGCGGGCCGTCAGGTTTACTCACCTCCCGACGCCCGCAGCCATGGATCCGGGAGCGCTGGGCCCCATCTCCTTTCTAGGAGACGCCAGCGCTCACTTCCGCTCTGGTCTGCACGCTAGTGCCCCGCTAGTGCCCCGCTAGTGCCCCACCTTAAAGGGCCAGCGCGCGCACAAAGTAAATCATCATCATCAACTGCCATGATTTCCTGGTCTATAAGAAGGCCCCAGGCCTACTGATCCTTGCGTGAGCGCTGTTAATTTTCCCAGTCTTTCCCAAACGCGGTACGGCCTAGTGGGTCCACTACCTGCTTCGTGACAGCCAAGTGTCGGATGGAGTGGTGTAAAGCATGCCGTCACTGGACTCTGGAGAACTGGAAACATTCTGTGGAGTGACAAATCACCCTTCTCTATATGGCAGCCTAATTGACAAGTCTGGGTTTCGTCAATGCAAAGAGAACATTATCTGACTGACTTCTTTGTGCTAACTGTAAAGTTTGGTGGGATAATACTACGGTATGTTTTTTTTTTCAGGGGTTGGCCTAGGCCCTTTTATTCCAGTGAAGGGAAATATTAATGCTTCAGCATACCCAGACATTTTGGACAATTGTATGCTTCCAACTTTGTGGAACAGTTTGACTGTTCCCCAGAGCACAGAGCAAGGTCCATAAAGACATGGTTGGGTGAGTTTGGCGTAGAAGAACTTGAGTGGTCCGCACAGAGTCCTGACCAAAACTCGATTGGAGATTGTGAGCCAGGCCCTCTCGACCAACATCAGTGTCTGACCTCACAAATGGTCTTCTGGATAAATGGGCAAAAATTCCCGCAGACACTTCAAAATCTTGTAGAAAGCCTTCCCAGAAGAGTGGAAGCTGTTTTAGCTACAAAGGGGGGACCACCTCCATATTGATGTCTATGCATTTAGAATGGGATGTCATAGAAGCTCCTGTAGATGTAATGCTTAGGTGTTCCATTACTTTTGTCCATATAGTGTACAAATTTAGCCACACTTGAATTGCACAGATGTACACAATTGTGCTACTGCTACTCTTGTGTTGCCCGATGTAATAAGAGCATGTTCTGATCACTTTATGGGAGTCCCGCTTTGTGGAAAGAGGATGAGGCCAGAGATCGTGAGTACTTCAGTCCTGGCCAAACTGGACATTGCATTGGGGCTGTGTCTATTTGTGAGCACTCTGTGGCACTATATGAAAAACTGGTGCAACATTATTTGGGAAATGTATGTACTCTGTATCTGGGCACTGTGTCATTATCAAGGCTATATAGGTACTTATGTACTGTATGTACTATGTAAGTGCTATAGCTCATCCCAGTGCTGGATTCATAGCTACACTGCTAATTACTGCTGTATAATGTCCTCCATGTTGCTACTGCTTCTATATACGTTATATATAGAGATAGGAGAGCAAAATGTTCTCTTTCCTATGTACATATGTAGTGTATTACAGACATTATAGCAGTTAAGCTTCAGCCACTAGCTCACAGAAAACGGAGTATTCAAGAAAGAGCCTGCAGATGGAAAAACTGAAAGAAAAAAAAAAGGCAGGATGCAAGTCATATAATGGCCAGAAATAGTGTTATTCTTCATGTACATACATATGAAAGCCTATTCTGAAAAGTCACTTGAAAGGTTAGGTACGCTTTAGTACTTATATGCAGTAAAATAATATATATAACAAATAGAACTTAAGTCTTTTTAACATTATTACACTATAGCATTATTTAATGCGCACCGTGAATGCCGTAAAAATAAAAAAATATAAACTGCTGTTTTTTTTGGTCACTTCATATCTCACGAAAAAATTATCAAAAACTCTTATGTAGCCCAATTTTATTTTTAACAATTAATTTCTTCCTTGTAAAAGTAGTAAAACATAAAAAACAATATAAATTTTATATAGCCGTAATCGTGTTAACTGGTAGAATGAAGTTAACATGACATTTTTACCGTATGGTGAAATCCGTAAAAAAAAACTAAACCCCTCAAAACATTGAGGAATCTCTGTTTTTTTACCTTTTCCACCCCACAAAGAATATTTTTCCAGTTTCCCAATACATTATATGGTACAACAAATGGTACTGTTAAAAACTACAACTCATCCCGCAAAAAATAAGCCCTCATATGGCTATATTGACGGAGAAATGAAAAAGTTATGGCTTTTGGAAGATGGGGAGGAAAAAACGAAAACGAAAATCCCAAAAATGGCTGGGTCCTGAAGGGATTAAGAATTGTTAGGTCACGGGCAGGTTTACATACATGGGGATGCTCAGCGATAAGCATTATTTAAATTTAGCTTGCACTTGCCCTTTAAGAGACCGGACACATCACGCCGCTAGCATGCTTCCATTAACTGACAGCATACAGAGATATTGAAATTGGTGTAGAATTGAATCACTAAGTAAATTCAAAGTTGAATATATTGTTATTGAAAAATAAATAAGCTTAGGCGGGATTCACACGACAGGGTTTCCCGGCCGGGTGCCGGCCGTTCATAAATCGGCCGGCACCCGGCTGCATTAGGAATAATAGACCCCTAATGGGGCTACTCACACGACCGATTTTTTGACGGCCGGGAAAACCGGCCGTCAAAAAATAGGACATGCTCTATTTTCGGCCGGGTGCCCGGCCGCCCGGCTCCCATAGAAGTCTATGGGGCCGGGTAATACCCGGCCATCACCGGAATGTGTCCCGAGTGATGGCCGGGTCTACCGTCGCTCGCGCACTCTCTCTCCTCCTCCTCCTCACATTGCAGAGTGCATGTGAGGAGGAGGAGGAGGGTCTTTTATTGCTCGCTGTAGGAGTCGGAATCCCCAATCCCCGGCCGGGGATTCCGCTACAGGAGAAGTATATATGGACATATATGGACGTATATATGGACACAGCGAAGTCACGCACTTCTGCAGCGGAATCCCCGACTCTATGGCCGGGGATGCCGCTACAGGAGAAGTGCATGACTACACTGTCCATATATGGACACAGCAAAGTCACGTACTTCTGCAGCGGAATCCCCGACTCTATGGCCGGGGATTCCGCTACAGGAGAAGTGAGTGACTACACTGTCCATATATGGACACAGTGACGTCACTCACTTCTGAAGCGGAATTCCCGACCTGTGGCAGGGAATTCCTCTTCAGGAGAAGTCAGTGACTACACTGTCCATATATGGACATTGAAGTCAGTGACTTCTCCTGGAAGGGGGGGGATGGGTGCAACCTACAGGGGGCTGTGTGGGATCACCTACTGGGGGCTGGGTGGCATCACCTACAGGGGGCAGGGTGGAATCACCTACAGGGGGCAGGGTGGGTGGCATCACCTACAGGGGGCTGGTGGGTGGCATCACCTACAGGGGCAGGGTGGCATCGCCTACAGGGGGCAGGGTGGCATTGCCTACAGGGGGCAGGGTGGCATCGCCTACAGGGGGCAGGGTGGCATCGCCTACAGGGGGCAGGGTGGCATCACCTACAGGGGGCTGTGTGGCATCGCCTACAGGGGGCTGTGTGGCATCGCCTACAGCTGGCTGTGTGGCATCGCCTACAGGTGGCTGTGTGGCATCGCCTACAGGTGGCTGTGTGGCATCGCCTACAGGTGGCTGTGTGGCATCGCCTACAGGGGGCTTGGTGGCATCACCTACAGGGGGCTTGGTGGCATTACCTACAGGGGACTTGGTGGCATTACCTACAGGGGGCTGGGTGGCATTACCTACAGGGGGCTGGGTGGCATTACCTACAGGGAGCTGGGTGGCATTACCTACAGGGGACAGGGTGGTATTCCTACAGGGGGCTGGGTGGCATCGCCTACAGGGGGCAGGGTGGCATCACCAACAGGGGGCTGTGTGGCATCACCTACAGGGGGCTGGGTGGCATTACCTGCAGGGGGCTGGGTGGCATTACCTACAGGGGGCTGTGTGGCATCACCAACAGGGGGCTGGGTGGCATTACCTACCAGGGGGGCTGTGGCATTATCTACAAAGGGCTGTGTGTGGCAACAAATTTAAATGAAATTCATCCGATTTTAAAACGGACAGGGAAAAAAACGGATGCAAATCGGGTCCAAATCGGCCAGGAAAAACGGCAACTCGGCCCGGAACGGAATCGGAACGGATGCAAATCGGATGCAAACCGGCCGGGAAAATCGGCCAAAAACGGCCGATTTTCCCGGCCGACACTCGGACCCTGTCGTGTGAATGAGGCCTTAATAGAGTGTTTTGCCGACCTAACAGTGGTCATGAACATTACATTGTAGAGTCAAAATGCAGGAGATTCTAGCATTTGCTCTCATGTCAATGGTGCCTATTTGATGACCCCCACCATTTGCTATGTCGGGAAGGAAGGACTATTTTAACCTGCCTAATCATAGGTGTCTTATTCCCCTGTCCCTGTTGAAATAAATATAATTTTTTTGTGTGTAGTTAGGCATATTTATGGCTAGCTCAAATGCAATGTATAATCAAATAATAATATATTATATAACCCCTTAAGGACCGACCCATTTAAAAAAAATTCGTTTTTGTTTTTCACTCCCCGTATTCCAAGAGCCATAACTTTTTTATTTTCCCGTCAATGGAGCGGTGTGAGGGCTTATTGTTTGCGGGAGGAGTTGTAGTTTCTAATGACACCATTGAAAGTACCATATCATATACTGGGAATCTGTTTCGTTGTTACGGCTTTCACCGTGCGATAAAACGACAACTTAATTTTATTCTGCGGCTCAATATGATTACGGAGATACCAAATTTATATAGGTTTTTTATATATTATTACTTTAAAAACAATCTTTTCGTTAAAAAAAAATTGTTTTGTTTCGCCACATTCTGAGAGCCATAACTTTTTAGATTTTTTCATGGATTGAGCGGTGTGGGGCTTATTTTTTGCGGGACGAGCTGTATTTTTTATTGGTAAAATTTTTTGGTATGTACAACTTTTTGATCAGTTTTTTTGTATTTTTTTGTGTGCAATGGTGACCAAAAAACAGCCGTCTTGGCAGTTTAATTTTTTGTTTTTTTACTGCATTTACTTAGCGAGTTAAATAATGGTAAGGGTATGTGCACACACACTAATTACGTCCGTAATATACGGACGTATTTCGGCCGCAAGTTCCGGACCGAACTCAGTGCAGGGAGCCGGGCTCCTAGCATCATACTTATGTACGATGCTAGGAGTCCCTGCCTCGCTGCCGGACAACTGTCCCGTACTGTAATCATGTTTTCAGTACGTGACAGTTGTCCGGCAGCGAGGCAGGGACTCCTAGCATCGTACATAAGTATGATGCTAGGAGCCCGGCTCCCTGCACTGAGTTCGGTCCGGAACTTGCGGCCGAAATACGTCCGTATATTACGGACGTAATTAGTGTGTGTGCACATACCCTAATAGTTCAGACTTTTACGGACGTAGCTATACCAATTATGTTTATTTTTTATTTTTTACATTAGAGGAAAAATGGGAAAAGGTTTTTTTTTTAACTCTTAATATAAAAAAAAATTTCACTACTAATAACTATTAAACTTTTTTTTTTACACCATTTATTAGTCCCCCTAGACGACTTGAACCAGCGATCATTAGATTGCTGGTAAAATATACTGCAATACTAATGTATTGCAGTATATCGTCATTTTCACAAGCTTCTGTTAAACCGTGCAAGAGACACGGCTTAACAGAGGAAGACAAAAGGCAGACCTGGGGGCCTTCATTATGCCCCCGGGCTGCCATGAAAACCCCCTGCTCCCCCCAAACGTGGTGTGGGGGGCCGATGAGCGCCCTCCTCTTTTCAACACTTCAGATGCTGCGGTCACGATTGACCACAGCATTTGAGGGGTTAAACGGCCAGGAACAGCGTGATCGCTGTTCATGGCCGTTAATCCGGGCTGTCAGTTGTAAAACACAGCTGACACCCGCAGGGTATGGAGGGCGCTCAGCCCATGAGCGCGCTCCACACTTCCCTATGACACTTATCACGTACTTGTACGTGATAATGCGTCAGTGTAATGACGGGGTAGGGAGACAGACAGGTGAGCCCTAAACTACCCGCCACTAAGTCCCTGCCTACTTGCACGGCCCGTCCTAGGTGACGGCGTACAACTGGGCGACAGTCCCTACGCTCAATATGTGCACGACAGACAAACAGACAAGGGTACACAGAAGCTAAGGGAAATGGGGCAGTTGCCCACGGCAACACCGTGAGCAACAGGCGTAGTGAACGAGCCGAGTCAAACCAGGAGTGTACGAGGTACCAAACGCAGAGCAGGAGCGTAGTCAGTAAAGGCAGGGTCAAAATGAAGCAAGGTCAATGATAATAGCAGGAACAGCAGAGCCAGGAAACAGGACAGAATCACAGGCAAAGACAAGCAGGAAATTAAGGTATAAATAGACCGAGGGCGGGAGCTAGAACCGCCTTGGACCATCATGCTATCCACAATCTTGGCCACCTCGAATTCTATCACTTCAGGGGTGAGAACAGGGACTGGAGGTTTCCTCGAGGTAGCCAAGGACGGGGAGTAGCATTTCAGGGGGGAGGCATGAAACACGTCTTGTATTCGAAAATACGGGGGTAACTCAAGTCGGAAGGAGATAGGGTTAAGGATCTCAATGACCTTGTACGGCCCTATATACCGGGGAGCAAATTTTTGGGACGGGACTTTAAGGCGAAATTTTTTTGAAGACAGCCACACCAGATCCCCGACCACAGACAAGGGGTTAGCAGAATGTCTTCTATCTGCCTGAGTCTTTTGTATGCTCTGGGACACCTCTAGGTTCTTCTGAACCTTGGTCCAGACTGTGCACAGTTCCCGATGAATGACATCTACCTCGGGATTGTTGGAACCACCAGGTGAAACGGAGGAGAACCGTGGATTAAACCCAAAATTACAGAAGAAGGGGGAGACCCCTGACGAGTTACTGACCCGGTTATTAAGGGAAAATTCGGCGAGGGAAATGAAGGAGACCCAATCATATTGACAGTCAGAGATAAAACACCTTAAATATTGTTCTAGAGACTCATTATTCCTCTCCGTTTGGCCATTAGTTTCAGGATGGAAGGCCGAGGAGTAGGACAGATCAATCTCCAACTTTTTACAGAAAGCTCTCCAAAACAATGAAACAAATTGTACCCCTCTATCAGAAACAATATTGACAGGAACCCCATGGAGACGCAGGATGTGTTTGACAAACAAGGTAGCTAACGTCTTAGCATTGGGTAGTTTCTTGAGGGGCACAAAGTGGCACATCTTACTGAAGTGGTCTACTACAATCCACACCACCGACTTGCCTTGAGATGGAGGCAGATCGGTGATAAAATCCATGGAGATATGGGTCCAAGGTCTCTGGGGAATGGGCAAAGAACATAGTAAGCCCGCTGGTCGGGACCTGGGAGTCTTGGACCTAGCACAAATTTCACAAGCGGCGACGTAGGCCTTAACGTCTTTAGGCAACCCAGGCCACCAATAGTTTCTGGCAATGAGGTGCTTGGTACCCAGGATGCCTGGATGCCCAGATAGTGCAGAGTCATGATTTTCCCTGAGTACCCTTAGCCGGAATTGCAGGGGAACAAACAGCTTGTTCTCAGGAAGGTTCCCGGGAGCTGGACCTTGATCAGCCGCAATTTCGGAGACTAAGTCAGAAGCAACAGAGGATATGATTATACCTGGGGGAAAAACACAAGCAGGATCTTCCTCCGAAGAAGGGCTGGCCATGAAGCTACGCGACAGTGCATCAGCTTTAATATTCTTAGACCCAGCCCTATAGGTGACCACAAAGTTGAATCTAGTAAAAAACAACGCCCATCGAGCTTGTCTCGGCTTTAGCCTCCGGGCAGATTCTAGGAAAACCAGATTCTTGTGGTCGGTAAGGACCGTTACCTGGTGCCTAGCCCCCTCCAAGAGGTGGCGCCACTCTTCAAATGCCCATTTAACGGCTAAGAGTTCGCGGTTGCCAATGTCATAGTTAGGCCTCATTTACACGAGCGTGTGCGTTTTGCGCGCGCAAAAAACGCAGCGTTTTGCGTGCGCAAAGGCACTTGACAGCTCCGTGTGTCATCCGTGTATGATGCGCGGCTGCGTGATTTTCGCGCAGCCGCCATCATAGAGATGAGGCTAGTCGACGTCAGTCACTGTCCATGGTGCTGAAAGAGTTAACTGATCGGCAGTAACTCTTTCAGCACCCTCGACAGTGCATTCCGATCACCATATCGAGTAACCTGTTTAAAAAAAAAGAGGTTCGTACTTACCGAGAACTTCCCGGCGTTGGTGACGCGTCCTTGGTGATGCGTCCTTGGTGACGCGCCTCTCTTGACATCTGGCCCCACCTCCCTGGATGACGCAGGTGTCCATGTGACCGCTGCAGCCTGTGCTTGGCTTGTGATTGGCTGCAGCTGCCACTTGGACTGAATTGTCATCCCGGGAGGTCAGACTGGAGGAAGAAGCCGGGAGTTATCGGTAAGTCAGAACTTTTTTTTTTTTTTACATGTTCACGTATATTGGAATCGGAAGTCACTGTCCAGGGTGCTGAACCAGTTTAACTCTTTCAGCACCCTGCACAGTGACTGTCTCCTGCCGGGTTCGGTCAAAATGAGTTCGGCCGAACCCGGTAAAGTTCGGTTCGCTCATGTCTAAGACACTCCGTTCGGATGTTTGTAAACAGAAAAGCATGTGGTGCTTTTCTGTTTACATTCAGTTTGACAGCTCTTGCGCGAATCACGCAGTTGGCACGGAATTCACGCATCGTCTGCACTGCCCCATAGAGTAATATAGGTGCGTACGACACGCATGAAAAGCACGCGCGTATATTACGCTCGTGTAAATGAGGCCTTAGGCCGCGTATCATACACGGATGACACACGGAGCTGTCAAGTGCCTTTTGCGCACGCAAAACGCTGCGTTTTTTGCGCGCACAAAACACACACGCTCGTGTAAATGAGGCCTTACTCTCAGTGGGCGAGAACTTCCTGGAGAAGTAGGCACAGGGATAGAGATGGGTGAGGGACCTGGTACCCTGGGACAAAATAGCACCCACTCCCACCTCAGAGGCGTTAACCTCCACGATGGATGGCTCGATTTGGTTTACTCTGAATCAGCACAGGGGCCGAGATAAAGCACTTCTTAAAGGAACAGTGTCATCACAAATTATTTTTTTATATGTTAAAGATGTTAGTGCTTTATTAAAAACGTTTATATTCATTTGTGTGTTTGTGTTTTACTTTTTCTTATTTTTACACTTTTTCTTCCCTATGGGGGCTGCCATTTTTTGTTCCATTTCTGTGTGTGTCGATTAACGACACATACAGACATGGAATACGGCAGCCACAGTCCCATAGGGACAGCGAACGGCTCCCGTCCCATTGACTTCAGTGTACGGCGTCTGTGTGGGAACTGCGCATGCGCCGCTCCCACACAGTCCAATTCGAAATTGGCGCCGTCCGGCGCCATTTTCCTGTGGACCGGAAGTCGCGGCCGGACAGTAATATTACTACTTCCGGTCGCGGCTTCCGGATTTGTGCACTTGGACCAGCGGCAGCAAACGGAGCGGACGGGCCGGAGGGAGCCGCGGCGGCAGGAGCAGGTAAGAGATTTCAATGTATGTTCGTGTTTGTGTGTGTTTACTACTGTATGTAAACCTACTACGCTGTGTGTTAGCTCAAAAAATGGCGACACACAGTGTAGGAGGTTACACCGTTCAAACCCCTCGTTTATCCCGGCACTAGCCAGGATAAAGGAGGGGGGGGATGCTGAGAGCTCACTAGAGCGAGGGCTTTTAACCCAATTTTGCAATGCTGCAATTTTGGGAAATAGCTCTATCTAGTGACCAAAAATGGGTAGTATTATAAATTAGAAATAATTTATAATATTTCCTGACTCGTGAAAAAAATAAAAAAAATTTGAACAATGTTTAATCACCCACACACTAAATGTTTAATTAAAAAAAAAACAACATGTTTTTCTGGCAACACCATGCCTTTAAGGACCTCAAAAGCCTGGACCGCCTCCGGAGGCCAGTGGAGGAGATCAGCACCTTTGCGAGTAAGATCCGTAAGAGGCTTAGCAATGACCGAGAAGTTAGCAATAAATCTCCTGTAATAATTAGCAAACCCCAGGACGCGCTGTAACGCCTTCAGGGAGGCAGGTTGGACCCATTCAGCCACAGCCTGAACCTTTGCAGGGTCCATGCGGAATTCATGAGGAGTGAGGATTTGACCCAAAAATGGTATCTCCTGCACCCCAAACACAAATTTTTCGGTTATAGCAAAGAGTTTGTTTTCCCGAAGTCCCTGGAGCACCTTCCTGACATGCTCATTGTGGGAGGACCAGTCTTTGGAAAACACAAGTATGTCATCAAGGTACACTACAATAAATACCCCAGGTAGTCTCTTAAAATCTCATTTATGAAATTCTGGAAGACCGCGGGAGCATTACACAACCCAAAGGGCATGACGAGGTATTCGAAATGACCTTCGGGCGTGTTAAACACAGTCTTCCACTCAAAACCTTTTCCGCATCAGAGAGGGGGATAAGCCCCCCGAAGATCAAACTTAGAGAACCATTGGGCCCCCTGAACCTGATTGAAGAGATCAGGAATCAAAGGAAGGGGATACTGGTTCCTTACACTGACCTTATTCAAGTTTTGGTAATCGATGCACGGCCTAAGACCACCATCCTTCTTCACTACAAAGAAGAAGCCAGCACCTACCGGAGAAGTAGAGGGGCGAATGTAACCCTTGGCCAGGCATTCCTGGATATACTCTCTCATGGCTTCACGTTCGGGACAAGAGAGATTAAATATCCTACCCTTAGGGAGCTTAGCTCCTGGTGTCAAGTCCGTATTTCACACCGAATAAACACCTCTGTAAATTGAAAGCTGAAGGCATGCCTGGAGAGAAGTACACCACACAGATGTTTGGTACAGCTTCCCTCTCTCAGTCAGGAGGAAGACTGAAAACTTTTTATTCAGAACAAAGAAACACAGAAAGAGACACATGCCTCCTCCCCAGAGATGTGGGAGTGCCCAAGCCCCCACCAGTTTCTCAGACTCACTCTTCTTGCATTCCAGGGGATGGTGTCTTCCATAGGTGTGTCCGACATGAACAAAGAACTTGTTATATATATCAGTATATTACACAAAGAACTGAAATGTATATACATATGTGTGAGGATAATATTTTTCAAACAATATACATAGTATTGATCCCTGACAGTCCCCCCTAAAAATATTATTACTCTATCCCTGAGTCTTGCCTAGCAACCTACCACTGACCATTCGAACCAGGCGGGTAGGGGTTTTGGATTTCTTCACCTGCTTGAGACGAGCTACTCCTGATGAGTAACCCCCCTTTGTACCTGGACTTCCAATGTGTCGGAGTGGTCCTAACTTTCCCTATTCTCCTCTGGATACAGGATGGTTGTCTTGATATAATCTACAAACCGCTGCTGGTTGTAATATATATATATAATTAATCCGGTCTACATTTTTATTAACAGTAATAATTGTCGCACTGTCACTTACTGTCCTAATGGGAAGAAGATATGGGGGAGGAATCCTCCAGCTCACCTGACACGTAGTTTGTGTGTCGTAGACATCGCACGGATCCTCGTGTCGGTACACGATGAGTAAATGGCAGAAAGTAACAAGGGGTTGAATCCAGCGCTGTATAAGATAAAACGGAAACTGATTCCAAGTTTACTAGTAGTAAGTTAAAAGGTCCAAAGATATGGAGTCCTAGTGTGCAGGAAAGAGTGTCGATCCAGTAGTAGAGCCTACGCGTTTCAGACGTGTCTGACGTCCTTAATCATGGCTGTTTGATTAAGGACGTCAGACACACTAGGACTCCATATCTTTGGACCTTTTGACTTACTACTAGTAAACTTGGAATCAGTTTCCGTTTTATCTTATACAGCGCTGGATTCAACACCTTGTTACTTTCTGTCCTAATGGGACTTTACCCCTGCAGATATGACAGGTCATGGGCAGCACAGTGACCTTCACCTCACACCTCCACATAAAACTCCTCAGATTGTAATTTGCAGCATCGTGGCATATTTACACACATTATAATTATAAACCTCAGACATTATAAACAATAGGGCCTCAACTAATAATCATAATGCTATCACCCTCAGGTTTCGGGTCCCATCAGTTCATTGCCAGTCCTGTACACCATCGTCTTCTTCTTCTCCTGTCTTCTGCTCTTCACTGACTGTCACCCTCAGGGTAACCCACACAATTGTGGAGTCAGACTACGTTGGTGTCCAGTGGGGGAGTTATTATTACCCCCTCCTAGTCACTTACTTATCAAAACACTTGATCCTGCTGACGGATTCACTCAGGTCTTTGGTCTTTACTTTGATCTTTGCTGATGTCATCAGGACTTGGTTTGGTCCTTCTCATCTGTCCGACACCGTCTCCTTTAGTTTACGTCATCAGGCTGTACATAGCACCTCATATTGTGAGCCTGGGGTGAGATCCCACGTAGGCGGATTAGTGGAGTTGTATTGTGACTATCAAACCCTCCGCATCTGTACTCTTCCTCTGGCAAGTTACTTGTCTGGGCGGCCGCTTAGAATTGTGACACTGCCGTCAGTTCATGATAAACGCGTTGTAGTGGCTCAGGCTGCGCCTGCCGCATCTCAGTGATGGAGTTCATCGTGTTAAAAGTCTTTTAGTTCATATTTACTGGCACTTGCTGGGGACCCCCAACTCTTGTCAATTGTTAAAATAAATACTAATCTGGTGATAACATCATCCGCATACATTATAAACGTTGTTCTAAGTACATACAATAATGTCAGGCCCTTAAATGACATCAAACACCTTTATATAAGGAAAAACTTCTCTGTTACAATGGACAGGGCACCTAGAAGATCTGTAATTATTGGGTACATTTCATTTGCACTTGGTGATACCCTTTCAGCAGGATTTGTATCTTGATCTCAGCTGATTGCCTAGAACATCTCCACCTCACAGAAACATATACAGATTCCACATGTTTATCTGACAAGTGTCTTAAACCTATTTTTCTTACTCTAATCTGGTTCGTTCTACCTGGGAAGGCCTCTCAAGCTCGGTTCTCTTCGGGGGAGGCGGGTATGATAAGGTTGGCACCGGTCTGCCAGGACTGTTCTGTAGGCAAATCAAACAGCTCTAACAGAATTTAGCAGCGACAGCTGTAAAACCTGGGACATACCAATTAGATCTTACCACGTCGATCCTTGCAGTCTTGGGGCATATGTGAGGTCATACACCATCAATGCAAGTGCCATCAAGAGTGCCTTGGGTGTTATCGGTTTACCTTCCTTTATCCGTCCACATTCTGTCAGAATCTGGTTCTCACGCCTTCCGCTCCCAGTTGGACTCTTCCTGTGGAGAACAAGCTTTTCATAGCCTAATCAGTAATTGATCTTAATCAGATAATTAACTTGAAGAAAAACATTAACAATGACAGATTTATGTTAAACGTTCACACTGGTCAGTAACTAAAACTGATACCTACAAACTGATTCTTCTTCTTTATATACATATCTATACTTACACATATACACTGCACAGAATTCTCTGCTCTAAAATTCTCCTTTCACAATAACAACAAAAATAAACAAATAAAAATGTTTTCGCATGGGAATATTCAGCTTCTGTACCTTTTATCTGACGCATGACTCTAATAGTCCAATGCTAAGGCTGGTCCAGAACTTTACATAAAACTTAACCTCAATATTTAATATTCCCACAACACTTCTTAAATACAGCTATTAAACAAACTAACCTTGGGACAATGTCTAGAGAACTGCTGACATCTTATCATTGTACAAAAACCAGTTCAATACTTGGGATAACACTGTTCCCCCGTCACTTACACACAACGTCTGCAATGGGGAAGATATCAGCCGGGCTTCAGGCCCCCCCTGAGAACAGGTCTACACACACGAGCACATTGTCATACACTTCTACCTCGGGTAGTTGTATGTTCTGCAGTCGCTGGGACGGGTAATCTGGCCGGGCTGCACTTTTCACAGGTACCTTTGCTGTTTTACCTATGTCATGCCGTGCGCACATCATGCCGGCTGCTACAAACCTAGTGGTGGCATTATTGTATCCAGGGACAAGCCAATTTACTGACACCTGACTGCACATATCCTTGTTGTCAGGTCTGTCTTCTATCGCTCTCTCAATTGGCTTACCCGATGATCAAATAAAGTTCCTAATACCAATGGGCCCATAATTGTGGGCGATGCCAAAAGCGTACCTAGAGTCAGTGTAAATGTCGGCCGTCTTACCTTCTGCCGGGTTACAGCCTCAGCGAGCACCTCCAGCTCCGCTCCTTGAGATGAACAAGAAGGTGAGAGTGGTTTCTGGGTAATTTACCTGGTGCCTCATATCCTGTCTTGTACATACTGTATAATAAAATCTCTTTATTACAAATTTACACTAAAAACCCATGTCACATATAGATAGAACATCCCAAAGGGGTGGTGTCTTCATCCTCTAAAATAAAACCAAATATTATACACTTCTCCACACTCATCTGATAATCCAGAATACTTTGAGAATCTCACTTTTATCAGGTTCTGCAAATACTTGATTAATACAAAGACAAATAAAAAAAATAAAAGAAATTCCTAAAAACTTTACATCAAATTAACAATGTCCAGACAATTTTTGTTTTGCCTTCTCCCCCATCTAAATCTGTAAAGACCCATCTGCGAGTGACGTCACCTCCTGTGTAAATTTGCTGGAGGGGGATGGTCTCTTACACAATACCTCATATTGGGTGGAGACTACAGCACAGCATACCCAGTGCCATATTTACTGTTCTGGAAAGATCTGGAACCATCTACACAAAAAAACCTCAAAATTTAGGTTACTCTCATACACATTTAATCTGGATTACTCATTGGGGTCTCTTACACATTTTTAGATCTCCTGAAACCAAATTAATTAATTCAAAACAAACCAAAATTGTTCCTGATCAGTTCCTTCACCATTCCCCCCTTTGTGGACTCTGCGAAAGTAATGTAGCAGAGTTCAAAACTACATCTCAACATAACACTAGTTTAACCCCCTGTAATGTACAACAGCCTGAAACAAAAATGACTTTTTCCTGACAAATAAATTTTATCTTTACAATGACATAACTCATGTGTGAAATCAAAAACAAAACAATTGTAGTTAGTTATTCAATAAAACAGAAAATATTATATCTGATAACATTAATTACTGCAAACCAATAAACTGTATATAAAAATAGGGAATGGTGGGGGGCACATACATTTTCAAAACCCTGTGTCTCACAGTATCTGTAGTTTAATACATCTGAATTAACATCAAAACACATGAAATCTGATCACATCATAACACATAAATATCGTAACTTTTATAAACAACAGCGCATGCGCAAAGAGAAGAAATTTATTTAGGTTTGTAGACATTACTGATATATATATATCTCTCAGCAGTGCATATTGAAATCCTTTGTCTCATCAGCCCTGCAGACTGCACCCAGTCAGCCCCCCTCCTCCTCCCAAACACAGCACACTACAGGGGAGAGGGAGGGGGGTCACACACTCACAGCTTCTAACAGCGTCTAGTCTCACAATCTTAACATTTTCAATGCCGGCAAAACAACATACGTATCTGCAATCATTCATCACACTATTGTATAGGAATTATCTACGTTCAAAACATCAAACACATAATTTGTAACAGTACAATCTGTCGGCCACCATCTCTATATTATGATGACGTGTTGCTTCATCAGTGAACAGCGTCCTGAACACTAGCATGGAACCTAAAAAAATAGAAGACACTACAAATGACAAAATTAACAAGGCGATTATTTCGTACTGATTTGGTTGGGCCGGGGGTGGCCACATCAGGGGTGGGTGGTGGGGGGCAGCCTCTCCCATTGGAAACACAGTGCGCAGCTGTGAGGGGGGGGGGGAGTGTTTCCCACCAACAATGAGGACACACTCAACATGAGGTACGGAAGCCATTACTGGGCGTCGGCTGGTCCTGTTTTCTAATACATACAATACCTTTCTTATTCCTAACTTCCTCTTCTGCAAATCCCTCTAAAGCCCTTTCCATCAATTTCTTCATTTTACTCACATACTGCTTCCCTTCTCTTCGCTTCATTAAATCATATGCCTAACAGTCTATATTATACACGTAATACAATTTTCGGTCAACGACTCCCAGGCCTCGCCGGAAATATTAAAATTCCTCAGTCTACAGCCTCCAGTCCGCCGAAATATAATTTTTATTTAGACTCTCCGGCCTCGCTGGAAATATTAAAATTTCACAGTCTAGCTCTCCGGTCATGTTATATAATATTATTTAGACTCTCCGGCTTCGCTGGAAATATTAAAATCCCAGTCGATAACTCTCCGGTCTCTTATATAATCTTTATTTAGACTCTCCGGCTTCGCTGGAAATATTAAAATCCCAGTCGATAACTCTCCGGTCTCTTATATAATCTTTTATTTCGACTCTAATTACCCAGAGGATGGTTAGTCGGGCGCGACTAAGGTCTCACAGGTTTTTTTACCTCACAGTGGCAAATATCACCTCTGTCACCTGAGATAATCCAGGAAATCAACAAAAGGGTTCTACAGATCGCCACAAGACTGCCCACTAACACAGATAAGACGAAGATTTATAAAATCAATTTGCTTACCGTGTTATTGCGGAGGTGATCAAATTCCTTCAGTGGGCAACTTTGAGTCCTCTG
This sequence comes from Rhinoderma darwinii, assembly GCF_050947455.1. Classification (NCBI taxonomy): domain Eukaryota; kingdom Metazoa; phylum Chordata; class Amphibia; order Anura; family Rhinodermatidae; genus Rhinoderma; species Rhinoderma darwinii. Next base: position 156,243,117 of record NC_134691.1, on the reverse strand, counting down.
TTTCACCCTGTGATTGTCGATTGTCCGGATTTTGATATTTCCTCGAGTGAGGCCCCACGTTCGGCGCCAAATGTCAAGTCCGTATTTCACACCGAATAACCACCTCTGTAAATTGAAAGCTGAAGGCATGCCTGGAGAGAAGTACACCACACAGATGTTTGGTACAGCTTCCCTCTCTCAGTCAGGAGGAAGACTGAAGACTTTTTATTCAGAACAAAGAAACACAGAAAGAGACACATGCCTCCTCCCCAGAGATGTGGGAGTGCCCAAGCCCCCACCAGTTTCTCAGACTCACTCGTCTTGCATTCAAGGGGGCGGTGTCTTCCATAGGTGTGTCCGACATGAACAAAGAACTTGTTATATATATCAGTATATTACACAAAGAACTGAAATGTATATACATATGTGTGAGGATAATATTTTTCAAACAATATACATAGTATTGATCCCTGACACTGGTACCAAATCGATTGCGCAATCGTATTCTCTATGAGGAGGTAACACTTCGGAGGCCTTTTTAGAAAAAAAATCAGCGAAGTCCTGAATAAACTCAGGTAGAGTGTTCACCTCCTCAGGGAGAGAGATAAAATTAACAGAAAAACATGACGTCATGCATTCATTACCCCATTTGGTAAGATCCCCAGTATTCCAGTTAAACATGGGATTATGCATCTGCAACCAGGGAAGGCCTAAAACCAAATCGGACGATAATCCCTGCATCATCAGTACAGAGCACTGCTCCAAATGCATGGAGCCAACATTGAGTTCAAAAACAGGGGTATGCTGCGTAAAATAACCATTAGCAAGTGGAGTGGAGTCGATACCCACTACCGGGACAGGTTTAGGCAAATCAATCAATGGCATATCTAGAGACATAGCAAATTCCACAGACATAATATTAGCAGAAGACCCTGAATCCACGAAGGCACTGCCGGTAGCAGACCTACCCTCAAAAGAGACCTGAATGGGAAGCAAGATCTTATTAGGTTTCATATTTACGGGAAATACCTGTGCGCCCAAGTGACCTCCTCGATGGTCGCTTAGGCGCGGAAGTTCTTCCGGCTGCTTATTCTTACGCCTAGGACAGTTGTTCACTTGATGCTTGTCATCCCCACAGTAGAAGCTGAGACTATTCTTCCTGCGGAGCTCTCTACGTTGCTGAGGAGACACGGAGGCTCCGAGTTGCATTGGTTCATCCGAGTTTTCTGTGGAAGAACGAAGCAACGGAACCTCGGGAGCCATCATGGGGGAGCCAGAGGAGAAAGCACAAAAACGTTCAAGTCGTCGTTCCCTGAGACGTCGGTCAAGACGTACCGCTAAAGCCATAACCTGATCTAGAGAGTCTGAAGAGGGATAGCTAACTAACAGGTCTTTCAGGGCGTTCGACAGACCCAATCTAAACTGGCACCTCAAGGCAGGGTCATTCCACCGAGAAGCTACACACCACTTCCTAAAGTCAGAACAATACTCCTCAACGGGTCTCTTACCCTGACGTAAGGTCACCAGCTGACTCTCGGCAAAGCAGTTTTGTCAGTCTTGTCATATATGAGCTCGAGAGCAGAAAAAAAAGATCAACAGAGGAAAGTTCAGGGGCATCAGGAGCCAAGGCGAAGGCCCATTCTTGGGCCCCGTCCTGGAGCTGGGACATAATTATACCCACTCGCTGGCTCTCAAAACCTGAGGAGTGGGGCCTTAGACGGAAATAGAGCCTACAACTCTCCCGAATGGAGAAAAAAGTCTTCCGGTCCCCTGAGAACCGGTCAGGCAACTTGAGGTGGGGTTCAAGAGGTGAGGTTGGGGGCACTACCTTAGTAGCATCACGCTGGTTGCACCTCTGAGCCAGGTCTTGGACTTGTAGGGAGAGGCCCTGCATTTGCTGAGCCAGGGTCTCAAGGGGGTCCATATTTGTGTCAGGGACCAGGGTAGAAAAGGTATATGGGCCTGTGATTATGTAATGATGGGGTAGGGAGACAGACAGGTGAGCCCTAATCTACCCCCCACTAAGTCCCTGCCTACTTGCACGGCCCGTCCTAGGCGACGGTGTACAACTGGGCGACGGTCCCTACGCTCAATATGTGCACGACAGACAAACAGACAAGGGTACACAGAAGCTAAGGGAAATGGGGCAGTTGCCCACGGCAACACCGTGAGCAATAGGCGTAGTGAACGAGTCGAGTCAAACCAGGAGTGTTCGAGGTACCAAACGCAGAGCAGGAGCGTAGTCAGTAAAGCCAGGGTCAAAATGAAGCAAGATTAATGATAATAGCAGGAGCAGCAGAGCCAGGAAACAGGACAGAATCACAGGCAAAGACAAGCAGGAAATGAAGGTATAAATAGACCGAGGGCGAGAGCTAGAACCGACTGGCCAGGCTGTGATAGGTTCTCCCACTCCTGAGCCTACCAGCCTGAGTGGTAGCAGATCGAGTCACTCTATCAGACCTAGGAGCAGGTGCAGACTGATTAACCACGGGTGTCGACACAGAAGCTGTGTCTGGCAGATCCTTTACAGTCAGGGGGTTAAATTATATTTTTTTGTAAAAAAATTATTTGAAAAACAAATGTTTGTGTTTTTTATGTAACGATTCATATAAAAAATATCTTCAAATAATTCAGTTTTTACACTGGCCACAAGAGCAGACAATACATAGGTAGACACTTTCTGTTCTCTATAGGCTGAGACAGGTAGAGCAGAGTCATCTATGTATTATTAAGTGAGCAAGTTAAAGAGGCTCTGTCACCAGATTATCAAATCCCTATCTCCTATTGCATGTGATCGGCGCTGCAATGTAGATAACAGTCACGTTTTTGTTTTTTTTAAAACTATCATTTTTGGCCAAGTTATGAGCAATTTTATATTTATGCAAATGAGCTTTGAAATGGACAACTGGGCGTGTTTTTTTTTCGTATTTCCAACTGGGTGTGTATTGTGTTTTTAACAACTGGGCATGTTTACTTGTTTTACTAACTGGGCGTTGTTAATTGAAGTGTATGATGCTGACAAATTAGCATCATACACTTCTCATCGTTCCCACCCAGCTTCTTTCACTAAAGACACACAGCGTGACGTCACCCACATGTCCTTCAACCTTGTCGTCGGACAAAGAAGATACATCGGCTGAAAGGCGTCCAAAAGGTTAATATGCTCATCTCTAGGGAGTTTGCTATGCTTACCTGCACATGGTGATGCTGCTGCAAATTCAACTGTACGCCTGGAGCTGTGGTGTCTTCTCTCTTCCGACGCCAAGGTTGAAGGACCTGTGGGTGACGTCATCACTCCCAGCCAGCTTCTTTCACTGCAGACACAGCGTGACGTCACCCACAGGTCCTTCAACCTTGGCGTTGGAAGAGAGAAGACACCACAGCTCCAGGCATACATTTGAATTTGCAGCAGCATCACCATGTGCAGGTAAGCATAGTAAACTCCCTAGAGACGAGCATATTAATCTTTTGGACGCCTTTCAGCCGATGTATCTTCTCTGACCGACGCCAAGGTTGAAGGACCTGTGGGTGATGTCACGCTGTGTGTCTTTAGTAAAAGAAGCTGGGTGGGAACGATGAGAAGTGTATGATGCTGATTTGTCAGCATCATACACTTCTATTCACTACGCCCAGTTAGTAAAACAAGTAAACACACCCAGTTGTTAAAAACACAATACACGCCCAGTTGGAAATACGGAAAAAAACATGCCCAGTTGTCCATTTCAAAGCTCATTTGCATAAATATAAAATTGCTCATAACTTGGACAAAAATGATTGTTTTTAAAAAAAAACAAAACAACGTTACTGTTATCTACATTGCAGCGCCGATCACATGCAATAGGAGATAGGGATTTGATAATCTGGTGACAGAGCCCCTTTAATGACCGCTCTATTCTAAAGCTTGTGGCCTAGATAAGACAAAATAGCAACACTATACATTTTACACACATATAAAGCTCTGTATGCATCTCCCCTGTGACTCCATGGTCTCTGTGGGAGGGGCTGTACTCCATCACTTCCTGTAGACTGTAATAATCTATGACATTTCTCTGTCAATCAAAGTGTACCTCCAGTTATAGATGAAAAACTATATGCTGAACTACTTGTTTGCTGGAGTGTGCAGTAGCAGTGCCTGTGTTTCTGGAGCTGAGAAAAGAAGAGGACTTTGCGAATCAACTACATGGCAAAGTTAAAAATCTGATTATTGCCAGCGATGACGTGCCATGACGGCATGTGACCGCAGCAGCCAATCAGCGACCTCAGCAGTCACGTGCCACATTTATGTCATCACAACTCTACAGAATAATTCATGAATTTCAAATTAAATACATCAAATATTCTAAAAATGTCTTATTGTAAAACATAACTTTTTTTTCAGTGAGAAAAATGGGATTGTAGCATACAAACCATGTTATCAACTAGGTTTAATTAATACATTATTATTCCCATTTTATATAATTTACATATAAATTGTGTATTCACAGTCAATATATTTTTGTCTTTATTGCAGTTTGGCTTTAATAAAGGCCATAAGCCTGACAATATTTTGAAATAGTTGAATTGGAGTTGTTATTATTTTATAATGAAGCTAAATTTCAACCCATACACATGCCTTGTGCACATTATTTAGTGGTTTAGGATTATGTTAAAAATAAGACGACTGTATATGAGATGCTCACTGTGGTCTACATATATACGTAATTTGGTCAAGTGTCCCCTAATAAGAATTTGCCATATCATTTTTAGAAGTCAACGAGTTATAGTAGCAAAAGCCTGTCAAAACATTTGGTTAGTACTAAAAAAAAAAAAAGACATCACTCTTTGTGAATACAACTGGGAGTAAAGGTCCTTTTACACCGGCCTATTTTGGCTGGTACAACGAGTGCTGATCAATGAGACAGCTCGTTGATCGGCACTCATTTGCTCCTTTCACAAGGAGCTAGTATGGGGACGAGCGATCGTTACACTGATCAGTCGTTCCCATACATTTCTAGCATGTTGGCAGCACATCTCCCTGTTTACACAGGGAGATGTGCTCCCGACAACGTTAATATTTTGGTCATTTAAAACTATACAATTACCCGATAAACAAGCATTTGCTTGTTCATCAGCTGAATGTTTGCCCTGTTTTCTGTTAACGCTCGTTTGCCTGATAATTGGCCATTGTAAAAGGGCCTTTAAATTCTCTAATTGTACAGACTGACTATGATTCACCTCGGCTGGTCACCCTCAAGTTTTTACTCAGGAAAGTTTTTAGGCCACATTGATAATGCTTCTTGCGGAAAGTTGATGCCTGGAAAAAGAGAGAGAATAGATTTCATAAAAATGAATTTGAACACATTTTTAAGCAATTAAAAAATACAAATAAATTCTTCTATACTTGATTCCAGTGAGGATGCTTTTCTTACAAAGGATGACCTTGATCTTAGTTCTGACAGTGGTGATTATGATATAATAATGTAGATATTGATCTGCTTTAGACTTAAAAGTGTGTTTTAAATAAGTCTTTCAATTCCTTCTATAATTTTGAACAAGATGAGCCCTAAAAACAGATACTATCTGATCTTATAACAAAAGTATAAACAGATTCATAAAAAAGAGACATTAATTCTTGCCTAAAAAGCAAGCGTTTCATATCAAGAAAAATTCTGTCGATGTTTGGTCATTAGACAAGTGAGCTGATTATCTAGAATAAAATAATAGTTTAGCTCAATGAGTCCCTATTGACATATACTTTTATTTGGAAGTTTAAACTTTAAAGGGTTTTTGCTATTAGCAGTTATAGGTGGAAATAAAAGTTAGTATTTAAGTGATTTATATCAATGCAACTATGTGCAGTAAAGAAGAAAAAAATAATATAGATTTCATGCTAGGATCAATGGGGCATGAAAGAGTCAATCAAGGACAGCGTTCTGTCTGCTCTTTTATGGACAAGTCAATAAATATTTTTATTATAAAAAAGGTCATAAGGACAATTAATTTAGAAAAATGTTTAAAGGCATATTATTATTTGTGTTTTGTTCAGCTTTTAACTTTAACATTATAATTTGTGTTTTTCGTATGCATCATAAAAGTGGTCCAGTTTTTCTAGCCTTTGGCATTCAGTCGGCACCCCGATGGGAAATATAAAAGTAGACATAAATACCCACAGTATTGTCAACTCAAGAAAAAGGTTAACAAATCCTCATAGTTAAATAGTGACCAGAGATATGCAAATAATTCCTTTCTGTACCTAGTGGCCAACTGTGCATCTAGAGAACCTCTGGAGTATAGGACATACACAGGCTATGTGCTATGATGTCTTTTCCAAGAAGAATAAAAAAATTCAACATATCTGAATGCAAACATAAGAATATAACACATTATTGAAAAGGGCAATTAAAAGTTATTTAACTCCACAACTTCCACAAGAGTTAGTCCAGCACAGTGTGGCATTAGACACAGTCCTCATTTGATGCTATTTCTAATAGTTTCTTTCCTGAATGAATTGTTAATGACATCTTGTAATTAGCGCTGGGTACTTTGATTAAGCCTGTGTCTTTTTGTATTACTTTCTATCTGTATTAATCATACCTTCTCTGTCAACTGTAATATTTAGCAACCAGTGAAGTCAGGGAATGTGCATATCACAGCCTCACTTCAAAACAAATATTAATGGAATCAATGCAGATTTTAAAAGTTTAATAAATGTGACACTGTTATGTCCAAGGATTCGTAAAACATTTCTTGGCTCCAAAAGGTCAGAGGTAGCAGATTAAAGAAGCACTACAGCATTTTTTTTTTTTTTTTTTACATATATCATGCTAAGGCTTTGTTCACATCTGCGTCAGGTTAGAGTAGTCGACTACGCTATTGATTCCGTCAAAACAACGGAACCCCTGCACAACTGAGACAAACTGAAACCATTGGCACGGGATCCGTCACCACTGAAATCAATGGTGATGGAAACGGAAACCTCTGGTTTTTGTTTGTGTCAGTCAGGGCTCCGTTCCGATGGAAAGCTCCGACAGAATGTCAGAACGGAGCACTGACGCAGATGTGAACAAAGCTGTGTCATTTGCTTCCTCCCAGTTCAGTTACATCTATACATTTTGAGCCTTTTCAGCTTTAAGACCCCTCCCCATCCAGCTCCACTCAACTTGTTCCTCAGTATGTCCCCCATGCATATAGTGCTGCTGAAGAGATCATTTCTGTCCTATCTAAGGGGCCAGAAGTGCAGTGATATAGTAGATGGGTCCTCATAATGATTAGTTGCAAAGTTATGAATCACCCCTGACTCACACTGACTGTCTATACTATCTGTGAGTGCTGTGTGAAGGGTGTCTAGTGTATTGCTATGAAATACTGCTTCTCACTACTGACCTGTGTAAAAACTGACAGAGATAAACCTATCACAAGCAAGAGACAGGGAGACAGGCTGAAACTGTATCGCGGAGGATACACTAAGACTCTGCAGTGTGATGATAGAAGTTCTATGTCACCGATCTGTCACTTGCTGCACTTAAATAGGACTCAGAGCAGAGCAAGTTGAGTGTGAGTCGACTACGCTATTGCTTCTGGCAAAATGACGGGTCACAACAGAGACAAACGGAAACCATGGGCATCAGATCCGTCACCATTGAAATGAATGGTGATGGAAACGGAAACCTCTGGTTTCCGTCAGTTTGTGTCTGTTCAGGGTCCCGTTCTGACGGAAAGAGCCATCGGAAAGTCAGAACAAGATCCCAACACATATATGAACGAAGCCTTAGATGGCTGGTTTGGACTAGGCAATTGACCAAAACTAATTATCACTTGTTGATAATAAAGGACTCTCTTGACTATGCACTTTGTCACTTTATAAGGATTTATATATAGTAATTCAATATAAGGCAATTTTGTTATTATTTGATATGGTTATAGATCCATTGTTTCATAAACATGTACAGACCAATTGCTTATATTCCAGTGTAGTGCTAGCATCCGCACCCAGATGCTAGCTATAATTTATATTTTTTTCCCCTCACATTTGCCCTCTTCCCTAAGCATTGTGCGCTTGGAGAGCGCACATGTGACTAGTGTTGGAAGGTGGGCTCATTTCCTCCTCATCACGGATGGCGCAGTGATGCGCACTCTGGGGATGTGGATTGGAATGGCCTCTCCTCCTGACATGGTCACAGCTGTCGTCCATCAAGCCCCCGGTAATATGATGCTACATGTTATAATTGGTCTGATCGAGTGTATTGTTTCCCATTAAAACCACCTAACCCTCCTCCATCTCACAACTCCAAAAAGAAGTACGCAGTGAAATGTGCATTGACATGTAGGGTGGTGGGCACACAAGCATCAGAACAGACATGTCTAACCCGGGTTAGTACATGATATGGAAGGGTTGTTTTGCTGTGTATTAATGCAAAGTGATCTTGACAGTATTTAATACAATATATTGGGTCCTTTACATAGGCATTGGTCGTTTGTACTTTATGCAATGTATATTTATCTGGACCGTTTCAGAAGCTTGGATGTGGTCCCCACTTTTCTATTTTAGCATTTTATATGTCTTATGTATTGAATGTAATTTCAGGGTTGTGTTTGGCCTACATTAATATAAAATATTGTGATTTACATATAGACTTGTGCATATTTGGGGTTTATATTGGTTTTTGTTTTTTGGGGTGACCCTAGAGGTTGAGCTATAATATTTTTAGATATATTATCGTTAGAGGAATCCTTCTTTTGTAGATTTAATAATTCACCAAAACTGAGCTACTCATACAGCTGCTCCAAATTCAGACAATAATACCAAACAAGTTTCACCAAAATGAATTGGAAATAATGTAAACCTAAATTTTATTAAGATAGATTTCAAAATTTTATGGTTAAGATTTAGTAATGCTATCTTAAATTCACACAGCTTCGACTAGAATTAAACTAGATGCGCCAATTTTTTTACAGTGGATCGTGCTGGATGATAACTTTGCCGCACCTTCAGACACTTATGTCTATCTTTATACCACCTCTTGTTTGGCTTATTTAGGTCCACTTTGTCGTACAGTAAGCCACGTCCGTTTTTTTTGCTAAGCCATGCCCCTTGCCACACGAGTCGCAAACTTCTGTTCTTTTTAGTGCATTTCATTGATGAATTTGTCTAATATACTACCAGTTCAGCGGTAACAATAATCTCTGAAATTTTATTACATAGAAAAAAAATAATCATCCAGTGCAGCTGTGAAGCAAAGGAGAAAAGAGTGGAGGGGGGGGGGGGGGGAAATATTTTTCTTATTTATTCTTCCCTGTTTTGCTGGTTAGGATGTTGTAATACAGGTGCAACCTTATCACAGTTCAGACTTGGTGCAGATATTTGGTGCTCTGTTCAAATCAAGTAGGACCCAAACATAATCCCTCAAACAGCGCTGCCAATGTCTTACCTTACTGGCAGAGCTACTACCCTAAAAAAAGGCACCCTTACTACGCTACAGTAACCTTGTCACTCATATATTGACATACACCCTAATGCATTTCCACAGTTATGTAGGTTTCTTCAGGGAACAAACATGATGGGTTTATGGTTCAGTTAGGATCTTTTTTTATTAATAGTTTTGCAGGATCCAAAACACGGCAGCATTATTTATGTCCTATAAAAACAACCGGTTAAAAAAAAGGATTATAAAAGTGAAGCAAGCAGATAATCTGATATAAACAATTGTCCAATCAGTTTGTATAAAGTTATTTAAAGGGAAAAGGAAAAATGTGTAGCACATTAAGATACACCGCATACTTTTCATTGTGCCTCATCTCAAACCTAATTTTATTAATGTGAAGATGAATACAGACAGTCTCTCTATACATAAGACGCAGAAAGAAGTATTATCAATGAGCAAAGTCACAGTTTATGATATTTGTCCATTGATGATATACTAGTCATGGGCAAATAGCAAATTTTTTGTTTTTTATTATATTTGTTTCCCCCTATTCCTTGTGGTGTTTCTCAAAATGAAAAAATATAAGAGTAGATCAGCTCGCCAATCTTCTTCTTTTGAGTGTATAATTGTAATGCGCAGACAGCGGGGCAGACTCCCAGAAAGTCGGTATCAGCCTTAGCACACAGAATAAAATCTTCAAAGCCAGAGCCTTACTACAACTTAAAGCTACTGGGCCCCAACGCAAATCTGTAACAGGGCTCCTCACCTACCATATGTCATTCAAAATACTGGCGCCCCCTTATGAGCTCAGAGGGGCCTTTGGGCCTCAGGCACCAGGGCCCAGGTGCGACTGCTACGTCAGCACCCTCTATAGCTATACACCTGTTCAAAGCTTTATCTCAAATGATCAAAGACACATAAGAGTAGAGCCTAATAACAAAGTCCCAAGTGGACATATATCAAACATTTATAACACAAACAAAGGATATTCATTGAAGATAAGTGTATTTGTACTACAAACCATATTATATTAGAAAATTAATGCAAAGTTAACATTATATATTATATTGATAATATTAATAAAAACAGAATAAGTTATTTTTCATGTTTGAGCCTTTTGAATGATGCATATCTAGTGGTAAAATCCAAATAGCTCCCCTCCTCAATAGCGCCTTACTCCAATCTTCTCCTCTTTTGGGTGTCACGTTGCGGGTTTGTGGACCCACTAGCCATACTGCCGTAGCGGGGAGGCAGCTGGCCATACAACAGGGAATGGCAGCAATACAATGTCCCGCACAAGGGTACCTGGATAGTACAGACAGTGGCAGCAGCTCTGACACTGATGGAGATGGGTGCAGCAAGTAACGCCAAACGTGGCGGATGACACAGGTGCCGCAGGTTGCGCCAGACATGGCGAATTCCTCTGGACGTGGCAGATGCCACAGGACTTGACATGACTCCGACACTAGTAGGCACAGGAACAAGAACAGCACAGGATAAAGGAACAGGTAACGGGGCACGGGTAACAACTGGAACGGGAAACACTAAGGGACCATTTGCAAGACAGACTTGGGATAACTAACAACACTCAGGCAAGGATCAGACGGGGTGGGGCATTCGATTTGTTCACCCCTTCAATAGATTTAACAATAAGCAGCTTAACATTTTTGTTATGCCCGCGGTAACTGACCGCCAGCATATCCCACCTACCGTAAAACGCGACAGCAGGTCCCTGGATCCTGGCTGGCATCTCCTCCCACTGAGATGCCGGCACACACTGCTCTCTCCTCCTGATGTTGCCTGTAGGGTGTGCGCACCAGGAAATTCACCCCAAGCCAATCCCTGCATACCCGGGTGTAAAGGATCTGCCAGGCACAGCTTCTGTCTCAACGCCCATAGGTAATCAGTCTGCACCTGCTTCTATGTCTGTGAGACTGACTCCATCTTCCACCACTCAGGATGGCAGGCTTAGGAGTGGGAGAGCCTATCACAGCCTGGCCAGACGGAGCTAGCTCCCACCCTCTGTCTATTTATACCTGCCTTTCCTGTTCCTCCTTGCTTGTGATTCTTCCCGTTTGGTTTCCTGGCCCTGCTGCAGCTTCTGAACTATTTGACCCTGCTTCATATTGACCCTGGCTTACTGACTACTCTCCTGCTCTGCGTTTGGTACCTCGTACACTCCTGGTTTGACTCGGCTTGTTCACTACTCTCCTGCTCTGCGTTTGGTACCTCGTACACTCCTGGTTTGACTCGGCTCGTTCACCACTCTGCTTGCTCACGGTGTTGCCGTTGGCAACTGCCCCATCTCCCTTACCTTCTTGTACCCTTGTCTGTTTGTCTGTCGTGCACTTATTGAGCGTAGGGACCGTCGCCCAGTTGTACCCCGTCGCCTAGGGCGGGTCGTTGCAAGTAGGCAGGGACTGAGTGGCGGGTAGATTAGGGCTCACTTGTCTGTTTCCCTGCCCCCATCATTACATAATCACAAGCCCTTATACCTAGTCTACCCTGGTCCCTCACACTACTATGGACCCCCTTGAGACCCTGGCTCAGCAAATGCAGGGTCTCTCTCTACAGGTCCAGGCCCTGGCTCAGAGGGTCAACCAGCCTGATGCTACCATGGTAGTGCCCCTCACCTCACCTCTTGAACCCCACCTCAAGTTGCCTGACCGGTTCTCAGGGGACCGGAAGACTTTTCTCTCTTTCGGGAGAGTTGTAGGCTCTATTTTAGCTTAAAGCCCCACTCCTCAGGTTCTGAGAGCCAGCGGGTGGGTATAATTATGTCCCGGCTCAAAGAAGGGCCCCAATAATGGGCCTTCTCCTTGGCTCCTGACGCCCCTGAACTTTCCTCCGTTGATCTTTTCTTTTCTTCTCTCGGACTCATTTATGACGAGACTGACAGGACTGCCTTTGCCGAGAGTCAGCTGGTGACCTTACGTCAGGGTAAGAGACCTGTTGAGGAGTATTGTTCTGACTTTAGGAAGTGGTGCGTAGCTTCTCGGTGGAATGACCCTGCCTTAAGGTGCCAGTTTAGGTTGGGTTTGTCGAACGCCCTGAAAGACCTGCTAGTTAGCTATCCCTCTTCTGACTCCCTAGACCAGGTTATGGCTTTAGCTGTACGACTTGACCGACGTCTCAGGGAACGATAACTTGAACGTTTTTGTGTTTTCCCCTCTGACTCCCCCATGATGCCTCCCGAGGTTAAGTTGCTTCGCTCTTCCACGGAAGACTCGGAGGTACCTATGCAACTCGGGGCCTCCGTGTCCCCCCGACAACGTAGAGAGTTCCGTAGGAAGAATGGTCTCTGCTTCTATTGTGGGGATGACCAGCATCAAGTGAACACCTGTCCTAGGCGTAAGAATAAGCAGCCTAAGTGATCATCGGGGAGGTCCCTTGGGCGCACAGGTATTTCCCGTAAATATGAAACGTAATAAAATCTTGCTTCCCTTTCAGCTCTCTTTTAGTGGTAGGTCTGCTACCGGCAGTGCCTTCGTGGATTCAGTGTCTTCTGCTAATATCATGTCTGTGGAATTTGCTATGTCTCTAGCTATGCCTTTGATTGATTTGCCTTAAACCTGTCCCGGTAGTGGGTATCGACTCCACTCCTCTTGCTAATGGTTATTTTACAAAGCATACCCCTGTTTTTGAACTCCTTGTTGGCTCCATGCATTTGGAGCAGTGCTCTGTACTGTTGATGCAGGGATTATCGTCCAATTTGGTTTTAGGCCTTCCCTGGTTGCAGTTGCATAATCCCACGTTTGACTGGAATACTGGGGAGCTTACCAAATGGGGTAATGAATGCTTGACGTCATGTTTTTCTGTTAATTCTATTTCTCCCCCTGAGGAGGTGAACACTCTACCTGAGTTTGTTCAGGACTTCGCTGATGTTTTCTCTAAGGAGGCCTCCGAAGTGTTACCTCCTCATAGAGAATACGATTGCGCTATCGATTTGGTACCAGGAGCTAAGCTTCCTAATGGCAGGATATTTAATCTCTCTTGTCCCGAACGTGAAGCCATGAGAGAGTATAGCCAGGAATGCCTGGCCAAGGGTTACATTCGCCCCTCTACTTCTCCGGTAGGTGCTGGCTTCTTCTTCGTAGGGAAGAAGGATGGTGGTCTTAGGCCATGCATTGACTACCGTAACTTGAATAAGGTCACTGTAAGGAACCAGTATCCCCTTCCTTTGATTCCCGATCTCTTTAATCAGGTTCAGGGGGCCCAATGGTTCTCTAAGTTTGATCTACGGGTGGCGTATAACCTTATCCGCATCAAAGAGGGGGATGAGTGGAAGACTGCGTTTAACACGCCCGAAGGTCATTTAGAATACCTCGTCATGCCCTTTGGGTTGTGTAATTCTCCCGCGGTCTTCCAGAATTTCATAAATTAGATTTTAAGAGATTACCTGGGGGTATTTCTTGTAGTGTACCTTGATGACATACTTGTGTTTTCCAAGGACTGGTCCTCCCACATTGAGCATGTCAGGAAGGTGCTCCAGGTCCTTCGGGAAAATAAACTGTTTGCGAAGACCGAAAAATGTGTGTTTGGGGTGCAGGAGATACAATTTTTGGGTCAAATCCTCACTCCTCATGAATTCCGCATGGACCCGCCAAGGTCCAGGCTGTGGCGGAATGGGTCCAACCTGCCTCCCTGACGGCGTTACAGTGCTTCTTGGGGTTCGCTAATTATTACAGGAGATTTATTGCTAACTTCTCGGTCATCGCTAAGCCTCTTACGGACCTCACTCGCAAAGGTGCTGATCTCCTCCACTGGCCTCCTGAGGCTGTCCAGGCTTTTGAGGTCCATAAGAGGAGCTTTATCTCGGCCCCGGTGCTGGTTCAGCCCAACCAAATGGAGCCATTTATCGTGGAGGTTGACGCATCCGAGGTGGGAGTGGGAGCTGTCTTGTCCCAGGGTACCAGGTCGCTCACCCATCTCCGTCCCTGTGCCTACTTCTCCAGGAAGTTTCCGCCCACTGAGAGTAACTATGTTATTGGCAACCGCGAACTCTTAGCCATTAAATGGGCATTTGAAGAGTGGCGCCACTTCCTGGAGGGGCCTAGGCACCAGTTAACGGTCCTTACCGACCACAAGAATCTGGTTTTCCTAGAATCTGCCCGGAGGCTAACCCCGAGACAAGCTCGATGGGCGTTATTTTTTACCAGATTCAACTTTTTGGTTACCTATAGGGCTGGGTCTAAAAATATTAAGGCTGATGCAGTGTCGCGTAGCTTCATGGCCAGCCCTCCTTCGGAGGAAGATCCTGCTTGTATTTTGCCTCCAGGTATAATCATTTCCTCTATTGATTCTGATTTAGTCTCTGAAATTGCGGCTGATCAAGGTTCAGCTCCCGGGAACCTTCCTAAGAACAAGCTGTTTGTTCCCCTGCAATTCCGGCTAAGGGTACTTAGGGAAAATCATGACTCCGCACTATCTGGTCATCCAGGCATCCTGGGTACCAAGCACCTCATTGCCAGAAACTATTGGTTGCCTGGGTTGCCTAAAGACGTTAAGGCCTACGTCGCCGCTTGTGAGGTTTGTGCTGTGTTCAAGACTCCCAGGTCCCGACCAGCGGGCTTACTACGTTCTTTGCCCATTCCCCAGAGACCTTGGACCCATATCTCCATGGATTTTATCACCGATTTGCCTCCATCTCAAGGCAAGTCGGTGGTGTGGGTTGTAGTAGACCGCTTCAGTAAGATGTGCCACTTTGTGCCCCTCAAGAAACTACCCAATGCTAAAACGTTAGCTACCTTGTTTGTCAAACACATCCTGCGTCTCCATGGGGTCCCTGTCAATATTGTTTCTGACAGAGGGGTACAATTTGTTTCTTTGTTTTGGAGAGCCTTCTGTAAAAAGTTGGAGATTGATCTGTCCTTCTGCCTTCCATCCTGAAACTAATGGCCAAACTGAGAGGACTAATCAGTCTCTAGAACAATATTTAAGGTGTTTTATCTCTGACTGTCAATATGATTGGGTCTCATTCATTCCCCTTGCCGAATTTTCCCTTAATAACCGGGTCAGTAACTCGTCAGGGGTCTCCCCCTTTTTCTGTAATTTTGGGTTTAATCCACAGTTCTCCTCCGTTTCACCTGGTAGTTCCAACAATCCCGAGGTAGAGGTCGTTCATCGGGAACTGTGCACAGTCTGGGCCCAGGTTCAGAAGAACCTAGAGGCGTCCCAGAGCATACAAAAAACTCAGGCAGATAGAAGACGTTCTACTAACCCCTTGTTTCCCGTCCAAGAAGTTTGCTCCCCGGTTTATAGGGCCGTACAAGGTCATTGAAGTCCTCAATCCTGTCTCCTTCCGACTGGAGTTGCCCCCATCTTTTCGAGTACACGACATGTTTCATGCCTCCCTCCTTAAACGCTGCTCCCCGTCCTTGGCTCCCTCGAGGAAACCTCCTGTCCCCGTTCTCACCCCTGAGGGGGTTGAATTCGAGGTGGCCAAGATTGTGGACAGCAAGATGGTCCAAGGCTCCCTCCAGTACCTGGTCCATTGGAGAGGATACGGGCCTGAGGAGAGGACTTGGGTACCCGCCCGGGCTGTTCACGCTGGGGTATTGGTCAGGAGGTTCCACCTTCGTTTCCCCAATAAACCAGGTCCACCTAGTAAGGGTCCGGTGGCCCCTCATAAAAGGGGGGTACTGTAAAGGATCTGCCAGGCACAGCTTCTGTGTCAACGCCCATAGGTAATCAGTCTGCACCTGCTTCTATGTCTGTGAGACTGACTCCATCTTCCACCACTCAGCATGGCAGGCTTAGGAGTGGGAGAGCCTATTACAGCCTGGCCAGACGGAGCTAGCTCCCACCCTCTGTCTATTTATACCTGCCTTTCCTGTTCCTCCTTGCTTGTGATTCTTCTCGTTTGGTTTCCTGGCCCTGCTGCAGCTTCTGAACTATTTGACCCTGCTTCATATTGACCCTGGCTTACTGACTACTCTCCTGCTCTGCGTTTGGTACCTCGTACACTCCTGGTTTGACTCGGCTCGTTCACCACTCTTGTTGCTCACGGTGTTGCGGTGGGCAACTGCCCCATCTCCCTTACCTTCTTGTACCCTTGTCTATTTGTCTGTCGTGCACTTATTGAGCGTAGGGACCGTCGCTCAGTTGTACCCCGTCGCCTAGGGCGGGTCGTTGCAAGTAGGCAGGGACTGAGTGGCGGGTAGATTAGGGCTCACTTGTCTGTTTCCCTACCCCCATCATTACACAGGGACTTTAAAAGGAGCCCTGCCCACTTCCTCTTTTCCTGTTGTGTTTTCCCAGTGTTTGTTATGCAAATGGTTCCTTAGCTGTATCCTGTATCCCATATGCCGTATCCTGTATTCCGTATCCAAATTCCGTGTTCAAGTCCATTGTCCGGGATGACTTCTGTGTTCATGTCCATTGTCCGAGACGACTTCTTTATTCAAGCCCATTGTCCGAGACAACTTCTGTGTTCAAGTCAAGTGTCCAAGACGACTTACCAATTGTGTCTGGTGTCCTTGCCAAGTCCATTGTCCGAGACAAATTCTGTGTTCAAGTCCATTGTCCGAGACGACTTCTGTGTTCAAGTCCATTGTCCAAGATGGCTTCTGTGTTCAAGCTCATTGTCCGAGATGACTTCTGTGTTCAAGCCAAGCGTCCGAGACAACTTTACCATCTGTGTCAGGTGTCCTTGCCAAGTCTGTTGCCCGAGACGACTTCTGTGTTCAAGTCCATTGTCTGAGATAACTTCTGTATTCAAGTTAAGTGTCCAAGATGACTTTCCCATTTGTGACCGGTGTCCTTGCCAAGTCCATTGTCCGAGACAACTTCTGTATTCAAGTCCATTGTCCGAGACGACTTCTGTGTTTAAGCCCATTGTCCGAGACGCCTTCTGTGTTCAAGTCAAGTGTCCGAGATGACTTCACCATCTGTGTCCGGTGTCATTGCCAAGTCCATTGTCCGAGACGACTTCTGTGTTCAAGTCGAGTATCCGAGGCAAGTTCTGATAGTCCGGTACAAGCCAGCTTCCAATAGTCCGGTACCAGCCTGCTTCTGATTATCCGGCACAAGCCAGCAACCCAGGTACTTTATCCCTAGTGACTGTCATTGACATTTTGTTTGATTAGCTGCTACTCCGCTACAACGGAGTGGCCCGGTGGGTCCATATACCCCTTAGCCGTGATGACTTCTGTATTAACGTTAAGTGTCCAAGACAACTTTTCCATTTGCGTCCGGTGTCCTTGCCAAGTCCATTGTCCGAGACGACTTCGGTATTCAAGTCCATTATCCTAGATTACTTCTGCGTTCAAGTCCATTGTCCGAGACGACTTCTGTGTTGAAGCCCATTGTCCGAGACGAATTCTGTGTTCAAGTCAAGTGTCCGAGACGACTTCCCCATCTGTGTGCAGTGTCCTTGCCAAGCCTATTGTCCGAGATTACTTCTGTGTTCAAGTCCATTGTCTGAGATGACTTCTGTATTCAAGTTAAGTGTCCAAGACGACTTTCCCATTTGTTTCCGGTGTCCTTGCCAAGTCCATTGCCCGAGACAACTTCTGTATTCAAGTCCATTGTCCGAGACGACTTCTGTGTTGAAGCCCATTGTCCGAGACGGCTTCTGTGTTCAAGTCAAGTGTCCGAGATGACTTTACCATCTGTGTCTGGTGTCCTTGCCAAGTCCATTGTCTGATACGACTTCTGTGTTCAAGTCCTTTGTTCGAGACGACTTCTGTGTTCAAGTCGATTATCCGAGACAAGTTCTGATATCTGGTACAAGCCAGCTTCCAATAGTCCAGCACCAGTCTGCTTCTGATTATCCGGCACAAGCCAGCAACCCAGGTACTTTCTCCCTAGTGACGGTCATTGACATTTTGTTTGATCAGCTGCTACTCTGCTATGGCGGAGTGGCCCAGTGGGTCCACATGCCCCATAGCCGTGACAATTTCCCTCATGTTTGTAAAGATAATGCCGAGCTGCTCCCGACAGATTTTTATATTGGTGGTCGGAGATGCTTGATGGTTTAAGTGCTCTGATATTCTATGTACTGCATTCTACATATTGTAGGCTGCATTACGTGGTTTGATTTACATACGAGACGTGTGTCATGTTGCAGTTGATGAACAATTCATCCTTCACTGAATAGATGTTGGTAGTGGAGATAACCTGTTTGCAAATCCTGTTAGCAGGGAAACATTAGAATTTCAACCTTAACATCTGTAAAGACATTTAGAGGAAAACCAAATCTTTTAGGGATTTTACTTATTCCTTGAAAAGAGAGACGGTGACAAGATGTTTCCCAGAGTAATCCGGATTTTTGAAACAGAACAACACAGTTTTTTCAAAATGTATCTGGAAATACGGCCTTCATATAATATGGGCTTGTGTCTTTTAATGATGTTTTTAACTTGGGGAACGCTTTTGAGCATTGGGTAACAAGTGTCAATGCCGATTCATGTTCCAAAACTTGTACTGTTCTTTTTAGATAAAAGTTGGCATCTTTTTCAGGGAACACTATGCTATGTGCCTGATCTAGCATGCAGGATTTGTATCTCCTCTCCTTGAGTCAATTATCAATACTTTGATATTCTCTAAGGTAATCTGTTTGTTCTGAACAAGAACTCAGTGCCTTCGTATAATTTCCAACTGGGATGCTCTGGACTGTATGTTTCAGATGGCAACTTGAGGCATGTCAAATACTAATGTTTCCTCTGAGACTTAAATCCATAAATAAAATCTCACTGGTATAAAAAGTCAACTTTAAATTTAAGCTATTATCATTCAAATATGAGATAAATGCTGGGGCCACATCACCACCCCTTCCCAACACTCCATTACTGGTTCTTTAATATAGCATCCATGCCAGCAAATATAAGACAAGAAGGAATTATATTCAGAGTAAATAAAGCCTTCCTTGCTGGCGGAATCCGCCGCAAAATTACGCCTCCCATTCATTTCAATGGGAGTCGGAAGATTTTTCCGGCTAGCTAATTATTTCAGCTAGCTGGAAAAAGAAGCGTTCTGCTCGATCTTCAGGCCCATTTTGTCCGAACCTCCCATTGATGTCATTGGGAGGAAAGAATTGTCCTGATGCTCGCAGGAATAATTCCGCAAGGGGTTTTGCGGAGTTACCACCACGTAAAAATTCCCTTGTGTGAACTAGCCCTAAAGTGGCTCAGCATTTCCTTCACATACATCAGGGAAATTATGATTTTAACACAAGATCATTTTGTGTCTTTGATCATTTTGAAATGGAGTTTCTTATAAGCAACTAAAATGGGAACTTCTAGGAAAAGCAGGGAAAATGTCTCTGTATTTTTATTTTATTTTGTATTGCTAATGATCACCAATAAATTCCCATTACATCCTAGGCCAGGCATCCATGAGAATGCACATATGTTTTAGGTAACATGACAGTTCCCCTAGTGCTAGTTTTATTCACAGTCTCTGGTTACTTTATTATACTTTATAATCATTTCCTTTTTTAGGTGGGTTCATTAATCCTTCTACAAATACTTCCTCTGCAGCTTACTAATGGACTCTTGGAGATAGAGCTGAAACATATTCTGTCTTCCAAGCTGTCTACATTCATCTTACTTACATCCACATATATCTAGGGAATACCAAATGCAGCAAGTTGTCAGTTGCTTTACAGGAAGTTGAAGCATGTTACATATATTTATTTTAAGTGTCTGCGGGTTAATAATTGTTTTTTTTTAAATCAGATAATTTTTTTTTATTGAAGTTTCAAAATTCTATAGTACAAAATATATTTAACAAACCCTATCCCAAACCCTCCCCCCAGGCACCGTCACAAAATTCCAATAATAATAATTGTTTAAAGGAGAAACAAAATTAATCCTGTGATGCGTCAGCAACTGTTTCACCGCTCATATCGCGTTGTGAGGAAGAAGTATTTATCAGCTGCCACTCCCTTGCACAACAGCCACTGATTGAGGCCCCATGCACACGACCGTGCCCGCAATCACGGCCCGCGATTGCGGGCACGGCCGGTCGCTGACTGACAGCCGCATTTTCGGGCCGTGCTCCCATACAAAGTATGGGAGCACGGCCCACAAAATGCGAAAGAACGGACATGTTCCATAATTCCCTGAACATTTCCACGGCACGGACACCCTTCCGTAGTGCTACGGAAAGGTGTCAGTGTTCAATGAAAGTGAATAGCTCAGTTTTTGAGGTTTTTTACGGTCGTGTGTATGGGGCCTGACAGCTTTCTCCCTATGCACAGTAATAGTTGTGAATAAGCAGGGGCAGGGCAGAGGAGAGCGGGAGCCCATAAATACTCCAGACTCCCTCCTCACTGCGCAATGCAACATTTAAAATGTAAGTTCCCCAAAATCACATAACTATCTCTCATACGTGATAGACTGTCTTTCAGTACTTCATGCTGCCCTCAGAGGTGACAACATAAAGTTGCTGATAGGTTCCGTTTAAATAGGACATGTAATATATCAAAAGCTGAAATTATTATTCCACATATCAAATAACTAAGTATACATGGTTAGTGTTAAATGGCTCTTATGCCATCACATTATAATAGACCATATGGATTTCATAGAGGGATGACATAGAGAGGGTCCTCTTGAAAATCTGTCTATTAACCAAAGCGGAGAGTTGTGAAAAAGAGCAGCTCTCACTCTGACTAAATTTGAACTCTATCTTCTTTTACATGTCAGCCATTCATATGAATGGCTGTTAAACAATACTACGCTGAAGTGGGAAATGTACTTGCAGCTGCAGCTGGAGGTTTCTAAAGACGGCCCGCGGCAATCAACCAATCAACAGGCTTGCTTCGATTTAAAGGGTAATGAGAAATTAAATTGCGAATAAAAAGAAAGTTATTGATTGTGATTATTTGACAAATACAATGGAGAGAATATATAATCTTAAATAAATATATATATATATATATATATATATATATATATATATCTCCACGAAGAAAATCCAGCAGCACTCCGATGATCAAGATGAAAAAAGTGAAGTTTAACTGGATTACAAAACAGGTCAAGTGTATACATGGGACCGTTCTAGTGATCGAGTGACAGATCCACTGAGGAGGGAACAAAGAGGACGAGAATTTAGGAAGTATTTCGGTGGTGAAAATCGATATCAGGATCATCGACAAAAGGAATATGGCCAATATCGATATGGAAATCAGGATGGTGATTTTTTAGGAGGAACCAATATGGAGCACATAAGCCCAAACCCACCAGGAGAGCAGGACACAAAAGGAATCGAGGAAGGAAGAACCCGCTCACAAAGACAACAGCGTCAATTGAGTCAAAAGACTTTGCACAACAACCAAAAAAGGAATCTAGTGAAATCGTGGTAAATATTTCTTCTCATATATTGTCTGATGCACAGTTACAATTGTTGGCCAGGGGCCTGTCTTTTTGCCCTAGTCAACGACTAGATTGGTTCCAACTGGAACTTGATCTATATAATTTTATTAGATCGATTAAACTTAAAGTGTGGTTTGATTCTCAGCCCCACGATAATGTAGTGGAGCCTGAGTCAAAACATATTTGCTTAAAGAACTTTGGCTTATTTAACAAAAGTGGCTTTCAGCCGCCTGTTATGTCAAACTCTATTGAAACATTTATTGAGTTAGTTAAGAAAGATCTGTCTGAGTTACGTATACGGAATAATGATAGTCTTAATCACCCTAATATCACTACTGCAGAAATGGCAGCTATGAATGAGTTGATCCATAACCATGACCTCACCATCAAACCCGCTGACAAAGGGGGTGCGGTCGTGTTTATGGATACCAAAACATATATGTCTGAAGCATATAGACAATTGAGCGACACAGATATTTATAAAATGTTAAATTATGATCCTAGGTGTGATATTGAGAAGAAGATTAAAAATTTCCTGACACAAGCATTTGAGGAGGGCACTATCGATTCCGCATTACATACCTTTTTGGTTATAGATCATCCAAACACTCCTTGTCTTTATTTACTTCCCAAAATTCACAAGGGATTAGTGAATCCACCTGGTTGCCCGATTGTATCGGGCAGGGGATCCCTTTTAAACAACATCTCGATTTTTGTGGATAAGGCACTGAGACAATTTGCAACAGACACCAAGTCCTATATTAGGGATACCACTGATTTCCTACATAAATTAAAACAGATAAAACCCCCAGCAGGAGCACTTTTAGTGTCTTTCGATGTTGTGTCCCTTTATACTTCTATAGGACATGATAGAGGTATTGAGGCGGTGAGACGTAGACTCAATGATTCTGATTATGAGGTTTCATGTAGGGAATTTATTATCTCTCTCTTAGAGCTCATTTTGACCTCCAATTATTTCATGTTTGATGAGAAGTTTTACATTCAATTGAAAGGAACGGCCATGGGGTCAAATATGGCCCCTACCTACGCCAATATTTTCATGGATATGATGGAGGAGACATGCGTCTATGTGTCCCACCACTTCACTCATGTGTTGGGGTGGTGGAGATACATAGACGATGTCTTCCTCATCTGGACAGATACTGTAGCGACCTTGGAGTCATTCCATCAGTTCCTTAACCAGATGGATCATAATATTCGATTTACTATGACCTATTCCAGTGAGAAGGTCCAATTTCTGGATGTCAATGTGTTACTGAAGGATAGTATTTTGACCACTGGGTTACATACGAAAGATACAGATCGTAATACCCTTTTACAGTTTGAGAGCTGTCATCCTAAGAATATGATACGGTCATTGCCATTCAGTCAGATGATGAGAGTAAAACGGATTGTGGATGATCCGAGTGACTTAGATACATCTCTTGACCTCATGATTTCTAATTTTGCACAAAGAGGGTACCCTAAACATTTATTACATGCACATAAAATGAAAATTAAGAATATCCCTAGGGAATCATTGATGAGGACGTCTAAACACACCAAAAGTAAACGGATACCATTTATATCCACCTATAATGCGTTAAGTGGCAATATCTCTAAAATATTGAATAGACATTGGCCTATAATTAAGAACAGTTATAACCACATTTGTGAATTGAATAATCCGCTATTAATGTCCTACCGTAGATCTAAGAATCTACGAGACAATCTTGTTAAAACTAGGGTTTGTGAGTTACCGCCTAAAGGGAAACAAACTCTGTTAAAATCTTTAAGACCAGGCAATTTTCCATGCCATAGATGCATTAATTGCAACCTCATGTATAGGGGTAACACTTTTGAACATCCTGTGACACATAAGACATATAAGATTAAACATCATGTAACCTGTGATACTGACTGGGTTATCTATGTATTATGGTGCCCCTGTCAGTTGCTGTATGTGGGCGAAACCACATGTGATTTTAAAACGAGATTGAATAACCATCGATATTCAATAAGAAAAAAGAAATGTGATCTACATGTAGCAAAACACTTCACTGAATTTGGACATACTGAAAAGGATCTAAGATTCATGATCCTTGACTATATTCCAATTTACTATAGGGGTGGTGATCGACATACGGCATTACACAAATGTGAATTAAAATGGATTTTTCTATTGAATTCCTTGCGACCTAATGGTCTTAATGTTGAATTTAATGTGTCTAGAGCTGTTTCATGAGAATATTGCCTTCTGACATGTTTTGAGTTCTGGCGCTGTTCTTCCTCTTTAATTGAAATTTGTGATACATGAATTTTTGACATAATTTTTAATAATATTTTTTCTATTATAGATTATCATGGGACTGCAGGACCACTTCAGACCATATATATTGATGTAACATTAAATCAATATGAGTTATATATATGTGATTTGAATATGGAGTAATTACGAGTTGTTATTTAGCTCATCGTGTCTGGTAATCAATATATTTGATAAATTTTATATTTTCTTTTGATCCATGGTAGGGTTGTATTAACCCCTTTAGGACACAGCCTGTTTTGGCCTTCAGGACACAGCCTATTTTTTCAAATCTGACATGTGTCACTTTATGTGGTAATAACTCCGGAATGCTTTTACCTATCCAAGCGATTCTGAGATTGTTTTCTCGTGACATATTGTACTTTATGTTAGTGAAAAAATTTGGTCGATAAATTCAATATTTATTTGTGAAAAACTTCAAATTTTAGCAAAAATTTGCAAAAATTTGCATTTTTCTAAACTTAAATGTATTTGCTTGTGAAACAGATAGTAATACCACACAAAATAGTTACTAGTTACCATTTCCTATATGTCTACTTTATGTTTGCATCATTTTTTTTCACGTACTTTTATTTTTCGAGGACGTTACGAGGCTTAGAACTTTAGCAGCAATTTCTCATATTTTCAATAAAATTTCAAAAGGCTATTTTTTCAGGGACCAGTTCAGTTCTGAAGTTGCTTTGAGGGCCTTATATATTAGAAAGTCCCCATAAATCACCCCATTTTGAAAACTGTACCCCTCAAGGTATTCAAAACCACATTCAGAAAATATTTTAACCCTTTAGGCGTTTCACAGGAATTAAGGCAAAGTAGAGGTGAAATTTACAAATTTCATTTTTTTTGCCGAAATTCATTTGTAATAAAAAAAAATCTGTAACACAGAAGGTTTTACCAGAGAAACGCAACTCAATATTTATTGCCCAGATTCTGCAGATTTTAGAAATATCCAACATGTGGCCCTAGTATGGTAATGGACTGAAACACAGGCCTCAGAAGCAAAGGAGCACCTAGTGGATTTCGGGGCCTCCTTTTTTTAGGAATATATTTTAGGCACCATGTCAGGTTTGAGGAGGTCTTGTGGTACCTAAACAGCCGAAACCCCCCCAAAGTGACCCCATTTTGGAAACTACACCCCTCAAGGCATTTTTCTAGGGGTATAGTTAGCATTTTGACCCCACAGTTTTTTTGCAGACTTTAGTGGAATTAGTCTGTGAAGATGAAAATCACCTATTTTTCTGTGGAAACATAGAATTTTTTCATTTTTACAAGGAATAAAGGAGAAAAAGCCGCCCAACATTTGTAAAGCAATTTCTCCCG
The DNA here is from genome assembly GCF_050947455.1 of Rhinoderma darwinii. Taxonomy (NCBI): domain Eukaryota; kingdom Metazoa; phylum Chordata; class Amphibia; order Anura; family Rhinodermatidae; genus Rhinoderma; species Rhinoderma darwinii. The sequence goes on along the minus strand of NC_134691.1, from coordinate 156,217,774 downwards.
ATTACGGCAATACCCCATATGTGGTCGTAAACTGATGTTTGGACCCACAGCAAGGCTCAGAAGGGAGGGAGCGCCTTTTGGATTTTTTGAAGCAGATTTTGCTGGATTGGTTTTCAGTGCCATGTCGGGTTTGCAACGCCCCGGAGGGACCAAAACAGTGGAAACCCCCCAAAAGTCACCCTATTTTGGAATCTACACCCCTCAAGGAATTTTTCTAGGGGTATAGTGAGCATTTTGGCCCCTCAGGATCTTTTTTAGAGCTAGGGTGACCAAAAAACAGCGATTTTGGCGCTTTAAATTCTTTATTTATTACAGCGTTCACCGTGCGCAATAAATTACGTTTTAATTTATTCTGCCGGTCGGTACGATTACGCCGATACCATATGTGTATAGTTTTTTTTAAGTTTTGCAGCGTTTGCACAATAAAATGAAGTTTCTATAAAATAATTTATTTTCTGGGACACGCTATTCTGAGCCGTAACTTTTTTATTTTTTCGTCAAAAAAGCTGTGGGAGGTCTTGTTTTTTGCGGGACGGGTTGTAGTTTTCATTGGTACCATTTTGGGGTAAATGCAACTTTTTGATCACTTTTTATTCTATATCTTGGGAGGGGTGGTGACCAAAAAATAGCGATGCTGACCGTTTTCAGTTTATTTTGTTTGCGGCGTTCACCGTGCGGAAAAATTAACATTATAGTTTCATAGATTGGGTCGTTACGAACGCGGCGATACCAAATATGTGTACTTTTTTTTAACGTTTTCATTTTTTCCCTATAATAAATGACTTATTATAGGAAAACAAAACCTTTTATTTTTACACTTTTATAAAACATTTTTATTAACTTTTTTTTACTTTTTACACTTTCTTTTTTTGACCTGCGGCTCTGATCGCTGCTAGAATACAGGTAGTATCCTAGGTAGTGTAATGTATTCCAACTGTCAGTGTGACGTCACAGTCACTCTGACAGTTGGTCTACGAGGATCAGCAGAGGCTGATCCTCATAGGCTGACATACATGGCAGACCTGGGGGCCGTTGTCTGGCCCCCAGGTGCCATCACAAGCATCAGAAGCCCCCACGATTGCATGGGGGCTGCTGATGCGCTACAAACCCGCTACATGCGGAGATCGCAATCGAGCCCCGCATGTAACGGGTTAATTGCCGAAATCAGCGGCGATGAGCCGCTGATCGGCAACACTGGAGAGTGTCAGCTGTCGGGGACAGCTGATCTCCAAGTTCCCGATGCACACTGTCGCCGACAGTGTGCATCGGGAACGGCACAGTGACTTTCTGTCACTCTGACAGGAAGCCTATCAGGACCAGCCGAAGGTTGGTCCTGATGGGCTTCTGTCCATGGCAGACCCGGAAGCCATTGTTTGGCTTCCGTTTGCCATACTAACTATCGGCAGACCCCGCGATTTCGGACGGGGGTCTGCCGATATGTTAGAAACCCCTAAAATTCGGCGATTGCACCCGATCGCCGAATTTAAGGGGTTAATGCGCCGAAATCAGCGGCAAAGGACCGCTGGCCGGCAAGAGGTGAGTGTCAGCTGTCGGCGACAGCTGACCTCCTGGTTCCCGGTGCACACTGTCGCCGACAGTGTGCACCGGGATTAACTCAGTAACTGTACGTCCTCGTGCGGGAAGTAACTTCCTGCAACGACGTACAGTTACGTCCTGGTGCGGATAGGGGTTAAGAGTACATTCTTTTCCTTTCTTTTCGTTTTTTTTATTATTTTAAATTAAAGTCCTTTGTGTCCGTTACACGAGTTATGGGTTATATGGTGTGAACGACGTACACGAAAGTGATATGCGTTTTTTCCATGAACCTGAATGGTGGGTACCGCTGAACACGTTATGTGATCAGGGTCCCTCCTTCCCCGTGTGGACTCCATTTGCTTATCCATGTCTTATAGTAAGAAGAAATTATTTATGTTTTTTTCTGTTTTATTGAACTCTTATGTGCTCTTATACTACCCGTCCCATGTGTATATTAACCTTAGGTACATTTACCTTTATGATGTTGATTACAGACTTGATGTGCGATCTTCTTATTTATATTACATACAAATGATTTCTCGAGAGTTTTTGTTTACCAGCGATCGGTAACGTAGTTACCAGAGCGATACGTCATGTCCGGTCTATACTGATCCAATCGATATTACTCACAAACGAATGCTCAGGAGTTTCTTTTTACCAGCGATCGGTATCCTAGTTACTAGTGCGATACGTCATTTCCGGTCCGGACAGATCCGACGCATGCGCATTGGATCCGGACAGAGGCTGACGGTGATTGACAGGCTCCATACGTCATACAGCAATCAAATACCTGTCTTCTGATTGGCTAGTGGTCGTGCAGTCTCTAATCCTTACTCAGCTGTTGAATATTGCAATTTATGTAATTATGTCATTTCTTGCACAAACTATGTATGTTATATGTTGTTTTTAATATTTAACCCATGGTTTCACAGTATGTATCGATCTATTTAGTTCAGATACTCTTTCATTGTTTTTATCACGCTATTTTGAGATGTATTTGTCAGCCCCATTATCCTAATGAGATTGATTATGTATATTGTATACACACTATATAAACCACTGAATGTGTTTGTATCACTATGCTTGAAAAAGGTCCCAAGGTGGGACAGAAACGTTGCATTTGCCATGTTGGCACAATAAACTTCACTTTTTTCATCTTGATCATCGGAGTGCTGCTGGATTTTCTTCGTGGATATATGTATGGTCTTTGGATCGGGACTATCAGCTGGCACCCTTCACTATTTGATCTCGTACTTGGAAACAGAGTGCTGCTGTCTTTCTACTGGTGTATATATATATATATATATATATATATATATATATATATATACAGTGAAGGAAATAAGTATTTGGTCCCTTGCTGATTTTGTAAGTTTGCCCACTGTCAAAGTCATGAACAGTCTAGATTTTTTAGGCTAGGTTAATTTTACCAGTGAGAGTTAGATTATATTAAAAAAACAAAAAACAGAAAATCACATTGTCAAAATTATATATATTTATTTGCATTGTGCACAGAGAAATAAGTATTTGATCCCTTTGGCAAACAAGACTTAATACTTGGTGGCAAAACCCTTGTTGGCAAGCACAGCAGTCAGACGTTTTTTGTAGTTGATGATGAGGTTTGCACACATGTTATATGGAATTTTGGCCCACTCCTCTTTGCAGATCATCTGTAAATCATTAAGATTTCGAGGCTGTCGCTTGGCAACTCGGATCTTCAGCTCCCTCCATAGGTTTTCGATGGGATTAAGGTATGGAGACTGGCTAGGCCACTCCATGACCTTAATGTGCTTCTTTTTGAGCCACTCCTTTGTTGCCTTGGCTGTATGTTTCAGGTCATTGTCGTGCTGAAAGACCCAGCCACGAGCCATTTTTAATGTCCTGGTGGAGGGAAGGAGGTTGTCACTCAGGATTTGACGGTACATGGCTCCATCCATTCTCCCATTGATGCGGTGAAGTAGTCCTGTGCCCTTAGCAGAGAAACACTCACAAAACATAATGATTCCACCTCCATGCTTGACAGTGGGGATGGTGTTCTTTGGGTCATAGGCAGCATTTCTCTTGCTCCAAACACGGCGAGTTGAGTTAATGCCCAATTTTAGTCTCATCTGACCACAGCACCTTCTCCCAATCACTCTCAGAATCATCCAGATGTTCATTTGCAAACTTCATACGGGCCTGTACATGTGCGTTCTTGAGCAGGGGGACCTTGCGGGCACTGCAGGATTTTAATCCATTACGGCGTAATGTGTTACCAATGGTTTTCTTGGTGACTGTGGTCCCAGCTGCCTTGAGATCATTCACAAGTTCCCCCCGTGTAGTTTTCGGCTGAGCTCTCACCTTCCTCAGGATCAAGGATACCCCACGAGGTGAGATTTTGCAGGGAGCCCCAGATCAATGTCGATTGACAGTCATTTTGTATGTCTTCCATTTTCTTACTATTGCACCAACAGTTGTCTCCTTCTCACCCAGCGTCTTACTTATGGTTTTGTAGCCCATTCCAGCCTTGTGCTGGTCTATGATCTTGTCCCTGACATCCTTAGAAAGCTCTTTGGTCTTGCCCGTGTTGTAGAGGTTAGAGTCAGACTGATTCATTGAGTCTGTGGACAGGAGTCTTTTATACAGGTGACCATGTAAGACAGCTGTCTTTAATGCAGGCACCAAGTTGATTTGGAGCGTGTAACTGGTCTGGAGGAGGCTGAACTCTTAATGGTTGGTAGGGGATCAAATACTTATTTCTCTGTGCACAATGCAAATAAATATATATAATTTTGACTATGTGATTTTTTTTTTTATTTTTTTTTTATATAATCTATCTCTCACTAGTAAAATTTACCTAGCCTAAAAATTCTAGACTGTTCATGACTTTGACAGTGGGCAAACTTACAAAATCAGCAAGGGATCAAATACTTATTTCCTTCACTGTATATACACACATATATATATCATATAATATTATCATCCATGTAACCCTAATACTGTGTTCCCCAACCAGTGGCTCTCAGGGCCCCTATGGGTGTCTCACCAGCTGGTGTAATTTCTCACTACTATTATGCACCAGTTGAACCAGAGATGTTATGGCATTACTGTAGCTTAGAACTAGGGTAAGAGACAAATGACTTAATCATATCTTTAATAGGCTTTTTTATTTTTAGTATCTAGTATGGCTCAATACCACCCATCATATTTGAAACTAGTGAAATTGGGGACCTCTACGCTAGTTCAATAGATAGTGTGGGACCTGTGATCTTTTCTTCATGTACTAATATACAGTGCATTCGTAAAGTCTTCAGACCCTTTCAATTTCTTCACATTTTGTTATGTTGAGGTCTTGTGATAAAATAAAAAAAAAATCAAGTTTCTCTGCACTCAATACCCCATAACGACAAAGTGAAAACACCTTTGGCAGTGATAATAGACTTCAGTCTTCTTGGGTATGATGCCACAAGGCTTGCATACCTGGATTTGGGGATTTTCTGCCATTCTTCTCTGCTGATCCCCTCAAGCTCTGTCAGGTTGGATGGAGCCATTGGTGTACAGCCATTTTCTGGTCTTTCCAGAGATGTTTGATTGGTTTCAACTCAGGGCCCTGGCTCAAGGACATTCACAAAGTTGTCCCTAAGCCACTCCTGTGTTGTCTTGGCTGTGCGTTTAGGGTCATTGTATTGTTGGAAGGTGAACCTTTGGCCCAGTCTGAGGTCCAGAGCACTTTGGATCAGGTTTTTTATTAATAATATGTCTGTACTTTGCTACATTCATCTTTCCCTCAACCCTGACCAGACTCCCTGTCCAAACCGCTGAAAAACACCTCCATAGCATGATGCTGCCACCACCATGCTTCACTGTAGGGATGGTATTGGGCAGGTGATGAGCAGTGCCTGGTTTCCTACAGACATGAGGTTAGAATGTAGGCCATAAAGTTAAATCTTGGTTTCATCAGACCACAGAATATTTGAGTCCTTTAGGTGCTTTTTGGCAAACTCCAGGCGGGCTTTTATATGTCTTTTACTGAGGAGAGGCTTCTTTCTGGCCACTCTGGAATAACGTCCAGATTAATGGAGTGCTGCAGTGATGGTTGACCTTCTGAAAGTTTCTCCCATCTGCACACAGGATCTTTGGAGCTCAGCCGGAGTGACCATTGGGTTCTTGGTCACCTCTCTTATCAGGGCCCTTCTCCCCCAATTACTTCGTTTGGTGGACGGGCCGCCAGCTCTAGGAAGAGTCCTGGTTGTTCCAAGTTTCTTCCATTTAATAATTATGGAGGCCACTGTGCTCTTGAAAACTTTTAGTGCAGCAGAATTTTTTTTGTACCCTTCTCCAGATCTGTGCCTTCACAGAATCCTGTCCCTGAGCTCTACAGGCAGTTCTTGCTCCTCATGGCTTGGTTTTTGCTCTGATATGCATTGTCATCTGTGAGACCTTATATAGACAGGGGTCTGTCTTTCCAAATCATGTCCAAACAAAGGAATTTACCACAGGTGGACTCAAGGTGTAGAAAAATGTCAAAGACGATTTAGCGAAATGGGAGGCCCCCAGAGCTAAATTTCAAGTGTCATAGCAAAGGGTCTGAATACTTATGTCCATGCGAAATTTGAGTTTTTCCTTTTTAATAAATTTGCAAGAATTTCTAAAATTATGTTTTCACTTAGTCATTGTTTTATTTAGCACATGGTCTCAACATAAAAAAAAGTGAAAAAAAAGTGAAAGGGTCTGAAGAATTTCCGAATGCACTGTATATGTTTCAAGCATCTCAACAATATTCCAAGATCTTCAAATTGTTATTTCTATCATTCCCAGCAATCAATGACTAAGCAGAAATGAGTAAAAATCCTATCTTATATATCTATGCACAAATATATTTTTTTAAATTTGATCATAGGCTCATTGAAGTGCAATATTGTTCCCCTGTCATTTACTTTTTACTTTCTAGCCCTCATTATAAATATACTTCCGAAATCTATTCTCCTCTTCCATTCTTCCTCCCACATGTTTAAGAACACATTACAGTGACAGATTCATGGAGACAGCTGGCAATGCAACATCTAAGCAGTGCTTTCATGAGTCAGAAGAACAGAAAAGGTCACCTACTAATTGTGGAATATATATATCAGCACCATATATCATGACAATTCAATGCTCTGCATACATAGACCACATATCTGATACCAGGATAATGTTGCCGTACAACACATCGTGTTATCTTTTGTGGAAGTAAGGAGGCCAAAACAGAAATGTGAATGGCAGAACAATTTAATGATACAGTAATTGAAATTCCCCACTATAAGACAGCCAGTTTATTCATTGCCCCGAAATCATAGAATCATCTATTTTTATATTAAATTATCAGTAAAACATTTTTTACAGTATAAACCTTTAGGTGGCGCATCAGACTCCTGTGAATCTGATTGTTTTTAAAGTGGATCTGCCACAAGTCCACACCATCACTTGTTAATAAAATCTGACATTGTGACTTTTGACATTGGCTCCTGCTCAGAGATTAGGATCTCCAGACCAGAGGCGTAGCTAGGTTCTCCAGCACCCGGGGCAAAGATTCAGTTTGGCGCCCCCCCCCAACCTCTTTCCCAACATCTCCTTCCCCCTCGCCGTGTTTGTTTTCTCTACCAATTGACGTGTCATTTCTTTTCCACATTTCTTTTTATGTAACGCGAGCATAAAAACATTTGTACATTTTACAAGCAATATGGTTCTATACACAACACCAGAACCAAACTCAGTACATATATACAGCACCAGCACAAATACAGCTCAATTTAGTGCAACCCCTTCCGTATAGGTATGTACGGTGTAAAACTACAGCTCCCAGCATGGCCCGAACAATGATAAGGATATGCTGGGAGATGCTGTTTCACAAAAATAAATCCTATCAATCATACCACCCATCATCTCGCTGCAGATCATACAGTGACTACATTACTGATTAGAGGCAGAATGAACATTTACATTAGGTGACTCACCGGTGACGTCTCAGATTCTAGCTCTTTTTCTCCATCCGGTCCAGACCTCTATGATGACTTCTCCCGGTCACAGCCCATTTCTGCAGTTTGCCGCTCACATGTCTTCAGCTTCTCACTTTTCCAACATTTCTGCACCTATAAATAAAGATAAAGTTATCATTATACCACACACTACGCCCCTAAATATAATAGCGCCATACACTGCACCTCTAATTATAATAGCACCATACACCGTGTCCCACACACACACTGTGCCCCCTGTAGATAGTGCCTGCCATAGAGACCCCTGTAGATAGCGCCTGCAATAGAGCCCCCTGTAGATAGTGCCCCCATATAGCCCACGCCTGTACATAGTGTCCCACAAATAACTCCCCCTATAGTGCTCTACAGATAGCCCACCCCTGTATATAGCCCCCTGTAGATATAGCCCAGCCCTGTATATAGTGCTCTGTTGTTTTGTTTTACTTGGTACCAGCACTCCACACTTTTGGCCCAGCTGATTTTAATTTAGGAATGACCTCATAAGTGTTCCTGCTCCTGCTTGTACTCTTAGTTGGCCACTGGGGGCGCATGGTAAGGTGAGCTCATTCCATCTGTTCACTAGTTGTGCTACTGTGTGGTGGTGTCTGTTACTGTGGTGCTGCGCTTGTGGGGGGACGTGGCCCAGAGCCAGAGAGGCTTGGCTTGACCTGATGGCATGGGTGCTTTTGGGCCTCTGGCTTGCTCCCTCTGCAGGAGCGGTGCTGCAGTGGCGGTGGCCGCCACGCGGTGGTGCAACCGATAGAGTAGGGACCCACTTTTAGAGGTCACCGTGAAGTGGCAAGTGGGCTTGCATACAATTTGATCAAAATGTTACAAAGAACCTCTCGTTCATATTTAAATATTTTGCCTAGCCGCAATTGATCATTGTATACAGTGGATGTGCGGTCCATGTCTATTCTCTCCCCTTTGATATGATACAGAGTCTATCCCCTCTGTTGTTTTGTTTTACTTGGTACCAGCACTCCACACTTTTGGCCCAGCTGATTTTAATTTAGGAATGACCTCATAAGTGTTCCTGCTCCTGCTTGTACTCTCAGTTGGCCACTGGGGGCACATGGTAAGGTGAGCTCATTCCATCTGTTCACTAGTTGTGCTACTGTGTGGTGGTGTCTGTTACTGTGGTGCTGCGCTTGTGGGGGGACATGGCCCAGAGCCAGGGAGGCTTGGCTTGGCCTGATGGCATGGGTGCTTTTGGGCCTCTGGGTTGCTCCCTCTGCAGGAGCGGTGCTGCGGTGGCGGTGGCTGCCACGCGGTGGTGCAACCGATAGAGTAGGGACCCACTTTTAGAGGTCGCCGTGAAGTGGCAAGTGGGCTTGCATACAATTTGATCAAAATGTTACAAAGAACCTCTCGTTCATATTTAAATATTTTGCCTAGCCGCAATTGATCATTGTATACAGTGGATGTGCGTTCCATGTCTATTCTCTCCCCTTTGATAGTGCTCCACGTATAGCCCAACCCTGTATATAGCCCCCTGTAGATATAGCCCACCCCTGTATATAGTGCTCCACAGATAGCCCACCCCTGTATATAGTCCCCATGTAGATATAGCCCATCCCTGTATATAGCACCCCTGTAGATATAGCCTACCCCTGTATATAGTGCTCCACAGATAGCCCAACCCTGTATATAGCCCCCCTGTAGATATAGCCCACCCCTGTATATAGTGCTCCACATATAGTCCACCCCTGTATATAGTGCTCCACATATAGTCCACCCCTGTATATAGTGTTTCACAGAAAGCCCATCCCTGTATATAGCCCCCCTGTACATATAGTCCACCCCTGTATATACTGCTCCACAGATAGCCCACCCCTGTATATAGTATATACAGGGGTGGGCTATCTGTGGAGCACTATATGTACAGGGGGGCTATATACAGGGGTGGGCTTTCTGTGGAGCACTATAGAGGGAGCCATATCTACAGAGGGACTATATACAGGGGTGGGCTATATCTACAGGGGGGACTATATACAGGGGTGGGCTATATCTACATGGGGACTATATCTACAGGGGGACTATATCTACAGGGGGACTATATCTACAGGGGTGGGCTATATCTACAGGGGTGGGCTATATCTACAGGGGGACTATCTACAGGGGGACTATCTACAGGGGTGGGCTATATCTACAGGCGGGCTATATACAGGGGTGGGCTATATCTACAGGGGGGCTATATACTATATAGCCCCCCCTGTAGCTATAGCCCAGCCCTGTATATGGTGCTCCATAGATAGCCCATCCCAGTATATAGCCCCCCTGTAGATAGACACCCCCCGTAGATAAAGACCCACCCTTAGATAAAGCCCCCCCTGTGTAGACAAAGTCCCCCCTCCGTAGCTAAAGCCCCCCCGTGTAGACAAAGTCACCCCTCCGTAGATAAACCCCCCCGTGTAGATAAAGTCCCCCCGTAGATAAAGTACCCCTTGTAGATAAAGGCCCCCCCGTGTAGACAAAGCCCCCCCGTAGATAAAGTCCCCGTCCATAGAAAAAGTCCCCCTTGTAGATAAAGTCCCCCCCCGTACATAAAGTCCTCCCTGTAGATACAGCCACACACTTTTATTACAATTTAAAAAAAAAAATAAAAAAAAATATTCAAACTCACCTTAATCCCGCTCCCACGCCGTCCGGCAGCCATGGAGACCTGCTCTCTTCTGCGCAGGTCTCCTGGGGGTTGAACGCAGCGTCTATGAAAGGTGCTGATTGGCTGGGCAGGATGACTTTCCCTGTCAATCAGCGCCTTTCATCGACGGAAGCTTCACTGGTACAAAAGGTACCAGTTGCTTCATTCGTGCAAAGGCGCTCAATGGCCGGGTCATTTATTGCTTCTAATTGTACCTGTGTCCTTGCGACACAGGTACAATTATAGTGCAGGAGGAGGTGGCGCTGGCGCCCCCCTCTAAGTTGCGCCCGGGGCACATGCCCCACCTGCCCCCCCCCTAGCTACGCCCCTGTCCAGACCTTTCCTGCACTACATTTTAAAGACCAACAAGGTTTACAAGACCAAAGATAACAAGTCTGACATAAGATGTTGGTCATTTTACTGGCTTAGATGCCAGATCACTGTTTTAGATCAGTGTGATCTGACTGCTATGAAGGCCACTGCTGCTCCTGCTCTATTTAATCACTGACTGATGGCTAGTGGCTGTGTTTTTTTTCCCTAAAAAAGGGAGGTCAATTACTTATTTAGTTTATTCACTAATTTACTTGGATCTAATATTTATTATATTTGAAGGGAATGACTCGTGTTTAATTTTAGCTTCATTAAATGTAAGTCTGTAGAAAAGAAATCAAATGTTACTGAAGCTTTAAGAATTTTACACTTCCTTCTCTGGGGTTTGCCATATTGAAGACCCGTGTTTCTGTGTTTCCATATTTTCTTTACACATGTATGAAGCGCATGACACACGTAAAAAAACCTGAAAGGAGGACTTTTGTCACGATTTTGGTGCTAACCCCCTGGGAACACCCACAAGACGTTCACATGGTCGCAAAACGCCATTTCCTATTGCTTTTACAGTGTATAGAGCTTTTTTGAATCCTCTTCTAGTTGACTTGGATTTTGACTACTTTTTAGCTTTGGATCATAACATCAAAAGCCATGGACCATGTTCTTATGATGTGGCTGATCTCTCCGACATATGGAGAGCGACGCCAGATGGTGGAGGAAGAACCGGGGATGAGAAGGAGCCTTTGGGTTCATCCCATTGTCTCCCAATGTGCTTCCAAAGGGCACTTCCACACCCTGTATGAGGACCTGCGGCTGCATCCGGCGAAATTTAATTCCTTCTGACAGATGTCAGTTGCAACACTTAATCGGCTGCTGGAGGAGCTGCGTTCCATACTAACATTCCGGAACACGAACATGCGACACAGCATTTCACCAGAGTAAAGGCTCATCATCACCGTGAGGTAAGAATACATACTGGCTATTTTTAAAAATAATTCGCTCTGTCAGCCTAATAAATAGTAATGTCATTTTTTTTATTGAAATTGCACTCTTGATAGACTCATAGAGGATTATTTGGGTGATTAATCTATTTTTTTTACTTTTTTCTTCAGATTCCTTGCAATTGGAAATTCGTTTGCGTCCCTTCATGTTGAATTCCTATTGGGGATGTCGAACATTTCCGGAATTATCAGGTCCACCTCTGAGCTCATCTGGCGGAAACTCAAAGACACCGTGATTCCTCAACCGTCAACAGAACAGTGGATGAGTATAGCGGATGGGTTCATGGACAACGCACAATCTCCTAATTGCATTGGGGTGCTGGACGGAAAACATATTCGGGTGAAGAAGCTGCCACACTCAGAATCCCGATTCTACAATTATAAACAGTATTTCTCGGTAGTGCTGTTGGCCTTGACTGACAGTCAATACCGGCTTGTAATTGTAGACATCGGTTCCTATGGTAGCACTGCAGATGCTGGCATCTTCAGGGCTTCCAGAATGGGTCAGCGGTTTCTAAACAACCAGCTAGCTCTCCCTGAACCCTGTCTATTGCCTGGATCTTCAGGACCCCCTGCACCATTTGTAATAGTAGCAGATGAGGCCTTTGGACTCTCCACCGATGTTATGTGCCCCTCTCCTAGATGTGGTTTAGATAACCGGAGGCAAATTTTCAATTATCGGCTTACCAGTGCTTGTCGCCATGTGGAGTGTGCCTTTGGTATTCTGGCAAATAAATGGAGGGTCTTCATGTCTACAATCGAAATGGATGTGGACAATGTCAACCACGTATTTAAAGCCTAATAATTCACTGTATTTAAACGATATATATTGTGCTCCCACAAATATGAAAAGTTGTAAATTCACTGAAGTGATAAATGAGTAAAATGTATAATTTTTATTTCATAGCTATCTAAAAACAGGGGTACAATCACCACTGTGAAAAGCCCAACCGTGTATTTAAAACCGTATTAAACAAGATACTCCAAGTCCTAATTCGTTTGCGAACCCTCTATGACTGGGTATATATACAAAGATATCAAAATATGGAATCAGCGTTTGAACATTGGTATAACAGTGGTTATGGCCCTAATGCACACCGGAGCCTGCGTTAACCGCATCCAGATCTCACGATGTATGGATACACAACAATGCCACTGCCCCCTACGCAAGATTCCCTCACTACACCCGACCCTATGCGTTTCAATACTTATCAGGGGTCTGTCAGTCTGGCCAGGATGCCAGCGATATTTCTTGATCAGCAGATATTCTACTGCACAACACGGAAGCATGCACGCATAGATGTCAGCGGCATGCTTCACTACGGGATTCTGAGTTACTATGAACTGTATACTCCTCCCACTGGCCTCGGCGGCATACTACGAAACAGCCAATCACACCAGTCCACCGCATCCGTGACGCTCAACAACGTGACTCCCGGCCGTCAGCTGACATACCCGGAAGCAACACTGTAAACACCACAGAACGTGCAGACTAAATGGGAGGCTATAAAAGTATCTACTTGCTGCACAGAGCCTCCTACTCTTCAAGGATGGAGTATAACAATGTTAAGTTGGATATATATTGCGGATCAGCTCAAGACCGCAATTGGACTGCCATGATAAAAGCACCTACCCTAAAAATACATATTTTATGGATGGAAAGACGATATTAATGTCAGCCACACTTAGGACATTTGAAACACTCCTGGACTATATTTCCATGCCTGTTACTATTAAATGGTATACTACAAGTGACTGTACCTGGAAAGAGATACCCCTACCTGGAGGACCGACAAATACCTGATACAATGGGTCTACCACGTAGGGGAGGATACCCTTTGTGGATTTTAGGTAGGCTATAAAAGCATGCCATGATAGGAAATTGTGGAAATAAAAAGTTGAATTCACTAGCACTGATCAAAGACCTGCTCTTTGCATCCCGTAGGATACCTAAGAGCTCCTTCATGAACTCTGCTGTGGGGTTATCTTTTAAGATGGTATAACAGTCAGGATTGAGCAAAATGTCCTCACACATTATAAGATTATAAGAAAATGTGTGAGGACATTTTGCTCAAGAAGGCAGTTTCGGCGCCGGATTAGGGAACATGTTGGAGATATTACAATTTCAAGAGATACTTCCATATCTAAACATGTACATGCAAAACATCAAGGCAGGGCAGAATGTTTGAAATTCCAGGCAATTGAATTGGTACATCCTCCAAAACGGGGAGGGGATTGGGACAACCTCATTTTGCGTAAAGAGGCCCAATGGATTTACAGACTGGCTTGCGTACAGCCTGAAGGTTTAAACGAGCAAACAAATTATACCTGTTTTATTTAAATTACTATCCGGACTAAGGTACAGGGTTTTGTCGGTCCTCCAGGTAGGGGTATCCCTTTCCAGGTACAGTCACTTGTAGTATACCATTTAATAGTAACAGGCATGGAAATATAGTCCAGGAGTGTTTCAAATGTCCTAAGTGTGGCTGACATTAATATCGTCTTTCCATCCATAAAATATGTATTTTTAGGGTAGGTGCTTTTATCATGGCAGTCCAATTGCGGTCTTGAGCTGATCCGCAATATATATCCAACTTAACATTGTTATACTCCATCTTTGAAGAGTAGGAGGCTCTGTGCAGCAAGTAGATACTTTTATAGCCTCCCATTTAGTCTGCACGTTCTGTGGTGTTTACAGTGTTGCTTGCGGGTATGTCAGCTGACGGCCGGGAGTCACGTTGTTGAGCGTCACGGATGCAGTGAACTGGTGTGATTGGCTGTTTCGTAGTATGCCGCCGAGGCCAGTGGGAGGATTATACAGTTCATAGTAACTCAGAATCCCGTAGTGAAGCATGCCGCTGACATCTATGCGTGCATGCTTCCGTGTTGTGCAGTAGAATATCTGCTGCTGAAGAAATATCGCTGGCATCCTGGCCAGACTGACAAGCCCCTGATAAGTATTGAAACGCGTAGGGTCGGGTGTAGTGAGGGAATCTTGCGTAGGGGGCAGTGGCATTGTTGTGTATCCATACATCGTGAGATCTGGATGCGGTTAACGCAGGCTCCGGTGTGCATTAGGGCCATAACCACTGTTATACCAATGTTCAAACGCTGATTCCATATTTTGATATCTTTGTATATATACCCAGTCATAGAGGGTTCGCAAACGAATTAGGACTTGGAGTATCTTGTTTAATACGTTTTTAAATACACGGTTGGGCTTTTCACAGTGGTGATTGTACCCCTGTTTTTAGATAGCTATGAAATAAAAATTATACATTTTACTCATTTATCACTTCAGTGAATTTACGTATTTAAAGCCTGTGTCATCCTGCACAACTTCACCCGTATGTACGACTCTGCAGGTGATGGTCATGTGGAACATCACATGGCCAGTGGAGCATTGACTTTGGACGAGACAGTCCAAGGAAGACCAGGAACATCAGGACTCAGAATCTGGGAATTATTTTTGGATTATTTTGTCAGCCTTGAGGGAGCAGTGTTGGCAGCAGGACTCTATCTGCTGGAAATGCCATGTGTAAAGTTATTTTAGTTACATTTAATTACAGTTATGTTATTACATTGTTTACAGTTTTGTTAGGTTAGTGTAGAAACTCGCAATACAACGAGGACCCTTGAAGCGGGTATGCGTTTTTAGGTATAAAAAAAATTAACATTTTACTTAATTTTAACATACTTTAATATACTTTTTTTAAATTATTTATTATACAAGAATAGTAACATTAATATTTTGACCTGAATATCGACTAATACCTCATTTATGTATTCTTGGTAAGTATTTTATTTTTTTTAGAAAATAAAGTTTATGATAAAATTATGTGATCTGTAGTGTGTTTTTGTAACCAATTTAAAAATATTTTTTTTCCACACTCATGATTATCAAAAAATACAAGACACATTCATACCCACCCACCACCAAATATGAGAAATAAAGTATTTAAACATTTTGATGTGAAACTTTCTTTTTATCCAAAAAATATAAAACACACCAGTGCATATAACCTGTAGAACAGAGGATTTACAAAAATCCAACATAAATAAACATAAATATATAAAATGAAAAAAAAAAAATTAACTAAAGAGATCTGGAGATGATGGTCGGGCACTTTCAGAAGTGGACTCCATTCTCTCTAAGACAGATTGAAATGAATGTTGGCATGGTGGCGGATTACCATAATAAGGCTCCTGTGGGCTGTAGTAAGCCCCCCTATAACCACTTGGGTGGTTTTGATTCATTCCCCTCTGAAAATATTGCCGTTGGAGGAAGTGTAGATCTGAAGCTCTGTGATGCTTGTGCCGGAGGCATAATGTGCCCAAACAAGCACCAGTGCTCTAGTGTTGTAAAGCACTACCTGGGATTGTTAGGTGATGTAGCAGATTGCAGCAATATCAAAATTGATGATAATGGAGTAGGCGATGCTCTGCCAGTAAAAGCAGCAAATAGGGAGCCAGGCTACGGGTAAAAGTGTCCACCTCATCCTCTGGTTGATTTCTATTTAGATATTCTAGAACCCGAGTGTCCACCTGGCTAGCCACAGAAGGTTCATTTTTCTCTTCTGGTTTGCTGGACGAGAGCGAACCGGAATTTGCGGAGGGGTAGGGCTGCATACACTGGGTCCAGAAGATGTACCAGGATCCAGTTCTCGGGTTGGAAGAGTGGGATCTTGCCCCTCTCTACTCTCCTCCGTCTGTCTACTCTCCTCTTTCTCCTCATTCCCCTCCAGGTTGTCTTCAGAGCTAACAAATAAACAAATGAATATATATTACATATATTAAAGGTGTTTTTGCATTATGGAAATTTATGACATATCCACACGTTACATGTCAGAGACATGCGATTCCCACCTCTGGAACACAGAGCGGTAGAAAGTGGTTTCGTGTGTGTCTCAGAGGTGGGAACCTCTGGGACACGAATGTCTCTACCATTTTTAAGATATCTTGTGGATATGTCATAACTTTCCATAATGGAAAAACCCATAGAACGTTTATTTTTTTATTTTGGGATAGTTACGGACAAAGATTAAATATCGGGCTCAGGAAAGACAGCTGTTGGGTGAAAAGTTATGGCCTTTTCTTTGAGGGCATAGAACCGCTATTCCCATTTTGGCACAGCTCCCTACGGTACTGGTCTCTCGTACTATGCGAACGGACCTTTAAGTCATCTGCTGTTGAAAAAAAAATACAATATATATATATATATATATGGTGGCTTATAGGAAAGGTAAGACAATCAGAAATTGTGTAGTTAAGGCCGACATTGGGTCAAAACGCAAGATAAAACATTTCTGGTTCCTCAAAAACAAGAATGCTATCCATGCTTATGATGCAATCAGGGGCCTAACTAGGAAAGACTGGGCCCCATAGCAAAATCTTGACTAGGACCCCGCCCCCCGGGTACGACAAGAAGGCCCCCTTATAAATAGTGCCCCCTGTAGAATGTGCCATACAGCCCCCCTGTAGACAATGCTATATAGCTCCGCCCACAGACAGTGTCACACCCCATTTGTAGATAGCGCCCCCACCTCCCCCTTGTAGATATCGCCATAAAGCCCCCACTGTATATAGCGCTATACAGCTCCCCCTGCATATAGTGCCACACAGCCCCCCTCCCTTGTATACAGTGCCACACAGCCCCCTTAGTAGAAAGTGCAGCACAGCCCCCCTTAGTAGAAAGTGCTACACACACCCCTGTAGATTGCGCCACACTTCGCCCCCTGTAGATAGAGCTACAGCCCTCCCCCTTGTAAATAGTGCCATACAGTTCCCCCATGTGTATAGTGCCACACACCTCCCCCTTGCGTATAGTGCCACACAGCCTTCCTTTGTGTATAGTGCCACACAGCACGCCCTTGTGTATAGTGCCACAAGGCAATGGCGCATCCGAGAAAGTTGTATCAGCCAGGGAGATATTACTCAAACATGGAAAGATGGGTTTGGATGCAGGACTATGTGACTCTTGAGGATGGCGGCACCGTCCTATGACCCTCTAATGAGTAATTAGCTTATAGTGTGCGCCGTTTTAAAAGTGGATTTTAAGGATTTTGCTGCATCTGAAAAAAACATACATGGGAATGTTTGGAAATATTGTCAGGTCATGTATTACCGCATGGTGGCGATTCAAGGGGTTAAAACTACCTGACAGATTCCCATTAAATATACAATGAATTGAGAACAATTCCATCTGCCCTGCAATTTTGTTATTATAAATATATCCTATATAACTACAGATCCACAACCAAGCTCAGTACATACATACAGCGCTAGAACGAAGCTAAGTACATATATACAGCACCAGAAGCAAGCTCAGTACATAAATACAGCACTAGAACAAAGTTCAGTACATATATACAGCACTAGAACAAAGCCCATACATATATACAGCACCAGAACAAACCTCAGTACATAAATACAGCACCAGAACAAACCTCAGTACATAAATACAGCACTACAACCAAGCTCAGTACATATATACAGCACCAGAACAAAGTTCAGTACATATATACAGCACCAGAACAAAGTTCAGTACATATATACAGCACTAGAACAAAGCCCATGTAATGATGGGGGTAGGGAAATGGACAAGTGAGCTCTAATCTACCCGCCACTCTGTCCCTGCCTACTTGCAACGACCCGCCCTAGGCGACGGGGTACAACTGGGGGGCGGTCCCTACGCTCAGTAAGTGCACGAGACAAACAGACAAGGGTACACAAAGCTAAGGGAAATGGGGCAGTTGCCCACGGAAACACCGTGAGCAACAAGAGTGGTGAACGAGCCGAGTCAAACCAGGAGGGAACGAGGAACCAAACGCAGAGCAGGAGAGTAGTCAGTAAGCCAGGGTCAGTATGGAGCAGGATCAAATAGTTAGAAGCTGTAGCTGGGCCAGGAAACCACACGAGAAGAATCACAAGCAAAGGAGGAACAGGAAAGGCAGGTATAAATAGACAGAGGGCGGGAGCTAGCTCCGTCTGGCCAGGCTGCGATAGGCTCTCCCGCTCCTAAGCCTGCCATCCTGAGTGGTGGAAGATGGAGTCAGTCTCAGAGACATAGACTCAGGTGCAGACTGATTACCTATGGGCGTATACACAGAAGTTGTGCCTGGCAGATCCTTTACAGTACCCCCCCTTTTATGAGGGGCCACCGGACCCTTTCTAAGTGGACCTGGTTTATTGGGGAAACGAAGGTGGAACTTCCTGACCAATACCCCAGCGTGAACATCCCGGGCGGGTACCCAAGTCCTCTCCTCAGGCCCGTATCCTCTCCAATGGACCAGGTACTGGAGGGAGCCTTGGACCATCTTGCTGTCCACAATCTTGGCCACCTCGAATTCCACCCCCTCAGGGGTGAGAACGGGAACAGGAGGTTTCCTCGACGGAGCCAAGGACGGGGAGCAGCGTTTAAGGAGGGAGGCATGAAACACGTCGTGTATTCGAAAAGATGGGGGCAACTCCAGTCGGAAGGAGACAGGATTCAGGACTTCAATGACCTTATACGGCCCAATAAACCGGGGAGCAAACTTCTTGGACGGGACCTTAAGGCGCAAGTTCCTAGACGATAACCACACCAGATCCCCGACCATAAACAAGGGGTTAGCAGAACGTCTTCTATCAGCCTGAGTTTTTTTGTACGCTCTGGGACGCCTCTAGGTTTAACATTGGATTTATTTCACCTCAACACAGCAACGTTTCGGTTCAACAGGAACCTTTCTCAAGTCAAGATGGCTTGAGAAAGGTTCCTGTTGAACCGAAACGTTGCTGTGTTGAGGTGAAATAAATCCATCCTGCTTTCATCTACTCCGAAGTCCTGGTGCCGTTACTGTGTTCTATGCTTCTTTCTATTGTATTTTGGGGAATTGATTCACCCCCAGGTAACGAGCACATGGCCTGATTTTTTTGAACCACTGGAGTGCTGTGTTCATCTATTTCTGGACTGTATATATGTATATATATATATATATATGTCATCTAGGCCTTTGAAAGTACAATAGAGCTGTCATCTGTCATTAAATTCACCCAGACTATACTGGTAATAAGATGACTTTCTGACCCAGTCTATACAACAAAGCAGACAAGTGAGCTGAAGGAAACAGGAAGTGTCAGCTTATGATAACTGCTCCAATGGCTGAGATGAAAATTTTGTTATTTTTTAAATATGAATAAAGAAGACCAAAATAATTTTTCGAATAAGAACTAAATTTAAATCATATGTAATTTTCTTATCGTACATTCCCTTTAAACATTTAATTTTTTATTTTTTTTTGCAAGTGGGGTAGTGTTAAGGTTACCTGCATTTAAATAACAATAATAATAATAATAATAATAATAATAATAATATAATTAGGCTTTTAATGATTTACATAAGAATATACAGTACATTGTAATGGATAAAATAGTGATAGAAATTTGTTTGTATTTATAAAGTCTGAAAATTCTGTTTTAATCTCTTTTGACATGCACAGCCTCATCTTTTCTGCAATTATAAATATAAAATTAAAGTATGAAATATTTATATATCTGTCAATACATAGTTACAAAGTAGTATGTGCACTGTGTACACTTTATTCCTATGTAGAGAGCTTCTATGGTAAGTACACTTGCACGTTAGAATACTTGTAGCTGTTTGTCATTTCTAGTGCTTAATATATATAAGTGCTTAATATAAAGACGTTATGGTACTGCATGCTTTATAGTTGCACAGTGTGCAGAGCGGTACAATAAAAATGTCATCTCTGACACAAAGTGCATTTGTACTTTCTAGCATCAGATTATTCTCAAGAGTTTTTGATTGGAATGGACTGGAAGCAGACGACACGGAGAGGCTGATGATCACTCTTATGGGACAACACTGTTGACAGAGATCAAATAGAAGGCAGGAAGATAAAGGGATCTTTTCAGCACATCAAATATTGGCAGTCATCTAGTGGTTTATGAAATAACAAATTATTCACGCATTTCACTAAGTATCAATAGATTTCATTATTGCTGTCTTATTGTATTAGATGTACAACGTTCAATAAAATTATAACAGGCAAAACATAACCTTTCTCTTTTTGGTTATAGTATTAACCCCTTCAGGAACACACAAAATCTTAAAATTTTTCTTCTCAACATTTCAGAACTAATAACCTATAATATGGGGACTTTGGATTTCAGGACAAGTTATTGTTTTTATACGTACCATTTTTGGGTACGTATATGTGTTTCATTATTATTAACTTAATTTTCCGGGAGGAACAGCAAAAAAAACAAAAACATTCCGCCATGTGTATATATATATATATATATATATATATATATATATATTAAAATGTTTATTGCTAACCGAAATTAAATGTATACGTTTATAGTAGAAGTATGTGGAGGTAATTTTACTGTATATCGCTTTTATTCATATATATATATATATATATATATATATATATATATACAAATATATTTTTGGTTTTGCTTCTTTTTGGTTCAATAAAGGGACTATCATTAAAAAAAAAATCTAAATTACAATATACTGGCATACCTTATGTAAGCCAGTAAATTGTGCCTGTGCATAGAAACCTTGTACAGTACCACATTCACAATTGATCGCATAACTGAAAGGCTGGGTTCACACGAGCACATTAACGTCCGTAATGGACGGACGTATTTCGGGCGGAAGTCCCGGAAGCCGGGCCGGGCTCCTAGCATCATAGTTATGTACGATGCTAGGAGTCCCTGCCTCTCCGTGGAACTACTGTCCCGTACTGAAAACATGATTACAGTACGGGACAGTTGTCCTGCAGAGAGGCAGGGACTCCTAGCATCGTACATAACTATGATGCTAGGAGCCCGGCTCCCTGCACTGAGTTCGGTCCGGGACTTCCGCCCGAAATACGTCCGTCCATTACGGACGTTAATGTGCTCGTGTAAACCCAGCCAAAGGGTTAACTGTTGGGATTGCAGTTTTCTCTGATTACAGTTGCAGTGAGAGTACGGCTTTGGAGGCCTTTGAAGTACTATTACATTAAGTGCAGAAAGGAGTTAGGCTGGGTTCACACGACCTATTTTCAGGCGTAAACGAGGCGTATTATGCCTCGATTTACGCCTGAAAATAGGGCTATAATACGTCGGCAAACGTCTGCCCATTCATTTGAATGGGTTAGCCGACGTAC
Source organism: Rhinoderma darwinii (assembly GCF_050947455.1). Classification (NCBI taxonomy): domain Eukaryota; kingdom Metazoa; phylum Chordata; class Amphibia; order Anura; family Rhinodermatidae; genus Rhinoderma; species Rhinoderma darwinii. The sequence goes on along the minus strand of NC_134691.1, from coordinate 156,196,107 downwards.
TGTGCAGACAACCTGTAATTTACGCATCGTCGATTAAATTGACTGCCTCGGCAAAGAAGTGCAGGGCACTTCTTTGCAACGTAATTTGAGCCGTTCTTCATTGAACTCAATGAAGAGCAGCTCAAGATTTACGAGCGTCACAGACGCCTCGCATAATACGAGGAGGAGCTTTTACGGCTGAAACGAGGCAGCTGTTTTCTCCTGAAAACAGTCTGTCATTTCAGCCGTAAAAGCCTCTCATCGTGTGCACATACCCTTAATGTTCCAATTTCAGAGTATGGCTGGGTTCACACGACCTATTTTCAGCTGTCAAAAGACGACATGTAAAATTAGGGTATGTTCACACGCACTAATTACGGACGTAATTCGGGCGTTTTTGCCCCGAATTACGTCCGAAAATAGCGCCTCAATAGCGCTGACAAACATCTGCCCATTGAAAGCAATGGGCAGACGTTTGTCTGTTCACACGAGGCGTAATTTACGCGCCGCTGTCAAATGACGGCGCGTAAATAGATGCCCGCGTCAAAGAAGTGACCTGTCACTTCTTTGGCCGTAATTGGAGCCGTTATTCATTGACTCCAATGAATAGCAGCGCCAATTACGTCTGTAATGGACGCGGCGTTCAAGCGCCTGCACATGCCGTTACGGCTGAAATTACGGGGATGTTTTCAGGCTGAAACATCCCTGTAATTTCATCCGTTACGGACGCCCTCGTGTGAACATACCCTTACAGCCTCGTCAAAAGAAGTGCAGGACACTTCTTGGGACGTTTTTGGAGCCGTTTTCTCATAGAATCTATTGAAAACAGCTCCAAAAACGGCGCGAAAAACGCAGCGAAAAACGTGAGTTGGGGTATGTGCACACGATAGCAGGCATTTAGGCTGGGTTCACACGACCCATTTTCAGACGTAAACGAGGCGTATTATGCCTCGTTTTACGTCTGAAAATAGGGCTACAATACGTCGGCAAACATCTGCCCATTCATTTGAATGGGTTTGCCGACGTACTGTGCCGACGACCTGTAATTTACGCGTCGTCGTTTGACAGCTGTCAAACGACGACGTGTAAAAATACAGCCTTGGATGTTTTTGGAGCCGTTTTCTTATAGACCCCAATGAAAACAGCTCCAAAAACAGACGTAAAAAACGCAGCGAAAACGCAGCGTAAAATGCAGCGAAAAACGTGAGTTGATCAAAAAACGTCTGAAAATCAGGGGCTTTTTTCCCTTGAAACAGCTCCGTATTTTCAGACGTTTTTGGTCACTACGTGTGCACATACCCTTACGTGTGAAAAGACAGACTGTTTTCAAGAGAAAACAGCTGCCTCGTTTCACACGTAAGGGTATGTGCACACACACTAATTACGTCCGTAATTGACGGACGTATTTCGGCCGCAAGTACCGGACCGAACACAGTGCAGGGAGCCGGGCTCCTAGCATCATAGTTATGTACGATGCTAGGAGTCCCTGCCTCGCTGCAGGACAACTGTCCCGTACTGTAATCATGTTTTCAGTACGGGACAGTTGTCCTGCAGCGAGGCAGGGACTCCTAGCATCGTACATAAGTATGATGCTAGGAGCCCGGCTCCCTGCACTGTGTTCGGTCCGGTACGTGCGGCCGAAATACATCCATCAATTACGGACGTAATTAGTGTGTGTGCACATACCCTAAATGCTCCTCCTCGTAATATACGAGGCGTCTGTGACGCTCGTAAATCTTGAGTTGCTCTTCATTGAGTTCAATGAAGAACGGCTCAAATTACGTTGCAAAGAAGTGCCCTGCACTTCTTTGCCGAGGCAGTCAATTTACGCGTCGTCGTTTGACAGCTGTCAAACGACAACGCGTAAATGACAGGTCGTCGGCACAGTACGTCGGCAAACCCATTCAAATGAATGGGCAGATGTTTGCCGACGTATTGTAGCCCTATTTTCAGACGTAAAACGAGGCATAATACGCCTCGTTTACGTCTGAAAATAGGTCGTGTGAACCCAGCCTCACTCAAAAAACGTCTGAAAATCAGGTGCTATTTTCCCTTGAAAACAGCTCCGTATTTTCAGACGTTTTTGGCTCAGCGTGTGAACATACCTTAAAGGTGGCCATACACACTAGATATATGTCGGCTGAACTCGCCGATTTCAGCAGGACCAGCCAACCATCTAAATTGAATGTGTAGCCATTGTAAAACAATTAACATTGTTTAGGATGGAAGGTCCACTTCGAAACCTTTGCACTGGACCCACTAATGTGTAAAGAATACATTTCTGAAGTTGCTCTTTGATCAAAATCCCCCCCACCCCTACCCTCATCATCCTTAAACAATCAGCCTTTGTTAACATTCCAAGGTTTTTACATATTCCAGAACTCTTTCTCTTACACCTGGAAGAGGGGGCTGTGTGGCACTACCTGGGAGGGGTGCTGTGTGGCACTACCTGGAAGGGAGCTGTGTGGCACTACCTGTGAGGGGGGCTTTGTGGCACTATCTAGGGAGGGTGCTAAACTTATGGGGGTACAAACGGGGGGCTTACTTCTATATGGGGGCATAAACAGGGCCTAACATCTATATGGGGGCACACAGTGACATTTTCTGCCATTTTACTGCTGTGAGTTCCCCCACAAAGGGGCCTACTAAGTCTTGTGTCACCCAAGGGCCCACATAAACCTGGAGCCGGCCCTGATACTTACCTCTCTCCTCTCAGACGGTCCTGCACTAGGGGCTTCTGTCATCTCTGTTCTGTGTGTACACAGAGTGACTGCAATGGTGACTGCTATGGTGAAATGACGTCGACAGTACATCACCGCCGCAGCAAATTACTGGTCTCAGCTGAACGCCGCTGAGGCTATTAATAGGCTGCAGCGATGGTGTACTGACACATGATGTCACCGCTATATACAGAGAACAGATCTGACAGGAGCCCCCAGCGCAGGAACTTCTGGGAGGAGAGAGGTAAATATAAGTTCTTTTTTTTATTTTAACTCCTCCTGCTGCTTCAACAAAATGTTTAATTTGTATTCCGGACAACCACTTTAAAGGCTATGCCCACCTTTGAAATCGTTTTTTTTATTTTTTTTTTTAAATAATTAGTGTGTTTTGTGCAACTTTCTAAATAAATACGTTTTATTAAAAACTATTTTTACTTTTTGAGATACAGCTGCTTTGTATTCTGTATACAGAGCAGCCATATCTAGCGCTGAGACCTGAATCCGTCAAGCCAGTGGGACTGATGGGTTCAGTGTCAGCAGGATCCACCTGTCACATCTAAGTTATGAACCGTCGACACGCATGACCCGCTGACACTGAACCCGTCAGTCCCACTGACCTGACGGACTTAGGTCTCAGCGCTCGACACGGCTGCTCTGTATATAGAATACAAAACAGCTGTATCTCAAAACGTAAAAATAGTTTAATTAGGCTCCGTTCACATGTGCATCAGGGCTCCGTTCAGGCGTTCCATCTGAGCTTTCCATCAGAACGGAACCCTGACTGAATCAATACTGTAGTCAACTGTGCTTTTGATTCCGTCAAAATGATCGAACCCTTGCACAACGGAGACAAACGCAAACCATTTTCACCGGATCCGTCACCATTGAAATCAATGGTGATGCAAACGGAAACCTATGGTTTCCGTTTGTTTCAGTCAGAGCTCCGTTCTGATGGAAAGCTCAGATGGACTGCCTAAACGCAGCCCTGACGCAGATGTGAACGGAACCTTAAATGTAATTACAAAGTTGCACCAAACACTGATTTTATAGAAAAAAAATAAAACAAATGTCAAAGATGTACATAGCTTTTCACGTAATCTGAATAGGGTTTAAAAGGGCAACAAATGGTAAATATGCACTATGAAGGCACTGAATTCTGTGCCCATTTGACATTTATTAACACTTTAGTGCCTTTCCATGCCACCATGGTGCCCATTTGCCACCTATTGCCCCTTCAGCATCCGTCTGTTTGGTGGCCCCTTGATGGCCATTTGCTGCCCCTGTAGCCTTTAAATAGAAGGACACTAAAGGGGCAATAAGTGGCAAATGAGTACCAAGGTGGCACTGCATCCTCTGTCCATTTGCCATTAATGCCCTTTTTAGAACCCCATCAGTTCCCACATTCAAACAAAGTCCAGTCAGTGACTTACCTGCTGGGCTTCCGGCAAACGCTTCCTGCTGGAGTTGGAGCCGCCCTGGAGAAAACGTTCCCTCGGTGTCTCCACCAGCCCTGGAAGCGCACATGAAGCGCGGTGTCTCCTCCCTGTCTTGCGTCCTGAATTATGTCATCACGCCTGTCTCGTCATTCAGGACGCAGGACAGGGTGAGCGAACGAGCGGTGGCCGGGGAGCGGGGCAGCCAGTATGAGGTCGGTGCAGTAAGTGAGTGGCACCTGACCCGCTGGCGTCCTGTGTAGTTGCCATAGCGCGGGGCATGTACTCCCGGTGGCGCCCCCCTTACAGTGCGGCGGGCGGCGCCCTGTGCGACCGCACTGGTCGCACGTACCTAAGGCCGGCCATGGTGTAGCTAATGCTTTTTTTGTGCTTGTGTTTTTTTTTACAGTTTTGGTTGGACATCTTTGGATTCGAGGACTACTTCGATGACAGCGTTTTTTTTATTCTCAATAAAATGGTTAACGAGGGTTGCGTGTTTTTTTTTATTTCAATAAAATATTTTTTCTATGTTTTTTAACTTTATTACTACTTCCTTAGTAATGGTCGCTGTCTGATTGATAGCGTCCATTACTAAGGCAGTGCTTAGTATTAGTGGGTGAAAAGGCTAACACTAACCCCCCCATTATTACCCCAGTATTCACCACCACCAGGGGAACCCGGAAAAGCCGGATACGATCCAGTGCCAGGTTGGGAAAGCACAAAAACTGTGGCCTTCCCCACCGTAGTAATGTAAGCCTGCTTCTGCTATGTTGTATCTGGCTGGTTATGAAAAATGAGTGTGGAGGCCCACATAGTTTTTTTCCATTTATTTTTTTATTTTTATAAATCATAATTTTTTACTGTAAGCACAAGCTCCATTAAACAGTGGAGACAACCGCTGCCTGACGGAGACCATTGACTTTAATGGGTTCCGTTGGGGCGTCCGTGGTTTTACCATGCTGCGCTATTGGAGCCTCTAACGGAGCCTCTAACACATATGTGAAGTACATGGGAGCTTATGGGTGACGAATGCCACTGTACAGCATCCGTCACAGGTATACCTTAAATGTATGCCTCAGGGAGCTATCGACATTACTGTCCATATACAGACAGTGTTCTCAGGAGCAGTGCTGGAGTCCCGAGGCACAGCGCTAGTAGAGGCTCTGCCTCAGTACTCAGGTCCAGGGAAAGCTCCTGACATGACTGTCCATATATGAACAGTAACGTCAGGAGCACTGCTGGAGATGTATATTACTTTTGTGGCTTACTACCTTTCGCTACTAAGACGCCTAAGACTAAAAATGTCACAAAATACAGTACAGATAGCCTAGCTCATTCCTTATCATGCCACTACAGAACCATCTCTTTGGCTTGTACTGGAGGTGCCTGAATCCCACCCGATTCCTTTAGTTGGACTTCTGTGGCTTCTTCTTTCCTCCCAGCGGTTTTCTATGACCAACCCAGTCTTAACTCATTCTCTCCAAAACTGATTTCTCCACTACTACCAATCTGTGGTAATGCACTTTTCCCTCCGGTGGAACTATTCTGATACTTGCAAATTAAACACTTCTTTCCCATCTGCTCAAGTATGGTCCTACCCCTCTTGCGCTAATGCAGCTGCCCTGGCACCATCTCGATCCGTTACTCTTGTCTCTGCCAAGCCCAGTCTTACCGCCAGCTACCGTATGTTCGCAGGTGGAAAGGCGCCTTGGGCGAGGAGTTGTCTGTAGCAGAATGGTCACGAATTTGGTCTTCCACTACTAGAGGGCTTTTGAATATCCAGATCATTATGATGTGGTACTTGACCCCTACTCATATAGCTAGGATGGTCCTAGGCCGTGAAAATATGAGATTGTACAAATTGTACTTTACTATATACTATATTTATACACTATTTGAATATTAACCATATACATTTTTCAGAAGTACACATACACACTTGGACATAAAGGTAAAATGCTATGACCTTATAACATTAAGGGGATTTTGGTACTAACATAAGATGGCTGTTGACAAGAACTAGAGAGGGCTAAGTTGTAGAAATGGGAGACTATTGGTAATACAAGTATATTTAACTCCTTAAAAGGGCTGTCCAGGAATAAATTTTATTTATATTTTAACATAATTGGACATATTTAAGTAAATTTGTAATATAATGTCGGATTACCTGTGGCAGCGTTACCCTGTTCTGATCTGCGGTCATGTGACATCACCAAGGGTAAATTTTTAATTTCCTGTGACGTTCCGTGTCTTTGCTCAGCCAGCACTTCTGGCTGAGAAAGGCACGGCGTGCCATCAACTACATTTACAGGCAGTGGGCTGGGCGGATGTTTCATGAGCTCTTCAGAGCTCTACCTCCTCTGGTCCTGCCGCTTGTAAACATAGGTGATGACGCGCCGTGTCTCTACACAGCAGGAAGTACTGTCTGAGCAGAGACACGGAATGTCGTCTTTGCTTGTACACGCCCCCTCCTCCTCCTATCTCGGAGTTCCCGCATTGCCTGCCCATATCCTCTCATGTCCCACGATGCCCCCCTCATGGCCCCCACCCCCCTGCCGCCCACACCCTCGTGGAGCCGCCGTCGGCGGCGGCACCCCCCTGATGGTATATACAGTTATTATAGGGGTTATATAGATACGGGGATGATGGGGGTTATATACAGGAATGATGGGGCCATCATCCCTAAATATAACTCCCATCGTCCCTGTGCATAACCCTCATCATCCCTGTGTATTACCCCCATCAACACTGTATATAACCCCATCATCCCTGTATATAACCCCCATCATCCCTGTATATAACCCCCATCATCCCTGTTTATTACCCCATCATCCCTGTATATACCCCCATCATCCCTGTGTATTACCTCATCATCCCTGTATGTAACCCTGATCATCCCTGTGTATTACCCCATCATCCGTGTATTACCTCATCATCCCTGTATATAACCCCCTTCATCCCTGTGTATTACCTCATCATCCATGTATTACGTCATCATCCCTGTGGATGATGAGGTAATATACGGATGATGAGGGTTATACACAGGGATGATGGGGTTTATATACAGGGATGATGGGAGTTATATACAGGGATGATAAGGTAATATACAGGGATGATGGGGATTACATACAGGGATGATGGGGGTTATAAACAGGGATGATGAGTTAATACACGGATGATGAGGTAATACACAGGGAAGATGGGGGTTATATACAGGGATGATGAGGTAATACACAGGGATGATCGAGGTTATACACAGGGATGATGAGGTTAACATACAGGTTGTATACAGGTATGATGGAGTTATATCATCCCTGTGTATAACTCCCCATCATCCCTGTGTATTACATCATCATCCCTGTTTTAACTCCATCATCCATGTGTATAACCACAACATCCCTGTGTATTACCCTCCACATCCCTGTATATAACCCCCATCATCCCTGTATATAACCCCCATCATTCCTGTGTATAACCCCCATCATCCCTGTATATAACCCCCATGCCCCTGTGTGATAATTACTTGGTGTGTGTGACAGTGCAGGGTGCTGGGTGACTGTAATTAGAGCAGAGAATGACCTGTGAACATAGAGTGGCGTGACAGTATGCAAATAGCTGAGATGCTGTGGAGGAAGGGGGGGATGTAAGCTGCCTCCTCAGATGCAGCAAGGGATCATGGGTATGGTGGGTTACAAGACAGTAAACAGCCAGGACCAGAAGCAAGATATGTGAACAAACAGAAAGAGCAGCAGTGACGATTGAGATCAAACAGAAACTGGTTACAATGTATGTAGGGTATTTTAGGGAAGGCAAATCATGGCTGGGGGACACTTTTTAGAACATATTTATTTCATGGACAACCCGGACACGGCCAATCTTCGTTTTTTCATTGTTGTTTTTTCCTCCCTGCCTTCCAAAAGCTCTAACTTTTTAATTTTTTCGGCATGTTTTTTTGCGGGACAAGTTGTAGTTTCTTGTGGTACCATTTATTCTACCGCATAATGTACTGGGAAGCTGAAAAATTATTTTTTTGGGTTGAAATGGGCAAACAACAGCGATTATTCCATGTTTTGGGGGGTTTTGTTTTTACACCGTCCATCAGGCGCTAAAAACGACATGTTCACCTTATTCTACGGGTTGGTACGATTATGGCGATACAAAATGTTTATGGTTTTTTTTGTTTTACCACTTTTAGAAAAAAGTAAATATTTGTTAACAAAAAAAAAAAATTTGGTGCCACCATATTCTGAGAGCCACAACTTTTTTATTTTTCTGTCAATTGCAATGTGAGGGCTTATTTTTGCGGGGCGAGCTGCAGTTTTTACCGATACCATTTTGGAGTACATGGGACTTTTTGATCACTTCTAATTAAAAAAAATGTTAAGAGTTAGGGCCAGTTCACACTTTGCGTAAATACTGCGGATTTTCCGCAACGGAATTCATTGCGGAAAATCCACAGCAAATACAGTAGCAGCAAAGTGGATGAGATTGAACAAATCTCATCCACATGCTGCGTAAATACTGAGAGGAAATACCGCTCAGAAATTGACCTGTGGTGCGGAAATTCAATCCGCAGCATGTCAATTCTCTTTACGTAAACGCTGTTTATATGCTGCGTGATTTCCCTATTGAATTCAATGGGGATGTAAATCCTGCATCAAATAGCAGTTGTTCTGCTTTATGCGGCGGATTCGCAGCGATCCCGCTGAAAAATGGAACTTCGTCTCATGTGACCGCCGCTGCAGCAAATCATAGGCTGTAGTGGTGGTCACATGGATGACGTCAGAGGGCTGGCCTCCTGGGATGATGACGCTTCATCCCATCTGACCACCGCTGCAGCCAATCACAGACGTCATCCCAGGAGGCTGGCCGGCTTTAGTGTTGCAGTTTTTCACAGTGGACGTTCCGGGCGGAAAACTGCACCACAGTTTGGTGCGCATTTTCGCCTGCATTTCCCTGCAGCAGACAGGGTGGATGCGCTGTGTGCTATTATGCAGTGTATCCGCCACTTGTGAACTTAGGCCTTATTCACACGGACGTATCCGTTTTGCGTGCGTGTGGCATCAGCATATGGTGCGTGGCTGCGTGATTTGACAGTCTGAATGGCCCCATTCACTAACATAGGTCCGTGCGACGCCTGTGAAAATCACATGCGTAGCACTGACGTATAACACGTTCGTGTGAATAAGGCCTCAAGGTGACCAAAAAACAGCAATTTCCGTGTTTTATATATATCTATTTCTATATCTATAGATACATATTTTTTTTACTGCGTTCATCAAGCGGGTTACACAACACTATATTATGATAGTTCAGACTTTTACAGATGCGGCAAAACCAGTTATCTTAACTTTTATTTTTTTAACATTGCTTCAGGGAAAAAATTGGAAAAGGGGGGTTACTTGAACTTTTAATGTTTTTTTTTGTAACATTAAAAAAAACTTTATTTAACTGATTTTTACTTTTTCTATTGGTCCCCCTAGGGGGCTTGAATCAGCGATTGTTGGATCGCTTGAATGATATACTGAAATACTAATACATTGCAGCACATCGCTATACTGACAGTTAGAGCACAAAGATGGCAGACTTGGGGGACTTCATTAGGCCCACAGGCTGCCATGACGATCATTGGCACCGCGCGATCACGACGTAGGGGGGCCGATGACAGGTTGGAGGGGGCCGCAACACTTATTCTAACGATTTAAACGCAGCAGTCGCGATTGACTGCAGCATTTAATGTGTTGAACAGGTGGAATCAAAATCTTCATATTTCCCCTTAACGACTGTCACGTACATGTACGTGACATGTCGCCAAGGGGTTAAAAGTGTTTTATTTGTTACTGCAAGTGCTAATATATTTTAATATAATATTATAAATATGTTAGAAGAGAAGTGTGCAACACACAACCAATTAAACAGTAACTACGGATATTATTTATTGTAAGCAGTCCAGTATACACTTAGATTTTTTACAATATCTTTTGCCATGTATAAGATGTCGCTAAGTCGCTTTGATGATGATCTGAAGATACAATATTCTCTGAGTCCCAGTAAACAGAATGATGATATTTTGTATATCTGCTGAATCAATAGAGAATGTTAATTTATGGATAAGTAAACCAGGCATTTTTTATATTGAGTACACATTACAAAGCAATAGTCCTATTCCCTAAGCATAAACCAATTTGTACAATATAAATGTAATACTGTAAGGCCGTGCCCGTAATCACGGCCGGTGATAACGGGCACGACCGGCAGCAGACAGTCACCCGCATTTGCGGGTAGGTGTCTGGGTGTAATGGCAGGAAGGAGGAGAAGGGAAAGTGAGCCCTAATCTACCCACCGCCCTGTCCCTGCCTACTTGCAATGACCCGCCCTAGGCGACGGGGTACAACTGGGCGGCGGTCCCTACGCTGTCTAAGTGCATGGGAGAACAAACAGGGAACACGCAAGGGAAGGGGCAGTAGCCCACGGAACGCCGCGAGGAATCGGAGCGGTGAATGAGAAGTCAGGACCAGGATGAAGTGGAGTATACCAACGTGAGCACGGAGAAGGAAGCAAGCCAGGGGCAAAGCGAAGCAGGTTAAGCGGAACTGCAGCAAGGCAGAAGCACGGCAGAAGCAGGCTGGAGCAAGCAGCAGTGGGGCCAGGAATCCAGAAGAATTACAAGCACTGAGGAAGAGAACACGGCAGGTAATAAAGGACAGGGGGCGGAGCTAACTCCGACTGACCAGGCCGCGATAGGCTCTCCCACTCCTGAGCCTGCCACCCTGGTTGGTGGGAGACGGTGTCAGTCTAACAGGTCTAGCCTCAGGTGTGGATTGATTAATCCCAGGAGTATACCTAGACATAGTACCTGGCAGATCCCTAACAGTACTCCCCCTTTTATGAGGGGCCACCGGACCCTTACTAAGAGGACCTGGTTTAGTAGGGAAGAGAAGTTGGAACCTCCTGATCAATACCCCGGCGTGAACATCACGGGCAGGTACCCAAGTCCTCTCCTCCGGCCCGTATCCTCTCCAATGGACCAGGTACTGGAGGGAGCCCTGGACCATCCTACTGTCCATAATCTTGGCCACCTCGAATTCCACCCCCTCAGGGGTGAGAACGGGAACAGGAGGTCTCCTCGAGGGGGACCAGGACGGGGAGCAGCGTTTAAGGAGGGAGGCATGGAAGACGTCATGCATGCGAAAGGATGGGGGCAGCTCCAGACGGAAGGATACAGGGTTGAGGACTTCAATGATCTTATAAGGTCCAATAAATCGGGGAGCAAACTTCCTGGACGGGACCTTAAGGCGCAAGTTCCTGGACGACAACCAGACCAAATCCCCGACGACAAACCGGGGGTTAGCAGAACGTCTACTATCAGCCTGAATCTTTTGTGCGCTCTGGGACGCCTCTAGGTTCTTCTGAACCTGGGCCCAGACTGTGCACAGTTCCCGATGAACATCCTCTACCTCAGGATTATTGGAACAACCAGGGGAAACGGAGGAGAACCTTGGGTTAAACCCGAAATTACAGAAAAACGGGGAGACCCCTGACGAGTTACTGACCCGGTTATTCAGGGAAAATTCAGCAAGGGGAAGGAATGAGACCCAATCGAATTGACAGACAGAGATGAAACACCTTAAATATTGTTCCAGGGATTGGTTAGTCCTTTCCGTTTGGCCATTATTTTCGGGATGGAAGGCGGAGGAGAAGGACAGATCAATCTCCAACTTTTTACAAAAAGCTCTCCAAAATAAGGAAACAAATTGTACCCCTCTGTCAGAAACGATATTGACTGGGGCCCCATGGAGACGCAGGATGTGTTTCACAAACAAAGAAGCTAACGTCTTGGCGTTAGGTAGCTTCTTAAGGGGCACAAAGTGGCACATCTTGCTGAAGCGGTCTACTACCACCCACACCACCGACTTGCCCTGAGATGGGGGCAAATCGGTGATAAAATCCATGGAGATATGGGTCCAAGGTCTCTGGGGAATGGGCAAGGAACGTAGTAGGCCCGCAGGTCGGGACCTAGGGGTTTTGGACCTAGCGCAAACCTCACAAGCGGCGACGTAAGCCCTAACGTCTTTAGGCAACCCAGGCCACCAATAGTTTCTGGTAATGAGGTGTTTGGTGCCCAAGATGCCAGGATGACCAGATAGAGCGGAGTCATGGTTTTCCCTGAGTACCCTTAGCCGGTATTGCAGGGGAACAAACAGTTTGTCCCCAGGGACGTTCCCGGGAGCTGAACCCTGATCAGCCGCGATATCAGAAGCTAAATCAGAATCCGTGGCAGAAACGATTATACCAGGGGGTAAAATACAAGAAGGATCCTTCTCGGAAGGAGGATTGGCCATGAAACTACGTGACAGAGCATCAGCCTTAATATTCTTGGACCCAGCCCTATAGGTAACTAAGAAATTAAATCTGGTAAAGAATAGTGCCCATCGAGCTTGTCTAGGATTAAGCCTCCGGGCCGATTCTAGGAAAACCAGATTCTTGTGATCCGTAAGGACCGTTACCTGGTGTCTGGCCCCCTCCAGGAAGTGCCGCCACTCTTCAAAAGCCCATTTAATGGCTAGAAGTTCGCGGTTGCCAATATCATAGTTACTCTCCGTGGGCGAAAACTTCCTAGAGAAGTAAGCACAGGGGCGGAGATGGGTGAGGGAGCTGGTACCCTGGGACAAGACGGCCCCCACTCCCTCCTCGGATGCGTCAACCTCCACAATAAATGGCTCCTCTTGGTTGGGCTGAATCAGCACGGGGGCCGAGATAAAGCACTTCTTGAGGGTCTCAAAGGCCTGGACGGCCTCAGGGGGCCAATGGAGGACATCAGCACCCTTGCGAGTAAGGTCCGTAAGAGGCTTAGCGACGACCGAGAAGTTGGCAATAAATCTCCTGTAATAGTTGGCGAACCCTAAAAAACACTGTAACGCCTTAAGGGAGGCAGGTTGGACCCATTCCGCCACAGCCTGAACCTTGGCAGGGTCCATGCGGAATTCATGAGGAGTGAGGATTTGCCCTAAAAATGGTATCTCCTGTACCCCAAAGACACATTTTTCAGTCTTAGCAAACAGATTATTCTCCCGAAGGACCTGGAGCACCTTCCTGACATGCTCCACGTGGGAGGACCAGTCCTTGGAAAACACCAGTATGTCATCAAGGTACACAACAAGAAAATTACCCAGGTAGTCTCTCAGGATTTCATTAATAAAATTCTGGAAGACAGCAGGGGCATTACACAACCCAAAGGGCATGACCAGGTATTCAAAATGACCCTTGGGTGTGTTGAACGCAGTTTTCCACTCATCCCCCTCTTTGATGCGGATAAGGTTATATGCCCCCCGTAGATCGAACTTAGAAAACCATTGGGCTCCCTGAACCTGATTAAAAAGATCCGGAATCAAAGGAAGTGGGTACTGGTTCCTTACAGTGACCTTATTCAGGTTACGATAATCAATGCACGGCCTAAGACCACCATCCTTCTTCCCCACGAAGAAGAAGCCAGCACCTACAGGAGAAGTCGAGGGGCGAATGAAACCCTTGGCCAGGCATTCTTGGATATACACCCTCATAGCTTCACGTTCAGGACATGAAAGATTAAATATCCTACCCTTAGGAAGCTTGGCACCAGGCACCAAATCGATGGCGCAATCGTAATCTCTATGGGGGGGCAACACCTCGGAGGCCTCCTTAGAAAACACATCAGCGAAGTCCTGAACAAACTCAGGAAGCGTGTTTACCTCCTCCCGGGGAGAAATAGAGTTAACAGAAAGACATGACATAAGACATTCACTACCCCATTTGGTGAGATCCCCAGTATTCCAATCAAACGTGGGATTATGCAACTGCAACCAGGGAAGACCTAATACCAGATCAGACGATAATCCCTGCATCACCAGTACAGAGCACTGCTCCAAATGCATGGAGCCAACCAGGAGTTCAAAAACAGGAGTCTGCTGAGTAAAATAACCATTAGCAAGGGGAGTAGAGTCGATACCTACTACAGGGATAGGATAAGGTAAATCAATAAAAGGCATCTTAAGAGACATAGCAAATTCCACAGACATGATATTAGCAGATGAGCCAGAATCCACGAAAGCACTGCCCGTGGCAGACCGGCCAGCAAACGAGACCTGAAAGGGAAGCAAAATTTTATTGCGTTTCACATTAACGGGAAATACCTGTGCGCCCAAGTGACCTCCCCGATGATCACTTAGGCGCGGAAGTTTTCCGGCTTTTTATTCTTGTGCCTGGGACAGGTGTTCAGTAGATGCTTGTCGTCCCCACAGTAGAAGCAGAGACCATTCATTCTGCGAAACTCCCTACGTTGTCGAGGGGACATGGAGGCCCCGAGTTGCATAGGTACCTCCGAGTCCTCCGTGGAGGGGCGAGGAGACGGGACCTCGGGGGGGGGGATCGCAGAAAAGTCAGAGTGGAGCACATTGAAACGTTCAAGCTGACGTTCAATGAGACGTCGGTCAAGTCGTACTGCTAGGGCCATAACCTGGTCAAGGGAGTCAGAAGAGGGGTAGCTAACCAGCAGATCCTTCAGGGCGTCAGATAATCCTAACCTAAACTGGCACCTTAGGGCCGGATCGTTCCACCGAGAAGCTACACACCACTTTCTAAAATCAGAACAGTATTCCTCAACCGGTCTCCTACCCTGACGTAAGGTCACCAGCTGACTCTCGGCTAAAGCAGTCCTGTCAGTCTCGTCGTAAATGAGTCCGAGGGCAGAGAAAAAACGATCAACAGAGGAAAGTTCAGGGGCGTCAGGAGCCAAGGAGAAGGCCCACTCTTGGGGCCCTTCCTGGAGTCGGGATAGGATGATACCCACCCGCTGGTTCTCGGAACCTGAGGAGTGGGGTTTTAGGCGGAAATACAGTCTGCAACTCTCCCGGAAGGAGAGAAACGTCTTACGGTCCCCTGAGAACCGGTCAGGTAACTTGAGGTCGGGTTCTAGAGGTGAGGTGAGGGGTACTACTAAGGCAGCGTCACCCTGGTTGACCCTCTGGGCCAGGGCCTGGACCTGTAGGGAGAGGCCCTGCATCTGCTGGGTCAGGGTCTCAAGGGGGTCCATGATAGCGTCAGCGTAGGAGAAATGGTAGACTAGGTATGGGCTTGTAATTATGTAATGGCAGGAAGGAGGAGAAGGGAAAGTAAGCCCTAATCTACCCACCGCCCTGTCCCTGCCTACTTGCAACGACCCACCCTAGGCGACGGGGTACAACTGGGCGGCGGTCCCTACACTGTCTAAGTGCACGGGAGAACAAACAGGGAACACGCAAGGGAAGGGGCAGTAGCCCACGGAACGCCGTGAGGAAACGGAGCGGTGAATGAGAAGTCAGGACCAGGATGAAGTGGAGTATACCAACGTGAGCACGGAGAAGGAAGCAAGCCAGGGGCAAAGCGAAGCAGGTTAAGCGGAACTGCAGCAAGGCAGAAGCACGGCAGAAGCAGGCTGGAGCAAGCAGCAGTGGGGCCAGGAATCCAGAAGAATTACAAGCACTGAGGAAGAGAACACGGCAGGTAATAAAGGACAGGGGGCGGAGCTAACTCCGACTGACCAGGCCGCGATAGGCTCTCCCACTCCTGAGCCTGCCACCCTGGTTGGTGGGAGACGGTGTCAGTCTAACAGGTCTAGCCTCAGGTGTGGATTGATTAATCCCAGGAGTATACCTAGACATAGTACCTGGCAGATCCCTAACACTGGGCCTTAGAAAGGCTCTGCAAAATATAGGACATGTCCTATTTTTTGATTTGACGGACCGTGCTCCCATTCTTTGCAATAGGATCACTGCCCGCAAATGCAGTTCACTGTCCGCGGCCGGTCGTAGCCGTAATCACGAACCGGGATTTCGGCTACGGCCGTGTTCAGGGGGCCTAAGGTGGGACCGTTTTTCCTAGACCCATAAACAATAAAGAGTATCTGCACTTTCCAAATACTTTTGATATGTCATTGAGACATATCAGAAGTTTTGATCGGTGGGGGTCCGGAAGCTGGGACCCTCATCGTCGCTAAAATGAAGGTGCAAAAGCGCTCAGCTAAGAATGCCTCATCTTCATCTGTGATCTGCGCTCCCTGTCAGACTGAAGAATGCTCACATAGATGTTCTAGTAGGATACAAAGTCTAGTGAGCAGGACTTACTTATGACGAAGTTTGAAGAAGCTCTTTTAACTTTTTACTGGTGAGCATCTGTTACACTGTCATGGAGCTTCACGTCCTTAGAATATTGTCATCTGCAGAATATCTTGGGAGACAGCAGTGCAGGCGTGAACCAATGTTTTGCTTACCTCCAATGTTTCCAATTTGTCTGGGTTCTTGATCGGGTTTGAAGTGTCCCAGGTAACTTTCTTGGAGCGTTTTCAGGGCTAGATGGTATTGGTCTCTTGGATGGTAAACAGGCTGGATTTCTGCTTTCCTTGTCTTCATCTTTCTTTTAGCATTTTTCTTTTGAAGTGGCATAAATACTGTTTTTTGGGGTTTTTTTGTCTTTATTTTTTGTTAACACCAATGACTGTGTTGTCTTGGAGAGTCGTGAATCGTCCAGGCCTGGGTCAGTCATTGGTTCTATTTAAGTGAGTTATAAGGGTAAAGTCCAAGGCCACAGTGTGTTAGAATGAAAAGGTTTCTCTCTATTTAAAAAATTCTTGAAATGACCCCAACATGTATTAAAAAACAAGATCAGGAAATGGGTTAGTAACTGTTGATGTTCAAGGCTAGCTTGTATCGGTCTCTTGGATGGTAAACTACCTGAATTTCAGCTTTCCTTGTTTTTATCTTTCTTTTTGCCATTTTTCTTTTGAAGTGGCATATGTACAGTTTTTAATTTATTTTCTTAGTTTTTTTTTTTACAGCAGTGGCTGTATTGTCTTTGAGAAGCATAAATTGTCCAGGCTTGGTCAGTCATTGGTTCTATTAAGTGAGTTACCAGTATGTAGTCCAATGCCACAATATAACTATGTAAGTATAAATCGATTTCTCTCTATATTAAGAGATATTCAGAAAATGCCTTAAATGACCCTAACATATATTAGAAAAAGGTCATCAGGCAACGGGTTAGTAATTGTTGATATCTATTGTCACATAAATTTAAAAGGACATATTGTATATTTGGTCTTGGGATAGTGTATGCCTGAGGTAATGTTCCCTTACCTGGGTAAAACACATGGCGTTAGCTGTAGTAATAATACTGAGTACAGCCAACTAGAGCACTGGAGACAGAAAGTATGCTCTTATAGCCCCACGGTTGGTAATGACACGTGCACATGTTACTGGTGGGCTCTAGGAGCCAATAGTCAAACAATAACGTTTATTAAATTACAATGTGCCACCATTGGATGGTAATACAGTGAAGGAAATAAGTATTTGATCCCTTGCTGATTTTGTACGTTTGCCCACTGTCAAAGACATGAACAGTCTCGAATTTTTAGGCTAGGTTAATTTTACCAGTGAGAGATAGATTATATTTAAAAAAAAACAGAAAATCACATTCTCAAAATTATATATATTTATTTGCATTGTGCACAGAGAAATAAGTATTTGATCCCTTTGGCAAACAAGACTTAATACTTGGTGGCAAAACCCTTGTTGGCAAGCACAGCAGTCAGACGTTTTTAGTAGTTCATGATGAGGTTTGCACACATGTTAGATGGAATTTTGGCCCACTCCTCTTTGCAGATCATCTGTAAATCATTAAGATTTCGAGGCTGTCGCTTGGCAACTCGGATCTTCAGCTCCCTCCATAAGTTTTCGATGGGATTAAGGTCTGGAGACTGGCTAGGCCACTCCATGACCTTAATGTGCTTCTTTTTGAGCCACTCCTTTGTTGCCTTGGCTGTATGTTTCGGGTTATTGTCGTGCTGGAAGACCCAGCCACGAGCCATTTTTAATGTCCTGGTGGAGGGAAGGAGGTTGTCACTCAGGATTTGACGGTACATGGCTCCATCCATTCTCCCATTGATGCGGTGAAGTAGTCCTGTGCCCTTAGCAGATAAACACCCCCAAAACATAATGTTTCCACCTACATGCTTGACAGTGGGGACGGTGTTCTTTGTGTCATAGGCAGCATTTCTCTTCCTCCAAACACGGTGAGTTGAGTTAATGCCAAAGAGCTCAATTTTAGTTTCATCTGACCACAGCACCTTCTCCCAATCACTCTCAGAATCATCCAGATGTTCATTTGCAAACTTCAGACGGGCCTATACATGTGCCTTCTTGAGCAGGGGGTCCTTGCGGGCACTGCAGGATTTTAATCCATTACGGCGTAATGTGTTACCAATGATTTTCTTGGTGACTGTGGTCCCAGCTGCCTTGAGATCATTAACAAGTTCCCCCGTGTAGTTTTCGGCTGAGCTCTCGCCTTCCTCAGGATCAAGGATACCCCACGAGGTGAGATTTTGCATAGAGCCCCAGATCGATGTCTATTGACAGTCATTTTGTATGTCTTCCATTTTCTTACTTTTGCACCAACAGTTGTCTCCTTCTCACCCAGCGTCTTACTTATAGTTTTGTAGCCCATTCCAGCCTTGTGCAGGTCTATGATCTTGTCCCTGACATCCTTAGAAAGCTCTTTGGTCTTGCCCATGTTGTAGAGGTTAGAGTCAGACTGATTAATTGAGTCTGTGGACAGGAGTCTTTTATACAGGTGACCATTTAAGACAGCTGTCTTTAATGCAGGCACCAAGTTGATTTGGAGCGTGTAACTGGTCTGGAGGAGGCTGAACTCTTAATGGTTGGTAGGGGATCAAATACTTATTTCTCTGTGCACAATGCAAATAAATATATATAATTTTGATTATGTGATTTTCTGTTTTTTATTTTATATAATCTATCTCTCACTGGTAAAATTAACCTAGCCTAAAAATTCTAGACTGTTCATGACTTTAACAATGGGCAAACTTACAAAATCAGCAAGGGATCAAATACTTATTTCCTCCACTGTAAGTCAGCAGATGTTGGAGGCTTTAATTTCAAGTCTAGGAAAAAAATCATTCATATTTGCGGCACACTGAAAAGTCTGCCAGGTATTGAGGTCATGTATAGGTAATGTCAGGGACTGTGCCAATTCACTTCAACATGCAATTTTCACATCTCAGCAGAACACGGTCTGTGGTCATAGTGCAAACACATGGAGTTAATGTACATATTAATGAATATGCACAATTTGGCAGATATTCACCACCAGGCACCAAAGAGCATGTAGTTGAGGAGCATCGTAAGGAATGTGGAATTCCTAAGTCTGGACCTGATACTTATCTCCTCATGTACAACATGCAGGAGCTCTGGGAGGTGCAGTGGTTCCTTATATTAGTCTGGAGTCTATAGACTCCTTGTTAGGAGAGTGCAGGAGGCTTTATGCTCCGTGCAATCATGTTCCACCTCGCTTGGCACAAGGAAACATGTTGGTGGTCATATGTAAGCAATGGAGCAGCAGCTTTACACAGTCTGTAAGTAGGACAGATAACTCATCTTCTTTGCTTTGCAGCAGATCGGGGGACAGATAACTCATCTTCTTTGCTTTGCAGCAGATCAGCAGAAACAGGGCAAGATATGGCACATGCAGGATGAATTGATGCTTCTAGACCCCAATCTTCCAGCCACTGACAAGATAACACTGTGGCATCCGATCAGTACAGCTGCTGTCTGTGCTCCTGTAGGCTCAGCAGGTGATGATATTTAGGTATAAGAAGGCAGGCGTTAGAAAGATGAGAAAGCAGGCGATCTGATGTATTATATTCTGCAGATTAGAGGAAGGAGGTTCCATGATGTTCTATGGTGTTCTGGACTATACTGAAGGAGAGACGTGATCTTTCAGAACAGATTGGAAGTGTCACACTTGCTGTTATTGATGATCTTGAGAAATAGGAATGTGGATCTTACTGATGACATTAAATGGGATCAAGGCAGGCAGCAATTACAAGAAAGGCAGTACTAGCTGATGGTTTTACATATAAATGAAATGACAGAGAACTGTAGCTGATGGTCTTATGTCCAGGAGTGTGACGGTTAGATGGATCAGTTATGATGGAAGGCACGTGTGATGGTTAGATGGATCACTTATTATGATGGGAGGCACGTGTGACGGTTAGATGGATCACTTATTATGATGGGAGGCACGTGTGACGGTTAGATGGATCACTTATTATGATGGGAGGCACGTGTGACGGTTAGATGGATCAGTTATAATGGGAGGCATGTGTGATGGTTAGATGGATCACTTATTATGATGGGAGGCACGTGTGATGGTTAGATGGATCAGTTATGATGTGAGGCACGTGTAACGGTTAGATGGATCACTTATTATGATGGGAGGCACGTGTGACGGTTAGATGGATTACTTATGATGGGAGGCACGTGTGATGGTTAGATGGATTACTTATGATGGGAGGCACGTGTGATGGTTAGATGGATCAGTTATGATGGGAGGCACGTGTGACGGTTAGATGGATCACTTATTATGATGGGAGGCACGTGTGACGGTTAGATTGATCAGTTATGATGTGAGGCACGTGTAACGGTTAGATGGATCACTTATTATGATGGGAGGCACGTGTGACGGTTAGATGGATTACTTATGATGGCAGGCACGTGTGATGGTTAGATGGATTACTTATGATGGGAGGCACGTGTGATGGTTAGATGGATCAGTTATGATGGGAGGCACGTGTGACGGTTAGATGGATCACTTATTATGATGGGAGGCACGTGTGACGGTTAAATGGATCAGTTATGATGGGAGGCACGTTGCTGTCCATGCGCATTGTGGTAACTTTCTCTCCATGCTGTTTGGTGCAGGTACCCACCGGCTCATGCAAACATCCATGTTCTTTCTAACTACAACTGGAGATGGTGCTTTTCCAGTTTCTATCGCTGTCCAGTTCAGATTGGAGAAAAAGGGGTGATTTTTTAGGTTACCATTCACTCCTAGCCGAACAGACTGGTCTTTAGAGAGGAGTCTTGACGTGATGTCAACAGCAGTATTGTCAGTTACTTTTTCATATGATGGTTCATGGTCAATAACTTTCTTTAGAATTTCTGCAATGGTAACTCCTGGAAATGGTCTACAGTGAAATATCATTCTATATAAAATGACACCCAAGGCGAAATAGTCAACGCCTGCATCATATAACTGTCTCATAATTATTTCAGGAGCGACATACCCAGCTGTTCCAGGGCAACCTGTGGCCTTTACTCTTCCATAGACTTTGTATAGAGATAGTGCAAAATCCGCTATTTTTATATGGCCATCCCCAGTCAACAGAATGTTATTTAATTTTAAGTCCCGGTGGATAATTCCATTAGAATGCATGAATCTCAAGCCACAAATGATTTCTGCTGCTATAAATCTAATTTCGTCCATGTCAGGCTGGTTCACATGTAAGTATTGAAGTAAATTGCCTCCACAAGCAAGTTCAGTGACATAATATGCATAATTTTGTGTGTGAAACGCAGCATACCCATGAATTAGAAAGCTGCTTCTGTGAGCTAACCTCAGGACGTGATTTTCTACAAGGAATCGATTGGAGACTATTAACCCCTTCCCGACATTTGCCGTACATGTACGTCATGGAAAGCATTGACTTCCCGCATCTTGCCGTACATGTACGCCGAATGTTTGGGACCGGCTCAGAAGCTGAGCCGGTGCCATCATCACCGGATCTCAGCTGTATCTTACAGCTGACATCCGGCTGTAACGGCGGGGACCGAAATTAGCTTCGATCCCCGCCATTAACCCCTTAAGTGCAGCGCTCAAACGCGATCGCTGCACTTAAGGTGTTTGCAGCTCATCGGAACCCCAGTAATGAAATTGCTGGGGTTCCGGTGGCTGCAATGGCAACCGGAGGCCTAATACTGACCTCCCGGTCTGCCTAGCACCGAAGCCGGTCAAGATCCGCCCGGCGGCGGAGCCTGATTGGCTTCCGTAGCTGCCGGCAAGATGGCGCCGGGTCAGGAGCTGATCCGGCGTCATCAGCGGTGGAAGTCAGCTGTACTGTACAGCTGACATCCACCTGTAACGGCAGGAACCGGAGCTAGCTCAGATCCCTGCCATTAACCCCTTCGATGCAGCAATCGAAAGCGATTGCTGCATCGTAGCGGTTACTAGCAGATCGCCAGCCCTGACAGGCAATCGGGACTGGCGACTGCTGTTATGGCAACAGGAGACACAATGGTCTCCTGCTCTGCCATTACGGAAGCCGATTCAGGCCCCGCCGGGAGGCGAAGCCTAATCGGCTTGCTGTCAGTGAATGACTGACAGATCTAATACATTGCACTACATAGGTAGTGCAATGTATTAGAAAAAAAAAAATCTGACCGTTGGACCTTCAAGTCCCCTAGTGGGACTTGAAGAAAAGTGTAAAAAAAGTATAAAAAAGTGTAAAAAAAAGTGCAAAAAATAAAAGTTTGAAAACAGTAAAAGTTTCAAGTAATCAAATAAAACACAATCCCCCTTTTACTCTTATCAAGTCCTTTATTATTGAAAAATAATAATAAACCATATGTATTTGGTATCGCCACGACCGTAACGACCGGAGGTATCAAAATATTATATTATTTATTGCACGCGGTGAACAGCGTAAAAAAAAACGTAAAAAACGTTACCAGAGTTTCTGTTTTTTGGTCACTTTGCCCTACAAATATTAGAATAAAAAGTGATCAAAAAGTCGCACGTATCCAAAAATGGTACCTATAAAAACGATAGCTCGTCCCGCAAAAAACAAGCCCTCATACAACTCCGTCGACAAAAAAATTAAAAAGTTATGGTTCTCACAACTTGGCGACAGAAAAAATACATTATTTTTACAAAAGTAATTTTATTGTGCAAAAAGTTGTAAAACATGAAAAAGTTCTATAAATTAGGTATCGCCGGAATCATACTGACCCGCAGAATAAAGTTAACATGTAATTTATAACGCATGGTGAACGCTGTATAAAAAAAAACGAAAAAATCTGTGCCAGAATTGCGTTTTTTTGTTTACCTGGCATCCCAAAAAATAGGATAAAAGGTGATCAAAAAGTTGCATGTACCCCAAAATGGTACCAATAATAACTACAGCTCGTCCCGCAACAAACCAGCCCTCATACCGCTACGTCTATGAAAAATAAAATTAGTTATGGCTCCAATAAGTCAGGAAATAAAAAAATATGCAGTTGTGCCCGAGGGGAACATTTCTTCTGTTTCAAGAGGCGATTTATCAAGGACCTAAAATTAGGGAATCAGGAAAGGGAGGGCCCAAACATATCCGCTGGAAGCGAGGGTGCCCGTATTCTACCAGGACAACACTTCCTAGCAAAATTCCCCAAACTACAAAGGCGCGGAGTGTGGACCAAAAGGGGGATAATAAAGGATGCCATATATCAGTGCGACACCGCCTGTGCAGAAAGGATTGCTTCACAGCGTAACACACATCTATGGATTATTTTATTGTTTTTTTTTTACCCCATTATTATACCACCTGACTATGCCCCTTATATACTCCGCCCGGCTTACATATGCCCTACATTATAAACGGAAACACCAGTAAGACTCCAAACAAAACTACTACCAAGCAAAATCCACGCTCCAAAAAGCCAAATGGCATTTCCTCCCATCTGAACCCTACAGTGTGCCCAAACAGCAGTTTCCTTCCACATATATGGGACCGTCATACCCGGGAGAACCCTTTTAGCAATTTTTGGGGTGTGTGTCTCCAGTGGCATAAGCTGGGCACGACATATTTGCCACTGAATGGCATATCTAGGGAAAAATATAATTTTTTAATTTGCACCATCCACAGCGCATTCATTTATGGAAAAGACCTGTTGGGTGAAAATGCTCACTACACCCATTAAAAAATGCCTTGAGGGGTGCAGTTTCCATAATGGGGTCACTTCCCAGGGGTTTATTTTTATTATTTCACATCTGAGCCTCTGCAGTTGTGAACCAATACTTTGTAAATCGCCAAATTAGGCCTCAATTTTACATGGTACGCTTTCACTCTTGAGCCTGGTCGACTGTCCAGGCAAGAGATTAGGGCCACATGTAGGGTGTTTCTAAAACCAGGAAACCCAGCATAATAATTAGAGAGCTGTCTTGTTATGGTGGCACAAGCCGGGCACCACATATTGTCCACATATCTGTGGAAAAAAATCCCATTTTCACTCTGCAACATCGAGTTCACACTAATTTCTACAAAACACCTGCAGGGTTAACATGCTCACTACACCCCTAGGTAAATGCATTGAGGGGTGTAGTTTCCAAAATTGGGTCACTTCTGGGGGGTTTCCACTGTTTTGGGCCCACAGGCGCCCAGAAACCAATCCAGCAACGTCTGCACTCCAAATGGCGGTCCTTCCCTTCTGAGCCCTGCCGTGTGCCCAAACAGCAGTTTATGACCACATATGGGGTATTGCCGTACTCGGTAGAAATTGCTTTACAAATGTTGGGTTCTTTTTTTTCCTTTATTTGTTGCAAAAATGAAAAAATTTGCACTAAAGCTACGTCTTATTGAAGAAAAAGGATTGTTTTTATTTTCACTGCCCAATTCTAATAAATTCTATGAAACATCTGTGGGGTCAAAATGCTCACTACGCCCCTAGATGAATTCCTCAAGAGGTGTAGTTTCCTAAATGGTGTCACTTTTTGGGCGTTTTCATTGTTTTTTGCCCTCAGGGGCTTTGCAAATGTGACATGGCCGCCGCAAACCATTCCTGCTCAATGTGATCTCCAAAAGCCAAATAGCGCTCTTTCCCTTCTAAGACAAGCCGTGTCTCCAAACAGCCGTTTATTACCACATGTGGGGCATTGTTTTACTCGGGAGAGATTGGTTTACAAATTTTACGGTGCTTTTTCTCCTTCAGTCCTTGTGGAAATGAGAAAAAATTAGCTAAACCTACATTTTCTTTGAAAAAATTTAGATTGTAATTTTCAGGGCCTATTTCCAATAATTTATGCAAAAAACCTGTTGGGTCAAAACGCTCACTATACCCCTAGATAATTTCCTCAATGGGTTTAGTTTCCAAAATGGGGTCACTTGTGGGGGGTTTCCACTGTTTTGTCCCCTCAGGGGCTTTGTAAATGTGACATGGCCTCCGCAAACCATTCCTGCTAAACTTGAGCTCCAAAAGCCAAATAGCGCTCTTTCCCTTCTCAGCCCTGCCGTGTCTCCAAACAACCGTTTATTACCACGTGTGGGGTATTGTTTTACTCGGGAGAAATTGCTTTACAAATTTTATGGTGCTTTTTCTCCTTTAGTCCTTGTGGAAATGAGAAAAAAAATCGCTAAACCTACATTGTCTTTGAAGAAATGTTGATTTTAATTTTCACGGCCTACTTCCAATAATTTCTGTAAAAAACCTGTGCGGTCAAAATGCTCACTGTACCCCTAGATAATTTCCTTGAGGTGTGTAGTTTCCCAGATGGGGGTCACTTTTGGGGGATTTTGACTGTTTTGGCACCGCAAGAGCCCTTCAAACCTGACATGGTGCCTAAAATATATTCTAACAAAAATAAGGCCCCAAAATCCACTAGGTGCTCCTTTGCTTCTGAGGCCGGTGCTTCAGTCCAGTAGCATGCTACGGGCCACATGTGGGATATTTCCTAAAACTGCAGAAACTGGGCAACAAATATTGAGTTGCATTTCTCTGGTAAAACCTTCTGTGTTATAAAAAAAATTTTACTAAAAATTTATTTCTGTGACATGCTTTAATTCCTGTGACATGTGTAAAAGGTTGAGACATTTTCTAAATGCTGTTCTGAATACTTTGAGGGGTGAAGTTTTTAAAATGGGGTGACTTTTTGGGGGTTTCTAATATATAAGGCCCTCAAAGCCACTTCACAACTGAACTGGCCCTTGTAAAAATAGCCTTTTGAAATTTTCTTGAAAATGTGAGAAATTGCTGCTAAAGTTCTAAGCCTTGTAACGTCATAGAAAAATAAAAGGATGTTCAAAAAACGATGCCAATCTAAAGTAGACATATGGGGATGTTAATTAGCAACAATTTTGTGTGGTATATCTGCCTGTCTTACAAGCAGATACATTTAAATTGAGAAAAATGCTAATTTTTGCAATTTTTCGCTAAATTTTGGTGTTTTTCACAATTAAATACTGAACATATCGAGCAAATTTTTCCAGTAACTTAAAGTCCAATGTGTCACGAGAAAACAATCTCAGAATCGCTTGGATAGGTGAAAGCATTCCGGAGTTATTACCACATAAAGTGACACGTCAGATTTGAAAAATGAGGCTCGGTCAGGAAGGTCAAAAGTGGCTAAAGAGGGAAGGGGTTAAGCTTCTCTTCTTCAGGATTTTAATGGCCACACTTTCATTATGTATGAAATCAGTAGCTAATATAACTTTGCCAAAACTTCCTTTTCCGAGGACGCTATGAAAGATAAATTTGTCCAATGTGAGAGGGACAGTGATCCTTCTTTGTTTTCTACTGGGGCCGCTACATTCATCTGAGATGTCATATTTACTGGGTGCCAGATCTTCCTGCTGTTTCCTTTTTTTACCAGTTTCTTCTTCCTTCCCTACTTCTGCACTGCCTTTCACTTTATTAATCCCGCTTTGATTCACATTGTCCCTCTGCCTCTTTCTTACATTCATTCTTTTTAGAATGCTGTTGGTTTGATTTTTGATATATCCCATGAATCTGCCCCATTTGTTCTGTACGGCATCTAAGAATGAAATGTTCGCAGTTACCTTATTCTCAGCAAGATTTTGTGTATCGACCTGCTCACCAGTTTTCTTGGAATCCATCTTTCTCATCTTTGATGAAAGTTCTTCCTTCTTGTTAGCTTTGTCCGCTCCATCTAAGGTTTTATGCTTACCACTCCCATCTCCCTTTCTTGTGTTTGTTGCTGAATCCCTTTTTTTCTTTCTCCTTCTGGCGCCCATGTTGTGTCAAAATACAACAACTGGGCGGTTATCAAAAATATCTCAAGTTAAAAGACAAAATCCACAGCAACTTTGTCGTTGAAGCCAATGGCAACTAAAGGCTCTGGGGCCTCAGCAGATTGTTATGGAACTTTGTGAAGTTACCTTAGATTGTGATGTCACTGGGGATGCTTGTAGAATCACATTTCTTACCGTGATATCATGGCCTGGGAGCCATGGCAACAAAACAAAATAATATTGTGGATATTGGGTAGAAATATTTTCGTATATTTCCCTATTGTAGTGAGATCCCAAAATGCAATGTTTATTATTATATGAGATATTCATTTAAACCTCCACTTTCCTTCTTCTTTAAATATTATACAAGAAAATTGCATAAATAGCAGTATCTGTATATATACATTTTTTAAACTTCATTATAGTAACAACATTTTCTATTGTATTCTAAACAGAGGAAAGGTGCATGAAGCACCAGAGAACGAAAGAAAGGCAAATCATGTACAGTATATAAATAGGACAACACAGTACACAATCATATCAGCATTTAAGAATTGGGGAGGGAGATTGGGAAGACAAAAAGCAAGAGGGGGGAAATGGGGAGGGGACAATAAACAACCGGATAAAAAATAGCTTTTAAAAAAAATATTAATCGGTCATTGGCGTCTGGGAGAGAAAATAAGTAGCAAGAGAAACCACATATTAGCTGAAACCGTTTCCCACCGAGGGGTCCACTATAGGAGGAGTCCTGCAGGTGTAACCAAATAGCCTTGTATATCGAGACTTTGGTCAGATTTAATAAGACTGCTGTTTCATACACCGGTCTTAATATAAAGAACGCTAGAGTAAAATGTGCCTAATTTTTTAACAGACGCACCCCTACTAATAAATTAGGCACATCTCTCACTGTTCGTGTCCCAGAAAGGCAAATCTATGCTAAGTATGAGCTGGAGTAGATTACTGCTATAATTTATGCCAGTTTCTGGCGAAAATAATGTTGAATCTGTCAAGCCGCAGCCCTGACGCAAAGTTTTTGCGCAAAATGCATCTTTACGCCACTGTGATAAGTTTGGCGCATTATTACACTGCCTGGTCCAAGTTTATTCTGTCTAAATATTAGACAGCTTAGTCAATCTGCCCTACTGTGTTTATAAATACAGATATACAGAATATATACAAATGTATACAAAATAGTTCAAGTATGAGGCAGAACTTCAAAATTGTGGTTATTAATTGACCATAAGCAATATTTCAGGCCAGCAGAGGGTATCTTCACACGGCTTAGCAAAACACGTCTGAAAATACGGAGCTGTTTTCAGGCGAAAACAGCTCCTGATATTCAGACGTTTTTGTAGCAACTCATGTTTTCGCGGAGTATTTTACGGACGTTATTGGAGCTGTTTTTCAATGGAGTCAATGAAAAACGGCTCCAAAAACGTCCCAAAAAGTGACATGCACTTCTTTTTCGCGGGCGTCTTTTTACGCACCGTATTTTGACAGTAATGCGTAAAATAACACCTCGTGGGAACAGAACACCGAAAAACCCATTGAAAGCAATGACCCTTTCTAAGTGGACCTGGTTTATTGGGGAAACGAAGGTGAAACCTCCTGACCAATACCCCAGCGTGAACATCCCGGGCGGGTACCCAAGTCCTCTACTCAGGCCCGTATCCTATCCAATGGAACAGGTACTGGAGGGAGCCTTGGACCATCTTACTGTCCACAATCTTGGCCACCTCGAATTCTACCCCCTCAGGGGTGAGAACGGGGACAGGAGGTTTCCTCGAGGGAGCCAAGGACGGGGAGCAGCGTTTAAGGAGGGAGGCATGAAACACGTCGTGTACTCGAAAAGATGGGGGCAACTACAGTCGGAAGGAGACAGGATTGAGGACTTCAATGACCTTGTACGGCCCTATAAACCGGGGAGAAAACTTCTTGGACGGGACTTTAAGGCGCAAGTTCTTTGACGATAGCCACTCCAGATCCCCGACCATAAACAAGGGGTTAGCAGAACGTCTTCTATCTGCCTGAGTTTTTTGTATGCTCTGGGATGCCTCTAGGTTCTTCTGAACCTGGGCCCAGACTGTGCACAGTTCCCGATGAACGACCTCTACCTCGGGATTGTTGGAACTACCAGGTGAAACGGAGGAGAACCGTGGATTAAACCCAAAATTACAGAAAAAGGGGGAGACCCCTGACGAGTTACTGACCCGGTTATTAAGGGAAAATTCGGCGAGGGGAATGAATGAGACCCAATCATATTGACAGTCAGAGATAAAACACCTTAAATATTGTTCTAGAGACTGATTAGTCCTCTCGGTTTGGCCATTAGTTTCAGGATGGAAGGCAGAGGAGAAGGACAGATCAATCTCCAACTTTTTACAGAAGGCTCTCCAAAACAAAGAAACAAATTGTACCCCTCTGTCAGAAACAATATTGACAGGGACCCCATGGAGATGCAGGATGTGTTTGACAAACAAGGTAGCTAACGTCTTAGCATTGGGTAGTTTTTTGAGGGGCACAAAGTGGCACATCTTACTGAAGCGGTCTACTACAACCCACACCACCAACTTGCCTTGAGATGGAGGCAAATCGGTGATAAAAACCATGGAGATATGGGTCCAAGGTCTCTGGGGAATGGGCAAAGAACGTAGTAAGCACGCTGGTCGGGACCTGGGAGTCTTGGACCTAGCACAAACCTCACAAGCGGCGACGTAGGCCTTAACGTCTTTAGGCAACGCAGGCCACCAATAGTTTCTGGCAATGAGGTGCTTGGTACCCAGGATGCCTGGATGACCAGATAGTGTGGAATCATGATTTTCCCTAAGTACCCTTAGCCGGAATTGCAGGGGAACAAACAGCTTGTTCTCAGGAAGGTTCCCGGGAGCTGAACCTTGATCAGCAGCAATTTCAGAGACTAAATCAGAATCAATAGAGGAAATGATTATACCTGGAGGCAAAATACAAGCAGGATCTTCCTCCGAAGGAGGGCTGGCCAAGAAGCTACGCGACAGTGCATCAGCCTTAATATTTTTAGACCCAGCCCTATAGGTAACCAAAAAATTGAATCTGGTAAAAAATAACGCCCATCGAGCTTGTCTTGGGTTTAGCCTCCGGGCCGATTCTAGGAAAACCAGATTCTTGTGGTCGGTAAGAACCGTTACCTGGTGCCTAGCCCCCTCCAGGAAGTGGCGCCACTCTTCAAATGCCCATTTAATGGCTAAGAGTTCGCGCTTGCCAATATCATAGTTACTCTCAGTGGGCGAAAACTTCCTGGAGAAGTAGGCACAGGGACGGAGATGGGTGAGGGACCTGGTACCCTGGGACAAGACAGCCCCCACTCCCACCTCGGACGCGTCAACCTCCACGATAAACGGCTCCATTTGGTTGGGCTGAACCAACACCGGGGCCGAGATAAAGCACTTCTTAAGGGCCTCAAAAGCCTGGACAGCCTCAGGAGGCCAGTGGAGGAGATCAGCACCCTTGCGAGTGAGGTCCGTAAGAGGCTTAGCGATGACCGAGAAGTTAGCAATAAATCTCCTGTAATAATTAGTGAACCCCAAGAAGCACTGTAACGCCTTCAGGGAGGTAGGTTGGACCCATTCCGCCACAGCCTGGACCTTGGCGGGGTCCATGCGGAATTCATGAAGAGTGAGGATTTGACCCAAAAATGGTATCTCCTGCACCCCAAACACAGATTTTTCGGTCTTCGCAAACAGTTTGTTTTCCCCAAGGACCTGGAGCACCTTCCTGACATGCTCAATGTGGGAGGACCAGTCCTTGGAAAACACAAGTATGTCATCAAGGTACACTACAAGAAATACCCCCAGGTAATCTCTTAAAATCTAATTTATGAAATTCTGGAAGTCCGCGGGAGCATTACACAACCCAAAGCTCATGACGAGGTATTCAAAATGACCTTCAGGAGTGTTAAACGCAGTCTTCCACTCATCCCCCTCTTTGATGCGGATAAGGTTATACGCCCCCCGTAGATCAAACTTAGAGAACCATTGGGCCCCCTGAACCTGATTAAAGAGATCAGGAATCAAAGGAAGGGGATACTGGTTCCTTACAGTGACCTTATTCAAGTTACGGTAGTTAATGCATGGCCTAAGACCACCATCCTTCTTCCCAACGAAGAAGAAGCCAGCACCTACCGCAGAAGTAGAGAGACGAATGTAACCCTTGGCCAGGCATTCCTGGATATACTCTCTCATGGCTTCACGTTCGGGACAAGAGAGATTAAATATCCTACCCCTAGGGAGCTTAGCTCCTGGTACCAAATCGATAGCGCAATCGTATTCTCTATGAGGAGGTAACACTTCGGAGGCCTCCTTGGAGAAAACATCAACAAAGTCCTGAACAAACTCAGGTAGCGTGTTCAACTCCTCAGGGGGAGAAATAGAATTAACAGAAAAACATGACGTCAAGCATTCATTACCCCATTTGGTAAGATCCCCAGTATTCCAGTCAAACGTGGGATTATGCAACTGCAACCAGGGAAGGCCTAAAACCAAATCGGACGATAATCCCTGCATTAACAGAACAGAGCACTGCTCCAAATGCATGGAGCCAACAAGGAGTTCAAAAACAGGGGTATGCTGTGTAAAATAACCATTAGCAAGAGGAGTGGAGTCGATACCCACTACCTGGACAGGTTTAGGCAAATCAATCAAAGGCATAGCTAGAGACATAGCAAATTCCACAGACATGATATTAGCAGAAGACCCTGAATCCACGAAGGCACTGCCGGTAGCAGACCTACCACCAAAAGAGACCTGAAAGGGAAGCAAGATTTTATTACGTTTCATATTTACGGGAAATACCTGTGCGCCCAAGTGACCTCCCCGATGATCACTTAGGCGCGGAAGTTCCTCCGGCTGCTTATTCTTACGCCCAGGACAGTTGTTCACTTGATGCTTGTCAACCCCACAGTAGAAGCAGAGACCATTCTTCCTGCGGAACTCTCTACGTTGTTGGGGGTCACGTAGGCCAAGAGTTGCATAGGTACCTCCGAGTCTTCCGTGGAAGAACGAAGCAACGGAACCTCGGGAGGCATCATGGGGGAGTCAGAGGAGAAAACACCAAGACGTTCAAGTCGTCGTTCCCTGAGACGTCGGTCAAGTCGTACCGCTAAAGCCATAACCTGGTCTAGGGAGTCAGAAGAGGGGTAGCTAACTAGCAGGTCTTTCAGGGCGTTCGACAGGCCCAACCTAAACTGGCACCTTAAGGCAGGGTCATTCCACCGAGAAGCTACGCACCACTTCCTAAAGTCAGAGCAATACTCCTCAACAGGTCTCTTACCCTGACGTAAGGTCACCAGCTGACTTTCGGCAAAGGCAGTCCTCTCAGTCTCGTCATAAATGAGTCCGAGAGCAGAAAATAAAAGATCAACGGAGGAAAGTTCAGGGGCGTCAGGAGCCAAGGAGAAGGCCCATTCTTGGGGCCCCTCCAGGAGCCGGGACATAATTATACCCACCCGCTGGCTATCAGAACCTGAGGAGTGGGGCTTTAAGCGAAAGTAGAGCCTACAACTCTCCCGAAAAGAGAGAAAAGTCTTCCGGTCCCCTGAGAACCGGTCAGGCAACTTGAGGTGGGGTTCAAGAAGTGAGGTGAGGGGCACTACCATGGTAGCATCAGACTGGTTGACCCTCTGAGCCAGGGCCTGGACCTGTAGGGAGAGACCCTGCATTTGCTGAGCCAGGATCTCAAGGGGGTCCATAGTAGTGTCAGGGACCAGGGTAGACTAGGTATATGGGCTTGTGAATATGTAATGGTGGAGGTAGGGAAACAGACAAGTGAGCCCTAATCTACCTGCCAATCAGTCCCTGCCTACTTGCAACGACCCGCCCTAGGCGACGGGGTACAACTGGGCGACGGTCCCTACACTCAGTAAGTGCACGACAGACAACCAGACAAGGAAACACAGAACAAAGGGAAACGGGGCAGTTGCCTACGGCAGCACCGTGAACAACAAAAGTAGTAAACGAGCCTAGTCAAACCAGGAGAGTACGAGGTGCCAAACGCAGAGCAGGAGAGTAGTGAACAAGCCGAGTCAAACCAGGAGTGTACGAGGTACCAAACGCAGAGCAGAAGAGTAGTCAGTAAGCCAGGGTCAATACGAAGCAGGGACAAGTAGTTCAAGAAGCTGCAGCAGGGCAAGGAAACCAACAGAGAAGAATCACAAGCAAAGAGGAACAGGAAAGGCAGGTATAAATAGACTGAGGGCGGGAGCTAGCTCCGTCTGGCCAGGCTGTGATAGGCTCTCCCACTCCTAAGCCTGCCATCCTGAGTGGTGGAAGATTGAGTCAGTCTCACAGACATAGAAGCAGGTGCAGACTGATTACCTATGGGCGTGGATACAGAAGCTGTGCCTGGCAGATCCTTAACACCTATGTTCAAAAAAACTGAAATGGACACACCTTCCAGTCATGCATTCAAAAAGTTGTGTGTCCCATGAAAGTTATTCCTGGAACTTATTTTTGTCTGCTCTACTATGGAAAAACATAGAAATAACTAAGGAATTGCCTTTATACCTGGAATATAAAATGTAAAGCTATTCTGTCCTGGAATCAGGGGTGTAACTATAGAGGGTACAGAGGTTACAGTTGCACCTGGGCCCTGGAGCCTTAGGGGGGCAAAAAAGTTCCTTTGCTCCTTATGAGAAGACCAACTCTACTAAAAATGTGTGATAGTCGGTCACAGATTTTGCATCGGGGCCTTGTTTTTCCGAGTTACACCTCTACCTGTATAAACCGAAAACAAAATATTCTGGTAGACTACAGTATATCTCTGCCTGTAAGAAACAGAAAACAAATTATTCTGGTAGACTTGTTATTTTAAAAGGTATTATTTTGTCCTGGACATAAGGACCAAAAGTCCTCATGACAGAACATGATTAAAAGCTAGTCTGACAATTAATACAAATGATAGTGTAAAGTTAGAGAGAAAGCAATAAGTCTAGTTATTAATGTTATTCACTCGATTTGACCTCTTTTTGGTGTAGCCTTTTTCTCAGGCAATGCCAGCAAAGGCAAAGACATGATTTATTTTCTCAGATTCATGTGGTGCATTGGGTACAGGAAGATATCCGTTTTAATGTCACTGAGATAAAATCAGGTGGCAGTAGACTACAGTACTATGCCAGATAATTAGAGCCTCATCCTGTGGTCTAATACTTTCACTGGGGTTTTCAAGACGTTGTGATAGATGTAGATCCCCAGCCATTGATTTTTCTGTACCTGTCTCTGTATATTATGATAAAATGAAGTTCTTCAGAGAAGGCATTGAATTACTAGTGCTTCTTGAAACTCAAGTGAAGTGGCTATTGGTGAACTGTCTAATCATTGTGACTCACTGACCATTAGAATTCATCATAACTATTATTGTCCAGTCAATGAAAGAAAAAAAAAGGCAGAAGGAAATAGTCACTGAAATATTACTACTGCAGCTATTATTCAATATTATATCAGGATGGGGATATAATACAAAACAATTAAATCAGTCATTGAATCTCCCAGCCTGTGACCAACTAGACATAAATGTATTATCCCGCTTGTTTATTAATAATATATTTAAACGAGTTGTCTTATGGACACTTGTCCATATGGGCTATTAGGACATATGGCCGTCATAGATAGGAGGCCCCAGAGACAGGCTGCATACCTTGAACATATTCATTCTGTTGTGTTTCAAAGAGTTCTCCACCCAAATTCCTTTTTACAAACCTTTTTTAATGTCCCAGATAAAAATGAAGACCGTATGCTTTTAAGGCTCATTTAATGGAGCAGCAAAAGCATCATTAATCAATCATCTTTTACTGTGACCAAAACCACATGCAGAACAGCAGAACTGTAGCTAGACTTTCACCAAGGACAAATATTCAGTGTAGCTACCCCCCTCCTCCCACGTACATGCACACCTTGAACTTATATGAACACTAACTTTACTTACTGCCCATAGAAGTCTATGGGGAGGGGAGAAGGGTGCAGTAAGAGGTAGCAGACACAGTCAGTTCCACATAGAAGTATATGGAGAGGGGAGCAAAAGCAGGAGCAGAGAGGAGAAACAGACACTCTGTTCATACAAGTCTATTGAGAGGCGAGAAAGAGGCAGTAGAGAGAGAAAAACACAGACATGCTGTCCATAAAGGTCAATGGAGAGGGAAGGGGGAAAAGGGCGAAGGGAGCGGGAAGAGAAAGACACAAACACGCTGCCAATAGAAGTCTATACAGAGAGGAGGCTGAGCAAAATCAGGGAGCAGGAGAAGAGAAATAGACACAGATGCTGCCAATACCGGCCTATTGAGTGCGGAGGGGGGAGCAGTAGGTAGCAGGAGCAGAGTGAGAGACTCGTAGAAGCTGTTCATAGAAGTTTATGGAAAGGGGAGGGTGAAACAGAAGGAGTAAGCAGAGTGAGAGAGACACACACAGACATGCTGCTGCCCATAGAAGTCTATATAGAGAGGATAGGAAGCAGGAGCAGAGTGAGAGAAACACACAGAAACACAGTCGACTGACCTATTGTTTCCACCCAAAAAACGGAAACCTTACAGAACGGAGACAAACGGAAACCATTAGCAACGGAAGCATTACCATTGAAATCAATGGTAAAGCAAATGGAAGCTATAGTTTCCGTTTGTCTTTCCTTTGATGGGTTCCTCTGATGGAGCGGTCTGACGGAACCCATCAACGGAACCTAACGATGATGTGAACACAGTCTTAATTATATAAAAAATACAGGAATACCCATGTATTCAATACAATAGAGGTATGCAAAAATAGGATATAATTATTAATCCACATCATCTGGAATGATTATAGAGTGCAAATAGTGCTCACCGTGCTAGGAAACCAGCTGTGTCATATAGTGGTTGACTTTACACAATATAACGGCGTACCTGTAGCGCTATTGCGCATGTCAGGGCATAGATAACTGTCAGAAGTAGGTTGCCTCAAAGCGCATGTTCCGGCATGCGCAAAGCAAAATATATGCCAAGAGCAGCCATCTTAGTATAGGGAAACAGACTAGAATGTTCAAGCGCATTGGATATATACTTATTAGGAAGCAAGGAGACAGAGAAATTTAACCCCACAAGAGCCATACCTGTCTATGTATAGAGAATAACTCAAATACTACATCAGGGTGAACTCAGTATTTATCTGCCTTACACAGCAATGGGACTATGCCTACTAATATGTGACTACCCACTCAATTATTTTTTACAAATAAGGGCACCATTATAGGAACATGGTATAACTCAATGGAACTCAATGGAACTCAATGGATAATGGGAATACTGCACCCAACAGGAGCGCGCTGTCTACTCTCCCATCAATGTTGATTGCATTGTTTAGCACATCCCTGCACCTAGGGGTGTACCTAGCCCTTCTGCTGCCTGAGGTGAGCAGTGAAACGGCACACACACACGCCATATCGGGTGATAGAGAAGAGATAGCAAAGAAAAAAACAATATTAAATAAAAAAATATATATTCACATGTTATGGAAATCTGTTTAATTGGAGAGGATACGGGCCTGAGGAGAGGACTTGGGTACCCGCCCGGGATGTTCACGCTGGGGTATTGGTCAGGAGGTTCCACCTTCGTTTCCCCAATAAACCAGGTCCACCTAGAAAGGGTCCAGTGGCCCTTCATAAAAGGGGGGGTACTGTAAAGGATCTGCCAGGCACAGCTTCTGTGTCAACGCCCATAATCAGTCTGCACCTGCTTCTATGTCTGTGAGACTGACTCCATCTTCCACCACTCAGCATGGCAGGCTTAGGAGTGGGAGAGCCTATCACAGCCTGGCCAGACGGAGCTAGCTCCCGCCCTCTGTCTATTTATACCTGCCTTTCCTGTTCCTCCTTGCTTGTGATTCTTCTCGTTTGGTTTCCTGGCCCTGCTGCAGCTTCTGAACTATTTGACCCTGCTTCATATTGACCCTGGCTTACTGACTACTCTCCTGCTCTGCGTTTGGTACCTCGTACACTCCTGGTTTGACTCGGCTCGTTCACTACTCTCCTGCTCTGCGTTTGGTACCTCGTACACTCCTGGTTTGACTCGGCTCGTTCACCACTCTTGTTGCTCACGGTGTTGCCGTGGGCAACTGCCCCATTCCCCTTAGCTTCTGTGTACCCTTGTCTGTTTGTCTGTCGTGCACTTACTGAGCGTAGGGACCGTCGCCCAGTTGTACCCCGTCGCCTAGGGCGGGTCGTTGCAAGTAGGCAGGGACTGAGTGGCGGGTAGATTAGGGCTCACTTGTCTGTTTCCCTACCCCCAACATTACATCAGTACATAAATATAGCACCAGAACCAAGATTAGTACAGATATACACCACCAGAACAAAGCTGAATACATAAATACAGCACTACAACCAGGCTCAGTACATATATACAGCACCAGAACAAAGCTCAGTATATATACAGCACCAAAACCAAGATGCATACATAAATACAGCACTAGAACAAGGCTCAGTACATATATACAGCATCAGAACAAAGCTCAGTAGATATATACAGTACCAGCACAAATACAGCACAATTCAGAGATAATTCGAGAATTCAGTTTAACCCCTGCTATATAGGTTTGTACCACACAAAAATACAGCTCCCAGCATGGCCCAAACAATGGTGACAATATGCTGGAAGTCACTGTTTCAAAAATAACTAAATTATACCACCC
The DNA here is from genome assembly GCF_050947455.1 of Rhinoderma darwinii. Classification (NCBI taxonomy): domain Eukaryota; kingdom Metazoa; phylum Chordata; class Amphibia; order Anura; family Rhinodermatidae; genus Rhinoderma; species Rhinoderma darwinii. The sequence continues at coordinate 156,158,426 of NC_134691.1, read as the reverse complement.
ATCATCTCGCTGCAGATCATACAGTGACTACACTACTGATTAGTTAGAGGCAAAATAATAATTTACACTTAGTGACTCACAGGTAACGTCTTCTCAGATTCTAGTCGTTCTTCTTCTCTTTTCCACTCCATCCGGTCCAGACCTCTTTGATGACTTCTCCCAGCCATGGCCCATTTCTGCAGTTTGACAATCAGATGTCTTCAGCTTCCCACTTTTCAACCATTTCCACACGTATAAACAAATATAAAATTCTCATGGTTGAAACACTCTAGGCCCCTAAATATAATAGTACTATACACTGTGTCCCTGAAAATAATAGTATTATACAATTGTGCCACACACTGTAAAGTAAAGCACCACACGTAACAGTGCCCCCTGTAGATAGTGCCTCCATATAGCCCCCCTGTAGATAGTGCTCCTCATAGAGCCCAATGTAGATAGTGCCCCATCGATCCCCCTGTAGATAGTGCCCCCACAGAGCCACCTATAGATAGCGCCCCTCATACAGTCCCCTGTAGATAGTGCCTCTCATAGAGCCCCCTGTAGATAGTAGCCCCCTTATATCCCACCGTAGAAAAGCCCCTAATAGATAGTTCCCCCATACATAGTGTCCCCCATAGGGCCTCCTGTAGATACTGCCCCCATAAAGTCCCCTATATATAGAGCCTCCATAGGGCCACCTGTAGATGGTTCCCCCCATAGAGCTCCCCTGTAGATAGAGCTCCCTTTAGATAGAGCCCCCTGTAGATTGAGCCACTCACACTGTATACTGAAAAAAAAAAATCTTTACATACCTGATCCCGTTCTCGTGCCTTCCTCTTGCAACGCAGGCCTGGTCTCTTCTGACTAGGTCTTCTGCAGCTGAACGTCGTAAGCGGCATGAAGACATACTTGCCTGTTTCATTGAAAGGTGCTGAATGGCAGGGCAAGGAACTAATGTTCCTTGCCTTGACATTGCTAGTGATTTGTTTAATTCTATCTGCATCCTATAGACACAGATACAATTGTAGTGCAGGAGGGGGTGGTGGCAGTTGGTTTCAGTGGCGCCACCGCCGCCCCATCAGCCATCTATGCCCAGAGCGGTTGCACCCCCGGCCCTATTCTAGAGATGGCCATGCCTTAGGGGGCAGCCCAACTTTACCGAAGTGTCTTGAGAGTGAATAGACATTGCCTCCAGCCAGGATGCGATGTCTATTCACACTCCCGACACTTCTGTAAAGTTTCTGTGAATGACAGCACAGCGTGATCTCTCGAAATCACGCCGTGCTGTATGAGTAAGTCCCCAAGAAACTTTACCGAAGTGTTGGGAGTGTGAATAGACATTGCGTCCTGGTTGGAGGAAAATGTCTATTCACTCTCAAGACACTTCGGTAAAGTTAATGTGGAAGTATGTGACAGTACAGCGTGATCTCGCGAGATCACGCTGTGTTGCGAGTATTGCTAAAAATGAATGGAGAGAAGTGTATGATGCTGATTGGTCAGCGTCATACACTTCTCTTTACAATGCCCAGTTGGTAAAAAAGTAAAAACATGCCCAGTTGTCTATTAAGAAAGTAATTAGCATAAATCTAAAATGGTGCATAACTTGCTCAAAATTGATAGTTTTTAAAAAGAAAAAACACTGTTGTTATCTACATTACAGCGCCGATCACATTATGTAGGAAATAGGGCACTTATAATGTGGTGACAGAGGCTTTTTAGGGACCAGACCATTTTTTAAAATCTGACATGTATCACTTGAAGTGGTAATAACTTTGAAACGCTTTTATTTTTTCAAGCGATTCTGAGATTGTTTTCTCGTGACACATTGGACTTTAAGTTAGTGGTAAAATTTGGTCGACACGTTCTGTGTTTATTTATGAAAAACACCAAACATTTTTGAAAAATTGCAAAAATTACCATTTTTTTTTCATTTAAATGTATCTGCTTGTAAGACAGTAATACCACACAAAATAGCTACTATTTCACATTTCCCGAATGTCTACTTTATGTTTGCATTGTTTTATGAACATCCTTTTATTTTTCTAGTTTGTTACAAGGCTTAGAACTTTAGCAGCAATTTCTCATATTTCCAAGAAAATTTAAAAAGCCTTATTTTAGGTACCGGTTCCGTTCTGAACTGGTTTTCAGGGCCTTATATACTGTAAACGCCCTATAAATCACCCCATTTTGAAAAATGAACCCCTCAAAGTATTCAAAACAGCATTTAGAAAGTTTCTTAACCCTTTAGGCGTTTCACAAGAATTAAAGCAAATTAGAGGTGAAATTTACAAATGTCTTTTTTTTTTTTTGCAGAAAATCAGATTTAATCAATTTTTTTTGTAACACAGAAGGTTTTACCAGAGAGACGCTACTCAATATTTTTTGCCCAGATTCTACAGTTTTTAGAAATATCCCACATGTGGCCCTAGCTTGCTACTGGACGGAAACACAGGCATCAGAGGCAAAGGAGCACCTAGTGGATATTGGGGCCTTATTTTTATTAGAGTATATTTTAGGCACCATGTCGGGTTTAAAGAGGTCTTGTGAGGACAAAACAAAAAAAGCAGCCCAAAAAAGACACCATTTGGCAAACTACAGCCCTCAAGGAATTTATCAAGGGGTATAGTGAGTATTTTGACCCCACAGGTATTTTGCTGAATTTAGTGTAATTAGGCTGTGAAAACGAAAATCTAAGTTTTTTCTAATAAAATATCGTTTTAGCTCAGATTTTTCCATTTTCACAATAGAAAAGGGAGAAAAAGAACCCCAACATTTGTAAAGCAAACTCTTCTGAGTATGGCAATGCCCCATATGTGGTAATAAACTACTGTTTGGACCCACGGCATGGCTCAGAAGGGAAGGAGCGCCATTTGGCTTTGGGAGCTCAAATTTTGCTTGTTTGTTTTTCAGGTGCCATGTTTCATTTTCAAAGCCCATCACAGGCCAAAACAGTGGAAACCCCCCAAAAGTGACCCCATTTGGGAAGCTACACACCTCAAGGAATTTATCTATGGGTATAGTGAGCATTTAGACCCCACAGGTCTTTTGCAGAATTTATTGGAATTTCGGCCGTGAAAATGAAAATCTACATTTTGTTCCACTAAATTGTAGAATGTCTTCATTTTCACAAGGAATAAAAGAGAAAAAGCACCCCAAAAATTTTAAAGCAATTTCTCCCAATTACGGCAATACCCGACATGTGGTCATAAACTGCTGTTTGGACACACGGCAGGGCTCAGAATGGCAGGAGCGCTATTTGGCATGCAGATTTTGCTGTATTGGTTTTTGGCTACCATGTCGCATATGCAAAACCCCTGAGGTACCAGAGTACAGTGGAAGCCCCAAGAAGTGACCCCATTTTGGAAACTGTACCCCTCAAGGCATTTATCATTTGCCTGGAAAAGACAGGGCTCAGTAGTGAAGAGCACCATGCTCATTTTAGGTCTATTTTGGTGATTTTCACAGCATTGGCCCACAATGGCACGGCCCTGAAGTCAAATAATAAAACAAACCCCCAAGTAGTGACTCCCATATTGGAAACTACACCCCTTAGGGCATTTTAACCCCTTCCCGCTCCTGGACGTACTATTATGTCATGGCAGCTGTATTGTTCGCGCTCCATGACGGAATAGTACGTCTCGGGAGTAACGGCCGTTTCGGCCGTCCTCCCGACACATACAGGAGCTGTGACAGCTGCTGTCTTGTTCAGCAGCTGTCACAGCTCCTACAGCGGGGACCGATCGCTGTGTCCCCGCTGATTAACCCCTTAAAAGCCGCGTTCTATAGAGATCGCGGCTTTTTAGGGGTTAAGCTGCCATCGCCGGCCTGCTACGCGATAGCGGCCGGCGATGGTGACTATGGCAACCGGACACCAAACAATGGCGTCCGGCTATGCCATAGACGGAAGCCTAGTGGGTAATGACAACGTCAAGACCCACTATGCTTGCTGTCAGTGAGTAGCTGACAGTTCTAATACACTGCACTACGCATGTAGTGCAGTGTATTAGAATTGCGATCAGGGCCTCCTGCCCTCAAGTCCCCTAGTGGGACAAAGTAAAAAAGTAAAAAAAAAGTTAAAAGAAGTGGTGTAAAAATAAGAAAATAAAAGTTTTAAAAGTATTAAAAGTAAAAATCACCCTTTTTCCCTTATCAGTCATTTATTATTAATAAAAATATATAAACAAACAAATAAACTATACATAATTGGTATCGCCGCGTCCGTAACGGCCTGAACTACAAAATTATTTCGTTATTTATCCCGCACAGTGAACGCCGTAAAGGAAAATAATAATAAACCGAATCACAATGACAATTGTTTGGTCACTTCACCTCCCAAAAAATGGAATAAAAAGAGATCAAAAAGTCGCATGTACCGAAAAATGGTACTGATCGAAACTACAGTTCGTTACGCAAAAAATAAGTCCTTGCACGGCTTTATTGATTGAAAAATAAAAACGTTATGGCTCTTAGAATAAGGCAACACAAAAAGTAAATGATTGTTTACAAAACGTATTTTATTGTGCAAACGCGATAAGATATAAAAAAAAACTAAAAACATCTGGTATCGACGTAATTGTATCGCCCCGCAGAATAAAGTCAATATGTCATTTATAGCGCACGGTGAACGCAGTAAAAAAAAAAAGAATAAAAAAACAATAGTAGAATTGCTGTTTATTAGTTACCACGCCACCTAAAAATAGAATAAAAACTGATCAAAAAGCCGCATGCACCCCAAGAAAACTACAATGCATTCCTCAAGGGGTCTAGTTTCCAAATTGGGGTCACTTTTGGGGGGTTCCCAATGTTTTGGCACCACAAGACCTCTTCAAACCGGACATGGTGCCTAATAAAAAAGAGGCCTCAAAATCCACTAGGTGCTCCTTTGCTTCGGAGGCCGGTGCTTCAGTCCATTACCGCACTAGGGCCACATGTGGGATATTTCTCAAAACTGCAGAATCTGGGCAATACGTATTAAGTTGCGTTTCTGTGATAAATCCTTTTGTGTTATAAAAAAAATGGTATAAAGAGGATTTTCTGACAAAAAAAAATATGTACATTTCACCTCTACTTTGCTCTAAATTTCTGTGAAACACCTAAAGGGTTTATAAACTTTCAAATGCTGTTTTGAATACTTTGAGGGGTCTAGTTTCTAAAATGGCGTATTTGATAGGGGTTTCTAATATATGGGCCCCTCAAAGCAACTTCAGAACTGAACTGGAAGCTAAAAAAATAAATAAATGAGGCAATACTTCGCTTCTTACATTATACTGATAATGAGCCGTGCCCACCCCGAGATGACCCCAGTTTTGACCGTTTGTATAAACGGAGACCCCTATTAGACCGTTCCAGTGCCCGGTTTTCCCAAGCATTCACCCCCGAGAAGTGTATTTCTATTGATGAGTCCCAGGTACATTTTAAAGGGAGGGTTCAATTCCGCGAGTACCTGCCGGGTAAGAGGGCAAGGTATGGCGTGAAGATGTATTATCTGCGAGAGTGCATCCGGGTATACCTACAGGTTTAGGCTATATGAAGGAAAGGCCACCCCCAAACCAGACTGCATCCTGGACTACAATAGGCACATGGGAGGTGTGGACTTGTCAGATCAAATCCTGAAGCCCTACAGCGCCATGCGGTGTGGTATAAGAAGCTGGCCGGGCACATCATACAGATGGCATTGTACAATGCGTATGTGCTACGTCGATGTGCAGGCCAGACGGGAACTTTCCTGGAATTTCAAGAGGTGATTATCAAGAACTTAATCTTTAGGGACCAAGAAGGGGGGCACCCAGTACTTCTGGAAGCGGGGCCACACGCATCGTACCAAGGCGGCAACACTTTCCAGGAGAAGTTCCCCAAACTGGCAAGAAGGGAAAAAGTCAAAAGAGGTGCAAAGTCTGCTATAAGGGATGACACAATATATCAATGTGACACGTGTCCCGAATAACCAGAGCTCTGTATGAAAGTCAGTTTTAAAATTTATCATACATCCCTTGGTTTATAATTTACCCCAATTTTACTTACCCTGATGCACTCCGCACAGCTTATCCCCCCTCATCTTTCCCCTCTGAGCCCTGCTGTGTGTCCAGGCAGCTGATAACAGCCACATGTAGGGTATTGCCATACCCGGGAGAACCCACATTACAGTTTATGGGGTGTAGGTCTCTGGTCAAAATGCTCACTACACCTCTAGATGAATGCCTTAAGGGTGTAGTTATTAAAACGGGGTCACTTTCTGCGGGTTTCAACTGTACTGGTACCTCAGGTGCTTCTGCATACATGACTTCGCACTAGAAAATCCCCAGTAGGCCAAATGGTGGTCCTTTCCTTCTGAGCCCTCCCATGGGCCCAAACGGCAGTTTATCACAACAAATGGGGTATTTCGGCACTCAGAACAAATTGCGCAACAGAATGGGGTATTTTGTTTCTTGTGAAAATAAGAAATTTTCAGCCAAAACGACATATTATTTGAAAAAAATAATTTTGTTTTCATTCCCAGCCCAATTCAAATAAGTTCTGTGAAAAAACTATGGGGTCAAAATGGTCACAACACCCATAAATGAATTCCTTGAGGGGTGTAGTTTCCAAAATGGGGTCATTTGTGGTTGGTTTCTATTGCTTTGATACCTCTGGGGCTCTGCAAATGCGACATGCCACCCGAAAACCAATCCAGCAAAATCTGGACTCCAAAGAACACACAGCGCTCCTTTCCTTCTGAGCCCTCCCATGGGCCCAAACGGCAGTTTATCACAACAAATGGGGTATTGCGGCACTCAGAACAAATTGCGCAACAGAATGGGGTATTTTGTTTCTTGTGAAAATAAGAAATTTTCAGCCAAAACGACATATTATTTGAAAAAAATAATTTTGTTTTCATTCCCAGCCCAATTCAAATAAGTTCTGTGAAAAAACTATGGGGTCAAAATGGTCACAACACCCATAAATGAATTCCTTGAGGGGTGTAGTTTCCAAAATGGGGTCATTTGTGGTTGGTTTCTATTGCTTTGATACCTCTGGGGCTCTGCAAATGCGACATGCCACCCGAAAACCAATCCAGCAAAATCTGGACTCCAAAGAACACACAGCGCTCCTTTCCTTCTGAGCCCTCCCATGGGCCCAAACGGCAGTTTATCACATCAAATGGGGTATTGCCGCACTCAGGACAAATTGGGCAACAAAATTGAGTATTTTATTTCTTGTGAAAATAAGAATTTTTGAGCTAAAATGACATATTATAGGAAAAAATATATATTTTTTTAATTCCCAGCCCAATTCAAATAAGTTCTGTGAAGAAACTATGGCGTCTAAAAGGTCACATTACCCATAAATGAATTCCTTGAGGGGTATAGTTTCCAAAATGGGGTCACTTCTGATAGGTTTCCGTTGCTTTGATACCTCTGGGGCTCTGCAAATGCGACATGGCACCCGAAAACCAAACCAGCAAAATCTGTACTCCAAAGAACACACAGCGCTCCTTCCCTTCTGAGGCCTCCCATGGGCCCAAACGGCAGTTTATTGCCACAAATGGGGTATTGCTGAACTCAGGAGAAATTGGGCAACAAAATTGAGTATTTTGTTCCCTGCGAAAATAAGAAATTTTGATAAAAAATTACATCTTATTGGAAAAAATTTCATTTTTTTAATGTCACAGCCCAATTGAAATAGGTGCTGTGAAAAAACTGTGTGGTCAAAATGCTAACAACAACCATAAATGAATTCCTTGAGGGGTGTAGTTTCCAAAATGGGGTCACTTTTGGTGGGTTTCCATTGCTTTGATACCTCTGAGGCTCTGCAAATGCGACATGGCACCCGAAAACCAATCCAGCAAAATCTGGACTCCAACAAACATATAGCGCTCCTTTCCTTCTGAGCCCTCCCATGGGCCCAAACGGCAGTTTATCACCACAAATGGGGTATTGCCACACTAAGGACAAATTGGGCAACAAAATGGGGTATTTTTTTCCCTGTGAAAATAAGAAATTTTGATCACAAATGACATTTTATTGGAAAAAATGAAATTTTTTTCATTTCAAAGCCCAATTCAAATACGTGCTGTGAAAAAACTGTGCGGTCAAAATGGTAACAACAACCATAAATGAATTCCTTGAGGGGTGTAGTTTCCAAAATGGGGTCACTATTGGGGGATTCCTACTGTTTTGGCACCTCAACACCTCTTCAAACCTGGCATGCTGCCTAAAATATATTCTAATAAAAAAGAGGACTTAAAATGAACTAGGTGCTTCTTTGCTTCTGGGGCTTGTGTTTTAGTCCACGAGTGCAGTAGGGCCACATGTGGGACATTTATAAAAACTGCAGAATCTGGACAATACATATTTAGTAGTGTTTCTCTGGTAAAACCTTCTGTGTTACAGAAAAAAAATGAATAAAATTGAAATTCAGCAAGAAAAATGAAATTTGCAAATTTCACCTCCACTTTGCTTTAATTCCTGTGAAATGCCTGAAGGGTTAAAAAACTTTCTAAATGCTGTTTTGAATACTTTGAGGGGTCTAGTTTTTAAAATGGGGTGTTTTATCAGGGTTTCTAATACATAGGCCCCACAAAGCCACTTCAGAACTCAAGAGGTACCTTAAAAAAAAGGCTTTTGAAATTTTCTTAAAAATATGAGAAATTGCTGTTTATGTTCTAAGCCTTGTAACGTCCAAGAAAAATAAAAGAATGTTCAAAAAACGATGCCAATCTAAAGTAGACATATGGGAAATGTGAACTAGTAACTATTTTGGGTGGTATAACCGTCTGTTTTACAAGCAGATGCATTTCAATTCTGAAAAATGCTATTTTTTCAAAATTTTCTCTAAATGTTGCAATTTTTCACCAATAAACACTGAATATATCGACCAAATTTTACAACGAACATGAAGCCCAATGTGTCACGAGAAAACAATCTCAGAATCGCTTGGGTAGGTTTAAGCATTCTGACGTTATTACCACATAAAGTGAAATATGTCAGATTTGAAAAATGGGCTCTGAGCCTTAAGGCCAAAACTAGGCTGCGTCCTTAAGGGGTTAAGGAGTGTAGTGAGCATTTTTACCCCACAGGTGATTCTACATTACAAATTAGTGCCCAGCGGATGGTGCAAAGTGAAAATTGCAATTTTCCACTGATATGCCAATTTAGTGCACAATGTGTTGTGCCCAGTTTGTGCCACTGAAGACAAATATCTCATAAACTGTTAAGCCAGTTCTCCCGGGTATGGCAATGCCATATATGTGGACGTAAATTGGTGTTTGGGCACGCTGTAGGGTTCAGAAGGGAGGGAGCGACATTTGGCTTTCGGAAAGCAGATTTTGCTTGCCAGTTGTTTTGTTTGGGGTTTTACTGGTATTTCAGTGTATAAGGTGGGGTCATATGTAATCTGTGCGGAGTACACCAGGGCATAATAAGAGGGTATAATAATTGGGTAAATAAATAATTCATAGATGTGTGGCCAGTGTCGCACTGATAAATGGTGCCCAATCTTATCCACTTTTGGAACACTCTGCATATTTTTAGTCGCCATATTCTGAGAGACAGAACTTTTTTATTTTTTCTCCACCGGAGATGTGAGGGCTTATTTGTTACGGGACAACCTGTAGTTTTCATTGGTACCATTTTGGGGTACACGCAATTTTTTGATCACTTTTTATTCCATTTTTTGGCAAGCAAGGAGACCAAAAACCAGCAATTCTGAAATTTTTGTTTTTTGTTTTTTTACAGTGTTCACCGTGTGCTATAAATTTAATTTGACTTTATTCTGCGGGTCGATATGATTACCGCGATATCATATGTATATGTTTTTTTATCTTTTGCAGCATTTGCACAAAAAAATCCTTTTTTTGAAAAATAATATTTTTTTTGTGGCACCATATTCTGAGAGCCATAACTTTTTTATTTTTTCGTTGACAAGGCTGTGTAAGGACTTGTTTTTGTGGGACGGGTTGTAGTTTTTACTAGTAATATTTTGGGGTACGTGTGACTTTTTGATCACTTTTTATTCTATACTTTAGAAGGGATGGTGACCAAAAAAATTCTGCCATTGTTTTTTTGTTGTTTTTTTTTGCGGTGTTCACCGTGTGGGAAAAATAACACTACAGTTTTATAATTTAGGTTGTTACAAACGTGGTGATACCAAATATGTGTACTTTTTTAACGGCTTCATTTTTTCCCCTATAATAAAAGACTTAATTTTAAATTTTTTAACTTTGAACTTAAATTTTTACATTTTAGCTGAACTTTTTTATAACTTGATGATTGCAAACAGAGGAATTAATACAGAAAGTGCATTGGAAAAATTGATAATTTTTAATTAAACAAAGAATAGGCTAAAACCAGAATACCCCTTTAAGTGTTGGCTAAAATATTTTTTAGTAATCCCCTAACCATTTAATAATTAAACAATCACAAATGGCTTGGAGAAGCGCCTTAAAATTTATTTCTGAGTATCTGACAGCTCCAGATACGATGTGGCTAGCAGAAAGTTCTAGGACCTACTGAAAACGAGGCCCGCTTACATTGTAAAACCAAATTTGGCACTAGTGAGCAAGGTAGTACATATGGTACTTAGAACAAGAGTACAGCAGGATTTGGTCCTGGCCCACGTCTCTGCAGGCACAGTTAAAAAGAGTGATATTGAGGGATGTTGTTCATTGTGACAAGAAGAAGAAGAAGCCAATGACGTCAGCATTCCAAAAAAGTGAATATTTTTATTGTCCTATTATACAGAAACCAGCAACGTTTTGGCTGTAAGTCAGCCTTTTTCAAGCTTTTGTTCATTGTGACATCTCATCCAATAATTATGTGACCTGTTATTGCCATTGGTAAGCTGTTTCATTATGAAGAATTTGTCAATTTTTTAGATTTCTGTACAAGCTTTTCGCTTAAAATTTTAGAGGTTTAGATATGTATGAAAGTTTAAGGACTAATGAGAAAAGTGTGTTTTCTGCAATTTGTAGCGCCATTGGCTGACACATTTATTTTCCTTTGTACAGGCAATATTTTGTTTATTCTAAATCATGGAAATTTTGCTGTGTGTACTGTGTACAGTCTTTCTGTAGCCAACAAACCCACATTGAGATAGATTTTTTATATAGATAGAAACATAATCAGTTTTCATATCAAAAAAATAAAAAAATAAAAAAAAATTTGGATGTTCTTTTCCTGACACCTCCATTTGTCATGCATGCCTGTGTCACAAAAATATAATTGCTATCTTGTTATCTACTGTGCATACAAAAATTCTGATGAAATTAAAGCTGAAAGTTTTAACAACTTTGTCATAGGAGTGCAACGTGTGAAAATATTAATTGCTTAGCTGACGTTTATAGCAAAAGTTTAAGTGTTTCCATTTAGATATTTATGCAACTATTGCGTAACAAATATTTAAATCAGAAAGATACAGGATGAAAAAAAGCAGAGTCCAAGTTTCATGCAAGAAGTAGCAAGAAGCAGTTACGCTGTCACACACTAGTGGTTCACTCATTGAAATTGAGACTGTTGCGTCACCTACACTTGGCAGATTTATTAGTAACTGTTGAAAGACCTGTGCACAACTTTTAGGCAACTTGTGTGTGAACTTTTTCTTACACCATTTTCTTTTCCTCCCTCTCATGCAACATTCCCCCAAAAAATCTGCTGAAAATCTAAGAAAACTTAGTGCAAGCCTATGAAATGGAAATGTCACATAACAGGTGCTATCATCTCTGTTGCTCTATGAAAGCCTGTGTGTGGCCTTATTGTGGTAAAATCCACACAGAATACTTGAATACTACTGAACAACAGTGGCTCTGTACGCTAAAGGGTGACTAAGGCCCACATTCTTAAAAAGTAGTTTAATTTTAGCCAATATCTAAGTTAAAGCTAGACTGCATTATTGACATATGTTGTGACAAATTTATAATTGCATGTGCCCTATTTGATAAATTTGTCTCAACTTTCATACTGGCTAAAATGACGGCACTTTTTGTTTTTTTCAAATTCACTTTGTGTTGCAGAAATATCTTCATGCTGATTCATACAATCGAATAGCAGTGCATAAAAAAAGAAATAAGAATAAAGCATATATAGTTACATAGTTATATAGTTAGTACGGTTGAAAAAAGACACATGTCCATCAAGTTCAACCAATACTTGAATTGTATACATAGAGTATACAATTCAAGTATTCAGTACAAATATACAGAGCCAATGAGCCTCTCAGAACTTGAGGCCTGAATGCGGCAAGGTTCAAAACAAAGAACTTGTTGGGAGGGATAGGGGTGGGGGAGGGTGATCCAAAAAGGAAGGTACGGTAGAGAAAAGGAAGAGGTTAGGGGAAGTGAGAGGAAATTAGGAGATGGGTACATCCCAAGTAACCTAAACATACTAAAGCTTCCTCCAAGCGAAGAGTCATAGGACCAAATATATGATGTAACTAAGCTTAATAGATCCAGGTATGTATCAGTTTGATGTGTTCGTCTGAGATTCGAGCGTGAGCCAAGGGGACCATGTCTTTAGAAAATGGTCATGATTTCGTCCTGTACAACTGATTAGTTCTTCAAATCTCCAAATTTGTTTGACTTTGTCTATCTAACACATGTAGAAAAACCGTGTGAGTGGTTCAGAATGAATTCGGTCTCATAATCTGAGAGAGTTAGGCCATATCTCCTTTTCCAAGGAGCTTAAAAAAGTTGTTTTGGAGGATGAAGGAGTAACAACAAAGTTGTGGTACAAATGTGATATTTTTCTAGAACCAGTAGCTGGTGGGGCTAGCAAGGCATGTGCCCCGGGAGCAACTAAGATGTAGGGAAGGGGGGGGGGGCACCACAGAGTTATATAGGAGGAGCTATATGTAAGGCAGCATGGTGGCTTAGTGGTTAGCACTATTGCCTTGCAGCTCTGGAGTCCATATGTGGGCACTATCTACATGGGCCTGTATGTGGGGCACTAGCTACAGGGGCTTCTATGTAGGGCTATGTGGCACCATCTGCAAGGGGGCCTGTGTGGCACCATCTGCAAGGGCGACAACCAATATGTACACAAGCAGGAATCGTGTGAACTCCAAGAATATATATCTTTATATGTCTATAAAAGTCAAAGTAACACAAATAGCTATAACTATAGACTGAGGAGAACACACATATAACACAATATGACCTGGTACTCTGACCATAGTATTACTAAGAAACCTATAGAGAAAAGAGGTCAAGTACACTCAAGATAATATATGATAGAAAAAACTTCTTTATTAACAAATACAAGAAAAAGGACAATTAAAAAATGAGTCATACAGTGTAAGTTGGCGTCAGCCCATGTTGTATACAAATATTAATGGTAACAGATGATGTAACAAATGAGTAACAAAGCCCGGGATCAATACTGTTGTAAATTAGACAGTTTTGAATGCATATGGCTATATGTAACACAGCATGAGTAGGTGGTGCAGGAAAAGATCTTCAGGTTGGAACCACCATTTGCCTATTGTGTAGGGGTTATAAGCAGTGTAATGAAATATATGTGGCCAATACACATGGATGAAATCATTCACATATAAGATACACAGTTAACAAATGTTATAGAGTGTAAGCCGTAAGTGTAATTGGTAGCACAATGTGGTGTATCTAAGGCAAATACAGGTGAAACCTATTACCAACAGATAGCCAGATGCATGGGAAAGAAAGTAATATTACGTACCCGGATTCATATGACCAACATGGGGGAGACGCCTGTCCCGACGCGCGTTTCGGCTGATGCCTTCGTCCGGGGATGGCGTCTTCCCGGCGGGACCCTCCCTTAAATATGGGCATAATTAGACCGTAATTGGTGTCAGTGGGTGATGTCGGAGGTACTCGGCGACAGGCCGGGGGTAGCAAGATGGCTACTCTCCACTTCCGGTACCGAGTCATCCAGGCGGAAGTGCGCGGACGCTGTCTGACAGCGCCGCCCACGTCCAACCAGGATCATAGACTCGGCCGAGTGTGAGTGAGCCACTCCCCCACCCCCCGCCAGCGCACACCTCCTCCTCCCAGATAGTACTCAGAAGGGAGATGTAGATTGGAAACACTGATAACATTAACGATGGGAATATGTGAGTGCATTGAGGAAACTTGAAAACGATAAATATTGGTGGGGAATGCAAATGCGACCTATATGCAGGTAAATTGGCAAGAAACAAAAGGAGAAGGAAACAAAAACAAAAAGGAAAGAAAACAACGAAAAATAAAGGAAAGATATGAAAAGAAAAACACAAATATATGTGATGTGACATGAAGGACGGTCCATGATGAATAAAAAGAATAAAAAATGTAAATAATTAAATAAAAAAAGGGGACCGAAGAGAAGTGAATAAATAAATAAATAAAGATGTAAGAAATGTGTAGAATAATGAAAAAGTGTTATATAAGTATATATACAAACAGTGTACAGTGTATTGTACAGCTATGTACAAAAAATAAATAAATAAATAAATAAATAAAGTGGAGCAATAAATTAATAACGGTGTAAGTAGTGAATGAATGAATTTAGTAGTGAAAATATAAGAGACATGTTGAATAATATGTGGACAAAATCAAGGAAATATGAGAAGGTGTTACAGATGTGTATATAAAAAAATATACATACAATATATTATACAGTTATATAAATAAATAAATAAAATAGGAGAATAATGTATACACAGATTTTATATAAATGCAGGTGCATGTTCACCAATACTCATGTATATATACATCATAAATAAATAAAAATAGAAATACAAAGATATAAATATATATATACATACACACACAAAACATACAAACAAGATACAAAAATATATATATATTAAATATCATAAAAAGATACCGCATGTACATATAAATTCATAGGGAAATGTCCGTAAATATAAGTATATCACTAATGAATAAATATATACATGCACAAAGAATACATAAAAATATATACAAAAAATACAAAAATATATATTAATTGACATAAGTCAGTGCAAAAATATCCATGCATCTATATATTAGAATCTCCGTGCATGTAATATAATATAGACCTACAGGCAATCCCTATTAGGCAATTCTTGAGGATAAGGAAGATATGTTCCTCTGATATCATATTTGAGGAACAAGCCAAGGACCTAAAAAACCGCTTCATTGAACGAGGCTACAGCATGCGGTCCATTAAGAAAGCATATCATAGAGCCAAACATGCTAACAGAGATGATCTTCTATTCACCAAAAGGAAAAAAGATACACAGACCAAGGTGAGGTTTATAACCAACTTTCACTCTAGATGGCCACAAATGAAGGAAATTGTTAAAAGGTTCTGGCCAATCCTGCTCACGGACCCAATTCTTACTAATTATGTGACTAGGTATCCCAGTATAACAGCAAGACGTGGGAAAAATTTAAAAGATCACCTTGTGAGGAGTCACTATGACCCAGGTATGAGAAAATATCCTTTTGGGACAAAGGGAGCCAAATGGGGGTGTTCCCCTTGTGGGCATTGTGTGGCATGTCCTAACGTAGAGAGTATAACAACTTTCCCTAATGTTACAGGCACGAAAACATATACCATTACACATGCGATAACTTGTACTACGAAAGCAGTAGTATATTACGCAACGTGCCCATGCCCTAAAGTGTATGTCGGCCTTACCTCAAGGGAACTAAAAGTGCGGGTGAGAGAGCGCATGTCTGACATCAGAAGAGCAGCAAGTGAGGAAGTCGTGGAAACTTTAAAACCTATACCGCGTCATTTTAAAACATACCACTCCTGTGATCCAACAAAGCTAAAGGTGAGAGGCATTGATCACATTGTTGCAAGCATGAGAGGGGGGAATATCAAACAAAAATTGGCACAATGCGAAGCACGCTGGATTTGGACCCTTGGGTCAATGCAGCCTCTGGGTCTCAATGAATCCCTTAGTTTCGCTCCATTTCTCTGAATCACTGACTCTCTGCGGGTCTAGTTTTTAATTACGTTTTTATTATATCATTTAACATAGCTTCGTTTAGTTGCTATTTTTATATACATATATAGTCATTACTTTGTTAACTACCCTCCTTTGGGATTTTTCTCATGTTTTGAAGGCATTTAGAAATACAGTTATCTGTCGGAGACGTATACATCGGGGACACTGGAGGTCATGGATTCTTGGAGATGAAGTTATCAATATATACGTGCCTGATTAATTTCATTTTGTTAATGGGTGCGGAGGGTTATTGTATATGTGCAATGGGGAAAAAAATCTGTTTAAATTGTTTTTTAGTGGTACCATATTGTTGTATATACGTGTATATATATGTCTGTATAAAATTGATTTCATATATTGTAGTGTATTGTATGTATGTATGATTTCTATTGCTATGTATATGCAGGTATGATTATAGATACTATTCCGCACTGGTCTATATTATATTACATGCACGGAGATTCTAATATATAGATGCATGGATATTTTTGCACTGATTTATGTCAATTAATATATATTTTTGTATATATTTTTATGTATTCTTTGTGCATATATATATTTATTTATTAGTGATATACTTATATTTACGGACATTTCCCTATGAATTTATATGTACATGCGGTATCTTTTTATGATATTTAATATATATAT
Source organism: Rhinoderma darwinii (assembly GCF_050947455.1). Lineage (NCBI taxonomy): Eukaryota > Metazoa > Chordata > Amphibia > Anura > Rhinodermatidae > Rhinoderma > Rhinoderma darwinii. Next base: position 156,141,863 of record NC_134691.1, on the reverse strand, counting down.
ATTTTTGTATCTTGTTTGTATGTTTTGTGTGTGTATGTATATATATATTTATATCTTTGTATTTCTATTTTTATTTATTTATGATGTATATATACATGAGTATTGGTGAACATGCACCTGCATTTATATAAAATCTGTGTATACATTATTCTCCTATTTTATTTATTTATTTATATAACTGTATAATATATTGTATGTATATTTTTTTATATACACATCTGTAACACCTTCTCATATTTCCTTGATTTTGTCCACATATTATTCAACATGTCTCATATTTTCACTACTAAATTCATTCATTCACTACTTACACCGTTATTAACCCCTTAACGCACCTTGACGTAACTGTACGTCATGGTGAGCAGTAAGTTCGCGCACCTTGACGTACAGTTACGTCAGTGCTTTGACAGTTAACCGCCGCGCGGCGCTACACCGCAGCGGCGGTTAACTGTGCAGGGTGTCAGCCCTGCTCTCCCCGTTGCCGATCAGCGGCCTGTCGCCGCTGATATCGGCAGTTAACCCCTTAATTGCGGCGCTCGATTTTGAACGCCACAATTAAGGTCTTTAGCGCCGATCGGCAGCCCCCATGTGAAATCACGGGGGCTGGCGATGGTACCCATGGCAACCGGACGCCAGACAATGGCTTCCGGGTTGCCATGTACAGAAGCCTATGAGGACCACCCCGAGGGTGGTCGTCGTAGGCTTCCTGTCAGTGTGACTGTCACGTCACAATGACAGTTGAAATGCATTACACTACGTGTGTAGTGTAATGTATTCCAGCAGCGATCAGAGCTGCAAGTCTAAGTGTCCCCTAGTGGGACAAGTGAAAAAAGTAAAAAAAAGAATAAAAATGTTTTAAAAAAAGTGTAAAAATAAAATTTATAAGTGACATAAACAAGAACTGCTTTTTTTCCTATAATAAGTCTTTCATTATAGGAAAAAAAATGAACACGTAAAAAAAAAGTACACATATTTGGTATCACCGCGTTCGTAACGACCCCAACTATAAAACTATAATATTATTTTTCCCGCACAGTGAACGCCGCAAAAAAAATAAACGAAAAACAATGCCAGAATCACTATTTTTTGGTCACCACCCCTCACAAAATATGTAATAAAAAGTGATCAAAAAGTCGCATGTACGCCAAAATAGTACCGATACAAACTACAACCCGTCCCGCAAAAAACAAGCCCTTACACAGCTTTTTTGACTGAAAAATAAAAAAGTTATGGCTCTCAGAATACGGTGACACAGAAAATACATTATTTTCTAAATAAGTTATTTTATTGCTCAAACGCTGCAAAACATAAAAAAAGTATATACATATGGTGTCGCCGTAATCGTACCGACCCGCAGAATAAAGTATAATAGTCATTTATAGCCCAGGGTAAACGCCGTCAAAAATAAATAAAAATCATTGTCAGAATTGCAGGTTTTTGGTCACCTGGCTTGCCGAAAAATTGAATAAAAAGTGATGAACAAAATCGCATGTACCCCAAAATGGTACCAATGAAAATTACAGATTGTCCCGCAACAAATAAGCCCTCACACGGCTCCGGTGGTGAAAAAATAAAAAAAGTTCCGGCTCCCAGATTATGGCGATGCAAAATGTGCAGAGTGTTCCAAAAGTGGATAAGATCGGGCGCCATTTATCAGTGCGACACCGACCACATATCTGTGGATTATTATTTATTTACCCCATTATTATACCCTCTTATTATGCCCCTGATGTACTCTGCCCAGCCTACATGTGCCCCAACATTATAAACTGAAATACCAGCAAAACGCCAGAGCTACTACCAAGCAAAATATGCGCTCCAAAAGCCAAATGGCGTCCCTCCCTTCTGAGCCCTACAGCGTGCCCAAACAGCCGTTTATGTCCACCGATATGGCATCGTACCAAAAAATGGTACCAATAAAAACGACAGCTCGTCCCGCAAAAAATAAGCCCCCACACCGCTCTATTGACAGAAAAATAAAAAAGTAGTGGCTCTTGGAAAGCGGGGAGGAAAAACGAAAAAGCAAAACATGAATCAGTTCGTAAAGGGTTAATTACTTTCTAATGAAAAAACATTTATGACCACATGTGGGGTATTGCCGTACTCGGGAGAAATTGCTTTACAAACGTTGGGGTGCATTTTCTCGTTTATCCTTTGTGAAATTGAAAAAATTCAACATTTTAGTGGAAATAATGTTGATATTAATTTTCACGGCCTAATTCTAATAAATTCTGCAAAAGACGTGTGGGGCCTAAATGCTCACTATACCCCTAGATAGATTCCTTAAGTGGTGTAGTTTCCCAAATGGGGTTACTTTTGGGGGGCTTCCACTGTTTCGGTCTCTCAGGGGCTTTGCAAATTCGACATGACACCCAAAAACATTCCAGCTAAATTTGAGCTCCAAAAGCCAAATAGCGCTCCTTCCCTTCTAAGCCCCGGTGTGGGTCCAAACAGTAGTTTATTACCACATATGGGGTATTTACGTAATCAGGAGAAATTGTTTTACAAATGTTGGGGCGCTTTTTCTCCTTTATTACTTGTAAAAATTAAAAATGGCTACCTTTTTTCAGAAAAAAAGTAGATTTTCATCTTCACATACTAATTCAAATAAATTTAGCAAAAAAACTGTGGGTTCAAAATGCTAACTATACCCATAGATAAATTCCTTGAGGGGTATAGTTTCCAAAATGGGGTCACTATTGGGGGGTTTCCACGGTTTTCTTCCCTCCAGTGCATTGCAAACGCGACACGGCACTGAAAACTATTCCAGCAAAATCAGAAATCCAAAATCAAAATGGTGCTCCTTCTCTTCTGAGGCCTGCTGTGGGTCCAAACAGCAATTTATTACCACATATGGGGTATTGCTATAATCGGAAGACATTGCTTTACATATGTTGGGGTGTTTTTTCTACTTTATTCCTTGTAAAAATTTTACATTTCCAAATTTTTTCACAAAAAAAGTAGATTTTCACCTTCACATACTAATTAAAATAAATTTAGCAAAAAAACTGTGGGTTCAAAATGCTAACTATACCCATAGATAAATTCCTTGAGGGGTATAGTTTCCAAAATGGGGTCACTTTTGGGGTGTTTCCACTGTTTTGGCAGCACAAGGCCTCCTCACACCTGACATGGTACCTAAAATATATTCTAATAAAATAGAGGCCCAAAATCCACTAGGTGCTTCTTTGCCTCTGAGGCCTATGTTTCAGTCCATGACCGCGCTAGGGCCACATGTGGGGTATTTCTAAAAACTGCAGAATCTGGGCAATAAATATTGAGTTGCATTTCTTGGGTAAAACCTTCTGTGGTACAGAAAAAATGTATTACAAATGAATTTTTGAAGAAAAAAAATGAAATTTGTAAATTTCACCTCTACTTTGCTTTAATTCCTGTGAAACGCCTAAAGGGCTAAAATACTTTGTGAATGCTGTTTTGAATACTTTGATGGGTGCAGTTTTCAAAATGGGGTGATTTATGGTGACTTTCTAATATATAAGGCCCTCAAAGCCATTTCAGAAGTGAACTGGTCCCTGAAAAAATAGCCTTTTGAAATTTTTTTGAAAATATGAGAAATTGCTGCTAAAGTTCTAAGCGTTGTAACGTCCTAGAAAAATAAAAGAATGTTCAAAAAACGACGCAAACATAAAGTAGACATATGGGAAATATAAACTAGTATGTATTTTGTGTGGTATTACTATCTGTTTTACAAGTAAATACATTAAAATTTAGAAAAATGCTAATTTTTGCTAATTTTCTCTAAATCTTGGCGTTTCTTACAAATAAATATTGAATTTAATGACAAAATTTTTTCAGTATCATAAAGTACAATATGTCACGAGAAAACAATCCCAGAATCGCTTGGATAGGTAAAAGCATTCTGAAGTTATTACCACATAAAGTGACACATGTCAGATTTGCAAAAATGGGGCTGGTCCTGAAGGCCAAAACAGGCTTAGACACTAAGGCTGGGTTCACACGTGGCGGAATTTCACTTAAATTCCGCTGCGGACACTCCGCAGCGTTAATCCGCAGCGGTGCCGTTTGTCCATTGACTTACACTTTAATTTAGCAGTGTTCGTTTAGACGAGGCGTAAAATTCCGCTGCGGAGCATAGGCTGCGGAGCGGAATTTGGTGTCCGCAGCATGCTCTGTCTGTTGCGGAGCAGTGGCGGACTCATGGCGGAATTTCTCCATTGACTTCAATGGAGAGTCAAAATTCCGCAATGAAGTCCGCAGATATTATGTGTGCTGCGGAGCGTATTGGTTTTACTACCATGACATTTCTTCATTCTGGCTGGACCTATGTATTTCTAGGTCTACAGCCAGACTGAGGAAGTCAATGGGGCTCCCGTAATGAAGGGAGCGTTGCTAGGAGACGTCTGTAAATAGTCACTGTCCAGGGTGCTGAAAGAGTTAAGCGATCGGCAGTAACTGTTTCTGCACCCGGGACAGTGACTACCGATCTCAATATACATGTATCTGTAAAAAAACATATAAGTTCATACTTACCGAGAACTCCCTGCGTCTGTCTCCAGTCCGGCCTCCCAGGATGACGTTTCAGTGTAAGTGACGGCTGCAGCCAATCACAGGCCAAGCACAGGCTGCAGCGGTCACATGGACTGGCGCGTCATCCAGGGAGGTCGGGCTGGATGCCGAAAGAGGGACGCGTCACCAAGACAACGGCCGGTAAGTATGAAAATCGTTTACTTTCACTAGGGAAAGTGCTGTCCCTTCTCTCTATCCTGCACTGATAGGGAGAAGGGAAGCACTTTTCCCGCAGTCCGCAGCAGCTAGTCCGCATCAATGTACTGCACATTTTGTGCAGATCCGCAGCAGAATCTGCAACGCAGATTCTGTGCGGCATTGATGCGGACAGTTGCGGAGGAAATCCGCCACGTGTGGTCATGCCCTTAGGGGTTAATTTATAGCTCCACTTTATTTATTTATTTATTTTTTGTACATAGCTGTACAATACACTGTACACTGTTTGTATATATACTTATATAACACTTTTTCATTATTCTACACATTTCTTACATCTTTATTTATTTATTTATTCACTTCTCTTCGGTCCCCTTTTTTTATTTAATTATTTACATTTTTTATTCTTTTTATTCATCATGGACCATCCTTCATGTCACATCACATATATTTGTGTTTTTCTTTTCATATCTTGTAGATGTGGATTCGAAAAATACGTACCGCAGGTCAATTTCTGGTCAGAAATTTTATGCAGCGTGTGGATGGGATTTGATAAGTATCACCCACTTTTCTGCTACTGTATTTTGCTGCGTATTTAAGTACGCAGCAATTCCGTTACGTGTGGACAAGCCCAAATGCAGTAGCAACAGAGTGTGTGAGATTTGAACAAATCTCACCCGCACGATGAGCGGGAAAAAGGCTCAGTAATTGACCTGCGGTCCGTTTTTTTAATCCGAAGCATGTTAATTGTATTTGCGGAAATGCTGCTTATTTGTTTCGGGTTTTCCCCATTTAATTCAATGGGGAAGTAAAACTTGCAACAAATAGCAGATGTTGTGTTTTTTTGTGGCGGAAATGCAGCGATTCTGCTGCTAAAAAACGCAACTCAGGAAAAATTGTAATCTTATACTTATCTAGAATTCGGTTTCTTTTTCCGGGCCGGCCTCCTGAGACGACGTTTCATCCCATGTGACCGCTGCAGTCAATCGCAGGCTGCAGCGGTCACATGGGATGAAACATCATCCCAGGGGTGCAGAATGTAGGAGGGAAGCGTCGCCATGGTAAGTATCCATTTTTTTTCTGCTCAGTTTTCCGCAACGGCCATTCCTGGCCGAAAAACTGCACCACAGGGCAGTGCTTTTACACAGCGTATCTGCCCTGTGTGAACATACCCGTACAGTATATACATATAGTAGCTGCTGTCTTACAACGATAGAGTTGCAAACTACGTCAACATGCTGCATTCCCACGAGTCAGCGCAGTTTTCAAATGATTGTTAATGTCCATGGAGTTTTTTGCAGACATTAACAATCATTTAAAAACTGCACCAACTTTTGTTAAAACTGCATTTCCTGCGCGTTGTACTGGACAATGGTTGTTACAATCTGATTGTTTGCATTAAAGTTTATGTACACATTTGAAAGGGATTTTTTTTAAATGTCAGTCAGTGTGTTTTGTGCAACTTTATAATTAGTTTTTATTAAAAAATCTTTTTACTTTTTGAGATACAGCTGCTCTGTATCCTGTATACAGAGCAGCTGTATCTTACGCTGAATCCTTAACATGTCAGGTCTGTGCGACTGATGGGTTCAGTGTCAGCGGGTCCTGTGTGTCTCTGACACGCTGGATCCACCTATAATACATCACATTTAAGTTAGATATGATAGATTACAGGTGGATACAGTCGACTACTCTATTGATACCGCCAATAAAACGGAAACCTTGTGGAACGGAGACAAACAGAAACCATTAGCAACGGAAGCGTTTCCATTGAAAAGCTATGGTTTTCGTTTAGTTTCCGATCGTGGGTTGCCCTGGAACCCATGAACGGAACCATGATGCAGGTGAGAACGAAGCCTAATTATTACTGTATGATCTTTACAGATGGTAGAGGGTACTATTTTTTGGGGTATAAGCAACTCCCAGTATATGATTACCATTATTCAGGTCATACTGGAAGCTGCTAACCTGACTTTGCAAATGATCTCTGTACTGAAATGTATTTGTACTGAGCTTTGTTCTGGTGTTGTATTCATGTACTGAGCTTTGTTCTGGTGCTGTATATATATAATGAGCTTTGTTCTGGCACTGTATCTATGTAATGAGCTTTGTTCTGGTGTTGTATATATGTATTGAGCTTGGTTTTGGCGCTGTATATGTGTACTGAGCTATGTTCTGGTCCTGTATATATGTAATGAGCTTGTTCTGGTGCTGCATATATGTAATGAGCTTGGTTCTGGTGTTGTGTATAGAACTATATTGCTTGTAAAATGTACAAATGTTTTTATGCTCGAGTTACATAAAAAAATGTGGAAAAGAAATGACATGTCATTGATTGGTAGAAAAAACAAACATGGCAAGGGGGAACGAGATGTCGGGAAAGAGGTTGGGGGGGGCACCAAAGTGATTCTTTGCCCCGGGGTGCTGGAGAACCTAGCTACGCCTCTGCATTAAAGGCTATGTACACCTTTGACATTTTTATTAAAAATGTCTATCAGTGTGATTTGTGCAACTTTCTAAATACTTTTATTAAATACTATTTTTACTTTTTGAGATACAGCTGCTTTGTATACTGTATACAGAGCAGCTGTATCTAGCGCTGAAACCTATATCCGTCAAGTCAACTGGTTCAGTTTATAACTTACACTACCGTTCAAAAGTTTGGGGTCACCCAGACAATTTTGTGTTTTCCATGAAAATTCACACTTCTATTTATCAAATGGGGGGGGGGGAGATAATATATATAAACAAGAGAGAGTAACAACCAAAGCTAAGTCACTAACAGTGAATTCATTGTGTGATCTACCTGTCGATCTACACCTGGGTTTAGTTGCGCCCACCCACCACCACCTCAAAAAAACAACCTGCACAGTCAACACAGAGTGATGAGGGTCTATTCAGGGTGGGGGAGGGCAGGCAGCATGGGGGGAGGAGGAGAAAAGCCTGATCTGGGGGTGCCAAGAATAAGCCACCGCTATATGATAGTGCACCGGTTCGTAACCCAACTTACTGCCTGTTGTGTGCAAATAAGAGCTTATAATAAGCTACGCAGTAGGTACATCTATTTTACATGGTGTTTGAGCAAATAGAGCCCCGTAGGGCATATATAATGCAACAAAACAGGTCTTACTATCTATGAGCACACCTGTAGCAGCGAAAGGGTCAAAGAGCCTGACGTCCAAGGACTGAACGAAGGGCATCCCTGCATCCCAACCAAAGCAGGTGTGTGTTGTGGGCCTGGCAAACCAAAGCTCATTGTCAACACGAGAAAATTCTAAGTGTCAGTATGAAAACTGAATCAAATAAAACCACCAATAACTATGTATCACAGAGGATCATGGTCAATATATAGTAACAAGATAATGTGAAAACAACATTAGAGAACCAAATACATAATATGAAGCACATTCCATTGGTTCAAAATACTCACTGTACCAGCCAAGTAACTATTAGGCCCTAATGGTGAGAGTGGTAAGTCATTTGCGGACAACAGTCCGCAGTGTTATCTTAGGCAGTGATGGCAGAGCTTCCAAACCAGGCAACGGCAGCCATGAAGGAACCTCTACAGGTGGGATCTCCGAGATGTGCTTGTGCAGCCTGACCCACAAACTTTTTCTCTATGAGGAAATTGCCTCTGAGTCCTGTCCCAGGTCCACGCAATGTTGACAAACTTTCATCCCTATAAGTATTTTCCAGTAAATTCTCTCCTGTGGAAAAGAATTTCCACACAGGGACCCGAGAGCTATTGGTCATAAAATGTGCTTTTGATGTATAAAGTCATCATCTGGAGGGGGCTAAACATCTGGCTAGCTATGCGTTATTCTTCAGGTTTAATTTCATTGTCCTATTCAGACTATGAAGTAAAAATGAAGACTGATGCATTGTCCAGAAGTTTTATTCCGACACAGTCCGATATCCTAGAGGAATTTCCGATTTAGTCGATTTTATTTCTGCCTTTTCTGCCGAACTAGCTGGGGAGATTGAGGCCTCTCAGCAACTCATCCATGAGTCTACTCCTTTTGGGAGATTGTTTTTGTCACCTTAATCTAGACTATGGGCACTACAAAATGTATATAATTCTGTGTTGCCTGGGCATCTGGTCATCTCGGTTACTTACAGACTTGTGTCATGTTTCTTTTTGTTTTCTATTTATGGGATACTAAGGCCTATGTTTCTGCTTGTGAAATATGTACCCATTCTACACAACTTCAACATTGCCCTCAGGTCTTCTGCAGCCACTATCTATGCCCAGGAAACCATCGACTCGAAGGAGTTCATCAATGATCTCCCCATTTCTGATAAAACTGTAATCTGGGTTGTGGTTGACAAGTTTAGCATATTGTCAGGTTACATTCTTTTTCCTAAGAATATTGTCTCAGTTCATAAGACTCAGTTAATTGCTAAATTCTTGAGGGCTTCCTGTGCTAGAATTGGCATTGACCTTTCTCTTCTATATATCATCCTGAGACTAACAGACAAAATGAGTGTCAAAATCAGACTCTGGAGCAATATTTATTGTGCTATGTGCCTGAGCACCAGGTTGACTGGGAATCTTATCTCACGCTGGTTGAGTTTGTCCTAAATAATCGCTATCAGTAATCTATTAAGACTTTCCCATTTTTCTGTAATTTTGGATCCCATCTTGATTCTGTTCCTTTTCTTCTATCGAGTTTGACATTCTATAGGCCGAAGTAATCACTGACCATTTCAGATCTTTCTGTTTGGAGGTTCAACAAAAGCTATATTAATCCACAAAAAAAAACAGACAGCTGGTGATAGGAGACGTTCCCTGCGTCCTTTGTTTATAGTAGGGAATAAAGTTTGGTTGACTAAATCTAAAGTTAAACATTTATTTTTACAAAATGAGGTTCAAAGTACAAAATTCTGGAAATTATCAATCCTACAGCTTTCTGGCTTCCACTTGTAAGAAGGGAGAACCAAGTGCACTCTGCCCCATATACAGCCTAAGGACTGAGAACATATCCTTTTGTAAATAAATCACCTGGTACTTTAAGAGTTGGTTAAGACAACTATTGATGATGCCTTGTGGGTATTCTGTTATGTTTTGTTGTATTGTCTTGCAGTTCCCTGGAGGAGGCAGCACTGCTGGTTGTTCCGTGCTATCATCGGTGAAGGAAGGTTGCATGAAGTGATGAGAGTCGAGGAGGGAGGGGCTGGCAAACCTAGAAGAGCTTATTACTGACAAGTAGGAGAGCATGATGAAGCCAATTTGCTGCGCCACCACACTGGTTGGAGGGGTGACCAGAAGGAACCGTTATAAGGGGGTGTTTTGGTGCCTAGAGAGCAGATAGAGGGAGAACCGCATGGAGTGCAGGGAGAACTGCTGCAGGGGGTCCAGTGATAAGAATGGGCTTGCCTATTTTGGTAAAGCAGTGGAAGGCTGGGGGCTCCAGCTTGTGAGGGTGGATAACATAGGGTAACATAAGCCTGTGTAGAACTGAGGCAGAGACTGCTTTGATGTGGAGTACAGTAGGAGGCTAGAGTCACAGAGTAGAGGGGGAGCTATCAGACTACACATTTAGTTGAGTATGGTGAGAAGCAGACAGTGGTGGAGGGTGGCCTAGAGAATACAAGCGTGTCATTGCTAAAGCTGTGCTGGTGGTAGAGTATTTTGCTCTGCTGTTGTAGTCTGCGAGGGCTATAGAGATAGTTAACCTGTAAGTGGGGACCAGCAGATAATGAGCTGTAGTGTGCTCAAACTCAGGGGAAGTATGTAGTGGGTCTAGTAAGGATGTATAGAGAGTATCCTGGACAGGTGGGCCTGGAAGAAAGGTAGAGTGGGTCTAGCTAGGTGGTTGCCCCTCATAGAGCGGGGATACTGTTACATACTTACTGGCAGGGATGTTGGGTGGGGGGCGCATGCAAACCACACTGGTCCCACACTGGTTATAGTACTTTGTTTCCCTACCTAGTTTATTGCACTGTTACCCTTAGCAATTGTTGCGTCCAAGGCCGCGGGCCATGGCGTTGACTCACCCCCCGACGGCCGCAGCCATGGATCTGTGAGCGCTGGCTCGCATCTCCTTCCTAGGAGACGCCACCGCTCACTTCCGCTCCGGTCCGCTGTGTCCGGTAGGGTGCATGCGCACGGTCGTGCCTGGTCTTAAAGGGCCAGTGCGCGCACATGTGAACAATCATCATCATCAACTACACATGATTCCTGGACTATAAGAAGGGCCCTGGCCTTCTGATCCTTGCCTGAGCGTTGTTAGTGTATCCCAAGTCTGTCTTGCAAAAGGCCCCTTAGTGTTTTCCCATTCCAGTTGTTACCCGTGCCCTGTTACCCATATCCTGTATCCTGTGCTGTGTTCTCGTTTCTGAGCCTCTTAGTGTTGGAGTAATGACCTACTGCAGCTGCTGTCGTTTCCACGTCCAGTGTCGTTTGCCACGCCTAGTGTATTCTGCCACGTCCAATGTCTTCTGCCACGTCCAGTGTCTTCTGCCATGACCAGTGTCGTCTGCCACGTCTAGCACTGTCCGTCACGTCTGGCGCAACCTGCTGCACCTACCTCCATCCGTGCTGAAGCCACAGCCACTGTCTGGACTAGTTCAGATACCCGTGTGTTACAAACTGCTATAGAGTTTTGTATAGACTGTGACTAGGCCAGCTGCCTCTCCGCTACAGCGGAGCGGCCTAATGGGTCCACATACCCTTTGATCGTGACAGCAATCATATAACCTATCTTTTATCTAGCTCCCCTTTCACTGATGTTATTCAGAGAATCAACCACCGGGCTAGCTAGAGACACCTGTAAAGGATCTGCCAGACACAGCTTCTGTGTCGACGCCCGTGGTTAATCAGTCTGCATCTGTGCCTAGGTCTGATAGATGGGTGAATAAATAGCTCTTGCTCTTTTTGGAAGTGCTGCCTCTGTCCATTCTTTGTCTGCTAGGTCTGATAGAGTGACTCCATCTGCCACCACTCAGGCTGGGAGGCTGAGGAGTGGGAGAACCTATCACAGCCTGGCCAGACAGTTCTAGCTCCCGCCCTCGGTCTATTTATACCTTCAGTTGTTGCTTGTCCTTTGCCTGTGATTTTCTTGTTTTTCCTGGCTCTGCTGCTCCTGCTATTATTATTGCCCTTGCTTCATTTTGACCCTGGCTTTACTGACTACGCTCTTGCTCTGCATTTGGTACCTCGTACACTCCTGGTTTGACTCGGCTCGTTCACTACTCCTATTGCTCGCGGTGTTGCCGTGGGCAACTGCCCCATTTCCCTTAGCTTCTGTGTACCCTTGTCTGTTTGTCTGTCGTGCACATACTGAGCGTAGGGACCGTCGCCCAGTTGTACGCCGTCGCCTAAGACGGGCCGTGCAAGTAGGCAGGGACTGAGTGGTGGGTAGATTAGGGCTCACATGTCTGTCTCCCTACCCCGTCATTACATAATCACAGGCCCATATACCTTTTCTACCCTGGTCCCTGACACAACTATGGACCCCCTTGAGACCCTGGCTCAGCAAATGCAGGGTCTCTCCCTACAGGTCCAAGCCCTTGCTAAGAGGGGCAACCAGCGTGATGCCACCCTGGTAGTGCCCCCCACCTCACCTCTTGAACCCCACCTCAAGTTGCCTGACTGGTTCTCAGGGGACCGGAAGACTTTTTTCTCCTTTCGGGAGAGTTGTAGGCTCTATTTCCGTCTAAGGCCCCACTCCTCAGGTTCTGAGAGCCAGCGAGTTGGTATAATTATGTCCCGGCTCCAGGACGGGCCCCAAGAATGGGCCTTCTCCTTGGCTCCTGATGCCCCTGAACTTTCCTCCGTTGATCTTTTTTTTTCTGCTCTCGGGCTCATATATGATGAGACTTTCAAGACTGCCTTTGCCGAGAGTCAGCTGGTGACCTTACGTCAGGGTAAGAGACCCGTTGAGGAGTACTGTTCTGACTTTAGGAAGTGGTGTGTAGCTTCTCGGTGGAATGACCCTGCCTTGAGGTGCCAGTTTAGATTGGGTCTGTCGAACGCCCTGAAAGACCTGTTAGTTAGCTATCCCTCTTCGGACTCTCTAGATCAGGTTATGGCTTTTGCGGTACGTCTTGACCGACGTCTCAGGGAACGACGACTTGAACAGTCTTGTGCTTTCTCCTCTGGCTCCCCCATGATGGCTCCCGAGGTTCCGTTGCTTCGTTCTTCCACGGAAAACTCAGATGAACCAATGCAACTCGGGGCCTCCGTGTCTCCCCAACAACGTAGAGAGCTCCGCAGGAAGAATGGTCTGTGCTTCTACTGTGGGGATGACAAGCATCAAGTGAACAACTGTCCTAGGCTTAAGAATAAGCAGCCGGAATAACTTCCGCGCCTAAGTCATCATCGGGGAGGTCACTTAAGCGCACAGGTATTTCCCGTAAATATGAAACCTAATAAGATCTTGCTTCCTTTTAAGGTCTCTTTTGAGGGTAGGTCTGCTACCGGCAGTGCCTTCGTGGATTCAGGGTCTTCTGCTAATATTATGTCTGTGGAATTTGCTATGTCTCTAGCTATGCCATTGATTGATTTGCCTAAACCTGTCCCGGTAGTGTGTATCGACTCCACTCCACTTGCTAATGGTTATTTTACGCAGCATACCCCTGTATTTGAACTCATGGTTGGCTCCATTCATTTGGAGCAGTGCTCTGTACTGGTGATGCAGGGTTTAGGCCTTCCCTGGTTGCAGATGCATAATCCCACGTTTAACTGGAATACTGGGGATCTTACCAAATGAGGTAATGAATGCATGGCGTCATGTTTTTCTGTTAATTTTATTTCTCTCCCTGAGGAGGTGAACAATCTACCTGAGTTTATTCAGGACTTCGATGATGTTTTTTCTAAAAAGGCCTCCGAAGAGTTACATCCTCATAGAGAATACGATTGTGCAATCAATTTGGTACCAGGAGCTAAGCTCCCTAAGGGTAGGATATTTAACCCCTTCCCGCTCCTGGACGTACTATTAGGTCATGGTAACTATAGCGTTCGCGCTCCATGACCTAATAGTACGTCTCGGGAGTAACGGCCGTTTCGGCCGTCCTCTCGACACATACAGGAGCTGTGACAGCTGCTGTCTCGTACAGCAGCTGTCACAGCTCCTACAGCGGGGACCGATCGCTGTGTCCCCGCTGATTAACCCCTTAAAAGCCGCGTTCTATAGAGATCGCTGGTTTTTAGGGGTTAAGCTGCCATCGCCGGCCTGCTACACGATAGCGGCCGGCGATGGTGACTATGGCAACCGGACACCAAACAATGGCATCCGGCTATGCCATAGACGGAAGCCTAGTGGGTCCTGACAACGTCAGGACCCACTATGCTTGCTGTCAGTGAGTAGCTGACAGTTCTAATACACTGCACTACGCATGTAGTGCAGTGTATTAGAATATCGATCAGGGCCTCCTGCCCTCAAGTCCCCTAGTGGGACAAAGTAATAAAGTAAAAAAATAAATAAAAAAAGATGTGTAAAAATAAGAAAATAAAAGTTTTAAAAGTATTAACCCCTTAATGACCAGCCTATTTTAGACCTTAATGACCAAGCCATTTTTTACGTTTTTCCATCGTCGCATTCCAAGAGCTATAACTCTTTTATTTTTGCGTCGACATAGCTGTATAAGGTCTTGTTTTTTGCGGGACAAGTTGTAATTTTTAATAGCACCATTTTGGGGGACATATTATTTATTGATTAACTTTTATTAACTTTTTTTTGGGGGGGAATAGAAAAAACCTGAAATTTCGCCACTCTTTTCCGCGTCTTAAATCAACGGCGTTTACCATGTGATATAAATAACACCATAACTTTATTCAGCGGGTTGTTACGATTGCAACGATACCAAATTTGTATCGTTTTTGTATGTTTTACTACTTTTACACAGTAAAAAGGCTTTTTTTTCTAAATTATTTGTTTTTGTGTCTCCATATTTGAAGAGCCGTAACGTTTTCATTTTTTCGCCGATGTGGTTGTATGAGGGCTTTTTTTTTGCGGGAAGACTTGTAGTTTTTATTCGTACCATTTTTGAGTAGATGCGACTTTTTGATCACTTTTTATAAAAAAAATTTAAAGTCAGGATTCACAGAAAACAGCAATTTTTCCATAGTTTTTTATTATTTTTTTTACGGCGTTCACCGTGCGGGTTAAATAATGTTATAGATTTATAGTCGGGGTCGTTACGGACGCGGCGATACCAAATATGTGTAACTTTTTTACTTTATTTTGGTTTTTTAATAGTAAAGCATTGTGTAAGGGGAAAAGGTTTTTCATTTTTTTCACATTTTTTTTTTCATTAACTTTATTAAACTTTTTTTTTACTTTTTTACTAGTCCCACTAGGGGACTATAATATTTGATTCTCCGATCGCTATTGTAATACACTGCAATACTTTTGTATTGCAGTGTATTACTGCCTGTCCGTTTAAAACGGACAGGCATCTGCTAGGTCATGCCTCCGGCATGATCTAGCAGGCAGTCGCTCCAGGCAGACCTGGGGGCCTTTATTAGGCCCCCGGCTGCAATTAGAGACACAGACACTCGTATCGCCGGGTGTCGGTGGGAGAGAGAGGGAGCTCCCTCCCTCTCTCCAAAACCACTCAGATGCGGTGCACGCTATTGTGCACCGCATCTGAAGGGTTAAACAGGTGAGATCGATACTAATATCGATCTCACCCGGCAGAGCAGCTGAGAGCAGGGAGATTTGACACTCTGCTTACTTTATCCTGATGCAGTGCCGTAAAAAGGCATATGCATCAGAATAAAGCCCGTTAGTGGCCGTCGTTAAAAGGCGTATTGGCGGTCACTAACGGGTTAAAAGTAAAAATCCCCCCTTTTACCTTATCAGTCATTTATTATTAATAAAAATATATAAACAAACAAATAAACTATACATAATTGGTATTGCCGCGTCCGTAACGGCCTGAACTACAAAATTATTTTGTTATTTATCCCGCACGGTGAACGCCGTAAAAGAAAATAATAATAAACCATACCACAATCACAATTGTTTGGTCACTTCACCTCCCAAAAAATGGAATAAAAAGAGATCAAAAAGTCGCATGTACCGAAAAATGGTACTGGTCAAAACTACAGTTCGTTACGCAAAAAATAAGTCCTCGCACGGCTTTATTGATTGAAAAATAAAAAAGTTCTGGCGCTTAGAATAAGGGAACACAAAAAGTGAATGATTTTTTACAAAACTTATTTTATTGTGCAAACGCCATAAGACATAAAAAAAACTATAAACATCTGGTATCGCCGTAATCGAATCGCCCCACAGAATAAAGTGAATATGTCATTTATAGCGCATGGTGCACGCTGTAAAGAAAATAGAATAAAAAAACAATAGTAGAATTGCTGTTTTTTAGTCACTACGCCACCTAAAAATAGAATGGAAACTGATCAAAAAGCCGCATGCACCCCAAGAAAACTACAATGGATTCCTCAAGGGGTCTAGTTTCCAAATTGGGGTTACTTTTTGGGGGTTTCCAATGTTTTGGCACCACAAGACCTCTTCAAACCGGACATGGTGCCTAATAAAAAAGAGGCCTCAAAATCCACTAGGTGCTCCTTTGCTTCGGAGGCCGGTGCTTCAGTCCATTTCCGCCCGAGGGCCACATGTGGAATATTTCTCTAAACTGCAGAATCTGGGCAATACGTATTACGTTGCGTTTCTTTGATAAATCCTTTTGTGTTGTAAAAAAAATGGTATAAAGAGGATTTTCTGACAAAAAAAAAATGTAAACTTCACCTCTACTTTGCTCTAAATTTCTGTGAAACACCTAAAGTGTTCATAAACTTTCTAAATGCTGTTGTGAATACTTTGAGGGGTCTAGTTTCTAAAATGGGGTGTTTGATAGGGGTTTCTAATATATGGGCCCCTCAAAGCAACTTCAGAACTGAACTGTAACCTAAAAAAATAAATAAATTAGGCAATACTTCGCTTCTTACATTATACTGATAAGGAGCCGTGCCCACCCCAAGATGACCCTAGTTTTGACCGTTTGTATAAACGAAGACCCCTATTAGACCGTTTCAGTGCCCGGTTTTCCCAAGCATACACCCCCGAGAAGTGTATTTCTATTGATGAGTCCCTAGTACATTTTAAAGGGAGGGTTCAATTCCGCGAGTACCTGCCGGGTAAGAGGGCAAGGTAAGGCGTGAAGATGTCTAAGCTGTGCGAGAGTGCATCAGGGTATACCTACAGGTTTAGGATATATGAAGGAAAGGCCACCCCCAAACCAGACTCCATCCTGGACTGAAAGAGGTACATGGGAGGGATGGACTTGTCAGATCAAATCCTGAAGCCCTACAGCGCCATGCGGTGTGGTATAAGAAGCTGGCCGGGCACATCATACAGATGGCTTTGTACAATGCGTACGTGCTACGTCGATGTGCAGGCCAGACGGGAACTTTCCTGGAATTTCAAGAGGTGATTATCAAGAACCTAATCTTTAGGGACCAAGAAGGGGGGGCACCCAGTACTTCTGGAAGCGGGGCCACACGCATCGTACCAGGGCGGCAACACTTTCCAGGAGAAATTCCCCAAACTGGCAAGAAGGGAAAAAGTCAAAAGAGGTGCAAAGTCTGCTATAAGGGATGACACAATATATCAATGTGACACGTGTCCCGAATAACCAGAGCTCTGTATGAAAGAGTGTTTTAAAATTTATCATACATCCCTTGGTTTATAATTTACCCCAATTTTACTTACCCTGATGCACTCCGCACAGCTTATCCCCCCTCGTCTTTCCCCTCTGAGCCCTGCTGCGTGCCCAGGCAGCTGATAACAGCCACATGTAGGGTATTGCCGTACCAAGGAGAACCCACATTACAGTTTATGGGGTGTAGGTCTTCGGTCAAAATGCTCACTACACCTCTAGATGAATGCCTTAAGGGTGTAGTTTTTAAAACGGGGTCACTTCTTGCGGGTTTCAACTGTACTGGTACCTCAGGTGCTTCATAATACATGACTTCGCACGAGAAAATCCCCAGTAGGCCAAATGGTGGTCCTTTCCTTCTGAGCCCTCCCATGTGCCCAAACGGCAGTTTATCACCACAAATGGGGTATTGCCGCACTCAGAACAAATTGCGCAACAGAATGGGGTATTTTGTTTCTTGTGAAAATAAGAAATTGTCACCCAAAACTACATATTATTTGAAAAAAATAATTTTGTTTTCATTCCCAGCCCAATTCAAATAAGTTCTTTGAAAAATCTATGGGGTCAAAATGGTCACAACACCCATAAATGAATTCCTTGAGGGGTGTAGTTTCCAAAATGGGGTCATTTGTGGTTGGTTTCTATTGCTTTGATACCTCTGGGGCTCTGCAAATGTGACATGGCACCCGAAAACCAATCCAGCAAAATCTGGACTCCAAAGAACAAATAGCGCTCCTTTGCTTTTGAGCCCTCCCATCGGCCCAAACAGCAGTTTATCACCACAAATGGGGTATTGCCGCACTCAGGACAAATTGGGCAACAAAATGGAGTATTTTATTTCCTGTGAAAATAAGAATTTTTGAGCTAAAATTACATATTATTGGAAAAAATATATTTTTTTTTCATTCCCAGCCCAATTCAAATAAGTTCTGTGAAGAAACTATGGGGTCTAAATGGTCACATTACCCATAAATGAATTCCTTGAGGGGTGTAGTTTCCAAAATGGGGTCACTTCTGGTGGGTTTCCATTGCTTTGATACTTCTGGGGCTCTGCAAATGTGACATGGCACCCGAAAACCAAACCAGCAAAATCTGCACTCCAAAGAACACACAGCGCTCCTTCCCTTCTGAGGCCTCCCATGAGCCCAAACGGCAGTTTGCAAAGAAATGTGGTTGGACCCTTGGTAACTGGCAGGCCAGATACAACAATGAAGAAACAAATGCCAGAGGCAGGGAAGCCCTGTTTCCCAGCTACCATAGAAATTGTTAAATTATATAAACTAATCTTTATTATGCTATTGCAGCACATGAACAGACAAACAGACAGACCAACATAAATGTTTAAAATTCTCTATGTGAGGAACGGGTCAGCAATCATTAATAATTGTGTCAGTGAGCACATGTGTTTGCCGTCTATATCCTATAGACCGGCAGGGTCCGGAGAGCGTGGTTTGTACCAATGGACTCCTAACAGTTAAATTGTTGAATTGTTAGATTGCTAAACCCTAGTATCCAGCATGTATTAAAATTGAAAAGAGAGCCCCCCCCGACATGTTTCGCTACGAATGTAGCGTCCTCAGGGGTTCACGGGGCTACTGACGGCGCGCCGAAGAGTTCTGGCTGTTATGGGAATCCTCAGTGACGTACTAAGGGGTGTGTGTGCGAGTATAGCCAATAGTATTAGGGATTAAATTAGGACCTAGAGCTGGAAACCTAGATCAGATGTTATTACAGGAGGAAGCACGATGGATTCATCGTTTGCGCTCCCTCAGCCCTTCTGGTCTGAATGAAGGATTTACATTCGCAGCTTTTCTTTGATATTCATGTATCAGTTTCAGTGTCACGTTAATCGTGTCAATGCTCCATAATTTAACTTATATTTGTATACGCTTTACCTTTACGTAAATAGGACATAGTATCTACAGACATTGTCCAACTCTGAGTTCTGATGGCCCCATATTCTGTCTGTTTTATCTAGGGTATCTATATCCTCTCGTACTTATATCCTCTTGTAACTCTCAATAGATATTGCTCCTGATGAATGCATGTATATGTCTTAGTAATCTACTGTCAGCTTCTGTTATATACGACTACCTACCTGTCCATCACTATGTTTATTTAAAATAAACCCTACAACCTAATATATAATGTCACCCTTATTATTATTAATTCAGCCTATAGCTGGCATATTAGTGTGCACATACATCTAATAATTAGATCTATCCTCTTGAACTTGACTGGCATCTCATTGGCAAACTATACTTGTTGCCATATCACTTACTTCATGCACATATATATATTTTGATATTTAATATTCTATTTCAACACTAGTGATCTAGGTTCTATTCAATTATAAACACAATATTCTTAATATGACCGCGAAATGTCCTATGTACAGCTATCGAATTAGCCCTAGAGCGCGAGCGTGAGTTCTCTTGCTCGGCTGCCCGGGCTCTCTACTGCCTCATTGGCAGGTTCACCTGTCATTCTAACTGGCATCGTACTAACATCGACAATGTTACCATATCATCGATTTTTCCTCATACTCCATAAATTGCTCATATCATGCTTTCTCATTTACTAGAGTATATATCCTGGATCTATTTCTTAACATCAGTGACTTTCGGCTGCCTTATTGATCAAAATATAGATACAACACTCACCGATTATGAGTGGTTCCGAGTACAAGTATTGATTGTGCCCTAGAGCGCATGCATGAGCCTTCCTGCTCAGCTGCCCGGGCCTCCTACTGTTTTACTGGCAGTTTCATCTGTCACTCAAGCTTGGGCCGGAGCCTCCCGCCCATCCCTAATACTATTGGCTATACTCGCACACACACCCCTTAGTACGTCACTGAGGATTCCCATAACAGCCAGAACTCTTCGGCGCGCCGTCAGTAGCCCCGTGAACCCCTGAGGACGCTACATTCGTAGCAAAACATGTCGGGGGGGCTCTCTTTTCAATTTTAATACATGCTGGATACTAGGGTTTAGCAATCTAACAATTCAACAATTTAACTGTTAGGAGTCCATTGGTACAAACCACGCTCTCCGGACCCTGCCGGTCTACAGGATATAGACGGCAAACACATGTGCTCACTGACACAATTATTAATGATTGCTGACCCGTTCCTCGCATAGAGAATTTTAAACATTTATGTTGGTCTGTCTGTTTGTCTGTTCATGTGCTGCAATAGCATAATAAAGATTAGTTTATATAATTTAACAATTTCTATGGTAGCTGGGAAACAGGGCTTCCCTGCCTCTGGCATATGTTTCTTCAAACGGCAGTTTATCACCACAAATGGGGTATTGCCACACTAAGGACAAATTGGGCAACAAAATTGAGTATTTTGTTCCCTGTGAAAATAAGAATTTTTTATAAAAAATTACATCTTATTGGAAAAAATGTCATTTTTTTTAATGTCACAGCCCAATTGAAATAGGTCCTGTGAAGAAACTGTGCGGTCAAAATGCTAACAACAACCATAAATGAATTCCTTGAGGCGTGTAGTTTCCAAAATGGGATCACTTCTGGCGGGTTTCCATTGCTTTGATACCTCTGAGACTCTGCAAATGCGACATGGCACCCGAAAACCAATCCAGCAAAATCTGGACTCCAACAAACACATAGCGCTCCTTTCCTTCTGAGCCCTCCCATGAGCCCAAACGGCAGTTTATCACCACAAATGGGGTATTTCCACACTAAGGACAAATTGGGCAACAAAATGGGGTATTTTGTTCCCTGTGAAAATAAGAAATTTTGATCACAAATGACATTTTATTGGAAAAAAATGACATTTTTTTCATTTCACAGCCCAATTCAAATACGTGCTGTGAAAAAACTGTGTGGTCAAAATGGTAACAACAACCATAAATGACTTCCTTGAGGGGTGTAGTTTCCAAAATGGGGTCACTATTGGGGGATTCCTACTGTTTTGGCACCTCAACACCTTTTCAAACCTGGCATGCTGCCTAAAATATATTCTAATAAAAAAGAAGACTCAAAATGCACTAGGTGCTTCTTTGCTTCTAGGGCTTGTGTTTTATTCCACGAGCGCAGTAGAGACACATGTGGGACATTTCTAAAAACTGCAGAATCTGGACAATACATATTTATTAGTGTTTCTCTGGTAAAACCTTCTTTGTTACAGAAAAAAAAATGAATAGAATTGAAATTCAGCAAGAAAAATGAAATTTGCAAATTTCACCTCCACTTTGCTTTAATTCCTGTGAAATGCCTGAAGGGTTAAAAAACTTTCTAAATGCTGTTTTGAATACTTTGAGGGGTCCAGTTTTTAAAATGGGGTGTTTTATCAGGGTTTCTAATATATAGGCCCCTAAAAGCCACTTCAGAACTCAAGAGGTACCTTAAAAAAAAGGCTTTTGACATTTTCTTAAAAATATGAGAAATTGCTGTTTATGTTCTAAGCCTTGTAACGTCCAAGAAAAATAAAAGAATGTTCAATAAACGATGCCAATCCAAAGTAGACATATGGGAAATGTGAACTAGTAACTATTTTGGGTGGTATAACCGTCTGTTTTACAAGCAGATGCATTTAAATTCTGAAAAATGCTATTTTTTCAAAAAAAAATCTAAATTTTGCAATTTTCCACCAATAAACACTGAATATATAGACCAAATTTTACCACGAACATGAAGCCCAATGTGTCACGAGAAAACAATCTCAGAATCGCTTGGGTAGGTTTAAGCATTCCGACGTTATTACCACATAAAGTGAAATATGTCAGATTTGAAAAATGGGCTCTGAGCCTTAAGGCCAAAACTAGGCTGCGTCCTTAAGGGGTTAATCTCTCTTGTCCCAAACGTGAAGCCATGAGAGAATATATCCAGGAAAGCCTGGCTAAGGGTTACATTCGCCCCTCTTCTTCTCCGGTAGGTGCTGGCTTCTTCTTTGTAGGGAAGAAGGATGGTGGTCTTAGGCCTTGCATCGATTACCGAAACTTGAATAAGGTCACTGTAAGGAACCAGTATCCCCTTCCTTTGATTCCTGATCTCTTCAATCAGGTTCAGGGGGCCCAATGGTTCTCTAAGTTTGATCTTCGGGGGACTTATAACCTTATCCGCATCAGATGGGGGATGAGTGGAAACCTGCGTTTAACACGCCCGTAGGTCATTTCGAATACCTCGTCATGCGCTTTGGGTTGTGTAATGCTCCCGCGGTCTTCCAGAATTTCATAAATGAGATTTTAAGAGATTACCTGGGGGTATTTCTTGTAGTGTACCTTGATGACATACTTGTGTTTTCCAAGGACTGGTCCTCCCACATTGAGCATGTCAGGAAGGTGCTCCAGACCCTTCGGGAAAACAAACTCTTTGCTAAAACCGAAAAATGTGTGTTTGGGGTACAGGAGATACAATTTTTGGGTCAAATCCTCACTCTTAATGAATTCCGCATGGACCCTGCCAAGGTTCAGGCTGTGGCTGAATGGGTCCAACCTGCCTCCCTGAAGGCGTTACAGTGCTTCCCGGGGTTTGCTAATTATTACAGGAGATTTATTGCTAACTTCTCGGTCATCGCTAAGCTTCTTACGGACCTTACTCACAAGGGTGCTGATCTCCTCCACTGACCTCCGGAGGCGGTTCAGGCTTTTGAGGTCCTTAAGAAGTGCTTTATCTCAGCCCCAGTGCTGATTCAGCCTAACCAAATGGAGCCATTCATCGTGGAGGTTGACGCCTCCGAGGTGGGAGTGGGTGCTGTCTTGTCCCAGGGTACCAGGTCCCTCACCCATCTCCGTCCCTGTGCCTACTTCTCCAGGAAGTTCTCGCCCACTGAGAGTAACTATGACATTGGCAAGCGCGAACTCTTAGCCATTAAATGGGCATTTGAAGAGTGGCGCCACTTCTTGGAGCGGGCTAGGCACCAGGTAACGGTCCTTACCGACCATAAGAATCTGGTTTTCCTAGAATCTGCCCGGAGGCTAAACCCGAGACAAGCTCGATGGGCGTTGTTTTTTTACTAGATTCAACTTTTTGGTCACCTATAGGGCTGGGTCTAAAAATATCAAAGCTGATGCACTGTCGCGTAGCTTCATGGCATGCCCTCCTTCGGAGGAAGATCCTGCTTGTGTTTTGCCCCCAGGTATAATAATTTCATCTGTTGATTCTGACTTAGTCTCCGAACTTGCGGCTGATCAAGGTTCAGCTCCCGGGAACCTTCCTGAGAACAAGCTGTTTGTTCCCCTGCAATTCCGGCTAAGGGTACTCAGGGAAAATCATGACTCTGCACTATCTGGCCATCTAGGCATCCTGGGTACCAAGCACCTCATTGCCAGAAATTATTGATGGCCTGGGTTGCCTAAAGACGTTAAGGCCTACGTTGCCACTTGTAAAATTTGTGCTAGGTCCAAGACTCCCAGGTCCCGTCCAGCGGGCTTACTATGTTCTTTGCCCATTCCCCAGAGACCTTGGACCCATATCTCCATGGATTTTATCACCGATCTGCCTCCATCCCAAGGCAAGTCGGTGGTGTGGGTTGTGGTTGACCGCTTCAGTAAGATGTGCCACTTTGTGCCCCTCAAGATACTACCCAATGCTAAGATGTTAGCTACCTTGTTTGTCAAACACATCCTGTGTCTCCATGGGGTTCCTGTCAATATTGTTTCTGACAGAGGGGTACAATTTGTTTCATTGTTTTGGAGAGCTTTCTGTAAAAAGTTGGA
Source organism: Rhinoderma darwinii (assembly GCF_050947455.1). Lineage (NCBI taxonomy): Eukaryota > Metazoa > Chordata > Amphibia > Anura > Rhinodermatidae > Rhinoderma > Rhinoderma darwinii. Next base: position 156,117,852 of record NC_134691.1, on the reverse strand, counting down.
GATTGATCTGTCCTTCTCCTCGGCCTTCCATCCTGAAACTAATGGCCAAACTGAGAGGACTAATCAGTCTCTAGAACAATATTTAAGGTGTTTTATCTCTGACTGTCAATATGATTGGGTCTCCTTCATTTCCCTCGCCAAATTTTCCCTTAATAACCGGGTCAGTAACTCGTCAGGGGTCTCCCCCTTTTTCTGTAATTTTGGGTTTAATCCACGGTTCTCCTCCGTTTCACCTGGTGGTTCCAACAATCCCGAGGTAGATGTCGTTCATCGGGAACTGTGCACAGTCTGGGCCCAGGTTCAGAAGAACCTAGAGGCGTCCCAGAGCATACAAAAGACTCAGGCAGATAGAAGACGTTCTGCTAACCCCTTGTTTGTGGTCGGGGATCTGGTGTGGCTGTCTTCAAAAAATTAGCGCCTTAAAGTCCCGTCCAAAAAATTTGCTCCCCGGTATATAGGGCCGTACAAGGTCGTTGAGGTCCTTAACCCTGTCTCCTTCCGACTGGAGTTACCCCCGTCTATTCGAATACACAACGTCTTTCATGCCTCCCTCCTGAAACGCTGCTCCCCGTCCTTGGCTACCTCAAGGAAACCTCCGGTCCCTGTTCTCACCCCTGAAGGGGTAGAATTCGAGGTGGCCAATATTGTGGACAGCAGGATGGTCCAAGGATCCCTCCAGTACCTGGTCCATTGGAGAGGATACGGGCCTGAGGAGAGGACTTGGGTACCCGCCCGGGATGTTCACGCTGGGGTATTGCTCAGGAGGTTCCATCTACGGTTCCCCAATAAGCCAGGTCCACCTAGAAAGGGTCCAGTGGCCCCTCATAAAAGGGGGGGTACTGTAAAGGATCTGCCAGACACAGCTTCTGTGTCGACGCCCGTGGTTTATCAGTCTGCATCTGTGCCTAGGTCTGATTGAGTGACTCCATCTGCCACCACTCGGGCTGGGAGGCTGAGGAGTGGGAGAACCTATCACAGCCTGGCCAGACGGTTATAGCTCCCGCCCTCGTTCTATTTATACCTTCAGTTGTTGCTTTGCCTGTGATTTTCCTGTTTTTCCTGGCTCTGCTGCTCCTGCTATTATTATTGACCTTGCTTCATTTTGACTCTGGCTTTACTGACTACGCTCCTGCTCTGCATTTGGTACCTCGTACACTCCTGGTTTGACTCGGCTCGTTCACTACTCCTGTTGCTCGCGGTGTTGCCATGGGCAACTGCCCCATTTCCCTTAGCTTCTGTGTACCCTTGTCTGTTTGTCTGTCGTGCACATAGTGAGCGTAGGGACCGTCGCCCAGTTGTACGCCGTCGACTGAGTGGCGGGTAGATTAGGGCTCACCTGTCTGTCTCCCTACCCCGTCATTACAACACCAAAGTGCCTTCTGGGGCAAGCTATGGGCAGCCGAGTACCTGGACACTAATTGAATTAGTGGGAAACGGGGTTGCTATATGTGACTTGTGTCACCCAGTTGGTTATGTCTTGGGGTATTGTAGTAACCAGACTGTCACAAATTTCGACTTTATATCAAACTTCTTTCACTAACCTTTTTCATTTAACACTATGGTGCTCAAGACTTCCAGATTAGAACTTTGCAAATTTTCTTTCCAAAACTGGTTGTTAACTGGTTCTTTGGTTTCTAATGTTTCCTGCATGAGCCACGTCTGCTGATTCTTTTAGATGTCTGTCTCATGCTTTCTTAGGTAGCTAGCAGGGGTAGTTAGAAGGATTAAAAAGAACCAAAAATGCTGGAGGCAGAAAGTAGCAATTTCCATATCTCAGCCCAATATCTCAATGAAAATTAATTTCCTTGTTGTGTAGGTATGTGATGGAAAAGAGCATGTAAATACTGTCTGTTTTAAGAAGGCCTTGCTGTGTTTCATCATGTATTCTTGTAATTCTGACTAGCTGATCCTCTAAATTCAATTCCTACTCCAGAATAAACATGACATACTGGATGACATGACCACTCAATATTGCTCCAACCATAGTTCTATTACTGAATCAAGAACAAACTGGTTAAAACATAAATTGTTATTAAATATGTTAAAAGTACTAGATAGACAATATACCAACACACTTTAAATTATTTATATGATGTGTCCCTGCCTTACACAAAATTAATCCTCATAGGGTGGATAGATACTCAAATATATTTCTGTTAATAGCCTGTAGAGTATGCACTTTATTCAATGTAGCACCACTGTTGTCTCAATGAATATGTATTTACTCATTACTTCCATCGTAGAACTGCTAGCGCTCCGTGGTCACAGATATATGCATTAATACTTCGCTCAAATTCAACCACTAGTCAAGTACACAAGCGTGCACAGCTGCTTTGAACCATTATAGACTAGCCTCGCTATAAAGTTAGGGTATGTTTACATGCCTCAGATTTGTTGCAAACATTTCTGCAACTGTCCCATCAGACTGGGGTTTTCAGAAATCCTTGCACGTGCTGTAGAAACAACCCTATTTAGATGTATGAGATTTATTTCTGCAAAGAATCTCCCGTGTGTGAACATATCCTTTGGGTGAATTCACATGATCTGGTAATGGTGCAGTAGAGAGACACATAATTACGACACCGCTAAGAAACCACATATAAATATCCTTGGTTTCTAAAATGGTGACAACAATCTCAATAAAAGAGCATGAATGAGTGTAAATATCAATAAGTTTACGTTATCAGTTCACAGTATTCAGTATGTAGCTTATTTGAAAGGTCTGATAGATGTTATTTGGCTAAATAAGCTTGATATTCCTTTTTATCCTTGGTATACATTATTTTATCATTGGCACCAAATTTCTGCGAACACATTACTTCCACCTCAGATATTGCTAAGTTTATTGTATTCTGATTCAGGCTCTATTCTCTGTAGGTGACAATGTCTATACAGATGTAGCAGGCACCAGGGTGTCAGCAGATGGTTGCTGACACTTCATTAGCGCTATATTGTAATGCTGTAAAAATGAATTATCATGACCGGATGCTCGAAAATAAGCAATGTGCAATATAACGGAGCACAGTTCTTACGTGACCGTCAGATGACAAGGTTATTTTTTATAGAGCATGATTCTTCACCCGAACATCAACCTATTTCATGTTTATTGTATATGTTTTGCTAGTTTAGATATACATTTTGATATACTTAGCGCCATATGTAGATATTTGAATATGGTTTTATATATATATATATATATATATATATATATATATATAAAAACAACTATAGTATGTCTTAAAGTTTTACTGTATGAGGCCCTAAAATTTCTGATGGTAATCCCATGTCTTAACCATTACCACCAGCCTAGCATGGGCACATTGGCTTGGCTAGGTACTCTGAGGTCCACATTATGCACCAGATGAGATATTTCTTACTGCTTATGAAATACGGCTGATACAGTTTTTACATTTTTCTGATGTATGAACTCTCTCCAAATGTGGGCCTGAGATAAAGTAGTGATCCCTGAGGATGACATTTATGAACCATCTATTAATCCCAGACATGGGTTTCAAATCTTGTTCTGCAAACAGTTTGAATGGATACACTGCAAATGGAATCCCTCAGCAACTATTCCTAGACTATGCAGCTGTACAATATTAAAAATAGAATTTACAATGGCATTAAGTGACTGTGTTGTCCTTCACATTTTCTTTGTTTGAAATGCCCATCGATGTTTCAGTTGAAACACCTAAAACTTTTTTATGGAACATAGCAAGCGAATAATTATTTTATAGCTGAAGGATGAAGAAAATATACTAGCAGAGAGGATTAGTGTTAGCGCGGAGTTACTGTTGCTGAAAGATTCTATATATATAATGGCATGTGACCCAGTTTTATTAGCTCTGAGATAAATAGATGGAGCATTATGGAATGGAATAGCTTTTGTACAGTTTCATTTTTTTTATACTTATTGGAAAAAACTGCTGATGTTTAAATGTTATTTCTTTGTAGGCAAATCAAAGTTGATATTCTTTTGGCACATCATTAAACACTTGAGTGTAATGATGGTCTGTCACATACAAAGCAGAAGAATATGACTTATGGGAATGGAGACAACACAAAGGCCCAGTTCACACTTTGTATTTTTATGTACTTTTTAAAGCCAAAACTAGGAATGGCCTTTAGACAGTGCCCCATTAGCATTGTTAGGTAAAGTGCCCACAAAAAAACTGCCCTGATTAACAGTGCCAGAGAGAGTTCCTGAGCTACCCATGAGATGTGTCATCATTATAGACATGTTTTACTTGCTGACCTTGCTCTGCTTCTGTGTTGTCTTCTTCTGTCAGCCACCACAGCCGGGAGACTCGCGATGGGATTGAATAGGACGTTGGGCAGCGTGTAAACAGTACGCGTAGCCACCTAATCATTTACAGAGCTAGGGCCATTCAGCCAGTCAGGAGGCTTGGCTGGCTGATCACATAGCCTCCTTCTCAGCCAATCAGAGCACTGGGAGCTAGATTTAAACTTGCTGGCTTCTGTGCCAGTCAATAGTTTTCTATCTTGGACTGCAAGACAGTTGTTAATGAACCTGCTATTTATGTTATTAGTTATTGAACCCGACTTGACTTGACTACTTTCCTTGGATTTCCCCTCGGCTATTGCCATTGCTACTGGTTACCGATCCCGGACTGTCTTCTTCTGCTCTCTGTTTGCTTTGACTCTGCTGTTCCAGCCCCCTGTCTTTTTGCTTCCGAGGACTCTTATCCTTATTTATTACTCTTGTTACATCTGATTGATTTACGTTCTAGAAATGCTAGTCAGAAACTACACTGGGATCTGCGACCTAGGGATTCCCTGCAGCGCAGTTCCACTCCCTGCATAGGGATTAAAGGGTGAAGACCAGGCATTCTTTAGACTCCGCACCTCAGTTTAGCCTGCGCCAAGCAGACTGCAGTGTGTGCTCTTGGCATGGTTACACGTGGCAGATTTGTCACATATATTTCTGAGTAGAATCCGATTCATATATTTCTATGGGGTTGTTTCGGGAGCATACACATAGATTTCTGCAAACCCCATTCAGGCAGAAATTTCTGCAACAAATCTGTCCCAGATGAATTTACCCTTACAGTGCTAAAAGATAGTGCCAAATTGAGCATGCCCCCACTGTCCATCATTTCTGCACACTGCCAAGACACATATGAGCAAGTGGTAATCTCTAGTCCCAACATTTTTGATGCCCAGTATAATTAAAAAATGTTTCATGAAGTGAGATGACTGGGTGACCAGCAATCATACACATACAGTAAGACATTTTCTTGTACTTTAAGTAGTGTATAACACCATTTGAAAAGAATTTATATGAGAGTCTGATTAACTAGAAGATAGAATACAATATTTTATTTATGTGTTAGTCATTATATTTCATGTAATATTTTTTAATGTCATTGTTGTCAGAATTGCAAACTGAGATTGTCCACATCCCCTAAAAAATAAAAATGTCCTATTCGTAAATACGACAGCACACAGACATAAAAAAATTTTTGGAAAAGAGGGGTACTCTGACTGTGATTATTTGCCATAGTGAGGTAAGATAGGGCATGGGTGAGAAATGAAGCCAAGAGTCATTACATACAGACACATACATGAAGGCTCTGTTGGTGACAGGGTGACAAATAGTTCAGTCCCATAGAAGGTAATATGGCTGACAGGAAGCTGCTTATTCCAGCGACAGAAACTATGCAGGAAAAATCTGGAAAACAGATAGTTGACCTTACAATAGAATGACTGCACACAACTACTGCACATAAGAATTCAGAGGTGCTGTCTAGTTTTCATTTTGACTTGAGTTTATTGATCAAGAACATTTCATAATTTAATTATAACTTATTAAAAACCCGTGTATCCCTTAGTTTAATTTAATTATAGTTTATTACTTAAATTTAAAATCTAAAAAAGTTAGAAAATATTGCAAAGGTATGCCTTTTCAATTACTGTAGACACAAGATGAAATGTTTTCCAGGCCAATCTTTAAATAAAGACCTAACCTTGTGCTTATGTGGTTTTTAATAACTTGTAGATTTTGTTTAGGGCTATTTGTAATGTTCATATTTCACTTGACGTTTTCAAATGTTTGTTCGTTCAAGAACAGCTAATGTCAATACATATCTATAGCATTTGGGCAAAAATCATTCTAACATTTTGAAGCTCGTCTATAATTTGAAAGTTACAGAAATATAAAATTGGATAACAATTAAGAAATCATTAGAAATCTGAAGGTAACCTTTACATTAGAAATAAATGGCATTGTAGCATTTGTTATTTTATTTATTATGTTTATGGGAAAATCTTTACATCAGATAACATTAGTTTATTAACCACTTGCGGACATAGACTATAAACGTCGGGGCGGTCCTCAATTAACTCTGCATGGCCGTTCTAGAACGTCCTGCAGAGTTATACTTTTTTCCGCTATGTGGCAGCATTTAGCTCTATGATGTCAGCTGGCCCTATCGGCTTCGCTTCCCCATACTCGCGGCCCCCCTGCCCTCCCTATCTATCTATCTATAAATCATATATAGATGTACAGTTTTAGGCCCCATGAACACGGCCGTAATTTTGATCTGCAATTACGGAACGTAATTGCGGATCAAAGTACGGACCCATTAATTTCTATTGCCCACGGACGCCTTCCCGTATATCTATGCGAAAGTGTCTGGGCCATAGAAATTACTCTTAAAAAAAGAACATGTCTTATTTTTTGATTTTACGGACCGTGCTACTGAATTTACGGTCCGCAAATGTGAGTGTCTGTCTGCGGCTGGCCGTGCCTGTAATCACTGGCCGTGATTATGGGCGCGTCCGTGTGCAGAGTCCTTAGGCTGGGGCTACACAGCATCTTTGGCCGCAACACTGGTCGCATACACAAAGATCGCTTTGGAACCAGCTTTGGAAAATTTGCTCTCCAAATGCTAGTTTGCACATCATTCATTATGAGATCCGCCTTGTGCCCAGCATGCATGAAATGCACACATATTTGGTATTGTTGAAGTCGGCAGAAGTTGACAAATATGTATTCAGGTGTGTTTACCCAGGGGAACACATAGTTACTCCCAAGGGAAAATGGAAAATATTTTTATGGCTCCAACTATAACCCTAAAATTATGAAAAAATAGTTTTAGGGATTCGTGATGGAAATTATACCATCCAAATACTTTTAACAGTGGAAAAACCATAGGAGGTGCAGAGGTTGCCGTCACACCTGTGCCCTGGTTCACAAGGGGTCCCAATGGTGTCTTCTTTGCCACAAATAAGTATAACGGGACTATAAATGTTTGTTAGGGCCCCTGTAGACTTAATTGTCTAGTCGTTTCAAGTTACAATTCTGTTCTTTACTTCTAAATCTATCTGTGGCTTGGGCTGAGTACATCCTACGGTTGAGTTCACACGGGGCGGATATGCTGCGTAAAAGCATGCAGCGTATTCGCCATGTGCATCCCAGGGAATTCCAGGCAAAAAAACGCACCAAACTGTGGTGCAGTTTTTTGCCCGGAATGTCCGCTGCGGAAAACTGCAGTACTTAGCCGGCCTCCTGAGATGACGTTTCATCCCAGACGACCGCTGCAGCCTGTTATTGGCTGCATCTGCGGTCACATGGGATAAAGCGTCATCCCAGGAAGCCGGCTCTCTGACGTCACCCAGGCCGGCCTCCTGGGATGATGTTTCATCCCATGTGACCACCGCTACAGCCTGTGATTGGCTGCAGCGGTGATATGGGATGAAACATCATCCCCAGGAGGCTGCGCTGGAGGGAGGAACACAGTCTTCTGAGTAAGTACGTATGAGATATTTTTTTTTTCTGAGTTCCTTTTTTTGCAGCGGAATTGCTGCAAACCCGCAGCAAAAAACGCAACAACTGCTATTTTGTTGTGGGATTTACCTCCCCATTGAATTCATTGGAAAAACCCGCAACAAATAGGCAGCATTTACGCAAATACAATTGACATGCTGCGGAATAAAATTCCGCACCGCAGGTCAATTTCTGAGCGTTTTTTCTGCTCAGTATTTACGCAGCGTGTGGATGAGATTTGATTTATCTCATCCACTTTGCTGCTACTGTATTTGCTATGGATTTTCCGCAACAAATTCCATTGCAGAAAAACCGCAGTATTTACGCAACATGTGAACTTACCCTACTAGTAACTACATTTTCTACAGTTCAAAAATGATTTGGGAATTTTATGCTGAATAATAAATAAACGTGTTATAAAAATAATATTTATTAAAATAACTATAACTGCATAAAAATAATTCCCTAATTTGTACTTATCATAAGAATAATGCTCTATAATAGTGGGAGTAATCCAATAATAATAAGCCTGCAAGCTGCTGGGACTTCCCATAGAATGTGTTAGCAGTAAACAGCAAACTTCCATGAACAGCAGTCTGTACTCTGTCTATGGAGCAGCAGACACAGGCAGGAGTAGTAGCATTCCCTAAACCTTCCCTGCTGTGTTATTTCTCCATAGGCCTTGTTCACACAGTGCAGATTTGCTGCAGATTTGTCATGCATTTTTTTAATGTTAAAATCAGAATTGGATCCAAGAGAGCAGAACTATAAGGGCATGTTCACACGTGGCTGAGTTTTTCCGCTGCAAATGTTGGTGCAGATTTGGGGCAATTACGCAACGAATCTGCACCAACATTTGCATATTTGACAGGTAATTCTGGCATTGCAGAAAACACAGCGGACTTGCCACAGATTTCGGTTTTTGCAATGCAAAGGCTGAAATCCGCAGTGAAATTCCGCTTCTTCTCCGCAACAGACAGTGCATGCTGCGGAGGGAAAATTCTGCACTGCAGCCTATGGTCCGCAGCGGAGTTTTCCTCAATGTCTGAACTAATTTGCCTAAAAATGTATAGAAACAAATGTAAAAAACGGCCACTGGAGAATTCCACTGCGGACTGTCTGCTGTGGAATTCCACAGCAATTCCGCCACGTCTGGCCGTGCCCTTAGGCTTCCTTTAGAAATTTATTTAGTTTAGGTTCCGTTACTGGTTTTGTCCTTAAAAAATATATACAAAGTCTGCAGCAAATTTGCCCTGTGTGAACAAGGCCTTAGTGCTTAAAGTACTGTGTATATTGTAACTCACAATTTTCTGATTGCCATGTACTTTTAAAGGGAAATCCCATTTATGTTTACAGACAATTATAAATTACAATTCTGTCCTTGTACTTGATGTGCAGATTTTTTTTTATCACTTATTATAAGTGTGCTTTTATTGTGCTGCATAAAATGTATCCATTATTTTACAGAAAATATTTAATTGGTGGTTTATTTTCCTGTATATGTAATACTTCAACCTTGTAAGCATGAAATATTTAGTCACTCAGTCTTCTCCAGGGCAGTAAATGGATGTCTGCTTCTATTTTATGAAAACTTAAAGTGCATTAAAGAATAATGAAGTTTGCAATGTTACATCAATCTAAAATAAAGGATTGATTGAGCATTGATGAATTCTTTAACATGGTGCCATGTAGCTGTGTCCACATACGTCATAAGTTGTATTATTTTTTCTGAGATGAAATTATTATATTGTATTTTGGACAGCTGTATGTTTTATTATTTCTTATGGAAAAATTGGATTTTTAATATGCAAGTTAATAACTTTTGCAATGTCTGTTATAAAATATTAAATAATGACCTCTGTTAACACTTCTTGCTATGTGTAATTAAAAAAAACAATCTATGTGGAATTTATGATCCCAAGTTATTAAAAACTATACTTTTTAAAATGACTCCAAGTTTAATAAGTAATCCATTTTATCTTTAAAGCAACTTAAAGCTGTCAATTTCAAAAGAATCCACGTACCACATTACTAACTTTACTCAGTAATGGGTCTATGCAGGCCTGGACTTATAGGCACATGAGGCTTCTGCCTATAGGCAGCCCTGGGGGAAGGGTGGCTGCTGGATTGAATATTTATATATGTATACACTGAATAAAGTGTAGTTACAGTGAAGGAAATAAGTATTTGATCCCTTGCTGATTTTGTAGGTTTGCCCACTGTCAAAGACATGAACAGTCTAGAATTTTTAGGCTAGGTTAATTTTACCAGTGAGAGATAGATTATATTTTAAAAAAAAACTGAAAATCACATAGTCAAAATTATATATATTTATTTGCATTGTGCACAGAGAAATAAGTATTTGATCCCCTACCAACCATTAAGAGTTCAGCCTCCTCCAGACCAGTTACACGCTCCAAATCAACTTGGTGCCTGCATTAAAGACAGTTGTCTTAAATGGTCACCTGTATAAAAGACTCCTGTCCACAGACTCAATTAATCAGTCTGACTCTAACCTCTACAACATGGGCAAGACCAAAGAGCTTTCTAAGGATGTCAGGGAGAAAGATCATAGACCTGCACAAGGCTGGAATGGGCTACAAAACCATAAGTAAGATGCTGGGTGAGAAGGAGACAACTGTTGGTGCAATAGTAAGAAAATGGAAGACATACAAAATGACTGTCAATCGACATCGATCTGGGGCTCCATACAAAATCTCACCTCGTGGGGTATCCTTGATCCTGAGGAAGGTGAGAGCTCAGCTGAAAACTACACGGGGGGAACTTGTTAATGATCTCAAGGCAGCTGGGACCACAGTCACCAAGAAAACCATTGGTAACACATTACGCCGTAATGGATTCAAATCCTGCAGTGCCCGCAAGGTCCCCCTGCTCAAGAAGGCACATGTACAGGCCCGTCTGAAGTTTGCAAATGAACATCTGGATGATTCTGAGAGTGATTGGGAGAAGGTGCTGTGGTCAGATGAGACTAAAATTGAGCTCTTTGGCATTAACTCAACTCGCCGTGTTTGGAGGAAGAGAAATGCTGCCTATTACACAAAGAACACCATCCACACTTTCAAGCATGGAGGTGGAAACATTATGTTTTGGGGGTGTTTCTCTGCTAAGGGCACATGACTACTTCACCACATCAATGGGGGAATGGATGGAGCCATGTACCGTCAAATCCTGAGTGACAAACTCCTACCCTCCACCAGGACATTAAAAATGGCTCGTGGCTGGGTCTTCCAGCACGACAATGACCCGAAACATACAGCCAAGGCAACAAAGGAATGGCTCAAAAAGAAGCACATTAAGGTCATGGAGTGGCCTAGCCAGTCTCCAGACCTTAATCCCATCGAAAACTTATGGAGGGAGCTGAAGATCCGAGTTGCCAAGCGACAACCTCGAAATCTTAATGATTTACAGATGATCTGCAAAGAGGAGTGGGACAAAATTCCATCTAACATGTGTGCAAACCTCATCATCAACTACAAAAAAACGTCTGACTGCTGTGCTTGCCAACAAGGGTTTTGCCACCAAGTATTAAGTCTTGTTTGCCAAAGGGATCAAATACTTATTTCTCTGTGCACAATGCAAATAAATATATATAATTTTGACAATGTGATTTTCATTTTTTTTTAAATATAATCTATCTCTCACTGGTAAAATTAACCTAGCCTAAAAATTCTAGACTGTTCATGTCTTTGACAGTGGGAAAACTTACAAAATCAGCAAGGGATCAAATACTTATTTCCTTCACTGTATACATAAATTACAGGTATTTCTATATTAATAAGCACTCACAGATCTATGGGATTAACAGGAGGGCACCAAGGAAAGGAAAGGGGATGACTGCAGAGGGTGCTGGATGTTGTACGAACCATACTGCAATGTTCTGTTTTATTTTGTAAGAGCAGAATTTTTTTTTTTAAAGCTGCAGCACATGTCTTAAGTTGTGGCCTACTTGATGGGCGAAGGCTAGACAATCTATCTTAAAATGGGAATCCAGTACTGGGTGTACTGTGTGTATGCTATGCTTCCACCATATAAAGCTTTATGTGGTTTGCCTTGGCATTACAATAGTGTTAATGCCCTCCTGCACAGACTATACTTAAAGTGAAACTCCAATGTTCAGCACGATTTCTTCTCTAAATAAATTCTAAATTCTGCATCGATTAATTTAAAATAATATATCTTTATTGGGGTCGTAGGTCTATATCGCCATAGGGTTAAATGATACAATTCACTGTATGGTGGTGGTGGTGGTAATCAGTCTCTGTGTGGTATTTTTATTTGTACTGTATATGATTGTATTATTTGTGCACTATATGGTTTTGATGATAAAATTTGAGTATTTCTTAATTTCCATTTGCAGCACTGTCCCATTGCTGGCCTTCATTTGTAGAATTATTTAGCTAACCCCTGTGCAAGACAATACCTTTTTAGTGTACCACAAATCAGTAAATCATTTTTCATATATCAAATATTTGAATGGGTTCCACAGATTTAGATGGTTCTGCCAGTTCTGCATCTAAATATCTTTTTTATAAGAGAACCGAAAAATAATATTACAGAAAGTCAGTCTTTTCTAATTGACACTTGGACTTTCTCCAAGCTAGTGAGGTGTAGAAAAGATTTACATTACTTAGATATTCTGCTGAGCATTTCTAGTAATAGTGAAGTCATGTATTTGTTGTTAGTGCGTTGCCTCAGTGAGCAATGTCATGTCAATGTGTATGTTATCATTTTACCCACACTTGTTTTTATGGAGTATCTAAATAACAATATACTTATCCTAATGTTTTCAAAACCACTGAAGAGGGATTTAATTCTTAGAAATATAATTATAACTGAATAAATATTATGCTAGAAGAGAAACGTTTTACTTTTTACAACTCAACAAACAGTTCTCTGCTCACCTCATGTTTTTGATCTTCATTAGATGTAGGGGCGGACATACGCAGTAGAGGACCCTCTGTACTGGAACAACATGTGAACACCTTGTATTTTAAATGACAAAATCCCTTAATGGTGTGCCAATACACTAGTAATTGTGAGCCACGGGAAATATTAGTAGTCCCTTGCATGCAGTTTAGTAGACAAAAGGTTGAGCATAGTGTTAAATGAAAATGATCCCTGTGTATATATGTGTGTATTCCAAACAAAAACGTATACAGACACATACAGTAACATACCTATAAGCTTCTATTGTGTAGATGTATTAAAAAAATGTGTGACAGCTTTAGTTCTGGATACCTTTTTGTTAAGGTACTGGAAAACTCTACCGGAAAAGTCTACTGCGCCTCTCAGGACTATAATAATAATAATAAAAAATTAAATATATATATATATACATATATTTCATTTTTTTATTATTATTTTTTGTATATGTAATAATATGTATATACATATTGCATATGTTTGCACAGTATACATTTAATCCCTCTGAAGAAGATTTAAAGGGAAAAAAAACGTCACTTTTCGATTCAAAAACCATATCCATCAAGGGGAAACAAACTGTATCCAAATATATCTCACACAAACATGGTAACCTACCAGAACTTGAATCATTGTAGAAAAAATTATATTCCCACTTGGATTGTAAAGCCCTTTGAATGTTCTTGGTATCTGTTGTAAATTCAGCTGGGCAGTTTATGAATTTATACTTTCAGTCATGTAACCAATAAGCCATTCACTGTAGAAGGGAGATATAGGGGTGATAGGTACTATTGTCTTGGGACATTTTGAAGCTCCTGCCTTGGACACCAAGAGAGCTGGTCCCACCCCTGATTTACATACAGTGCTTCATGGGTAACGAAACGTTAAAAAACTTCTGACATGTCATACTGACATGTCATAAGTTTTTATTGGTGGGGGTACGAGCACTGAGACCCCCACCAATCGCTAAAACTAAGCGGCAGAAGTGCTCGTGTGAGCACTGAGCCGCTTTGTTTCTATTCAGATTTTTCCAGAAAGTGGATGTAGCGGAGTACGGGCTCATAGACTTTCTATTGAGCCAGTTCTCCGATACATTAATTTCCGTAAAAAGACAAACAGAAACTAAGCAGCTGAGCACTCCCACGCAAAATTCTGCCACTTCGTTTTAGTGATTGGTGGGCCTCTCAATGCTCGGACTCCCACCAATCAAAACTTCTGACATGTCACTATGACATGTCAGAAGTTTATTGAATGTTTAGATACCTTTGAAGCACTGTATGTAAATCAGGGGTGGGACCAGCTCTCTTGGTGTCCAAGGCAGGAGCTTGTTGAACGTTTAGTTACCCTTTCAGTGTCAGTTAAGCTATATATCTTCAAACAACCATTGGTTCAATGAGTCGTGCGGACGTGAATAGAGTTGTATATTCTTTAACCCCTTCCCTCTTTGGCCACTTTTGACCTTTCTGACGCAGCCACATTTTTCTAATCTGACATGTTTCACTTTATGTGGTAATAACATCAGAATGCTATCACCTATTCAAGCAATTCTGAGATTGTTTTCTCGTAACACATTAGACTTTATGTTACTGGCAAAATTTGCTTGATATATTCAGTATTTATTTGTGAAAAACACCATAATTTAGCAAAACATTTCTATAATTAGCTTTTTTCCAAATTTAAATGTATGTGCTTGTAAGACATGCAATTATACCACACAAAATAGCTGCTAAATAACATCCCCCATATGTCTACTTTAGATTGGCATTGTTTTTTGAACATCCTTTTATTTTTCTAGGACGTTACAAGGCTTAGAACTTTAGCTGCAATTTCTCACATATTCAAGAAAATTTAAAAAGGCCATATTTTCAGGGGCCAGTTCAGTTGTGAAGTGGCTTTTGAGGGCCTTAGATAGAAACCCCCAATAAGTCACCCCATAAAAACGGCACCCCTCAAAGTATTCAAAACAGCATTTATAAAGTTTCTTAACCCTTTAGACATGTCACAGGAATTAAAGCAATGTAGATGTGAAATTTACAAATTTCATTTTTTTCTTGCAGAAATTAATTTTTTATCAATTTTTTTTGTAACACAGAAGGTTTTACAAGAGAAACGCAACTCGATATTTATTGGCCAGATTCTGCAGTTTTTAGAAATATCCCACATGTGGCCATAGTGTGCTTATTGACTGAAGCACAGGCCTCAGAAGCAAAGGAACACCTAGTGAATTTCGGGGCCTCCTTTTTATGAGAATATATTTTAGGCACGATGTCTGGTTTGAAGAGGTCTTGTGATTCCAAAACAGTGGAAACCCCCCACAAGTGACCCCATTTTGGAAGCTACACCACTTGAGGAAATGACCTAGGGTATAGTGAGCATTTTGACCCCACACGTTTTTTGCAGAAATTATTGGAAGTCGGGTGTGAAAATGAACATCTACAATTTTTACAATAAAACGTAGGTTCAGCTAATTGTTGTTCATTCCCACAAGGACTAAAAGAGAAAAAGCACCACAACATTTGTAAAGCAATTTCTCCTGAGTAAAACAGTACCCCACACTTGGTCGTAAATAGTTATTTGGACACACGGCAGGGCTTAGAAGGGAAAGAGCGCCATTTGGCTTTTGGAGCTCAAATTTAGCAGGAATGGTTTGCGGAGGCCAAGTCGCTTTTGCAAAGCCCCTGAGGGACCAAAACCATGAAAACACCCAAAAATCACTCAATTTAGGACACTACACCACTTGAGGAATACATCTAGTGGTGTAGTGAGCATTTTCACCCCACAGGTGTTTCATAGATCTTATTAGGATTGGGCAAAAAAAATCCTTTTTCTTCAATATGACGTAGCTTTAGCTCAAAATTTTTCATTTTCTCATCAAACAAAGGAAAAAAAAGAGCCCCAATATTTGTAAAGCAACTTCTCTAGAGTACGGAAATACCCCATATGTGGTCATAAACTGCTGTTTGGGCACACGGCAAGGATCAGAAGAGAAGGAGCGTAATTTGGCTTTTGAAGCACAGATTTTGCTGGATTGATTTCTTCTTGGCACCATGCCGCTTTTGCAAAGCCCCTACGGTACCAGTACAGTGGAAACTACCCAAAAGTGACTGCATTCACGAAACGACACCTTGTGAAGAATTAATCTAGGGGTGTAGTGAGCCTTTTGATTCCTCAGGTGTTTCATAGATTTTATTAGGATTGGGCAGTGAAAATGTAAAAAAAATCCTTTTTATTCAATATGACGTAGCTTTAGCTAAAAAAAATTCAATTTGTTAAGAAATAAAGGAAAAAAAGAACACCAACATTTGTAAAGCAATTTCTCTCGAATATGGCAATACCCCACATGTGGTCATAAACTACTGTTTGGGCACAGGGCAGTGCTCAGAAGGGAAGGAGTGCCATTTGGCTTTTGGAGTTCAGATTTTGCTGGATTGGTTTTTGGCATTTGCAAAGCCCCTGTGGGACCAAAACAGTGGAAACCCCAGAAGTGACCCCATTTAGGAAACTACACCCCTCAAGGTATTCACCTAGGGGTGTAGTGAGCATGTTAACCCAACAGGTGTTTTGCAGAAATTAGTGTACACTCGATGTTGCAGAGTGAAAATGGGATTTTTTTGCATAGATATGCCAATATGTGGTACCCAGCTTGTGCCAGCATAACAAAACAGCTCTCTAATTATTATGCTGTGTTTCCCAGTTTAAGGGTATGTTCACACGCTAGCAGGCTTTTACGGCTGAAATGACAGACTGTTTTCAGGAGAAAACAGCTGCCTCGTTTCAGCCGTAAAAGCTCCTCCTCGTATTATGCGAGGCGTCTGTGACGCTCGTAAATCTTGAGCTGCTCTTCATTAAGTTCAATGAAGAACGGCTCAAATTACGTTGCAAAGAAGTGCCTTGCACTTCTTTGCCGAGGCAGTCAATTTACGCGTCGTCGTTTGACAGCTGTCAAACGACGACGCGTAAATTACAGGTCGTCTGCACAATACGTCGGCAAACCCATTCAAATGAATGGGCAGATGTTTGCCGACGTATTGTAGCCCTATTTTCAGGCGTAAAACGAGGCATAATACGCCTCGTTTACGTCTGAAAATAGGTCGTGTGAACCCAGCCTTAGGGGAGATTCACACGAACGTTGCGTTTTTGCGCGCGCAAACAACGCAGCGTTTTGCGAGCGCAAAAACCATTTGACAGCTGCGTGTGTCATGCGTGTCTGATGCGCGGCTGCGTGATTTTCGCGCAGCCGGCATCATAGAGATGAGGCTTGTCAACGCCCGTCACTGTCCAAGGTGCTGAAAGAGCTAAATCTTTCAGCACCCTCGACAGTGAATGCCGAACACAACAGCGAAAAACCTGTAAAAAAAAAAGATAAAGTTCCTACTTACCGAGAACTTCCCGGCCGTTGCCTTGGTGACGCGTCCTTGGTGACGCGTCCTTGGTGACGCGTCCTTGGTGACGCGCCTCTCTTGACATCGGGCCCCACCTCCCTGGATGACGCAGCAGTCCAAGTGACCGCTGCAGCCTGTGATTGGCTGCAGCCTGTGCTTGGCCTGTGATTGGCTGGAGCTGTCACTTGAACTGAAGTGTCATCCCGGGAGGTCGGACTGCAGGAAGGAGACAGGAGTAATCGGTAAGTTAGAACTTCGTTTTTTTTTTACAGGTTAATGTATTTTGGGATCGCAAGTCACTGTCCATGGTGCTGAAACAGTTTAACTCTTTCAGCACCATGGACAGTGACTATCTCCTGACGTCGCGTACCGATAATTTTTTTGCCGGGATCGGCCAAAACGAGTTTGGCCGAACCCGGTGAAGTTCGGTACGCTTGTCCGGCTTCGCTCATCGCAAAGACACTCCGTTTGGATGTTCGGAAACAGAAAAGCACGTGGTGCTTTTCGGTTTTCATTCATCCTTTTCACTGCTGTTGCGCGAATCACGCTCGTCCCACGGAAGTGCTTCCGTGTGGTGCGCGTGATTTTCACGCACCCATTGACTTCAATGGGTGCGTGATGCGCGAAATACGCAGAGTTATTGAACCTGTCGCGCTTTTTGCGCAGCAGACAAACGCTGCGCAAAAAGCACGGACTGTCTGTACTGCCCCATAGACTTGTATTGGTCCATGCGTGCCGCGTGAAAACCACGCGGCCCGCACGGACCGAATACACGCTCGTGTGAATCCCCCCTTAGAATCACCCTACATGTGGCTCTAATCTTTTGCCTGGACATTCGACCAGGCTCAGGAGGGAAAAAGTACCATGCGAAATTGAGGCCTAATTTGGCAATTAACACAGTATTGGTTCACAATTGCAGAGGTTCTGATGTGAAGTAATAAAAGAAACCCTGAAAAGTGACCCCATTCTGTAAACTACACCCCTCAAGGCATTTATTAAGGGGTGTAGTGAGCAGTTTGACCACACAGGTCTTTTCCATAAATGATTGCGCTGCGGATGGTGCAAAGTAAACATTTAAATTTTTCCCTAGATATGCCATTTCAGTGGCAAATATGTCGTGCCCAGCTTGTACCACTGGAGACACACCCCCCAAAAATTGTTAAAAGGGTTTTCCCGGGTATGGCGATGCCATATATGTGGAAGTAAACTGCTGTTTGGGCACGCTGTAGGGTTCAGAAGGGAGGGAGCACCATTTAGCTTTTGGAGGGTGGATTTGCTTGGTAGTAGTTCTGTTTGGAGTTTTACTGGTATTTTAGTTTATAATGTGGGGGCATATGTAAGCTGGGCAGAGTATATCAGGGGCAGTCAGGTGGTATAATAATGGGGTAAACAATGACATAATCCATAGATGTGTGTTACACTGTGAAGCAATCCTTCATGAACAGGCCAGATTTGCACTGATAAATGGTGTCCTTTCGGTCCACACTCGGAACCTTTGCAGTTTGGGGAATTTTGCTGGGAAGTGTTGCCCTGGTATAATACGGCACCCTCGCTTCCAGCAGATATGTTTGGGTCCTCCCCTTCCTGGTTCCCTAATTTTAGGACCTTGATAAATCACCTTTTGAAACAGAAGAAATATTCCCCTCGGGCCTGTACAACTGCATATGTTTTATTTCCCAACTTATTGGAGCCTTAACAAATAAAGTTTTCATAGACGTAGTGGTATGCGGAGTGTTTTTTTGCGGGACGAGCTGTAGTTATTATTGGTACCATTTTGGGGTACATGCGACTTTTTGATCACTTTTCATCCTATTTTTTGGTAGGGAAGATGACCAAAAACCAGCATTTCTGGCATAGTTTTTTACGGGGTTTTTTTTATGCCGTTCACCATGTGTTATAAATTACATGTTAACTTTATTCTGCGGGTCAGTACGATTCCGGCGATACTTAATTATGGCACTTTTTTATGTTTTACAACTTTTTGCACAATAAAATTACTTTTGTAAAAATAATGTATTTTTTGTCACCAAGTTGTAAGAACCTTAACTTTTAAATTTTTTTTAGACGGAGCTGAATCAGGGCTTGTTTTTTGCGAGATGAGCTATAGTTTTCATAAGCACTATTTTTGGATACATGCAACTTTTTGATTACTTTTTATTCCATTATTGTACGACAAAGTGAAAAAAAACTAAATTCTGGCATTGGTTTTTATGGGGTTTTTTTACGCCGTTCACCGCGTGGAAGAAAATAACATAATTTTTTAGTTCAGGCCGTTACGTTTTTTATCCTTTTTTTTAGTCCCACTAGGGGACTTGAAGGTCCAACTGTCAGATTATTTTTCTAATAAGATCTGTCAGTCATTCACGGACAGCAAGCCAATTAGGCTTTGCCTCCGGGCGGGGCCTAATCGGCTTCCGTAATGGCAGAGCGGGAGGCCATTATTAGGCCTCCTTTTCACATAGCAGCAGTCGGCAGCCCTGCTATAGCATGGCAGGGCTGCCGATCTGCTACTTACACAAAAATGCAGCGATCGCTTTCGATTGCTGCATCTAAGGGGTTAATATCAAGAATCGGAGCTAGCTCCGGTTCCTGCCATTACAGGTGGATGTTAGCTATTACATACAGCTAACGTCCACCGCTGATGACTCTGGCTCAGCTCCTGAGTCTGCTTCATCTTGCCGGCGGCTACGGAAGCCTTTTAGGCCCCGTCTCCAGTTGGGGCCTGAAATTATTCCATACTAGGCATACTGGAAGGCCAGTCTTAGGCCTCCGGTTGCCTTTGCAGCCACCAGCACCTCGGCAATTTCATTGCTGGGGTGCCGATGAGTAGCAAACACCTTAAATGCAGCGATCACTTTTGACCGCTGGATTTAAGGGGTTAATGGCATTGATCGGAGCAAATTTCGATACTCACCATTATCCCAGGGTGTCAGCTATAACATGCAGTCAACACCCAGGGATGGTGGCACTGACTCTAAGCTTCTGAGCAAAATGCGGGAAGCACAGACTTTCCATGATGTATCCATACAACAAATGTCAGGAAGGGGTTAGTATGCCTTGGGAAGCTCAGTATGTTTTATTTTGGAAATATATCTTAATATAAAAAAAAATTATATGGAATTATAACAAATAATTTTCCATAGATCAATAGTGTATAATTATCGCTGTAATATATTTTGTTAAAGTGGTATTCTCAACTCAGACATTTATGGCATATCATCAGGATATTCCATAAATATCTGAGTTGGGAATACCAGTTTAAAAAATACCTCCCACCACTTATAAGATTGTTATTTTCCAGTATACTTGCCTGGTCTGTATGCATGGTCTGTAACTGTACAGAAGTTCTACACTCACTGAAAATCAACATTATCTATTGGGCATGAAAGTCGTTGGAGATTCGAGGTCTCACTGAGGGATCATTTTACATTAAGCTGTTGAGAGACTGTGTGATATGGGGATGGGGAGGCTTGCTTGCACACGCTCTGCTAATTCATTAGAAGCAGAAACAGAATTGTGAACTGGGGAAAGAGTGCAGTGCTCCTGAGTGTGGGAGAACATCATAGCAGGTAGTGCCCTACCCCCCCCCCCCTTTCTGGAGCTGAGCTAAGGCAAAAATTACAATTAAAGATGGAGTCTGCAGGGGGGGAAAAATGCTGGGAAATGCCTCATATAGGTAAAATTGTGGTCAGGAATACTGATAATACACAAGTAGACACACATCACAGCTTATTCTGAAAACTGTACTAGAGTGATACAGTAGGTATGATTTTAAAAATAATACACTAATATCACAATCTGGTAATGCAAAGCATAATTTTTGTTTGTGGATATTTTATATACACACCTTTCACAGCAAACTCAGGAACCATTATGTTAAGGTATAGCTAAACGTTTGACAAACTTCTGACATGTCATAGTGACATGTCAGAAGTTTGGATTGGTGGGGGTCCGAGCACTAAGGCGTTCAACCCCAGTATTTTCAGCCGTTGCTGTTTGTTTCTGGAATCACTTTTTTTCTGCAGGAACAATTTTGCACTATGACGCAGCATTACAAAAGCTTTCTCTGAATAATACCAGAATAAAGTATTATACAATTTTGCAGCTGTCCTGTGGGAATATTGTAGAAACCATGCTGATTCAGGAACAATATTAACTTGACAGATGGCAAGCTTTTGTCTGAAAGGTGAATTGTTTCTGTTTTTATTCTATTTAATATTGATTGTATTTCCACTTTTGATTAATATTTATGCTGTATCTTCAAAATACCAACATTTTTTTAAGGGGTGTACAAGAAATATTTTGTTCTAAGGTAACCTAATTATTATAAATGTGTTTGTTCCTATGGTTGTTTGTTTTTATAGTATGATTTCAGTAGCACTACATTTACTAGTTCTGGATAGTCATATATTAATCATTCTCTCAGTGTAATATTTCAGTCTGCCAGAAAGAATGTAAGACACGAGAATTAGATATCTGTTAGAAATATATATCTTTATGTATCCAATATGCTATATTATCAGAGTAAAGTGTATACATTTAATGGCATAATTCTGTGGTCAGCATAAGGGCTATTAGAAATTAAGTATTGTAGCCAGTATTACAGTGGAGAAAGGCGGTGAATTGTACATTTATTACATTTAGACAGGGGCGGACTGAGAGTGATCAGGGCCCCCAGGGTCTTGCCAATCACTATAGCAATGATAGAATTTAGTTGTGTTAATAAAACACATTTAAGGAGAAGCACATCTCACTTGCATTTTTTTTTTTTTTTTTTCATTCCTTATATTTAATCTATAAAAGAGTGCCCTGGCTAACCAAGGCCAACCTGTCTATGGACCCTTGACCACTGCCCTCCTGTCTGAATAGTCAGTTTGCACCTGAATTCCGAACAAAAGTAGTGTGATCAATACAGTAATTGTGTAAATGACTTACAATGCTATATTCTCTTCTACAACTAATGTAGTGAAAAAAAAAAATACATCACAAGCATGCAAACCAAGAGCATGTACAGTGTTTGTCATAGTTTGCACTGAAAAATGTTGCCTTCAAGTAGGCCAACATATGATTAAATGTATAAAGAAGTATACGTTTAGAAAGTCCAACATCCTACCACATAAGAAATCATATTGGAATTCTGCCATCAGTATTAAAAATTGAATGAGGTTGGTAGCCTTTATCTTACTTTTGCGCTGTTGGACAAAATACAGAATTTGTGTTTAGTACTTCTTTTTAGATCAACAGTAAACATAATCAAATTCAATAACTCAAATCTCATCTTTCCTGTGGGGCACTGCTGGCATATTTGCTGGGCGTAGACTTTATTGGCAAAAACTATGCCTTAAGATTGTCCTTTTGGGATACATTTGGCCAGTAGATGTTAAAGTTTTTAAAATCTAAATCTCAAAGGTCTAAATTTCTGTGTTAATAAATTTCACAATATATCTTAATAGCACTGTTTTTTGTATCAGAGCTTTGACTTCCTATACAACAGTACACATTAACTGCATTTTATGTCTTGCAATGGAGCATTCTGTAATTTTGTTTCTCCTGAATTCCATATGAATCCATATATATCTAGAAATTATCTATAAATCCAAACTTTTGCTTGCCTTCGTATAATATTTGAGACACGCGGAGATACAGTATGGACCCATACAGTACAGATCTGTAATAAGACAAATATTTTGTGATTGATAATTTGTTATTATTTGGCTACATCAAATGATGGGAAAATAATTGATCTTTGTCACAATTTCCTTATAGTGAAATTGATGTTACATTTGGATATAAAACAAATCACAGAAAATTGGATAAAATGTACTTTATAACACAGAAAAAAGCTAATACAAGGGCAGGTAAAATACCAATTCCCAGCAGGAACTTGTATTTTAACCTGCCCGTGTATAAGTATGGCTTTTTTCTGTGATATAACGTACATTTAGATTTGCTGTAACTTTTCAATACATTGTCTTTAGGTCCCATGACACAGCCCGATATGGGTTGTGAAAACGCGTGCCGATCAACAAGACAGCTCGTTGATCGGCGCTCGGTTGCTCCTTTCACAAGGAGCAATGATTGGTTCTGTATGTGGACGAGCGCTCGTTACTCCGATGGTTTATCCACATACATTTTCATCATGTCGGTAGGGAGATGTTTTGCCAACAACGATGATTTATAATGCTGCATAAAAGAGCAGATCAGCCGGTTGCTCTTTCATCTGTTGATCCAAGTTGCCCTGATTACAAAGGGCAGAGATCGGGAACGAGCATTGATATGAACGCTCATTTGCCAGATCATTGGCCTGTGTAATAGGGCCTTTAGATATGACACATTTGTTTAACTCTAAGTGAGGTTTTTAAAATTTTGATAACAACTTTGACTCAATAACATGCATATGATAGATGTTATGTTTTTAATTTACTACGCTGAGTTTTTTTTCTTGAAATTCTAATATTATACTATAGTTATTACTCATATGAAATCCATTAACCAGGTATTCCATATATTTCTTGCTGAAGTTAGATTTTCTTAACTTTTGCTTGGCAAAATGGTGGCCTAATTTAAGTTTCAAGTATGCATGTACCTTTTGCAAATTGCATTGATATAACCTAATATTAAAATCACCTTATCTGAAGACATGTTTCCAGGGAAACCATCATATACTGCTGGGACGATCTTCCTGCTTCTGTTCTGGGCAAATCTATTAAAAACATATCAGCTTCTATTATAACAAAGAGCAGGCAGGTCCAGAATGTTTAGTTCTATCGCTTCCCAATCAAGACTGTAATTTAATTGTTAACATTTTATTATATGCAATGGTATATAAGATATGATAAATAATCATAATAAATTTATTTAAGGGGCACTTAAATCCAAAATGTTATGATAGCAGTAGAACATCTTTAATAATTGCGTCATGTAAAGATTGTGGTAGCAGCCATATTTAGTAATGATTTATTGGGGTTGTCAGGGATTATCTTTATCATAACTAATGTAAAGTAAAAAAACGTTCTAAGTGATTTTTTATTAAAAAACGAACTGTTAGAATTTCTGCCCCCCCCCAACGACTGGCCGTATGTAAACATTGCAGCGACGGCTCAGCCCATACATGAACTTAACCCCCTCCCTGAAGATTGTAAAGAGCATAGCTTCGTATAATGGCCATGTGACCTCATCACTTAGCTGCTTCATCCAATAGATTTGGCACTGTACCTGTTACCATTACATAGCTATGAATGGTCATGTATGGGCTGAGTCACAGCCACAATGTTTTCATATGGCAGCAGCCAACCAGAGGGGGCAGCAGAAATTATAAACGTTATAGATTTTATTTTTTATTTTTTAAACAGTCAATTGCAAAGTTATTTTATTTCTAGTAACCTGTCCACTTCTGGCCCTTTAAGATATCCTAGAGTAAATGAGTCCCATGAGTTAACAGAAGTTGTGCACATACCATTTCTGCCCTATATCAATTTATAAGTATACAATATTTCCAATATAATATTCCCCAGATAGTGGAATTGGAAGAAAGAGCAGTGGATACAAAGTAATCATACACATCAGATTCTTACAATGCAATTGTTCTATCTCAGTATACGGTCCACATACAAGATTAGTGATAGTAGGGGTGAGCCCTTGTTCACATTACATTTGTGATACACGTTTACACGCTAAGCGTGTCCATAGGGCTGGAAAACGTCAGTACGCCTTCTTTTTTTTTTAGATATGTAATAGCATAGTACATTATTATATACAATGGGATCCTGCAAAAATATGTATACTGTGCAGAATATTTTTCTTAACATGGGAGCCTTTGGGTGACGTATGCAACTGTATGGCATACGTCACAGGAATCCATTAAATGTACACGTCTTGAGCTTTCAACAGTTTTTCATTATGTATACATTAAACGAATGCTATTGTTAGGCTGGGTTCACACAACCTATTTTCAGGCGTAAACGAGGCGTATTATGCCTCGTTTTACGCCTGAAAATAGGGCTACAATACGTCGGCAAACATCTGCCCATTCATTTGAATGGGTTTGCCGACGTATTGTGCAGACGACCTGTAATTTACGCATCGTCGTTTGACAGCTGTCAAACAACGACGCGTAAATTGACTGCCTCGGCAAAGAAGTGCAGGGCACTTCTTTGCAACGTAATTTGAGCCGTTCTTCATTGAACTCAATGAAGAGCAGCTCAAGATATACGAGCGTCACAGACGCCTCGTATATTACGAGGAGGAGCATTTACGGCTGAAACGACGCAGCTGTTTTCTTCTGAAAACAGTCTGTCATTTCAGCCGTAAATGCCTGCTATCGTGTGAACATACCCTAAAGGATCTGCCAGACACAGCTTCTGTGTCGACGCCCGTGGTTAATCAGTCTGCATCTACTCCTAGGTCTGATAGAGTGACTCGATCTGCTACCACTCAGGCTGGAAGGCAGAGGAGTGGGAGAACCTATCACAGCCTGGCCAGACGGAGCTAGCTCCCGCCCTCGGTCTATGTATACCTTCATTTCCTACTCTTCCTTTGCCTGTGATTCTGTCTGGTTTCCTGGCTCTGGTGCTCCTGCTAGTACTATTGACCTCTGCTTCAAATTGACCCTGGCTTTACTGACTACTCTCCTGCTCTGCATTTGGTACCTCCTACACTCCTGGTTTGACTCGGCTCGTTCACTACTCTTGTTGCTCACGGTGTTGCCGTGGGCAACTGCCCCATTTCCCTTAGCTTCTGTTTACCCTTGTCTGCTTGTTTGTCGGGCACTTATTGAGCGTAGGGACCGTCTCCCAGTTGTACGCCGTCACCAATGATGGGCCGTGCAAGTAGGCAGGGACAGAGTGGCGGGTAGATTAGGGCTCACCTGTCTGTCTCCCTACCCCGACATTACAGCTATAATAGCCTTTGGATGACAGATGCCTGTGACGAACAGTGGCATCCCTTAGCCATAGACTAATATGGGATCTGTTTAGCTTATACTTCATTAAAAGGTCATGAGAGTTCAATATGTATTAATTAAACATATCCCATAATAATCTATGGGTGCCGCATGCCACTGTTAGGCAACCTTTACAACCTACGTCATATATGTTGGAAGCTTTCTAGGTGTATACTAAATGTAGGCAAAAAACTTGATGTGAATATGGCCTAAGTGTCATATAGCATGCTTTACCCAAAATAGTGCTCGTATAGTTATGTCACATTGTAGTTCCCAAAAAATACTGCCCTGTAATAGTACCTCATAGTAGAGGCCAAATGTGTGCAGTTCATAAAAGTGGTGTATTGTCCATGTAGATGTGCCACAACAAATATTGCTAGAAAGGCATACCGATGTAGCCATCTTTATCTTGACTTTTAATGCATTAAATACACAGTGAAAATAAACTTTAACTTGACTTTTTCAATGGTTTTTGTTGTGTGATATCACGCTGCAGCAAGTTATCAGGGTCAAGATAAAGATGGCTACATCCATAGTTGGCAGAGTGAAACTAAAACTGAACTTCTGCTAATGGCAGGAGGAAGGAGAGGAGAGGCATCAGATCATGAGTTAACTTACCATGCCATGTACCTGTCTAAAATAATGTGTATCATTGGATTTTTAATTCATGGAACTAATGTTTAATTATAGACCAGTAAGCTTAACATCCATCGTGGGGAAAATGTTTGAGGGACTATATACAGGAGTATGTGACAATAAATAGTATTACAAGTGACAGCCAGCACGGTTTTACTAAGGACAGAAGCTGTCAAACCAACCTGATTTGTTTTTATGAAGAGGTGAGCAGAAGCCTAGACAGAGGGGCCACTGTGGATATAGTGTTTTTGGACTTTGCAAAGGCATTTTACACTGTCCCTCATACACGTCTAATGGGTAAATTAAGGACTATAGGTTTAGAAAATATAGTTTGTAATTGAATTGAGAATTGGCTCAAGGATTGTATCCATAGAGTTGTGGTAAATGATTCCTACTCTGAATGGTCCCCGGTTATAAGTGGTGTACCCCAGGGTTCAGTGCTGGGACCACTATTATTCAACTTATTTATTAATGATATAGAGGATGGGATTAATAGCACTATTTCTATTTTTGCTTATGACACCAAGCTATGTAGTAATGTTCAGTCTATGGAAGATGTTCGTGAATTGCAAGCGGATTTAAACAAACTAAGTGTTTGGGCATCCAGTTGGCAAATTAAGTTTAATGTAGATAAATGTAAAGTTATGCACCTGGGTACCAACAACCTGCATGCATCATATGTCCTAGGGGGAGCTACACTTGTTTCACTTGTTGAGAAGGATCTGGGTGTACTTGTAAATCATAAACTAAATAACAGCATGCAATGTCAATCAGCCGCTTCAAAGGCCAGCAAGATATTGTCGTGTATTAAAAGAGGCATGGACTCGCGGGACAGGGATATAATATTACCACTTTACAAAGCATTAGTGAGGACTCATCTAGAATATGCAGTTCAGTTCTGGGCTCCAGTTCATAGAAAGGATGCCCTGGAGTTGGTAAAAATACAAAGAAGAGCAACGAAGCTAATAAGGGGCATGGAGAATCTAAGTTATGAGAAAAGATTAAAATAACTAAACCTATTTAGCCTTGAAAAAAGACGACTAAGGGGGACATGATTAACTTATAAATATACGAATGGCACATACAACAAATATGGTGAAATCCTGTTCCATGTAAAACCCCCTAAAAAAACAAGGGGGCACTCCCTCCGTCTGGAGAAAAAAAGGTTCAACCTGCAGAGGCGACAAGCCTTCTTTACTGTGAGAATGGTGAATCTATGAAATAGTCTACTGCAGGAGCTGGTCACAGTAGGGACAGTGGATAGCTTTAAAAAAGGGCTAGATAATTTCCTAGAACAAAAA
Source organism: Rhinoderma darwinii (assembly GCF_050947455.1). Classification (NCBI taxonomy): domain Eukaryota; kingdom Metazoa; phylum Chordata; class Amphibia; order Anura; family Rhinodermatidae; genus Rhinoderma; species Rhinoderma darwinii. The sequence continues at coordinate 156,089,862 of NC_134691.1, read as the reverse complement.
AATATTAGCTCCTATGTGTAGACATTTTTACCTTCCCTTTTCCCGTCCCTTGGTTGAACTTGATGGACATGTGTCTTTTTTTAGCCGTACTAACTATGTAACTATGTAACTATGTAACACAGTGATATAAGCATTCAAAATGACTACAAGTCTCATTTTCTTTTGCTATTTGAAGGGAGAAGAGTGTCCTAGATAACCCTTGTTTGTGATCAATTAAACGTTAAATAATGCATCAAAGGTATGGCATTTGCAGCACAATCTTGCGCATCAAATAACCTATAAGAGAATTCAGGGTTAACAGATGAGGATCCCTTGTTCAGGACCTCTATCAATCTGTCTCTGGAGGACCCAGCCTGTACATGCATTACAACGTAAATAAAATGGAAAAGGGAACACGGCGCCACATAGTGCAAAGTAAAAGCCAGGTAGAACAAGGGAACACAATTGATGTGACAGTTACGCTCACCTTGACTAATGGACACCGATAAGTGTCATAAAGGCATGGAAAGCTGCAGCCAGGTCCAAAACACAGCCAAACGAAGTTTGTTGTCAGTTGAGGGAATGGTTAAAGTAGAAAAAATAGGACCACCGGCACTGCTATATGGAAGTGAGCAATATGAAGACTTAGGCAAACATCTAGATAAAGGACTTTATTGTCAAACAGGCTACGCGTTTCAACACCGAACCGGTGTCTTCATCAGGCCAATACAGACTGTGCGGTTCCAGCCTATTTATACACACCAAGAGGCAAAGAAAGACCGCCAGAACAAACAGGTTAAAGGTCACGGGGATGTCAGAGTTCAATGCAACAGCTATTGTGTTCCTCATCTGAAGCAATTGCATTCTGTGTTTCTTATAGCCATTGCTGTCTGGGTTTACCTCTCGTTATAAATGATTGCTGCTGGAGATCTGATAGCTAATTGGTGTAGGTTGATTGCTGTTAAAGCGCTACAAAAGCGAATGCTTAATATTTCTATAAATTCCATGTATTGCTAACCTGTATGTGCACTAATGATGACATTGAATGTATCCAGGAGTGTTCTCCACTGAGGTATCTTTAGGTCCATACTAATGCTGCATACCTTTGTCTCACTACTATTGGGTATCATGCTAAGCGCCTTGGTTTTCCTTTCTCTTATGTTCTATCGTTATTTGCTTTATTGTAATTTACCTGGTTTGTGGGTGCGGGGCACTGGCTAGTCCTTGTCCTGACACTTCTCCTCTTAGGGACTCACTGGTTGACTCCGGTGTCTATTAGATTGTTTCTCCTAGAGTAGCTCAAGGAGTGGGTGATTATTTTGCCCGTTCGTCTGTCTTTGTTGTCGTGTCTCCCCTCCTTGTCTGTCTTGTTCTATTCACCACTGCTTTAGCGCATTCTATTTGTGTACTCATCTGGCTGGAGGAAGTGATGGCACAATTGAAAGTCTGTACCTTTAATGCTAGGGGGCTTAATGTCCCGGAAAAACGCTCGCAAATTTTATATAACATGCACAAAGAGCGAGTACATATCTTGTTCCTACAGGAGACTCACTTCCAGGTGGGCCATACGCCACAATTTACAAATCGATATTTCCCGACTTGGTTTCACAGTGCCAACCCGGAATCCAAGTCCAAAGGGGCTAGTATATGTCTCCACAAGTCACTCTCTTATAAACTCATTGATGTTTTGGTTGACCCAGGAGGTCGGTATGTTTTTCTCAAATTGACCATACGCAATAAGATTTTTACTCTGGCTAACTTGTACCTCCCCAATCAGGACCAGGCTAGAGTGGGTCGCTTGTTTTTGAAGAAATTGGAAGAGTTTACCGAGGGCGTTTTAATTGTGGGAGGAGATCGTAATCTGACTTTTGATTCCAGGCTTGATACCTCCTCGGGCAGGTCTACTGTTCCTAAATCGCACTTGGGGGCACTAAAGACTATGATGCATTCCATGCAATTGATTGACGTGTGGAGGATTCTGCACCCTCAGGTAAGAGAGTATACTTACTTCTCCCCATTGCATAATATGTACAGTCGGATAGACGCTTTTTTGATTAGTCACCATTTGCTTACCTGGCATCCTACTACTAATGTGAGTCCCATGATCTGGTCAGATCATGCCCCGGTGTTTCTGACTCTTACGTTTCCTGACTCGGTCCCGAATTTTCAGTCTTGGAAACTTAATGACAATCTATTACGGGATACAGTGTGTGTGTCGGCTCTTAAAGAGGCTCTGTCACCAGATTTTGCAACCCCTATCTGCTATTGCAGCAGATAGGCGCTGCAATGTAGATTACAGTAACGTTTTTATTTTTTAAAAACGAGCATTTTTGGCCAAGTTATGACCATTTTCGTATTTATGCAAATGAGGCTTGCAAAAGTACAACTGGGCGTGTTGAAAAGTAAAAGTACAACTGGGCGTGTATTATGTGCGTACATCGGGGCGTGTTTACTACTTTTACTAGCTGGGCGTTGTGTATAGAAGTGTCATCCACTTCTCTTCACAACGCCCAGCTTCTGGCAGTGCAGCACTGTGACGTCACTCACAGGTCCTGCATCGTGTCGGCACCAGAGGCTACAGATGATTCTGCAGCAGCATCGGCGTTTGCAGGTAAGTCGATGTAGCTACTTACCTGCAAATGCTGATGCTGCTGCAGAATCAAGTGTAGCCTCTGGTGCCGACACGATGCAGGACCTGTGAGTGACGTCACAGTGCTGCACTGCCAGAAGCTGGGCGTTGTGAAGAGAAGTGGATGACACTTCTATACACAACGCCCAGCTAGTAAAATTAGTAAACACACCCCGATGTACGCACATAATACACGCCCAGTTGTACTTTTACTTTTCTACACGCCCAGTTGTACTTTTGCAAGCCTCATTTGCATAAATACGAAAATGGTCATAACTTGGCCAAAAATGCTCGTTTTTAAAAAAAACAAAACGTTACTGTAATCTACATTGCAGCGCCTATCTGCTGCATTAGCAGATAGGGGCTGCAAAATCTGGTGACAGAGCCTCTTTAAGGACTCGCTTTCCGGGTTTCTCGAGGTCCATGAACATGACCCTACCCCCTTGCCACTCCAGTGGGAGGCACTGAAGTGTGTCATTAGAGGAGTCCTAATACAACACGGGGCACGTTTGAAGCGAGAGAAAGGGGTAACTATTGCGCGTCTCCTGACTCAGATTCGGGATTTGGAATCATGTCATAAACAAATTCCATCTTCACAGGTTTTTGCGGATCTTACTACAGCGAGAGAATCCTTACGCTCCCTCATAGATCAGTCCCACGCCCGGTTTAGGGATCGGATGAGGAAGCACTCCTACGAATTTGCAGACAAATGTGGTAGGTCTTTGGCGCGGATATTGCATCCCCGTACACAAGCGTCCTACATCCCTAAAATTCTATCTCCCTCGGGCAACGAGGTTCATGACCCGGCGGGTATTACTGATTGCGTTAGACATTATTACTCGGCCTTATATAATATTAAAGGTCAATTTCACGATATGCAGGCTGAGGCGTTGCGGGATAAAATCGATCATTATGTGCACAATACTGCGTTGCCGTCTTTAGAGGATGGGGAAGCTTCGGGGCTCGAGGAAGATTTTGTGGAATCAGAAGTGGAGCGTGCTATTGGAGAATCACCCTTGGGCAAGAGTCCAGGGCCCGATGGGTTTAACAACAAATTCTATAAGACATTTAAGACTCAACTGGCTCCCTTTTTGACGAAAGTCTTTAATTCTGTGTCTTCCTTGTGTCCCTTTGCGCCCCAGTCCCTCGAGGCTCACATCACCCTTTTACCAAAGCCAGGCAAGGATCCAACATCTTGCGCTAACTTCAGACCCATTTCACTAATTAATGTAGATGTAAAACTTTTCGCGAAGTTGCTTGCCTCTCGTTTGTCACCGTTGTTGCCTGGCCTGATACTGGATGATCAGGTGGGATTTGTATGTGGTCGGGAAGCGCGGGATAACACTAACAAAACTCTCCTTTTAACATCATACTGCCAATCCTGTAAGATACCGATGTGCTTACTCTCGGTAGATGCCGAAAAAGCCTTTGACAGAGTGCACTGGGTGTTCCTCCGCAGTGTCCTGGCGCAGGTTGGCCTTGGCACTACTATGGTGGATAGGATAATGGCATTATACCATAGACCTACGGCTCGGGTTCGTGTTAATGGACTTCTATCTGATTCCTTGTCTATTGCTAATGGCACGAGACAGGGGTGCCCACTCTCGCCTCTATTATATTTTCTGGTCATGGAACACCTGGCCGTGGCACTGCGGAGCAACCCTAATGTTAATGGTGTACGTGTTGGATCACAGCATCATAAACTGGCGCTTTATGCAGACGACCTCCTTGTATACATTACAACTCCCATGATTTCTTTGCCATCTTTGACTGAGGAATTTGAGCGTTTTGGTCATCTAAGCAATTTTAAAGTTAATTGCTCTAAATCTGAGGCCTTGAATATATCCCTTGATGCTCCTCTGGCTACCCATCTCGCTCGGGTTTTCCCATTCAAATGGCAAACTACGTCCTTAAAATACCTGGGGGTGCATGTTCGCCTTGAATTATACGCCTATTCTGCAGCGTACTTTGAAGGAATTGGCAGAGTATAGTGGGAACCGTATGTCATGGTTTGGGCGTATCAACGGATACTTTGCCCAAATTTTTATACCTTTTCCAGACCGTCCCTATTGTAGTACCATCTGGCTTTTTCAAGACCTTACACAGGGCCATAACTAAATTTGTGTGGGGCTCCTCTAAGCCTCGCATCCGTTTTGCTGTCCTTAGTCATCCAAAAGTAGATGGGGGCGCGGGTCTTCCAGACTTTAAACGATACCATCAAGCTGCATTGATTATGAGGGTAGTGGATAGGTTCCGCTCGGAAACAGGTAAGCAATTGGTGCGCATCGAAAGAGACATGTCTCCTCTTGCATTGTCCTCTCTGCCGTGGTTGACTGTCCTACAGCGCCATATGCTATCTTTGCCTTTCCTCACACGTCAGTTTCTTGTAGTCTGGGAGCGAATCTTTGGTGCTGCGGGCCTTGTTCATCGCCCGGGTCCTCTGACTCCTCTCTTTGACAACCCATCCTTCCCTCCGGCGGTGGGTGTTGATACATTCCTCTGTTGGGAGAGAGGAGAGGGTGGATATTTGGCTAAGACCCTTACTCCTGACGGGGCCATCCTTTCAATGAATGTTGTCTCTGGGGCCTGCCCGGGGAGACGATCAACCTGGTGGTCATACTTACAGTTGCGTTCCTATCTCTCTTCCATGGAAGACTGTCTGGTGTTGTTACAGGATAGGACTCCTTTGGAACATTATTTGTCTTTATCAACTGCCCCTTCTCATGTCTTGTCCTATTTACATGGGATTCTCTTGCCTAAATTTTCTTTCTCTCAACTGTCCTTCACTACTGCATGGGACGAGGAAATGGGGGTTCAACATTCTGAAGAGGAATGGGGTACTTCTTTCTTTTTAGCTCACAAACTGCCAGCGTCTTGCTTTGCTCAAGAAAAAAACTACAAAATACTCACCCGGTGGTATCGTTGTCCTGCTTTGTTGCATAGGATATTTCCTGATGTGTCTGCTGATTGTTGGAGGTGTGGGGAGGCCCCTGGAACCATGTTGCATATTTGGTGGGACTGTCGCAGGATACGTCCCTTCTGGGGAAAGATTTTTGACTTGGGCAACAAGCTCTTTCACACTGAGGTCCCGACCTCAGCTTCTATAGGATTACTCTCCATGGTTCCTGGATCACTCCCACACCTCAAAAGGGGTGTCTTTAGGCATTTCCTGACTGCGGCAAGAACGGTGATACCTCGTCACTGGAAGTCTCATATTGTTCCTTCTTTGACGGAATGGGTAACAGAGGTGAATGGGATTATGAGGATGGAGGAATTGCTGTCCGCTGACAGGGGCAAGTCTGTGCTCTTCGTCCAAACTTGGGCAGTGTGGTCTGGATTGCGGGGTGGTACTGATCTACCTCTCTGGCTGGATGGAAGGTTCTGAGCAACTTCTGTGATCTCACTCCATGCGCTATGTCTGTTTGTGTTTCCCTTTGTTGTCTGGTGTCTTGTGTTGGTGTTATAATATCTTTGTGGCTCTTATACGTACCAACTCTTATTTCACTGGGGCCTGGTCCCCATGTTTATTGCACTATCTTGATGTGAACATGGTACAGTTAGTACCACTGTATTTTGATTCATACGCACTTTTGATGGCTGGGAGGTTACCGCCCATTGATGTTCATGCATTTTATATACTGTTCATATACTGTAAAAATATGTATTTTATATTGCGTGCACATTTTTTGGGCAATATTGTACAATGTTTTATATGCTGTAATCTTTTTTGCAAAATAAAAATCTTGATAAAGAAAAAAAAAAAAGGGCACGGGGATAACAAAACAGTAACTATCAACGAAAGTATACATATGCGATGATCAAATACATTTAAAACATGAGAAAATGATAATGGTGGTAATTTGAACGAACTTCAAATATTACAAATGTGTATCAATTATGCCAAATATGACTCGTTATGCAGCGTAGATAAAGATGTAACCAAACAGATTATTATACATAAATATTGTGGATATTCATTAAAGGGCAGTAGAATAATCGATTTGTCAAATAAAGGTGTATGTTTTTTCTAAAGAAAGAGAATATTAAAGTGAAATGAAAAAAACGCTGAAACAAGAGTCACTGGTTGTCAGAGCGACAGAAGAACTATGGCAGCCGAGGAGGGACAAAAAACAAAACGTTGGACCGCATGATGAACCGCAAAATACAGCGGATCTAGCAGTAGACAAGACAGACGGGCAGAGAAAGACTGAGATGTTACGAACAGTAAGTAATAGCAAATACGGGGTAATTGAAATGCTATTGGATTAAACTTACCCTAAATACAACTCATGTATAAAAGACCATAGGATGTAACATGGATAGACAGAATTACATATAAAACAATGAAATGGCCGTGATTAACATTAATACACTGACCAGATATGTAAATGTCCTAAAAGATGTATATAAAAAATAATGTATATAAAAAAATTGTATAGGAAAAGTTCCATTGCAAAATAAAAGAATGGAGTAACCGTAATTATCATGAAAATACTAAAAGCCGCTATGTGGTAATATATAAGGTAAAGATATATATATATATATATATATAATACTATCTTTGATACCCTATCACAGTCATGAACATTCATAAAAAAGGAAATTATTTTTATTCCAAGGAAGATTCTGTAAGGTCATTTAGACCATTCGGATGTAGGGTTCCCAGTTTATAGATCCAGAAGTTCTCCCTCTGCTTAAGCCTAATAAATCTATCTGGTATATCTAATGGTATTTGCTCATAGGAGTGACCATAATATCCACAAAATTGCAATTGTGTTTAGAAGTACAGTGCCGTGACACACTCTGTTTCAGGAATCCCTTACTAACATTAAACCTATGCTTATTGATACGGTTCCTTAATGTTTGTGTAGTGCGACCCACATATTGATGGTCGCATGTACACTGTAGTAAATAAATGACAAAGGAACTCCCACAATTGAGGAAATTTCTTATCGGGAACCTTTCACCCGTTACTGTGGAGTGATACTCCATACATTTATTGGTAATATTGTTGCAACAAAGGCACCTATTTTGATTACAACGAAAAGAGCCTTTTAGGTCTGTTAATAGACCATGATTTTTCTTTTTTATATTGCACATTTTACTAGGGGCTATTAAATTCTTAATTCTTTTAGCCCGTCTAAACGTAATGTTTGGTTTATCGGGAATCAAAGGTTTTAAAAAAGGGTCATTTGCTAGGATGTGCCAATGTTTCCTGAGGATGGACGTAATCATATTGCTTCCTTTATTAAATGAGGTTATAAAATTGATATTATGTGCTTCATGATTTGATTTTTTATTGGTAGTTACTGTCTTCACTTGGATGCATTAATTTTGAGTCATAGCCCTGGCTTTCAACTCTGCACCCCTAATGAGGCTTCTTGGAAAACCTTTTTCCAAAAATCTTTTGTTAAGAATCCCACATTCTTTATTAAAAATGGATTAATCGGAACAGATTTTCCTAATCCTTCGGTATTGACCGAAAGGAACATTTTTGAGCCATGGGGAATAGTGCGCGCTTTTAAATTCAAGGTAGCTATTCACATCTACCATTTTAAAATGAGTCCTAGTTGTAAAAAGGCCACCGTTCTTTCCAATTGTTAAATCTAAAAAATCAATACTTATATCCGAAAAATTGTGTGTAAAAGTGAGGCCAAAGACGTTGTTATTCAAATATTCTATAAAACCACTGGCGGTAGCTGAGTCGCCCTTCCAGATAAAAAACAGGTCGTCAATGTAACGTCTATAGAGTAAAAATTTTGTCTCTAAAAACATGTTCACTCAGTATAAGGGCTTCCTCGAATGCCCCCATATACAAATTGGCATATGAGGGGGCAAACTGTGCCCCCATCGCACACCCTTTTAATTGTCTATAAAAATTTCCATCAAAACTAAAAACATTATGTCAGGATGAAATCTACACACTCCATAATAAAATTGAGCTGTGCATTTGAATAACGTAAATCCGTCGAAAGGTAATCGGAAGTGGCTTGTAGACCCTGTACATGTGGGATATTGGTGTAAAGGGAAGATACGTCGGCAGTAGAACTTTTGGTATGGTGTCTCCCCCCCTCTACACCCTCTATATCTAACCCTAGTTTTCTTTTTGAGTGCAATCTCTGTACTATTGGAAAGTAGGAATTTATAGTCTGGGATACAGGGCTCTGAACATCCCGAGACGTGATAGGAGGCATAATGGGAACGGGGAAAAGGCCTAAAAAAGAGGGATCATTGGGATTGTTGAGAACAGAGGTGGAGGGCAAATTTTAAGGAGACATGATAGGAGGGGATCCTAAAAGATGGGTGGTCAGGTCTAAAAGGGATGGTGAAAGGACAGAGGTGATGGTAATATTGGTAGAGTCATTAAACATAGAGCAATTGGGAGATTAACCTAAAGGAGTGTCAGGAAGGAGGTTGAGGAGTAGGAGGTGTGCGTCGAGATCACAGGATTTGAAAGCAAATTGTGGAATATGGCCTTGGGACTTTGGGTCTTTGGCGGTACTAAATGAGCTATTGTGGGTGTGGGACATATGAACAGGCTTAACTTTGGAAGATGAACCACTATTGATTGATACTAACTGGTTGGAAGTGCTTGAAGATCTGTTGCTTGAGATTCTAACTACTGAAGGGGAGGAGGAACTGGGAATATTAGATTTAAGACCTAAAGTAGACCTGGGTGATGATTTGAACGTGGTTGATGATTTGGAGGGATATAAAGGGAGGAAGGTTTTTTTATTATTATTAATATTAATGTTGGTAGTTGGGGGGTGTATGGATGTCTAATCTCCAATTTTGTTGTTTGCATAATCATTCCTGTCTCGTGTGAGTTTACGCATCTTTTTTGAAATAATTGTTTTTTCAAATACTTTAAGATGGTCCAGGGTCGACTTTTCAAGTTTTTTTAAGTCAGGGTGGAGGGAATAAGGGACAAATTGTTCAATGAGACCCTCAATGGTAGATGCAAGAGATAGAATCAACTCAGACCTTTTATAGACTAAACGGTCAATGAAGCCTAAATTGCAATGTTCCAAATACTTAAACCAATTAGAACTGAAGTCAAAATCAGTGGGAAAAGGGGAATCCAACAAAAGCCTAAGGCCTCTAGGGGCCATTTTTTCAGATATATAAACATTTAAAAAATAGCAATCAATACTTTGGAAAGCCTCCTCTTTGATTTCAATGGTCTCCGTATAATAATTCACAATTTCTTGTGTGAAGGAGATGCATGGGTATTGAACAGTTGCTGCAGGGCCCCATGAAGACTACAAGTCATCACTGGCACAAGCTGATTAGCTAATTTTTGGAGGACCCTTTCAACAAAATATGAAGCTTTGCTTCAATATCATTGGTGATGACCAGCAGTTATCAGAAAAGAAATATGACCCTGAGGGAAGGATGAAGACATAGGTAAATAATACTAAATACTTAGATTATATTAGGAATATATTTATATATTATTGTCTGGTTTACAGACGATTTGTAAAACCTAGTTTTAGTGGTTACAACACATTACTTATCTTTCCTAAAAAGGGAAAGTATCACCTTTGTTTTGAACCACATGCCATGACTTTTATCACCCCTTGTCAATTTTTAAAAGTGGCGAGAAAAGTTGTTGTGTTAACCGGTGGGGGCATGTCTAACAATTTTTTAACAGATTTATTATTACTAAAGAGAGGACATTTTATCTCAAATCTATGCCTGCTCATAACGTATCAAACGCAAGTCTTAATAAATCTTAATAAATCTTAATAAATCTCCCACATAATGCTTAGTGACCACATTATTTTCAATAGGGTTCTCAGACAGCACATCCTCATAACTCTTCTGTTTCAGATTACTCAATTCTTCAGGTCAAGGCAGGGTTGCCACTGGAGTGAGGAAAGACAAAAGGCAAGGAGGCTTGACAGGACTCAAAGGGGTTGTCTCATTGGTGGCATATTGCTAGGATATGTTACCAATGTTTAATCTTTGGCAGTTTGGTTTGGGGTCTGATCTTTGCGACCCCAGCCAATTACTATAATGATGTGACAGTAGTGCTAGGATAGCTCTGTGCCACTACATCTCCCATTAGTTCTGTTCAGTTTTCATGCCCATGATATTCAGCCTCGTCGATTGGACATTGGTGACACATTCCTGTCATGAGGCAACCCCTTTAACCCATTGATGCACCATGATAAAACGGTACGTCATGGTGCGTCGGTTGAAATATGGAACAGGCTCATGAGCTGAGCCCGCTCCATGCGCTGCGACTGTCAGCTGTGTATTACAGCTGACACCTCGAACTAATGGCCAGGAACAGTCAGAACTCTAATCCTGGTAGTTTAACCACTAAGGTGCCGCAATCAATAGCAACCGAGGCATCTAAGTCATTAGTAAGAGGGGGCGGCCCCCTCCGACAGCCTATTGGCCCCTGGTGACACAATTGCGGGGTGCTGGTGGTTGTCTTGGCAGACTAGGGGCCTAAAGAAGGACCCAAGGTCTGCCTTCTTACTGCTCCTGTTAGGAAAACTAATAAAAAATATTAAAAATAGTTGAAAGTTTTTAGTAGTGTACAAAAAATGAACAAAAATGAAAAGTAAAAAAAAAAATCCCTTTTTTTTCAATCGTTCCTCTAAATTAGTGTAAAAAAATTAACAAAATGGTATCATCTCATCCATAAAAGTCTGAACTATTACAATTTAACATTATTTAAAAAGGATCTGTCACTAGTTTACTAATGCTCAATCTCCTAGCTAATCTAATAGGCGCTGTCACACTATCACAGTTTTTACAAATTCCACCCCAATTCTACCTTAAATAGTGCCAATAGAAACTACAACTCCTCCCACAAAAAATAAGCCTTCACACCATTCCACTGATGTCAAATAAAAAAAGTTATAGTCTTGGAAGGCGGGAAGTGAAAAATGGAAAAATGAAAACTGGCTTGGACTTGAAGGGGTCAAACAATACTTTTATTCAAAATGCATTTTTGTTGTAAAACTGAAATTACAAAAAATGCTGAGCTTTAAATGAGATATGGAACAAATTATTATTATATTCCTGGTCTACTATATTTTAAATATAATGGGAGGAATTGAATAGTGTTTCTATGCCAGTTTCCTGCCATAGAAATGTTGCAAGCAGCCAAAACGTTGAAAAATTGTAGACTTTTTGGTCGCTTACAACTCTCTCGTCCCATTTTTTTTTTTTTAAATGGGTGGACCTTAGTGAAAAGGGCATGGTCACCCGCAGACCAACGTCTTTACTATAATTTAAGCTAGAAACTGGCATAAATTATAGTGGAAAATTATAAGATTCTGGCTGACGTAGATTTGATTCAGTGGCGAATGTTTCTTATAAAAAATGGTGCAGTCTTAATAAATCACCCCAAAGTGTATTACTTTCTACAGATTTTTTTTTATATGCCTTTTATGTAAATGTGACATTTACATTTGCATATCCAATGTACTATAAAGATGCAGCCTTTTCAACAGTTTGGGTCTATGGAAGTACTGCATGTGGACTGCAAGACAAAATGATGAATAACTGGGGAGTTTCATGGACAATATATTAGTTCTTTAAAAGTTCTTTCCTTTATATTTCTAATCAAGACCACATAAATAAACATGGAGAACTTGTAACCAGTAGGGTGCATATGGAATTATTTGGTTTCCATTTACAACAATTTGTTACAAATACAAAAGAGTTGCACGCAAAGATACACACTGTGCAGCCAATTCACATCAGGAAACTGAACACAGCTTGCGATCTGAAAATGCAAATAGACGTGCTGTAGTTTATTAATCACAGCAATAACAAATGCTGGAAATCCTGTGTATTTTTGTTCTAGTTAATCTTGGTCATGGCTGCAAAGAGTTGTGTTCCAAGCAAATCAATCTATCGTCAGGTCCCCACTTGCCAGTAAAAAAAATAATTCAAGGTTTATTTTAGTTCTTTTTTAACTCTCAATTCATATTTTCAGTATTAGAAAATGCATTATTTAGTGCCATAAACAGATATTTATGGAGGCAACTTTCTGCATATGCCAGCCTTCTTCTAGGAATGCCCTTGGGTGCACCAAAAGGAAGAACATCATCGGATCCTTGCCAACATATGAAGAATACGGGTAGCTATGACAGTACTTATTGCTCCTGGTTCCTACAATGGTGAGCATGGCTGCAATTATTACATTAGGAAGCCAATTGACTTGAATGGAGTCATGCCTTTTTTTTTTACGTCTTTCATTTGTATCTCAGCTTTAGTTATTTAGGGCCCAAGTGTAACATTTGTAACAGAGCCCCCCATCTACCACGTGCCATTTATAATACTGGTCTTATGTAGCAGTGGAGCCGCAGAGCCGTCTTTGCCTTCTGGGCCCTGGTGCAACTGCTACCTCTGCAACCCCTATAGTCAGAAAGCAAATTTAGGCAAAGCAAATATAGTGATGAACTTAGATGTAATCAATTCTATAGTGGTCCTGTTTGTTAGACACACACAGGAACCGCTCTCAGCCGAACTCTCAGTTCAGCTAAACGGATGGAATCGGCTCATAGTGAACCATACAGCTTCTATGTATAGAGTAGACATGGAAGTTGTATTGGAAAAACTAAACATAATTTTTAATTTAAGTCAATTTAAAAAAAGTTTAAAATCCCATAAAACATTGATTTAATAAAAAAAAGAACTTTCAAAAGTGTACGTAGCCTTTAAGTCCTAAGTGTAATATGTGGATATAGCATACATTTTTACTTGACCTTTTGTAGTATGTCCTAATCTGCACATAGAGGTTTGTGTCATTGCTATGGAATTGCATATGGATATCTTTCTCTGAAATATCGATTTCTGTCACTCTAGAGATTCCTAGATTGATGTTTATTTTTATTAATCTTATATTTGGTTATCATTTACAATTACTCTTTATCTGTGAATTGAATAGAACATTAATAGAAAAAATTGTTACAAATGACAAAATTGTGCCCAATCTGGGTGAGGAAACTATTGGAGATCACTCTCTACAATCTCTATAAAAGGATTTACCAACAAAAGAAAAAGCTGTTTATTGTTTGGCAAATGTAAAATAAAAAACATACTTAAATATTTACATTTTTAAAACTGCATGGATCGCTAGATCTCATTCCCGATCAGTGTGGTCCCAGAAGTTGTGTGCTTCTGCTGTGATGGGCTCAGGTGCCAGGATGCTTCTACCATCCTCCCCGTGTGTTAGTGATGTGTATGAAGGGGCTGGCTGCCTAGCTTAGCTAAGAGAAAGGGGCTGGTAATAAACGGAGCCAGACATCCAGCACCTCCATACACGACACCGACATTCAGGAAGGGGGAGGAAGCTCCCTGCCACCGGAGCCTGTGCCGACGCATCACAGCTACCGGAAAAGAACAAAACTTCTGGGACCACGCTGACGGGGACAGAAATCCATGCAGTTTTGAAAATTAAAGTTTTTTAGTACGTTTTTTTTAATTTTACATTTGTCAAACAATAAACATCTTCCCCCCTTTTTTTAACTCCTTACCATGGGCATGGGGTACAATGTATATACCCCAATATAAATTGTTAAAGATGTGGTATAAGCATCTCCTTCTTATGGCATTTTGTGGTTTCAAAATCTTTCATTAGCCGTTAAACAAAACCCTTGTAGGAAACATTATGTTGTAAGGAAAACAAAAGGCACTGCAATGTGGTTATTGGTAGTTAATAGAGAAAATAATTTTCATAGCACATCTTTTGATGTGTCAAATAATGGAAAATTCGAGAAATCAGCGATAAGGTCAAGTTGTAAGAAATAAATCCGGTAAAATTCTGCCTGGAAGTATGCAAATGTTCATTAATCGTTAACTTCTTAAATAATACTTACTGAGATTATAATTAAATTATATGAAAAAGTTCTTCTATTTTTCTCATTATGCATTCAACATGTATACACATAGTATGTCAGAGGCATCATTACTGCCTGACAATTATCACCTATTGCTGTATAGTGTAGATGCTCATTAGTGCACAATCTGAAACTACACAATGTTCCCTTGGCATCAAATAGCCATTTATTCCATGGCTTAATGCTAGACAATGTCATGGATGAGAAGAGTTAGTTACACAGGAATGAAACATGGGGGTTATTTAAAAATAGGCAGCACAGAACAAATGTATGTAGAAATTAACCTGTAAAGCTCTGATAAGTGTATGAAGCTTGTGTCATCCTTAAAGGAGCACTCCATGTGAGCGGTGCGGGACCCGAGAATGACTAGATGCACAGATCGGTAAGTATTTCTACACACAGCACCCCACTGAAACACCAATGCGCAAATGCTGGCGGAAATGTTAAAAAAACACAGAGTGATCCTTTAAGCCTACACTGTAGTAAATGTATGGCACAGGCTTATGCTGGCTGCCTGATTGCTTGTGATCATTGGCCTGGTTGTCAAAAACTTATGAGCACCTAGGAGGGAACACAGAAGCGATTTATCACACAATGTGTGCTGTGTATAAAGTAAAGGCAGTGTCAGTGCCATTGCTGCTATTAGCCCAGGTGGTAACAAGACTGATCATGTGATCGCTAAGATGCTGATGACATAAGAGAGCAGCTAATTGACTCATGCAAATCTACTCTTGTCATATATCAAAAATTTAAAAAGATAGATGTTAAACCCTCGAGTACTAAAAGCTGCTAGATCTTACCTGGTCATTAATGTCAAAAATACAGCGGTCTTCTGTGTGATACCTTTGCCCACCAATTCACAATCTTTGGATCTATCCAGATCTTTACAATTGTACTATGATTTTTTTTTATTGTAAATATAAGGGTGTCCCCTCTCTCTGATTCGTCCCTGATTTAATTACCCAGTGTCATGATACATTGTCATATTATGGACGTTTCTGAGAGCTAGTTGCATGCTCATAAAAGTTGCTGACCCCACTTTCCAGTAAAGCTTAGAAGACTATCTATAGTGGGTTAAACGAACTATGGTGTTCTAAAAATATGTTTATGTAAAAGCTTAGATAAGAAGCTTTTTGTGCATTCTTTTAGAGTCCATGCTATTAGTAGAATTGGTCAGCCAATTCCGCATTACATCTTTAAATGATAGATTTTTGTGATGCGGACTAATTCCTTCTACTGTTTCCTTGACTACCGGCATTCCATACATGCGTTTTGCTTTTTATCAAACATTTACTTAGAAGAAATGGAAAGAAAAGGAACAGGTCAAAACAGAAAAATGACAGGAGACCATTGCTTCAAAGTATTTAATACAGAGCATTAAAACAAATAGGATTGTAAATTGGAACCTTAAAAGATATCTCCAGTGTTTCATTGTTAAAATCTACATAAAAGTTAAATAACTTTTGGGCTATATGTAGTTTTCTTTGCCATTCAAACAATGTGGAGAAAAGCAGTGAAATTTCTTTAACCTCCATGTCGGAAAGGACGTAAATATAAGTCCTAGTGGGATGGAAGAAGTATGGAGCGGGGTCATGGGCTTAGACCGCTCCATACGGAGTGGGGACCAGCTGTATATTATAGCTGACACCTCGCTATAATGGAGTGTTTAGAGATAACTTTTAAGCCGGCCATTTAACCACTTAGATGCTGCGACCAAATTTGGGTTTATTCGCTCATTTTTAGTTAAGCACATTATGTTGACATGCTTTTCCTTATTTTATCTTCCATTTTGTTGCTGGTTTTTACTTTTCTCATCGTAAATTCCGTTCATAAAACATATAAGTTGACTCCTTAAAACTAATACGATAAATTAACAACAATAATTAAAAAACCGAGAGGGATATTACATCAAGGATTGCAACTGTGATATAAGAATCTTGAGAACTTTGAGTCATGCCAAGACATTCCAGGACACAATGACAAAATCCTTTAAATTCCAACCAGATTAAGATGTTGAGCAACATCTTGGCTGTATTTCTATAACCTTGTTTGAGGCAATAGACACTACAAGCAGCCAGGTTACACACTCTTTTTTTAGTGAATACCTTCCCGGAAAGATTGAGGTTGAGTAGAAGTGAGAAATACCAAGGGAATAAAGAGTAGAAGGGTGTAAACGCTAAATATTTCAATTATAAAATATAATTGAATGTGGCAAAAGCATTAATAAGTATACATGGTGTGAGAGTAATCATTTTATAATCTAGTTCTTGACATCTGAAGTAAATTTACTGTATGTTACTCAAGACATAGGAAAATAAGAAAGGTTATGGTCTTCTCAGCTAGTTACTTTTCCTTAGGCCATATCCATTAATACCCGTTGTGTGAAATGGTTTATATTATCATTTATATTATCATATATACTTCATATAGACTTCATGTATATACTTCATGTATATTATCTTTTTTTTTTTTTTAACTTCAATTTTTATTGAATTTTCCAATAAAAGCAAAGAAAAAACATTAAAAAAAGATAAGTCATAAATAAGTGCAAGCAGGCCAAAAGAAAAGGTTGAAAAGTGGTAACATATAAACCATTGAGACAATGCAAAAAAGATGGCTTGATGCATAGCAAAGCAGAATCCTACTAAGCTTGCAACTAAGGCAGGTTAGAGATCTATCACATATAACAGTACAAAGCTGTTTTAGATAGCATTCAAGTATAAGTAAACAGTAAGAAAAAAAGGGGGTACCATTGAGGTGCGCTCATAGGATCAAGGCACTATACTGCGCAGAGCTGGATGTACCAGGGCAGTAAACTTAGGAAAACTGTAACCACTTATGAACCAGTGGCCATGTAAGGAACCAGATAAGACTGACGTCAAGCACAAAGAATAGAGACAAGCAGAGGTGAGAAGTGGTGACCACTTACCTGCTGCACCAGTCTTCATACACAAAATGTGCAAAAAAGCATCTGTGTATTTTAAAGTATCTGTAAAATACTGCAATACATGCACCCACTAACAAAAATGAAGGCATGTCTGAAATGTTATTTAAAGCATACATAACCTTTCAGGTGACTTTTCAGAATAAGCTGAATACATGAATAGTACTTTTTCTGGCCATTATACGATGTGCATTCTACATTTGTTTAGCAGTTTTCCCCTCTGCAGACTCTTTTTCTAATTCTAATTCTTAATTTCCATGAGCTAGTGGGTGAAACGTAACTGCTATTATGTCTGTCATATATTGCACATAGAGAGGAGATCATCATGCTCCCCAATCTCTTTGTAGCACATAGAAATAACAGCATAATGGCAGACATCATACTGCAGTACTGAGCAGTGTAGCTGTAAATCAAGCACTGGGAGGGATATAACACTTATCTGTGTCTCTCTGCCTCTCTCTCTCTCGCTCTTCTCCTGTATATATATAGTGCCCACCAAAAGTTCCGGAACACCCTCATAACTTTTTAACGGCTTGAGGTAGAAGGTTGAAATTTGGTGGGATTTAATGGGGTCATAAAATCTACCAGTCAACACCAAAAAAACAACCCCACCCCCTTGGGGGCGGAAGGTTGGGCTGGGGCAGCAAAATATTTTTCGCTGACATATTTAACTTTAAAGTTATCATCTTTATTATTGGCTACCACCGGTGTTAGCATTACCCAAAATGTACCGTGCGGGTAAAATCCTAAATGTGTGTGTGCGTGTGTGTGTGAGCTTGGGAATGTTAAAATTACGTATTATTACAATCGGCCTCGGCGATACAAAATGGACTTTGTCTACAATTGTAACATGATTTCATGCGTACATATTTCGGTAGTCGGTTGTGAATTTCGGAGAGTGAGAGTAATTTTCATTTTTGTACATTTCTATTGTCATATCACAAAATGCATTTGACCGAAACGGAAAGGATCACTTTATTGAAGATGAGCGGGTATGGCGAAGAAAAAATAAGATCCTATCGTGAAGTAGCGGCTTTATTCAACGCCACTTATCCTATCCGTGATCCAATTTAATTGTCAACTGTTAAAAGAACTGTTCATCGTTTCGAAATAACCGTTTCAATTAAAGACGCACCAAGATCCGGAAGACTCAAACATGCTAGAAATGATGAAAAGCTTTAGATGTTCTGCTCACTGTACATGATAATCCTCATACATCTGTCTTGAGTGGAGCACAACAAAATGATATCAGCGCCACATCAGTCAGTCAAATTTTGAAGAGGCATCATGATCATCCTTATAAAATACGTCTAGTTCAGGAGCTATCCGAAGATGATTATGACAGAAGAGTTGAATTTTGCGATACAATGATGACACGATTTGATGATAATCATCAGATTTTCAACTGGACCTGTTTTTCAGATGAAGCTACGATTGAACTAAACGGTTCTGTAAATCGACAGAACATGAGGTATTGGGCAGATGAAAATCCACATTGGATGAGAGACAGTCATACCAAGTATCCCCAGAAGGTTAACGTTTGGGCCGGAATATTGCTTAATCATACTGTAGAACCGTTTTTCATTGAAGGAAACATAAATGCAGACAATTACTGCAATTTGCTAAGAAACCAAGTGATACCGGCTATTCAAAATATTGCTGGAGAAGCTTTCCGCAATGTTTGGTATCAGCAGGATGGAGCTCCGGCTCATTTTTCTCTGCGAGCTCGAAATCTTCTGAACAATAATTTTCCTGATCAATGAATTGGTAGAAGAGGCCCAATAGAATGGCCACCGAGATCACCAGATCTGACGAACCCCAGGGTCCTTATGTCGGGCTGTGTACACACACATACACACACACACACACACACACACACAAAAGTGAGAGGCAAGGGGACTCACATTAATCTAGCACCCCGATGAGATGTAAATCTGACCGTGTGACCACCGCGCGGTAAATTTTGGGTAATGCTAACACCGGTGATAGCCGATAATGAAGATGATAACTTTAACGTTAAGTATCTCAGCGAAAAAAAATAGTTAGCAGTATCATTTTTGTATTGAAAAGAGCTTTCAAATGAGCCCCCACTTGACTCCCCGTGCCATTTAAGATTTTGCTTAGCCCCCCACCCACCCCACTGCCCCCAAGGGCCCCATTAAATCCCACCAAATTTCAACCCTCTACCTCGAGCCCTTCAAAAGTTATGAGGGTGTTCTGGAACTTTTGGTGGGCATTGTATATATATATATTTCTTTATAGTCAGTCCTAATCCAAACTAAGATTACAATACAAAAACAGCAATGTATCCCTTATTTCATACATTACCACACTGGAGATTTCAGTGGTGTACCGATGCTACTAAAGTTCTTCTCTTCACATCAGGCAGGCTGTGTTCAATCTAAGGCTAGGGCTACATGGGTAATGCTGTGTGGATATCTTTATTACTGAAGCAAGATGTCAACTATACAACATTAATAACACTGGAGCAGCAACTAATGCAAACATTATTTTAGGTGGGTTTTTTGTTGTTTCAACTTTTAGATAGATGCAGCATACTGAATATTTATCCAATAATCATGGTTTTGCTTAAAGTTATCATTGATTTGTAACCGAGCCATGTCCCTAAGCTTTTCTATTTCTATTTACTTACTTAGTCAGTCAGGAAGCCTGAGGGACTCAAATCTCTCTTGGGTCAGCAGATGAAGCCCATACCTTTAAATAATAATTTCATAAAACTTAGTGTTCTGATTACATGAATGACTTTGTAAGATAGATAGATAGATAGATAGATAGATAGATAGATAGATAGATAGATAGATAGATAGATAGATAGATAGATAGATAGATAGATAGATAGATAGATAGATAGATAGATAGATAGATAGATAGATAGATAGATAGATAGATAGATAGATAGATATGAGATAGATAGATAGATAGATAGATAGATAGATAGATAGATAGATAGATAGATAGATAGATAGATAGATAGATAGATAGATAGATACAGTGAAGGAAATAAGTATTTGATCCCTTGCTGATTTTGTACGTTTGCCCACTGTCAAAGACATGAACAGTCTAGAATTTTTAGGCTAGGTTAATTTTAGCAGTGAGAGATAGATTATATAAAAATAAAATAAAAAAAATCACATTGTCAAAATTATATATATTTATTTGCATTGTGCACAGAGAAATAAGTATTTGATCCCTTTGGCAAACAAGACTTAATACTTGGTGGCAAAACCCTTGTTGGCAAGCACAGCAGTCAGACATTTTTAGTAGTTGATGATGAGGTTTGCACACATGTTAGATGGAATTTTGGCCCACTCCTCTTTGCAGATCATCTGTAAATCATTAAGATTTCGAGGCTGTCGCTTGGCAACTCGGATCTTCAGCTCCCTCCATAAGTTTTCGATGGGATTAAGGTCTGGAGACTGGCTAGGCCACTCCATGACCTTAATGTGCTTCTTTTTAAGCCTCTCCTTTGTTGCCTTGGCTGTATGTTTCGGGTAATTGTCGTGCTGGAAGACCCAGCCACGAGCCATTTTTAATGTCCTGGTGGAGGGAAGGAGGTTGTCACTCAGAATTTGACGGTACATGGCTCCATCCATTCTCCCATTGATGCTGTGAAGTAGTCCTGTGCCCTTAGCAGAGAAACACCCCCAAAACATAATGTTTCCACCTCCATGCTTGACAGTGGGGACGGTGTTGTTTGGGTCATAGGCAGCATTTCTCTTCCTCCAAAAACGGCGAGTTGAGTTAATGCCAAAGAGCTCAATTTTAGTCTCATCTGACCACAGCACCTTCTCCCAATCACTCTCAGAATCATCCAGATGTTCATTTGCAAACTTTAGACGGGCCTGTACATGTGCCTTCTTGAGCAGGGGGACCTTGCGGGCACTGCAGGATTTTAATCCATTACGGCGTAATGTGTTACCAATGGTTTTCTTGGTGACTGTGGTCCCAGCTGCCTTGAGATCATTAACAAGTTCCCCCCGTGTAGTTTTTGGCTGAGCTCTCACCTTCCTCAGGATCAAGGATACCCCACGAGGTGAGATTTTGCATGGAGCCCCAGATCGATGTCGATTGACAGTCATTTTGTATGTCTTCCATTTTCTTACTATTGCACCAACAGTTGTCTCCTTCTCACCCAGCGTCTTACTTATGGTTTTGTAGCCCATTCCAGCCTTCTGCAGGTCTATGATCTTGTCCCTGACATCCTTAGAAAGCTCTTTGGTCTTGCCCATGTTGTAGAGGTTAGAGTCAGACTGATTAATTGAGTCTGTGGACAGGAGTCTTTTATACAGGTGACCATGTAAGACAGCTGTCTTTAATGCAGGCACCAAGTTGATTTGGAGCGTGTAACTGGTCTGGAGGAGGCTGAACTCTTGATGGTTGGTAGGGGATCAAATACTTATTTCTCTGTGCACAATGCAAATAAATATATATAATTTTGACAATGTGATTTTCTTTTTTTTTTTTAATATAATCTATCTCTCACTGGTAAAATTAACCTAGCCTAAAAATTCTAGACTGTTCATGACTTTGACAGTGGGCAAACTTACAAAATCAGCAAGGGATCAAATACTTATTTCCTCCACTGTAGATAGATAGATAGATAGATAGATAGATAGATAGATAGATAGATAGATAGATAGATAGATAGATAGATAGATAGATAGATAGATAGATAGATAGATAGATAGATAGATAGATAGATAGATAGATAGATAGATAGATAGATACTGTAGAAATACAGTATTTTGCCAAAAGTACACAGTACAGAGAAGTGCAGGACAGCAAAGCCAATTCTATGAACACACATGTGGAGGTATCCTTGAAAGGACAAGCATAAGTTTACGTTTAGTGCACTGCAGGACAAAGTACATAGATGCCTGATCATCCTGAGGTCAAGCTAAGTATTCTGTTTTTAGAAGTTAATTCACCATGACATTTGGTTAGTAATCTTGACAGTGGGATGGTCAGACTTCCTCTTTCCAGTGGGATTTTGCTAAATGTTCGAAGGCCAAATATGTAGAGGGGCAATGCTATTTCTTGGAGCAGAAAACCTATACATCATGTTGCTGTCCCAACTGTCTACCAGAAGAAGTCATGTGCATCAAGAAAACAGGGAAGTTATTGGTATTAGCATTCGTAAAGGTCAAGTTTGATTTTGACCAAGAAGTGTCCAGAGTAAAACCCCACATTTGTTTGTTAAATAAGCACTCTGGGAAAATCGGAAGTCAGTTTCTCTATGCAAGCCTATGAGAGCCTTGATATGAGTCTCATGGGCTTGCATCAAGAGAGACTGACCACTGGTCCACACCGCAGATACTATAGGAATCATAGTCAGAGTGTGGATCACCTGACCTAACGTCAGGGTGGATAACTTTACAATAAAGCCAACGGTAAAATAATTACTTTCACTACCTTTTACCTAACCTACTTTATGGAGTGTTTCTTTAATGGAGATAGATTATAAATTATGTAGCACAAGTTTATACAATCAAATCTAAATCTCTAAAAACCCAACTTGATTCATGAGAAAAGACTATTTGCTATGGTCAACATATACTAAAACAGATCTATTGGTTCTTTCTGGGAATCAAAATGCAGTTTATTTGCACTCCACAAACATTTTATTTAAGTAACTTTTATCTGTAGTCAGAGATTTCCTTTAATTTCTACTATGATAAGTAAAAAACCCATGCCAGTTTTATTGGACCATCGACTATCTGAAGGCACCGCGGTTCTCTAGGGATTTTGTGTGTGTAGAATTTTTTTTTTTTAAATACTACAGGAGGCATGAACAACAAGGATTAAAGAAACAGAAATAAAAAAGTAGAGAAAAGTAGGCTAAAGGACTTAACACCTAGCTTATCTACTTACTCTCCAGGAATCCCATCCAAATGTCCAGGTTTTATAAAATTGCCTCTACCTTTCATCTTAAATTCTAGAAAGCTTATACTCCGAGAGACAGCATAGTGTAACAAAACACCTCTATTTCTTTATTTGCCCTCAAAACAGATATGAGACCAATGAGTCAGTGGATTTTGATGTAGTAGGCATTTGTTTACTGAACAATGCTTTAGTTGACAACTTTTTAGAAACTGCAGTAGGTCATTGGACAATGCAATGTCGGCATTATTGAGTTAACCTTTAGAATGTGTTCATATACTTAGTCAAATGGATGGATGTAAGAACTATATTAAACAAATAAAACACAGGGATATACCCTTTTCACCCATTTTTCGCTTGAATTTTTATTCAACAAGATAAAAAAATAACCGCACAAAAGAGGTACACAAGGTACACCGTGCACAGTAAGTAGTGGGGTACAATGGTGGTTCAAGTCCTAACGCCAATTAATGATGATGGTTTTTAGTGTACTAAGCAAAGATAAGTGGGGCCTGTAGTGCTACAAGATAAGTACCTTCACATGTACCAGTGGGATAATAAAACTGGGAACAACATATTCAGTTGATATTACCCAATATCAATACATTTGTCATTAAAAAAACACTCAGTACTAATGTTAACTAGACACAAAATAAGCTAAGCGACAATAAAAGGGACACAAATGTGTAGGACACGAGGAGGGAAAGATTTCTGAAAGAGGGGGATGTAGTGCCCTGTAGCTAGGGGGTGAGCTGCTCTAATCTGCACTTGACTTGTGTAACTGAGTGCACAGTTTTCAGGCATCAAGTATCTGTGAAGAAAAGTCAATTTAAAGAGTGGGTATGAATCCCCATATTGGTTTTCCTATTACCCAAATTTCAGGTCCCAAAACTCGCTGAATAGAACCAGAATAGCTTGCTCAGGAAGCACTAATGTAATAGTTTCTTCAGCACCCACATGATTTTTCATGGCAAACTCTTACATTCTGTGCACAACTGTTAAGTTCTAGGCTTAGAGAACACTTTTTCGTATGTATGTGTATATATATATATATATATATATATATATATATACATATACATACGTATATACATGTATATATATATATATATATATATATATATATATATATATATTTAAAGTGGTTTATTCAGTCAACACACGAATGCAACGTTTCCGTCCTACTATGGGACCTTTTTTTTTTCGGGTATATACAGTAACAGGGATGATGGTTGGTATATACATGGATGGTGGGGGTTATATACAGTGATCATGGCTGGACCAGCCATCATCCATGTATATAACCCCCATCATCCATGTATACAACCCCAATCATCCCTGTATGTACCAGCCATCATTCCTGTGTATAATCCCAATCATCCCTGTATATACCAGCCAACATCCCTGTATATAACCTTATCACCACTGTATATACCAGCCATCCTCCCTGTATATAACCCCCATCATCCATGTATATACCAGCCTGGCTGGTATATACAGGGATGATGTGGGTTAAGTACAGTGATGATGGCTGGTATATACAGGGATGATGGTTGTTATATACAAGGAAGATGGGTAGTTCAGCCATCATCCCTGTATATAACCCCTATCATCCCTGTATATAGCAGCCATAATCCCTGTATATATCAGGCCAGCCAGGCTGGTATATACAGGGATGATAGGGGTTATATACAGGGATGATAGCTAGTATATACAGTAACCGGGATGATGGATGGTATATACAGGGATGATGGGGGTTATATACAGGCATCATGGCTGGTATATATACAGGGATGATGGGGTTATATACAGGGATAATGGGGGTTATATACAGGGAAGATAGCTTGTATATACAAGGATGATGACTGGTATATACAGGGATTATCGCTGGTATATACATTAACAGGGATGATGGCTGGCATGTATACAGGGATGATGGAGGTTATATACAGGGATGAAGGCTAGTATATACAGGGATGATGGGGTTATATACCGGGGTGATGGCTGGTATATACAAGGATGATGGGGGTTATATGCAGGGATGATGGCTGGTATATACAGGGATGATGGGGTTATATACAGGGATGATGAGGGTTATGTACAGGGGTGATGCCTGGTATATACAGGGCTGGTGGCTGGTATATACTGAGCTGTTGACTGGTATACAGCTCTCTTGCTCATTCAGAATGATGACCACTATAATTAGAATGTGCCTCTTCAGTTGTAAACATGCATTGGGGGCACACTGGGTTGGGGCCCACTCAGATATGTTTTGCTTCCCCTGTGCTAAACCTCTATCTACGCCTATGGCATGAGACCATATCTGCAACCAATTGTCTGATAAGAGCTCATCCCCCAGTTCATGCATCCAATAGGACACACATAAACACATGTGCATGATATAGCTGCCAGCAAGCATTATAGACAACCACTAGCATCTTCCAAAGAGAGAATTTATTGACAACCACCTTTTATGTATTTCTCACTTTGAACCACGTGAAGATCTTCAGTAGTTTAAATAGCGAGTGAATAAAGTTTTAGGTAATTTATATAACATAGAATTTGGGTTTATGTTTAAGCTGAACTGCTACTTATAATGCCTGAAGTGTATATATTAAACTAAAGAAGTTTACTATGCTATCTTCCACATGGGGTTTATATGTTAAGACATTATTCAAATGAATGATTTTATTTTTTTAGCTCCTTCACTGCTCCAATCTGCCCTTAGCACCCTATAGCTTATTGTGTCTTAATTTATACCTGTTCTATATTGATGATGTCACATTATTGTTTGTGTTTAATATTAGAGTGTATACTGTAGTGATGATGTCAGAATACCTTGTTTCTTCATTTATAAACAGTGGTTTATTGAGTGGATCTCAAAATAGTGATTTTCTTTTTTCCTATTGTCAAGATGTCACAATAGACTGTGTTGTCATTTATAAAATATGTTATATTGTGATGATGTCAAAATAGCATTAGTGGCACGGTCACAGGGTATGTGGACCCAGTAGGGAGAGGCAGCTGACCAGGTCACAGTCTATATTAAAGTCAATAGTAGATAGTAACGCTTGGGTACCTGAACTAGTCCAGACGGTGGCTGTGGCTTCAGCACGGATGGAGGCCGGTGCAGTAGGCAGCGCAAGACGTGGCGGGCAGTATCCGATGTGGCAGAAGACACTGGACGAGGCAGAAGACACTGGACGTGGCAGAAGACACTGGACGTGGCAGAAGACACTGGACGTGGCAAATGACTGCAGGTGCAGTAGACACGACTCCAACACTGGTAGGCACAGGAACAAGAACAGTACGGGATACAGGAACAGGTAACAGGGCACGGGTAACAACTGGAATGGGAAACACTAAGGGACCATTTGCAAGACAGACTGAGATAAAGTAACAACGCTCAGGCAAGGATCAGAAGGTCTGGAGCCTTCTTATAGACCAGGAAATCATGGGCCGTTGATGATGATGATTTCCTGATGTGCGCGCCGGCTCTTTAAGGACGGGCACGAGCGTGCGTGCACACCCTATGGGACACAGCAGAACGGAGCGGAAGTGAGTGCTGGTGTCTCCTAGGAAGGAGATGGGGACCAGCGCTCACGGATCCATGGCTGCGGGCGTCGGGAGGTGAGTAAACCCGACGGCCCGTGGCAATGGACGCTACAATTAGTCTTTAGGCTGAGTGTTGTCACAATATTGTTTGTGCTGTATTATGATAAAGTTACTACATTGTTTGTGTTTATTTGAAATAGTAGACTTTTGACTATCTGTATTTTCTCCCTTCCGTTCCTAGTTTGTTACCTCGGTTTCCTATACAGTACGCTTACTTTGTATTTACAATTTACAGACACTCCAGTCCTTTACACACCACAGGTGTAACATACAACTCTTGCAGATACTTTTATATATATATATATATATATATATATATATATATATATATATATATATATATATATATAAAAAAAACATTACTTATAACATAGAAGTGACAAAGCAATATATTAAGATACAATACATTACATAGAGAACACAACCACACACAGCCACCTCCTTTTCCTACCTTCCCTGGGTAGTTTGCACAAGTGGTTAGTAATGTATATGTATATAGTATATATATCCAGGACCCAACCCTATACGGTCTCCAGGAATTACACAAGCCACATCCAGCACCTGACCATTAGTACATGTATATATAGAGACTCATGCATAAATAGCATACATATAAAATCTACTCATCCATATTCCTAGAGTATCTATATACTATAGTATCTATGACGCTAGGTGTCCCTGCCTCCCCGCGGAACTTCTTTCCCGTACTGAAAACACGATTACAGTATGGGACAGTTTTCCAGTTTTCCAGCAGTGAGGCAGTGACACCTAGCATCATAGATAACTATGATGCTAGGAGCTCGGCTCCCTGATGTGTGTTCGGTCCGGGAAATGCGGCCGACATATGGAACGTATATCACGGACCGAAGACACTCGTGTGAATCCAGCCTAAACTGTATTCTATCTTGATGATGTCATAATAGCCTGTGTCTTCCTTAGTAGGCTGTATTCTATTTGATGGCTACTTCTAAAATGTGCTTCGTTGTGATATAGTCATTATATTGTTTCTGTGTATTCACAGACTGTATTCTATTGTGGTGATATCATATTTGTGATTGTCGATATTCCAAGGCTGTGTTCTATTGTGATAATGTCACAAATGCCTTTATGTTAATTTCTATCCTGTTTACTATTTTGATGTCACAAAGACATGTCTTTTTTTATCAGCTGCATTCTATTTTGATGATGTCACAACAGACTGTCTTAATTTACAACCTTGGTTGTATTGTAATGATATAAACATCGTTTTTTCAGCATTCCTAACCCATATTCTATAGTCAGCATATTTATATTTTATAAGCAGTGTTTTATTGCAATGATGTCCCAGTAGTGTATGTATTTATTTCTAGGCTGTGTTCTATTTTGATGGTGTCACAACAGATTTTTTCTTTATTCTTAGTCTATTTTTTTATTGTGTTGATGTCACAATAGTAATTTACTTTATTCCTGTGCACTATTTTGATGATATCGCAATAGACCGTCATCATTCATAAGCCTTTTTCTGTTGAGATGATATCACAATAATATTTACATTTATTCCTAGGTTGTATTGTATTTGATGATATCACAACTGCCAGTGTCTAACTTTATAAGATGAGTGTGTCAATAAACTGTTTATTAGTTTACAAGCTACTGTATGTTTTATTGTGATCGGGTCACACTATTTCCTAAGCTGTGTTCTATTGTGATAATGCCATAATAGTGTTTGCCAGTATTCCTAGTCTGTACTCTATTATGATGATGCCACAGTAGTGGAATAGCCTGTGCCTTAATTTATAAACTATGTTTCATTGTGATTATGTCATTGTAGTGTTTGTCACTATTCCTAGTCTGCATTCTATTTTGATTATGTCATATTAGCCTATGTGGCTGTGTTCTATTTGATGATTATTTCTAAGCTGTATTTTATTTTGATGAAGTCACTATATTGTTTCTGTGTATTCAAAGACTTTATTCTGTTGTGGTTATGTCATATTATTGATTGTCTATATTTCAAAGCTGTATTCTATTGTGATAATTCCACAGAAACCTGTTTATTTATGTCCTCTTTTCTATTGTGATGATGTCACAAAATCTTCTGTCTTCAATATTAAACTGTGTTCTATTTTGATGACGTCAAAATTACAACTTTGCTTGTTAAAAAAAATCTTGGATAATTTTGTGTCTACAATTCTTTTTATTTTATATGCAATGGGACAATAAATAGATGGTAGTGACGTTCAGCCTTCCCTTTAATCCTAGGTTTTGTTCTATTGTAACACAATAGTTTATTTTTGTTCCATAAATAATGTTTAATTGTAATTATGTCACAATAGTTTTTATGCCTTTATTACATAGTTACATAGTTAGTATGTTTAAAAAAAAAAAAAAAAGCCTGTCGTGTTCAAGCAGGAGAGGGGAGATCACATGCTGAAGGGAACTGGGAAGTACTATATCTTAGAACTTTTTTTCCCCCCTAAGTTTACAATGCAATTAAAAGTGGACATGCACAAGTTCTATAATGATTGACAGTAATTTCATCTGATGGGACCAGGGTAACTCAGTCCAATGCTGGTTGCAGTGCATGATCATCATGAACTGTGGAACCTAGGAACATTGACTGGCAGGAGAAAACATCTCTGAAATACAGAATGATGATACAGGCCATTGGGAAATCATCACAATAGCCCACAGCCAGTCAATTGATCACATTGGGGCTCACATTTGTTATCCCTCCCTTTGATTGTAACATATTTTTATTAATGGTTATTGATATATCATATGTTTAATAAAACAATTGTTTGAAACATTATTTTTCATTCTTACTGCACGTATACTTCTTCTGTAATTTTTAGGATATATATATATATATATATATATATATATATATATATAAAATAGGAAAGCAGCACAGCTCCAGTGGTGGGTGCAAATCTTCCTAGGCTCAGGCTAAGAACCCTTGGAAATACAAATAGACAAAAAAGAGGCAGCACTCCGAAGTAGTGGATGAAAACGGTGATGTGTTTAATCAAACCACAGGCAGGCAACGTTTCGGTCCAGCTTAATGGGATCTTTGTCAAGCCCATCATATCATATGTTTAATAAAACAATTGTTTAAAACATTGTTTTTTATTCTTACTGCATGTATATTTCTTCTGTCATTTTTAGGATATATAGAGATATATATCTATGTATAATATATGTAATGGCCGGAAGAAGGGGAAGGGGATAAGTGAGCCCTAATCTACCCACCGCCCTGTCCCTGCCTACTTGCAACGACCCGCCCTAGGCGACGGGGTACAACTGGGCGGCGGTCCCTACGCTGACTAAGTGCAAGGGAATACAAACAGGGAAGAAGCAAGGGAAGGGGCAGTAGCCCACGGAACACCGTGAGGAAACCAGAGTGGTCAACGAGCCAGACAGAATAGGATGTCACGAAGTATAGGAACGCAGAGCAAGGAGCAGAAAGCAAGCCGGGGTCAGAGCGAAGCAGGATATGCGGAAGCTGTAGCAAGGCTGGAGCAAGGCAGTAGCAGGCTGGAGCAAGGCTGTAGCAAGGCCAGGAAACCAGGAAGATCACAAGCAATGAGGAAGAGAAAACGACAGGTATAAATGGACAGGGGGCGGAGCTAACTCCGACTGACCAGGCCGCGATAGGCTCTCCCACTCCTGAGCCTGCCACCCTGATTGGTGGGAGCCGGAGTCAGTCTAGGAGGTCCGGCCTCAGGTGTCGATTGATTAATCCTGGGAGTATCCACAGACGTAGTGCCTGGCAGATCCTTTACAATATATTTAAGAGAAAAGCACATTATTCAGTGAAGTGTGGTACGTTAATCAAACTACGCCAAGGTATATACACTGTTCAGCCATAACATTAATAGCATCTGCCTAATATAGCTTAGGTTCCCTATGTGCCCCTTCCAATGCTCCATGATCCAGTTCTCATGCTCACATGCCCATTGCAGGTGCTTTTGGAGGTGATCAAGGGTCATCATGGGCACTTTGACTTGTCTGCATCTATGCAGTCCCACACACAGCAAGCTGCAATGCACTACGTGTTCTGACACTTTTCTATCATAGCCTAAGTCTTTTGTGGGATTGGATTAGACGGGCTAGCCTTCACTCCCACGTGCTTATAAGCCTTGGGCTCCCATGATCCTGTCGCTGGTACACTGGTTCTCTTTCCTTGGACCACTTTTGAAAGGTACTAACCACTGGATATTGGGAACACCCCACAAGACCTACCGTTTTAGAGATGCTCTGATCCAGTCATCTAGCATCACAATTTGGGCTTTGTCAAAGTCGCTCAGATCCTTTTGCATGCCCATTTTTGCTGTGACACAACAACTTTAAGAACTGACTATTCACTTGCTGCCACATATATCCTGTCCCTTGACAGGTGCCATGAGATAATCATTTTTATTCACTTCACCTGTCAGAGGTTTTAATGTTATGGCTAAACAGTGAATATGATTGACACATGGATGGTATAAAACAGATGTAGAAAGGTTTAATTTGATATCACACAATGAAAGCCATTGAAAAATTCAAGTTATAGTTTCTTGCCACTGTGTATTTAATGGATTAAGAGTC
Organism: Rhinoderma darwinii; assembly: GCF_050947455.1. Classification (NCBI taxonomy): domain Eukaryota; kingdom Metazoa; phylum Chordata; class Amphibia; order Anura; family Rhinodermatidae; genus Rhinoderma; species Rhinoderma darwinii. The sequence continues at coordinate 156,058,355 of NC_134691.1, read as the reverse complement.
AAGATAAAAATGTCTACATCTGTACTTTTATGAAGATCATTTAGGAAAAGTGTTACCATGGCATAATTGCTCCAGATGTTCGTCAAATGTTTGCACTGACACCGTTAAGAGCTGGGAAAATATCTCAGGATGCTTTCTGGCTTCTTGCTAGACAGTAACACAGTGGCCTTTTAGCTTAAAGTCTAGGGACATGCTACTCTTAGGGTATGTGCACACACTCAAGGGAAAACAGCTCCTGATTTTCAGACGTTTTTTATTCAAAGTCTCGTTTTTTTGCTGCGTTTTTAACGGCCGTTTTTGGAGCTGTTTTTCTATAGAGTCTATGAAAGACGGCTCCAAAAACGGCTGAAGAAGTGACATGCACTTATTTTTTGTAGATGTTTTTCTACGTGACCTTTTTGAAAAATGGCCGCGTAAAAAAACGCCCCATCGGAACAGAACTCCGATTTTCCCATTGAAATCAATGGGCAGATGTTTGGAGGTGTTCCGCTCCAGATTTTTCGGCCGTTTACGGGCCGAAAAACGGCCGAAAAAAGCCTGTGTGAACATACCCTTACTTAGTGGTTCATCCCCTTATCCTGTTCAAAAGCTACCCCAGGAGCTTTGTATGTCTTGGTGTTTTCATCCTAAAATTTCACTTGCTATGTACAGTAGAAGAATACAACATGCCTTTCCAGGTCCTACAGACAAATAGTGCCTGGATAACAGTGTGACTTCAAGGAGAATGTAACAATATGAGCTGGCAAGACACAAGAAGAATTGGGGGAGAGGTGATACTACCAGGATGGAGATATGAGTGAAAGAATATTGACAAAACTTGTAGAGAAAATATGGCTTTAACACCAAATACAGATGTAATATGCACATACAAATGTAGGTGCTGTAGCTGAAAAAACATTGGAAAATCACTGATTGGTGTGGATCCCATTGGTTGGACCTCCACGTTTTACCCTAAGAACAGCCCGATAATGTGCTCTATTAGAAAACCTCTTTAATGCAATTCTTTTGCATGTAAGTGTAGGTTAAAAAAAGAAGCTACATTTTAACACAGATTGAGGTAAGAATAAACAACTTAAAATAAAAAAATATATATTTTTTTTTATCTCAAACAAAATCACTATTAAATGAATACTGGAAACCTTTTGGTGTCACAAGCCCACTAAGTCCACCAATTATATTTTCAAATGCATGTTAGACTAGTCTGGTGAAGGTTATAAACAGGCTAAAAAAAACATTGATGTATGTAAACTTTGATTATACTTCGTAAGGGTATGTTCACATGTGGCTGTTTTGTTGCATAAATGTATACAAATGTCCCATTCATCTGAATGGGGTTTGCAAAAATAAATGCACATGCTGTAGAGACAGCCCCATGCAGGGGCGTAGCTAAAGGCTCATGGGCCCCGATGCAAGAATTCTTACTGGGCCCCCCCCACCCGCAAACTTCTAATGGCCGACGGTCCGCAGCTTTCAGGTTGCATCGCTGGGTCTCCTAAGTGACCCAACAATGCAGCACTAGCAGCCGGGGGCGTCACTAAGGCTGGGTTCACACACACTATTTACGGACATAATTCGGGCGTTTTAGCATTGAATTACGTCTGAAAATGCGGCTCAAAAGCGTTGGAAAACATCTGCCCATTCATTTAAATGGGTCTTACGATGTTCTGTGCCGACGGTCATTTTTTTTTACGCACCGCTATCAAAAGGCGGCGCGTAAAAAAGACGCCCGCGTCAAAGAAGTGCCTGTCACTTCTTCAGACGTAAATGGAGCCGTTTTCCATGGACTCCATAGAAAAACAGCTCCAATTATGTCCGTAATGGACGCAGCGAAAGACGCCTGCACATGCCATTACGGCTGAAATTGCGGTGCTGTTTTCTCCTGAACAGACGCTGCCGTGTGAACATACCCTCAGGGCTTAAAATGTCAGGGAAATAGCCCCAATACATATGTGTCCGCCCAAAAAAAAGTGTGTATATGAGACAGCATAGCATATCTATAGCACTACAACCCTATAAACTATGGATAGGATTAGATACAGTGGCTCAGCAGACAGTATCACACAGGATAGGATTAGATACAGTGGCTCAGAAGGCAGTATCACACATGATAGGATTAGATACAGTGGCTCAGCAGACAGTATCACACATGATATGATTAGATATAGGGCCCAGCAGACAGTATCACACATGATAGGATTAGATACAGTGGCTCAGAAGGCAGTATCACACATGATAGGATTAGATACAGTGGCCCAGCAGACTGTATCACACATGATAGGATTAGATACAGTGGCTGAGCAGACAGTATCACACATGATAGGATTAGATACACAGCTCAGCAGACAGTATCACACATGATAGGATTAGATACAGTGGCTCAGAGACAGTACCACACATGATAGGATTAGATACACAGCTCAGCAGACAGTATCACACAAGATATGATTAGATACAGGGCCCAGCAGACAGTATCACACATGATTGGATTAGATACAGGGCCCAGCAGACAGTATCACACATGATTGGATTAGATACACAGCTCAGCAGACTGTATCACACATGATAGGATTAGATACAGGGCCCATCTCGCTGACATTGCGGCTCCAGCGCTGGACCCAGGACAGGTAAGAATAATAATTTTGCTTCTTTATGTGTTACTGTTTATTTTTGTGTGTTTGTGTTTTTTTACAGGTTCGGTTGTTGGACTTCGGATTCGAGGACTTCAATGACGGCGTTTTTTTTATTCTCAATAAAATGGTTAATGAGGGTTGTGTTTTTTTATTTCAATAAAATATTTTTTCTATGTGCTTGTATCTTTTTAAACTTTATTATCACCGCCTTAGTAATGGCCGCTGGCTGATTGACAACCTCCATTACTAAGGCGGGGCTTAATGTTAGCCGGTGCAGAGGCTACACTAACCCCCATTATTACCCCGGTACCCACCGCCACCAGGGGTGCTGGGAAGAGCCGGGTACGAACCAGTACCCGACCATCTGTAGTGACGGGCAGGCACTGGGGTGACCGCAGGCTGGTAGTATTAGGTTGGGGAAGGCCAAAAACCGTGGCCCTTCCCACCCTGGTAATGCTGCCTGCTGCTGCTGTGTTGCATCTGGCTGGTTATGAAAATTGGGGGGGGACCCCACATCGTTCTTTCCCAAGTTTTTTTTTTTTTTTTTTAAATGACGTGGGGTCCCCCCCATTTTTCATAACCAGCCAGATACAATAAAGCAGCAGCAGCCTAGCATCACCAGGGTAGGAAGGGCCAGTTTTTGGCCTTTCCCCTCCTGATAATACCAGCCTGCGGCCACCCCAGTGCCTGCCCGTCACTACAGATGGTCGGGTACTGGTTCGTACCCGGCTCTTCCCAGCACCCCTGGTGGCGGTGGGTACCGGGGTAATAATGGGGGTTAGTGTAGCCTCTGCACCGGCTAACACTAAGCCCCGCCTTAGCAATGGATGCTGTCAATCAGCCAGCGGCCATTACTAAGGCGGTGATAATGAAGTTTAAAAAAAAACACAAAGACATAGAAAAAAATATTTTTTTGAAATAAAAAAAAAACACACAACCCTCATTAACCATTTTATTGATAAAAAAAAAAAAAGCTGTCATCGAAGTAGTCCTGGAATCCGCCGTAGTCCAACGATCGAACCTGTAAGAAAACACACAAAAAATGATTAGTAACATGTGTTAGGCTTAGATACAGGGCCCATGTGTGATACTATCTGTGGGACCCTGTATCTAAGCCTACCACAACGTAGGCTTAGATACAGGGTCCAGCAGACAGTAATCTTATACAGTATAAGATTACTGTGTGCTGGGGCCCTGTATCTAAACCTAGTGTGGTAGGCTTAGATACAGGGCCCAGCAGACAGGATCACACAATCTGCGATCCTGTCTCATGGGGCCCCTAAGCCTGCTACATCGTAGGCTTAGGGGTTGTGCAGTCCCTAAACATTGATGGCCTATCCTCAGGATAGGCCATCAATGGCTGATGTGTCGCCCGGGACCCGCAAATCAGCTGTTTTGAAGGGGCCGCAGCACTCGTACGAGAGCTGCTTCCCCTTCATTTCACTACTCGCTCACACTGTGAATCGCCGACACGGATTCACAGTGTGACCGGAATGAAGTGACAGGAATGAAGGGGAGCAGCTCTCGTACGAGTGCTGCGGCCCCTTCAAAACAGCTGATTGGCGGGTCCCGGGAGTCGGTTCCCGCCAGTCAGGGCAAACCTTACCTTCCTCTTCGGCCGCGGCGGGAGTTCTGTCGTCTCGATGCTGTGCGCGGCACATAGCGCTGTGACGTCATGCGCTGCGCACAGCGCCTGACGTCAGGACCTCCGCTGCCATCCGGAACCAGGAAGGTAAGTAAAGTATGTTACTATAGTAACAGGGGCCCGCGGCCCGAGTTACTATAGTAACTTTTTATTGATGTGGTGCGGGGGGCCGTGGGCCCCCCTGGCTTCGGGGCCCGGTCGCAATTGCGACCGCTGCGACCCCTATAGCTACGCCAGTGGCCCCATGTACGTAGATTTATAGAATGGATTTTTTTTAGTCACAGAAACTTCTGCAATGTATCTGGCACATGTAAACTTTTCCTGAATCACTCAGAATTTAACCAAAATGAATAAAAGCTGGACAAAAAACGATGTAGCACAGAAAAATATAGTAAACATAATTGTATTACTGTGTATCAATTAGTTAGATGACCCCAAAACCAGGGCCGGCCTTAGGGGTGTGTGACCTGATGCACAGGGTGCATCCTTCTGTTATAGTAATGATGTGTTTTTATTGTGCTCCATGTGCTAAATGGATTATTATAAGTTCAGCTTTGTTAGACCAGACACAAAACTAAGTAGTAAAATCTAGTTTTGGCTGGTTCCTGAGAGAGGGGGCAGGTGGAGTACTGGGCTGTTCAAATATTTGAGGCTGTGTTCAACACCAGCAGAACAGACAATTAGAAGTCAATGAGCGGGAGCCTTAGTCTGTGCTGCTGATGTATAATGCAGCTGCTGAGGATTATTAGTTCACTGTCTTACTGCCCTTAGGACACTCATGGCCTTAGCCTGAGGTCCTGAGCGTCCTATGAGCTGCTCTTAAATATAGACACAGGCATATTGCCTGGGTGTGTAAAGATTTTCTGCTGTTAAAGGGATAATATATATTAAAAAAAAGAAAGAGCAAATGTTTTAAAACATAAAGAAAAAACAGCACTCACCTCTTCAGTCCTGCACTAACCTAAAGGCCTTCTAACCTAAAGCTGGCACAGCTCAAAACAACATTAAAAACACAAAAAATGCACAACTTGCGGCTACGGACACAGCCAACCCATGGTGGTCAATGAAGTCAGTGAAACCCAAAAATGAAATACCAAAAAAACAAGAAACAACTAAAATAAAATTAGGCATACAAAATAAAGAAAAGTTTATCAATTATAAACGATAACATATAATGTTATACAATCTCCTGGACTATCGCATGGGTAACTAAAGTTACACTGAGTACACAGAAATATGATACAACTAAGTGCCTATATTATGCATTCGCCCATTTCAAAGCAGCGGTATTCGCTAACACAGACAGATTGCCTCTTGGATCTATAAAAAGATTTAATTAGTTCTATATTAAAATAAGAACAGCACAAATATTGTATATAGTAAACAATATACTATTAGTATCCTATATACATTAATCCTAGAATTTAGTCAGGTTAATATTAAAAGAAACTAGATATGTGAGAACACATAGTGTATGAACCTGTACAATATTCAATATATTTACCTGGATGGAATTAGTCCAGTTTGGGATCCAGGCTGCAACTGTGTCTATCCAGTACTCTTTGGAGTATATTCCTGGCACAACCAAATCAGGATCTTGCTTGCAGGATGGGATCATTGTTGGGGTATTGTGGGAAATTTCACCCTACTAGGGACAAAAATTCCCCACATTACTCCAACAACGATCCCATCCTGCAAGCCAGATCCTGAATTTTAATAAGGTAGGGAGTTTCAGATGTGGGACGAGATGTCTGTGCTGCCAGGCTATCGGCAACAATGTACCCAGTTTCCACTCTCAACAAACAGGAAAAAGCTTTAAAATTAAGAAAAAAACGAAACTGTCAGTCACAATTTTTGATCTATTTAATAAATTGCAACTGCGGCATTCAGTATGTAGGCAGAACCATCCAGCCACCCCACTGCCGTCTTAATAAGCACAGGTCAAATTGCTACAACAAATTTATTTTAAACAGTGTCTCCAAACACTGTACAATTATGCATGAAGGGAATTTTAAATGTTTCTCTATTCTACCTATAGAACAAATAGAGGAAAATCACCCGGACCGTTTGAATTTTCTGTGTAAACTTGAGGTCTACTGGATCTATAAATTAAGTACACTCGTACCGCTATGTCTGAACGAAATTACAGAGACTATCATTTAACCCTATTTCAGACCCGCCAATTTTGTCTCATCATAAGCCATCTCTCCAGTACTTTTTAGGAACAGACCATCATATTTTGACTAATTTATATATATCTTTATTAATTACCATTCTGCACTGGTAATCTCATTATATCTACATTTCCATACAGGGCCTGTAAAGGGAAGAGTTCTATATATTTATATCTATGTACATGTGAGTGCAGATATTCCTCCAGAGATAGGTGTGTATCTCTACCCTCTGGGGGAGGGGAGAGAAGACAGTGGACACATCCAATGCATTCCCACTGCCTGCCATCCCCCTCCTCGCCAGGTAATGAGATTCCATGGGGGAGCCATAAACAGTGCCATGGCCTCCCTCCCCTTGCACGTGCATGAGCATGTGATGTCATACAGACGTGAACGGTCAAGGTATAAGAGGGGCAACAGGCATGCTGATCCCTCTTTTGCTCCTGCCTCCCTCACCAGACACCAACAGCTCTCTTGTTCCTGACTCACCAACCTAGGACCACATTCATTGATAAGTATCCTCTCCCTTGCTCTCCCCCTCCTACCTTTCTCTCCATAAACCCTACTTTCCCTGGTAATCATTTTCCTTCCTTGGTCTACAGATTTAGATAAGTGGGTGGTGGTGTAGTATAGTACTGTTGATTTCTTATACTGTGCCACATATAGTGTGTGTATACTCAATACATATTAACTTGTTATGTGTATTGTGGTATACTGATACTATACTGTGATTATTTACTGTGTTTGGTGTATGTTATATCTAAGAGTGATTACTGTTTGCATTAATAAATATTACCTTTATTTACTATATAGTCGTATACACTTAACAGCAAACCAAGTAGACTAACGTTAATACAAGAGAAAGGTAGGGAAGCTAGGCATAACCCTAGTGACCCTGATATAAAGGAGGTAGTAGTAGTGGGCGACACGAGCCAGTGAACCCCACTATTATACTAGCCCTTTAACAGGGCCGCAATATGTCCAACCCAATCTGATCATTGATAAATTCCGAAGCATCACGAATAGATATTCGAATTATCTAACCATTAATTGGAATTATTATTAATGGTGGAGAATACTAGTTAATAGGGGATCATGTCCTCTTATGTTTCAAACAAAGTATACGACACATTCTCTATGTTATAGGAGGTTGTGTGTGTATTTATGAGTTTATATTTATGGATGTATATTTATTGTCAAATTCATATATTTCTGTAAATGCAGACGTTTTAATAGCATACACTTTTTGGAATTGAAATGGTTGCATAACCGACATAATGTTTGTTGCCTTGCCGACCGATCATTTCACCCACCCAGTCTGCCGTTAACGTTTTGGCTGTGCAGACCTAGTGGGACAATACATTACAAGTAAATTTACTATAATTTTCCTTATCATATTATTCACTGCTGATATGTAAAATATAGTTTACGACTAACAATAACTCAGAGGCTAACCCGCACCACACTGCTCCGTAGCGTCAGGTAGCTACGCCAACCGTTCCTTCCGCTTACTTCTTCTGCTGTCACTTCGGTTCTGCAAATTTAGTGGCACATTGTAAATTAATTCATTTTGACCCCATATTTCGCTTCACCTACCTGATTATACAACCACTATCAGAAAATATGTCTTACTAGCAAAAATGAGCTTTAATAATATCTAAAGCCCGGATCACAACATAAGATCTGCCCTTTAGAGACCGATGTATGTACACACACCATATGCACATCATTTCCCCTCTACAAATGGTTTCCTCCCACTTGGACACCATAAGATACGCTATGGAATAGAGTACATACAAATATAAAGCGTATACAACATTGTTCCAACAGTCTGCTATGAATGATTCATCGTTCAAACTCCTGTTTGAGTGCAAGGACTTTAACCCTTTAACCTTCATTCAACAATCCTTGTTACCTCCAGTCTTTGTCTTATATAAAGTACGTTGTTCCTATCCCTGTTGTATTTGTATTTTACCTGATGAAGAGGCCGGTCCGGCCCCAAAACGCAAATAAATCTCCTTGGATCTTACTTCTGCTCGATTATTGTCAATCTGTTTGAAAACAGAGTTTTTTCTATCCAGTTGCGCCAAGACATAGGATCCGGTATTTTATGTTACTTTCCCTACTCCAATATTAAAAGAAAAATATAAAGCAATCATGCCACGACTGTACAAGCGTGTAAGGGATCTGTACGATTTGTTTTATATTATACAAAGAGATGCTCATAGAGTAGTAAGTATGATCCTATTCAAATTAACCCTACTGGTCAATGTAAAGCAGCAGTAAAAAATAAAAAAAAATCAACGTGGAAAGGAGAATTATGGGGAATCAGTAAAATTCCCAAACCAGTTATAGAGAATTCCTTAATAAAAGAAAATGTATACATATTATACAGCTAGTAGTCGGCGGGATGGTAATGCAGGTAAAGAAAGACAATTGATAGTTGTAGGGGATTCTATAATCAGGAAGACGGATAGAATAATTTGTCGACAAGACCGCCTCAAGCGAATGGTTTGCTGTCTCCCTGGTGCCAGGGTTCGACATGTGGTGGAACGGGTGGACAAATTGCTGGGAGGGGCTGGTGATGATCCAGCTGTCGTGGTCCATGTGGGTACTAACGACAGAATAAATGGTAAGTGGAGGAGCCTTAAGAATAAATTTAAAGAACTAGGCTACAAGCTGAAGGGAAGGACCTCCAAGGTAGTATTCTCAGGAATACTGCCTGTGCCATGCGCATCACAGGAAAGACAGCGGGAGCTCAGGGAGTTAAATGCATGGCTTAAGTCTTGGTGTAGAGGAGAAGGCTTTGGGTTCCTAGAGCATTGGGCTGACTTTTCATTTGGGTACAAACTGTATTCTGCAGATGATTTGCACCTAAATGGCTGTGCTGGGGGAGAGAATTCTAGCTGGGATGGCGGAGTATTTAAACTAGGGCTGAGGAGGGAGGCCAATGTAGAAAATAAAGGGGTAGTTAGGTTAGAGAGGGGTCAGACTATATTGGTGAGGGAAGAAACAGACGGTGGGGAGACGACTAGGCAACAAGATAAGGAGATCCTTTCGTTATAAAACAGCAGTGAAAATAAAAATGCCCAAATAATGTCAAATAATTACATTTCTGATACTGAAAGTGAAACATTTAAAGGCAAGTTAAAGTGTATGTTTACAAATGCCAGAAGTCTAGCAAGCAAAATGGGGGAGCTGGAGGCCTTGATACTGGAAGAAAATATAGATATAGTTGGTGTTGCTAAAACATGGCTGGACTCTTCACATGATTGGGCTGTAAATCTACAGGGTTTTACACTGTTTCGGAAAGACAGGGTGAATAGGAAAGGTGGTGGTGTCTGTCTGTATGTGAGAAGCGATATGAAGGTGAGTGTGAATGAGACATTAGAGGGTGAAGATTGTGAGGAGGTTGAAACCTTGTGGGTGGAATTACAATGGGAGGTAAACACTGAAAAACTTACTTTTGGTGTAATCTATAGACCCCCCCAATATAACTGAGGAGATGGAATTTCAGCTATATAAACAGATGGAGCGGGCTGTACAGGCTGGTACTGTAGTGATAATGGGAGATTTTAATTACCGGGATATTAATTGGTGTCATGGTTCGGCTTTAACTGCAAAGGGGAGACATTTCCTCAACCTGTTTCAGGAAAATTTTATGGGCCAGTTTGTGGCAGACCCGACTAGAGGTGAAGCTCTGTTGGATCTGGTCATTTCTAATAATGCAGAGCTTGTTGGGAATGTCAATGTTCATGAAAACCTCGGTAACAGTGAACATAATATAGTTATATTTTACATATACTGTAAAAAACAAACACAGGTTGGGAGGGCAAAAACACTTAATTTTAAGAAGGCCAATTTCCCCAGGATGAGGGCTGCAATTCAGGAAATAGACTGGGAAGAACTAATGTCAAATAATGGTACAAATGATAAATGGTAGATTTTCAAATCTACTTTGGGTAATTATACTGCAAAATTTATTCCTATAGGTAACAAGTATAAACGACTAAAATTAAACCCCACATGGCTTACAGCTTCTGTAAAAAGGGCAATACATGACAAAAAAAGGGCATTTGAAAAATACAAATCTGATGGTACAGCTGTAGCCTTTGTAAAATATAAAGAGCTTAATAAAATCTGTAAAAAGGTAATAAAATCAGCAAAAATACAAAATGACAGGCAGGTGGCCAAGGATAGTAAAACAAATCCCCAAAAAGTCTTCAAGCATATAAATGCAGAAAAGCCAAGGTCTGAACATGTAGGACCCTAGATAGTGGTAACGGTGAGTTGGTCACAGGGGATCAAGAGAAGGCAGAGTTACCAAATTGGTTCTTCCGCTCTGTATATACAAAAGAAGAAAGAGCAGCTGATGTAGCCGCTGCCAGTGCTGTTAATATATCATTTGATATACTGAATTGGATGAATGTAGATATGGTGCAAGCTAAATGAAATAAAATAAATGTACACAATGCCCCGGGACCAGATGGGTTACACCCTAGAGTTCTTAAGGATCTTAGTTCAGTTATTTCTGTCTCCCTCTTCATAATATTTAGAGATTCTCTTGTGACTGGTATAGTGCCAAGCGACTGGCGCAGAGCAAATGTGGTGCCTATTTTCAAAAAGGGCATTAGGTCTTCGCCGGGTAATTATAGACCAGTAAGCTCAACATCAATTGTGGGGAAAATGTTTGAGGGGCTATTGAGGGACTATATACAGGATTATGTGATAAAAAATTATATTATGAGTGACAGCCAGCACGGTTTTACTAAGGACAGAAGCTGTCAAACCAACCTGATTTGTTTTTATGAAGAGGTGAGCAGAAGCCTAGACAGAGGGGCCGCTGTGGATATAGTGTTTTTGGACTTTGCAAAGGCATTTGACACTGTCCCCCATAGACGTCTCATGGGTAAATTAAGGACTATAAGTTTAGAAAGTATAGTTTGTAATTGGATTGAGAATTGGCTCAAGAACCGTATCCAGAGAATTGTGGTCAATGATTCCTACTCTGAATGGTCACCGGTTATAAGTGGTGTACCCCAGGGTTCAGTGCTGGGACCACTATTATTCAACTTATTTATTAATGATATAGAGGATGGGATTAATAGCACTATTTCTATTTTTACAGATGACACCAAGCTATGTAATATAGTTCAGTCTATGGAAGATGTTCGTGAATTGCAAGCGGATTTAAACAAACTGAGTGTTTGGGTGTCCACTTGGCAAATTAAGTTTAATGTAGATAAATGTAAAGTTATGCACCTGGGTACGAACAACCTGCATGCATCATATGTCCTAGGGGGAGCTACTCTGGGGGAGTCACTTGTTGAGAAGGATCTGGGTGTACTTGTAAATCATAAACTAAATAACAGCATGCAATGTCAATCAGCTGCTTCAAAGGCCAGCAAGATATTGTCGTGTATTAAAAGAGGCATGGACTCACGGGACAGGGATGTAATATTACCACTTTACAAAGCATTAGTGAGGATTCATCTAGAATATGCAGTTCAGTTCTGGGTTCCAGTTCATAGAAAGGATGCCCTGGAGTTGGAAAAAATACAAAGAAGAGCAACGAAGCTAATAAGGGGCATGGAGAATCTAAGTTATGAGGAAAGATTAAAAGAACTAAACCTATTTAGCCTTGGAAAAAGACGACTAAGGGGGGACATGATTAACTTATATAAATATATGAATGGCACATACAAACAATATGGTGAAATCCTGTACCATGTAAAACCCCCTCAAAAAAGGGGCACTCCCTCCGTCTGGAAAAAGAAAGGTTCAACCTGCAGAGGCGACAAGCCTTCTTTACTGTGAGAACAGTGAATTTATGGAATAGTCTACCGCAGGAGCTGGTCACAGCAGGCACAGTTGATGGCTTTAAAAAGGCTTAGATAATTTCCTAGAACAAAAAAATATCAGCTCCTATGTGTAGACATTTTTTACTTCCCCTTTCCCATCCCTTGGTTGAACTTGATGGACGTGTCTTTTTTTCAACCGTACAAACTATGTAACTATGTAATTACATATGCTAGTGTCAAAATATAAAATTCCAAGAAATACACAATATAATGTCGCTTTGGTCCTATATACATTATTGTTTGCATTTTCATCATGACTTCTGAGCCCCAGACAATGCTTCATTCTTTTTGAATGTTTTTGATGATTTTTCGAAAAGGAAGTGTATCAGTATCCTGTAGTAAAAGTCTTCATTACCTCATTGGTCTATGGGGGCAATTTTATCACTTACGTGGGCATCAAGCTGTCCACATTGCCGCCTGTTTTTATTTGACTGAGTGGATAGTCTTTCCTATAAAGTATAAAGTACAAAAAGTATAGTTCTATTGTCCCATTTATTCGTTATTCCCAAGGTGTCTAAACAATTCCAGTAATTAATATCTATTTAGTCCATCAATTAGGGGTTTGTCTTTAATTTCCCTTAGTAAACTTTTAGTGTTGTGTTAATCTCTTATTGCGTCGCTTAATGGTTGTCGATGCTTCCAAATACGGTTCTAGGGACAAGGATATGAATTAAGTTAGCAAAAAAAAAAACAACACACTTTGAGTGCAGCAACAATGTAAAAAATAGTGTCCAAACTTCCAGGGTAAGACTAGGGCTTTGGTCATGCAACAACAAGTCGCACACAAGTCATGTCACAGTCACATTAAGTCGCTTGTTATACCGTAACCACATTCACAACCATTACTTTGAATATTGTATTGCGACATTGCGATCGTCATGTTACGCAACCAAAGTCGTCATGTAGCCCTAGCCTAATAGTTTAGAGGCATTACTGTATACATTTCTGGCTCACCCTAAATCACAAATGTTGAGATGACAGAGTTCTAGATGAAAAGTCATTTATTCTATGAAGAAAGGAATACATTTACATTTTAAGGTTTTATTCAAATTAAAATGAATGTATTATTTTGTAAATGAACATTCTTCCTTACAATATAAAAAACCTCTTCACTCTTCCAGATTTTAGTAGCAGCACTACTGTATAATGGGAAATTCTATTTTAAAACCTTTGTGTCTAAGAATAGATGAACATTCACACCTGCAAACCAGTCCTTTCATTATCTATAAACAAGATCAGGAAAACATGTGCTCGTTTTTACAAGTTATTTTATAAAATTGGTAAGATTGATTTTTTTTCTGGATGTTAGTCTTGGTTTGGCTTTGTACAGACTAGTGTATATACGCAGGAAAAATATCTTGATCTATATATGCCAAACACAGTTGCATACGTTATCCAGTACTATACATTGCCCATTGATTAGCATTGTAAAAAAAAAATATATATATATATATATATATTTTTTTTTTTTTTGCGAGATGCCTTTCTATTGATGAATGTAGTCAACTATGCTCTATAATACAGTTAGAAAAAAGGCAAGCTGCCACATACTGCCCAGATTTATGCTAAAAGCATACCCTATTAGCATACTTCGGGTCCATAGAAGTTTTTGGATGTGTTTCACATATACAATATATGTCGGAAAGCATTTCCAGGCATATACGCCGAATTCGCACTGCAAACGCAGTGTGAACATAGCTTTAGTGTGCATTTCTAACATAGTTATGGACATTGCAAGGCACTAATCTGATCAATTTGTAATGCCTCAAATATTAAACATATTCAAATTATAGGCATCCAAACAGTGAATGTAGGAATTTCAGATTTGTTAATGTCTGAAATTAAGATAAATCATATCAGTCTTCTTTTTTCAGGTCTAATATGACCTTGCAACAAACATGTTACAGAGCCTCGGGCACTTGTATACCACTCTATATAGCACTGTATTTTTCCCTCTCGGAGCTTGCATGGCGCCGTATTATGTGTAAATGGCCTCACACTGGAAAAATTTAATAAGTCTGTTAACTTCTAACTACTGGATCTAGCAATTTCTTCCAAAATGTATTCCTTAAAAAATAGAGACATATCACAGGTTTGATATGAATATTACTTGAGGTATTATAATTTAACAAAGAAAATTATTTTATCATCCATGGTGTGCATCTAAAGTACATGTTACATAGCATATTTAAGTTATCAGCCATAATAGTCTTTATTACATATAAGTGTTTATAGTAAGGATCTCTACTGCTTTCTAATGCGCAGATACATATGCATTGTCTTGAAACAGCAAAAATATGCGCAAAATTCAATCGCAAAAAGAGTCAGATGTTAAAAAAAGACAATTATTATATCATTAAACATTGCCTTCCAGTCATACCTTTCTCACAACAAAGCCAACACCGTCAGGAAAAATGAATTGAATGAGCTATCCATTCGCGTACCAATGGAGTTGCTTTGTTTGATTTGTACAGTTGTGGGTTATAAACTGTAATTTAAGAGACTAAGGCTGGATTCACACGAGCACATTACGTCCGTAATGGACGGAACGTATTTCGGCCGCAAGTCCCGGACCGAACACACTGCAGGGAGCCGGGCTCCTAGCATCATAGTTATGTACGATGCTAGGAGTCCCTGCCTCGCTGCAGGACAACTGTCCCGTACTATAATCATGTTTTCAGTACGGGACAGTAGTTCCACGGAGAGGCAGGGACTCCTAGCGTAGTACATAACTATGATGCTAGGAGCCCGGCTCCCTGCAGTGTGTTCGGTCCGGGACTTGCGGCCGAAATACGTTCCGTCCTTTACGAACGTAACATGCTTGTGTGAACCCAGCAGGTCCTTTGTGAAAGCTTTTATGTCCAGGTAGACATTTTTTAAATGAAGAATGAGTTGTGGGTGGGGGGGGGGGTTATGTAAATAAGTAATAGGCGTAAAAATGCCTCAATTATAAAACCGGTCTTGTTTGGGCTTTTAGGACTGAGCTATTTTATTTTATTTTTTCATTTTTTCATCACCGCATTTCCAAACCCATAACTTTTTATATTTCTGTACCCATATGATGGCTTGTTTTTAGTAGGATAAGTTTTCGTTTTTATTGACAACATTTTGGGGTACATAAAATTTGTTGATTAACTTTTATTCATTATTTTTTATTTTTTAGAGGAGAATAGAAAAAAACAGCAATTCCCGTTGTCTTTTTACAATTTTTTTTTTTACAATGTTAACCGGGCAGTATTAAGAACATGTTATCTGAATTCTACAGGTCATATGAATACAGTAAAACCAAGTTTTATAAAGAAAAAAAAATATTTTCGTGTGGCTGCTTTACTAGTGCTATAACTTTTTTTAATTTTCCGTCAACATAACAGTTTTATGGCTTTTTCTTTGGGGACGAGTTTTCGTTTTTTTGTTACCATCTTAGGATACATATAACTTATTGATCCACAAGGGAGAAAAGAAAACCTGGACCGCACATCCACTTGCTATAATTGATTTATTGCATCTCAGCAAAATTTTTAAATGTATGAACATGAGTTTCTTAGTTTACATTTTGAAACTGTGTAAGACCACTTGCCACTTTGCTGTGACCTCTTTTAAGTGGCAAGTGGGCACAACATGTTTTGACAAGTGGCAAGTGGGAAAACATATTTTACTACTGGACAAATATTTTATACTATGGGAATATGTATGTAAAAAATATGTTAGTGAGTCATACACTTCCTTGAATACATAAACTGTCCGAAACTACTATTCAAATTGACAATTATTTTACAATGCACTGCCATTCTGTCTCCCCTTTTAATTAAAGGAATATAGAAGAGGGTAAAGATTAAAACATGCAGTAATGCAAAGCCAGAAGAGTGCAGGGGAACTCTGGAGAGCTGGTATGATCATGTGGGCACATTGCCTAGAGCCCACCCACAGCTTTCTGTTTAAAGAAAGTGCATGGCACTGCTAAACACAAGTCAAGTATACCAAGTAATGATTTTTGCAATCTTTGCTTACCTAATGCTTGTGGCAGACGTTTGGGATGACTTTCATGGAAAACCCCCTTTAATGCTGTGAAGGACTGGAAGACCAAATTATTGTATTTCTTAGATGTTTTATTTCTATATCTACCCATAAGGAGGGATATTATATTCCACCACGCAGATAAATAACTGGGAGAAATGTATGGAAAGAAAATACGTTTTCAATACATTGGACAAAATAGATCAAGAGTGGCATTCATAGTACCCAAGGGAAGTGGAAAGATGTTGTTTGTAAGTATTTAGCATTTAATATTTAATAATTAATTTAGTACTTAATTTTTATGCAAGTGCTTTACTACAAAATACTATTTTTTTCACTTTTCATAAATGACAAGATGTTAAAAAAGCAGTGTACATTAAAGTGAATATCAAATATCGATATTGAATATTGTTTTTAGGCTAATTTAGGTGCTGATTAATTTTTCAATATATCTTTATAGCGTTTGGAGATTTGTTTTTATACAAATCCCCTTGATAAGGCCCCATGCAAAGGGCCGTGCCCGTAATCACAGGCCGTGATTGCAGGCACGGCTGACCACCGACGGCCACGGACATCCACCTGCATTTTCGTCCCGTGCTCCCATACAAAGTATGGGAGCACGGTCCGTAAAAAGCAAAAGAACGGACATGTCCTACCTTTTTCGGTACACTTCTACGGCCCGAACACCTCCCCGTAAATACACGAGAAGATGTCCGCAGTCAATAGAAGTGAATGGGTCCGCAATTACGGATGATTTTTACGGTCGTGTTCATGGGGCCTAACCATAGAGTTATATGATAAAATGTCTGCTGCCTTCAGCAACCACTAGGGGGAGGTTAGGATCTTACTGCTTACAGCTTTATTATTTAGCTCAATGCATAAACAGTGTGCAGTAAGCTCCCCAAGGGGCGACTCCAGGTAGCCAGAATTTTATTGTTTAACTCTATTTAGGGAATTTGAAGCTTAGAAAAATGGAACTCTGACCCCTATAAAGATATATTAGGAAATGAAACAGTACATCATTTTGGATCCATTAGATTTAAAGGATAAAATGATGTTGTGGATAAGCCTTTATTTCCTAAATAAAGATTATGCAGCACCATAAATTTGGAAATATTCAGATGGCGTTATAAACATGTTTCAAGTTTAATGTATGTTTGTTGAGGAAATATATGTGTACCGTTTATTATAAATTCTATATAATTTAATTTAACAAGAGTAATGTAAAGTATTACAAAGGTAAAATAATTATTAATTCACACAAACCAGGTCATGTTCCTTGAATACATAATTATTGATGTACAGTATGTAGTATAATGCAGTATATACTTAGAGTATGACTCCTTCCATTTTTTTGGTAAGTCAGATGGCATTTCATAATCTACACCGCGTTTCACAATATTATGCAAATGTTATTTTTCGCTGATTTTTCTAAATAGTCGATGCAAATGACAGTCAGTATAATCTTCAAGCCATCAACCGTTGGAGTATAATGCAAATTTTATTGAACAAATCTCCTAATGATAACCGATTTTTTTTTAGAAGTAAAAAACTCAAAATGCACTGTTTCACATTATTATGCACAACAGAGATCAAAACATTTTAAAGGTTGTAAAGAGAACAAAAATGGTAATTTGTTGAATTTGCAGCATCAGGAGGTCATATTTACAGAAATCAAAAGCTCTTTCAATTAAAAAAAACTTAGCAGGCCAAGTTACATGTTAACATAGGACCCCTTCTTTGATATCACCTTCACAATTCTTGCATCCATTGAATTTTTGAGTATTTGGACAGTTTCTGCTTGAATATCTTTGCAGGATGTCAGTATAGCCTCCCAGAGCTTCTGTTTTGATGTGAACTGCCTCCCACCCTCAGATATTTTGCTTGAGGATGCTCCAAAGGTTCTCAATAGGGTTGAGGTCAGGGGAACATGGGGGCCACGCCATGAGTTTCTCTCCTTTTATGCCCAGAGCAGCCAATGACACAAAGTTATTCTTTGCAGCATGAGATGGTGCATTGTCATGTATGAAGATAATTTTGCTACGGAAGGCACGGTTCTTCTTTTTGTACCACGGAAGAAAGTGGTCAGTCATAAACTCTACGTACTTTGCAGAGGTCATTTTCACACCGTCAGGGACCCTAAAGGGGCCTACCAGCTCTTTCCCCATGATTCCAGCCCAAAACATGACTCCGCCACCTCCTTGCTGACGTCGCAGCCTTGTTGGGACATGGTGGCCATTCACCAACCATCCACTACTCCATCCATCTGGACCATCCAGGGTTGCACGGCACTCATCAGTAAACAACACGGTTTGAAAATTAGTCTTCGTGTATTTCTGAGCCCACTGCAACCGTTTCTGCTTGTGAGCATTGTTTAGGGGTGGCCGAATAATAGCTTTATGCACACTTGCAAACCTCTGGAGGATCCTACACCTTGAGGTTTGCGGGACTCCAGAGGCACCAGTGGCTTCAAATACCTGTTTGCTGCTTTGCAATGGCATTTTAGCAGCTGCTCTCCTAATCCTATTAATTTGTCTGGCAGAAACCTTCCTCATTATGCCTTGCTATGGCAACCGGAGGCCTAATAATGGTCTCCTGTCTTCCACATACGATAGCCTATTAGGCCCCGCCCACAGACGGGACCTAATAGGCTAGCAATCAGTGAATGACTGACAGCTCTAATGCATTGCACTACATGGGTAGTGAATTGCATTAGTGTAAAGATCAGAGGTGGAGGCCCTCAAGTCCCCTTAGTGGGACAGAAAAAAGTTTAAAAAAGTTGAATATAAGTGTAAAAAGAAAAGTTTCAAGTTAATAAAAACAAATACTGCCTTTTCTCCTATAATAAGTCTTTTATTATAGGAACAAAAAATTAAAACGTTAAAAAAAGTACACATATTTGGTATAGCCACGTCCATAATGACCCAATCTAAAAACTATAATGTTATTTTTCTCACACAGTAAACACCGCAAAAATAAACACAAAAAAAACTATGCCATAATCGCTATTTTTTTAATCACCACCCCTCTCAAAACATGGAATAAAAAGTGATCAAGAAGTCGCATGTGCACCAAAAAAAACCAATAAAAACTACAACCCGTCCCGCAATAAACGAGCCCATACACAGCTTTTTGACTGAAAAATAAAAATGTTCTGTCTCTCAGAATATGGCAACACAAAATGTGCAGAGTGTCCAAAAGCAGATAAGATCGGGCACCATTTATCAGTGCGACACTGGCCACATATCTATGAAATATTATTTATTTACCCAATTATTATACCCTCTTAATATGCCCTGATGTACTCCGGACAGCTTACATATGCCCCCACATTCTAAACTGAAATACCAGCAAATACCCAAACAGAACAACTCCCAAGCTAAATCTGCGCTCCAAAAGCCAAATGGCACTCCCTGACCTCTGAACCCTACAGCATGCCCAAACAGCAGTTTATGTCCACATCTATGGCATCGCCATACCCAGGAGAACCAGCTTAGCAGTTTACGAGGTGTGTGTCTTCGGTGGCACAAACTGGGCACAACAAATTGCGTACTAAAATGGCATATCAGGGTAAAATTGCAATTTTCACTTTGCACTATCTGCTGCGCAGTAATTACTAATGGAAAAACACCTGTGGGGGCAAAATGCTCACTACACACCTTAAAATGCCTCAAGGGGTGTAGTTTCCAAAATAGGGGTCACTATTTGGGGGTTTGTTTTACTATTTGACCTCAGAGCCCTGCAATTTTGGGCCAATGCTGTGAAGATCACCAAAATAAACCTCAAATGCGCATGTTGCTCTTCACTTCTCAGCTCTGTCATATGTCCAGGCAAATGTTAAATGCCTTGAAGGGTGTAGTTTCCAAAATGGGGTCACTTCTTGGGGGCTTCCACTGCACTCTGGTACCTTAGGGTTTTGCAAATGCGACATGGCACCCAAAAACCTATCCAGCAAAATCTGCATGCCAAATAGCGCTCCTGCCTTTCTGAGCTCTGCTGTGTGTCCAAACAGCATTTTTTGACCACATGTGAGGTATTTCCATACTCGGGAGAAATTGCTTAACAAATGTTGGGGGGCTTTTTCTCCTTTATCCCTTGTCAAAATGAAAAAATTCAACATTTTAGTGGAAAAAATATTGATATTAATTTTTACGCCCTAATTTCAATAAATTCTGCAAAAGACCAGTGGGATCTAAATGCTTATTATACCCCTAGATAGATTCCTTAAAGGTTGTAGTTTCCCAAAAGGGGTCACTTTTGGGGGGTTCCTACTGTTTTGGTCCCGCAGGCACTATGCAAACGTGACAAGGCTTCCGAAAACCATTCCAGCTAAATTTGAGCTCCAAATGGTGCTCCTTCCATTTTGAGCCCTGCCGTGTGTCCAAACAGCAGTTTATGATCACTTATGGGGTATTGCCGTAATCGGGAGAAATTGCTTTTCAAATGTTGGGGTGTTTTTTCTCATTTATGCCTTGTAAAAATGTAAAATGTCCACGTTTTATCAGAAAAAAATGTAGCTTTTAAATTTCATGGCCTAAATCCACTAAATTCAGCAAAAAAAACTGTCTGGTCAAAATTCTCACTATACCCCTCGATAAATTCCTTCAGGGATGTAGTCTCCCAAATGGGGTCACTTTTGGGGAGTTTCCACTAATTTGGTCCCACAGGAGCGTTGCAAATGTGACATGGCGCTGCAAACCATTCTAGTAAAATTTGAGCTCCAAAAGCCAAATAGCGCTCTTTCCATTCTAAGCCCTGCCGTGGGTCCAAACAGCAGTTTGTTACCACATACGAGGTATTGCTGTACTCAGAAGAGGTTGCTTTACAAATGTTGGGGTGCTTTTTCCCCTTTATTTATTGTAAAAATGGAAAAATCTGAGCTAAAACAACATTTTGTTAGAAAAAATTTAGATTTTCATTTTCACGGCCTAAATCCTGTGTAGTCAAAATGCTCACTATACCTCTCGCTAAATTCCTTGAGGGGTGTAGTTTCCCAAATGGGTCACTTATGTGGGATTTCCACTGATTTGGTCCTTCAGGGGCTATGAACATGCGACATGGCACCCGAAAACTTTTGCAGCAAAGCTTGAGCTCAAAAAGCCAAATGGTTCTCCTTCCCTTCTAAGACCTGTCGTGTGTCCAATCAGCAGTTTATTATCACATATAGGGTATTTCCGTAATAGGGAGAAATTGCTTTTCAAATGTTGGGGTGTTTTTTGTCCTTTATGCCTTGTAAAAATTGAAAAGTTCTACGTTTTATTGGAAAAAATTTAGATTTTCATTTTCACGGCTTCATTCCACTAAATTCAGCAAATAAACTGTTGGGTCAAAATGCTCACTATACCCCTTGATAAATTCCTTAAGGGGTGTAGTTTGCCAAATAGTGTCTTTTTTGGGGTGTTTCCTCTGTTTTGGCATCAGAAGACCTCTTCAAACCGGACATGGTGCATAAAATATATTCAAATAAAAAGAAGGCCCCAAGATTCTCTAGGTGCTCCTTTGCTTCGGAGGTCTGTGTTTCAGTGAATTAGCACACTAGTGCCACATGTGGGATATTTCTTAAAACTGTAGAATCTGGGCAATAAATATTGAGTTGTGTTTCTCTGGTAAAACCTCCTGTCTTACAGAAAAAAAGAATGACAAACTAATTTCTTCAAAAAAACTGAAATTTCTAAATTTCATTCCTACTTTGCTGTAATTCTTGTGAAACTGCTCAACGGTTAATACATTTTTTAAATGCTGTTTTGAATACTTTGAGGGGTTTCATTTTTAAAATGGAGCAATTTATGGGGGTATATGGGGGTTGCATTGTATGGGCCCTTCAAAACCACTTCAGAACTGAACTCGTCCCTGTAAAAATAGCCTTTTGAAATTTTCTTAAAAATGTAAGAAATTTCTTCTAAAGTTCTAAGCCTTGTAACGTCCTAGAAAAATAAAAGGATGTTCAAAAAACTATGCCAATCTAAAGTAGACATATGGAAAATGTTAATTAGCATTTGTTTTGTGTGGTATAACTATCTTTCTTACAAGCAGATACATTAAAATGAAGAAAAATGCTAATTTTTGCAATTCTTCACTAAATGTTGGTGTTTTTCACAATAAAATACTGAATGTATCGACCAAATTTTACCACTAACTTAAAGTATAATGTGTCACGAGAAAACAATCTCAGAACCGCTTGGATAGGTAAAAGCATTCCAAAGTTATTACCACATAAAGTGACCCATGTCAGATTTGAAAAATGGGGCTGCGTCCTGAACGTGCCAACTAGTCCATGTCCTTAAGGGGTTAAAAAAAAAAACTCAATGTCAGAGGTGGGGAACCTTTCTGAAATCTGTTGTCTACCCCCTGTTATCAAGCAAAATCCATCACTAGTTACAGAGCAGAGGAGACGGACTACAGGAAGTGTTTCTCTTTACTGCCTGCCAATCAAAGTCTATTGAGAGAGGGAAGGGGGGAGGAGGAGGGATACTTCCCATGCAGGTCTATTGAGAGGGAGGGGGAGTAGGAGGAGGGAGCAGGAGCAGAGAAAGGCACAGACACGTTGCCCATAGAAGTCCATTGGGAGGAGGGACAGGAGCAGAGGGAGAAAGACACACAGAGACATGCTGCTACTTTTTGGTAAGTGTTAGATCTCACCCCAGTGCTGAATTCTTAACTGCACTGCTCATTACTGCTGTGTAATCTCCTCCGTGCTGCTTAAGATTATAGATAGATAGATAGATAGATAGATAGATAGATAGATAGATAGATAGATAGATAGATAGATAGATAGACAGACAGACAGACAGACAGACAGACAGACAGACAGACAGACAGACAGATAGATAGATAGATAGATAGATAGATAGATAGATAGATAGATAGATAGATAGATAGATAGATAGATAGATAGATAGATAGATGATAGATAGATATAGCTAATTTCTGTATACAATGTAATAATACACTATTCATGCTATAGTTTGTAGTATATAAGAATCTTCATATTATATCGTTCAACAACTCAATCCTTAATATTAATTAACTTTGTTAACATTCAACAGATTGTATAACACTAATTAGTGCTTCTTTTCAGAAAAGTCATTATTCGCCGTATCCTATCTAGCGTAGTAATATCACAGCATAAAGTTACTGAATGAGTCTGACAGATGCAACTCAGCCAACATATAAGTGACTCAGCTGTCAACATACTGGATGTGTAGAGTATTGCCAGCAATATCCATGTGACCTCATATAGCGTATTAGCAAAGGAAGCTGCTGGAAGTTATTCTTTTTTCTTTTAAGATATGGAGGTCTGCTTCATGGATCAGCTATAAGAATAGGAAAGAGAAAACACTACAAGAGGAGATACAATGGGGATCATATATCAGTGTATGAAAGAAAATGTCTGCAAAAATGTCCCCAAAATACCAAAGGCCACAGTTTTCTTATTTATTTATTTATTTATTTTGATAGAAGAGTGTATAAGTAGACAGTATATTACAATTTATGTATTATCTCATTATGTCGGCTATTTGCACCAAAAGTGGCATTTGGTGTGGTGAAAATAATGATGTCATGCATATTACATTATCTATCTATCTATCTATCTATCTATCTATCTATCTATCTATCTATCTATCTATCATCTATCTATCTATCTATCTATCTATCTATCTATCTATCTATCTATTATCCATCTATCTAGTATCTCTCTCTCTCTCTCTCTGTCTGTCTGTCTGTCTATCTATCTATCTAATCTATTTATTTTGTGATTTATTTTATTTTTCTCTTAAATCTCCATCTCATTTCCCAGACTGTGCTTTGAAGTCGCCTTAAATGCAAAGATCATTTTTCCTATCCCGTCATAATTTAGTGATCAGACTGATATTCTATGGTGATGATGGGATTATATTAGACAATGGAAAATTCAGTGGTCCAAAAATCTATTGGACTTGCCTAAACAGTATTTTATGGTTGCTATTACTTCCCTACAGTTGGAACATTTCAAGAAATACTTCAGTTATATTACATAATTTTGCATGAATGACCACTCTTTTGTGTACCATTGAGAATCATGCTGAATAATTGTAGAATAGAAATGTATAAATCTCTTATTTTATTGCAGTTAGGTCCCAGAAATGCATCATTTCCAGCTACTGTGTTTGACATCTTACCTACCCTGAGCTGAGTTTAGGTGGAACATTAATGTGCTCCTCTGCCAAGTGACACCTGTGTAGGCAAAGCTAAATAAAATATGACTGACACATTTCCAGAAAAAAAGGCTCTAGCTACTACAATGTAGAAACTATACTGTGACAGTGAATTAAAGTAATACAAATCTTTTACAGTTAGGCACTGGTGGTTTTCATGGCAAAACTAGTGTAATCTGCTCTGCTATTCTTGCCATCACAAATAACATAAAAAAAGCTGAAAGACATCATTATAAGTCAACGTATCCATCAGGATTTGTTGGGATCCATTTGAAAACAGATCATAGCTGTTATGGCTATGACAATAAAGTGAAGATAGTCTATGCAAAAACACAATTACTATGTGATAACCCAAGTTTCACTTTGGCTAAATCATTTCTAAAGAAAAAAAAAGAAAGCCACATGAAAAGCAAAAACCTCATGTGGAGTGATGGGATAATGCAATTTTTACAGCTTCTGCTACAATTGGAACAATGTTACTTGTGATCCAACAGAAAGAATTTTTTTTTTCTAATATTGAGTAAATATTGGATTGTTCATTTAATCATCCAGAAATATTGACATCTATGCCCCCTTTGGCAAAGTCATAAATATAATTATTTTGCTTACAGAAGGATACAGAGGAACCACAGTAGGTGTGCGATTATTAACAACTGAGAGTCTGTAGCCCCAAACGTTTATCAGAATGGATGGATTTGTGTCAACTTGTGTTTTTAGGGCTTGTTTGTTCATGTGTGTGGTTAAAACAAATTATTTTCAAGACAAAATATTGAAGAAATTTCCACAAAATAAGAAAAATAAGAAAAACTGAATATGCAAGAGCTAACCCATATATTCACTTCATTTTCAGTAGCACAATTAACACTGTCTGAGCATGTGGAATGTGGTCCTGGAAGTGTGATCTTGGTGCTGCATGTAATGAGATTCCCGGGGCGGTAGAGATGAGGATGGAGCTGGGGACTTGTCAGCTCAGGAAGGTTTCATGATTCAGCTGAAGCTCCCAGTTTGCCTCAGGCTGCAGACTGTGGAAAAGAATCTGTAATACTGGCCAAGCGCCTCTTTAGAAAAGAGAAAAATGCTTATTGGTTCAGTGAGAAGATCCCAAAGGACAGCACACAATGCAGCCATGTTTTAGTTGCATTACGTATACAGAGCCCCTTGTCGCTCAAATAAAATGTGCTTAATATTATTTTTAGGATGATTACTTAAAACCATACCTAAAGTCGATATATTATCTACATTTGCTCTGCAGCAGAATATAATTTATTGTTTATAAAAGGTTATAGTATGTTCAAATTTGACACTGCAAATTTTGCTGCAAATTTGGGGCAATTACGCAACTTATCTGCAGCAAAATTTGCATATGTGAGGATTCATCCAACCCTGGAGGATTTCACAACGGACTTGCTGCAGATCTCAACCTTTGCATTGCAAGGGCACATTCAGACGTGGCGGAATTGCTGTTGAATTCCGCTGTGGACAGTCGTTTTTTTCATTTCTTTCTACACATTTTTAGGAAAGTTAGTTCAGACGTTGCAGAAAATAACTGAGCGGAAATAAGGCTGCGGTGCAGATTTTTCCCTGCGCAGCATGCTCATTCCATTGCGGAGAAGAAGCGGAATTTCCCTGCAGATTTCAGCCTTTGCAATGCAAAATCTGAAATCTGTGGCAAGTCCGCTGTGATATCTGCAACGTATGAATTACCTGTCAAATATGCACATGTTGGTGCAGATTCGTTGCGTAATTGGCGCGAACCTGCACCAACATTTGCAGCGGAAAAATTCCACCATGTCTAAACCCTGGCCTAAAGGCTGAAATCCACAGTGAAAATCCGCTGCTTTTCTACAACAGGCTGTGCATGCTGCGGAATGTCAATTACGCACCGCAAGCTAGTTTCTGCACCTTTGTTTTGCGCAACGTCTGCACTAAGTTAACTAAAAAGCTATAAAAACAATAGAATTAAAAAGTCTTCTGCGAATTTCTACTGTGGCCTGATCGCAGTGGAATTCCGTAGCAAATCTGCCATGTCTAAATGTGCCCCTAACGTGTCACTGACGGGAAGTTCAGTAAAATGTCTACCCCACATAGTTACAACTTTATCTTAACTATCTCCAGTTCTGAGAACCTCCTGAAACATTTACAGATGTAATAAATCTGAGGCAATGTTCATAACACATTTAACTAGACCGCTGGAAATGGACCGCCAGATGTATGCAACTGTTTAGCTATATATGTATAGACTGTAAATGCCTATTGACTTCCATTAAAAAAATATATATATTTTCAATACGGTTGAGGCAAAGGTATACCAATATATATCAGTCAGAGGACACTATTTTGGCATACGTCTGGCTATTGATAACCTTTGGGTGTTTACATCAAACATTGACCCCAAACATCAACCTAGGCTTAGTCTGTCATTTTGCAATCAGGTATTTCTGCAATTTCTCAATTCCTTGTAAAATCACAATGTGTTACATGTGGGTTTAAATAGGACTGCATCTAAACCTACTACATTATCTTTACTACTGAAAAGTAGTGTGAAAAATTCCTCCTGAGAAACTCAGTCCTGCTGCATCAGTGTATACATGTTTATGAATTATTTTAGTAGCTCTGTTTGTAAGCTATTCTTTTATCAGCTTTCTATTGTATCTTTGGTGCTCCTTTAAGGTTAGCACAGTACACAGCAGATAAGCAAGTAGCAAAATATACATTGTTATTTATTGTACCAATTCCTCTTGCACACACATATCATATTTGCTCAACCAATTACTATCCCTGCATAATAGTGACACCAACAACATAATAACTAGCATGTAGCTGACATTTTGTATTGATTTTTCAATCTAGTATTGTAAAGTGATGTCATGCAATATTCCATATTATTCCTGTAATTTATATCTAATATAATGGCATCAGATTTTATAATGTAAAAAAATTAGCATGAAGTTCTCATTTATTCCGATTAATAATATAGATAGGATTAAACTGTGCTGAGAAGTCCCTGCCTCTTATATCCCCAGTTTGTAATCCCATTACAGATATGTGACTGTGCATTCTGCCTGTGGCTTGGTCTGGTAATGAGAGTCACATCTGCATTGGGATAACAGTGAGACAAGATTTCCCAGGAGAATTTATTTTTCATTGAACATATTTTTTTTCTCTCTGCTAACAAGATTGGTATTAAAATCGAAACGTTCTTTACCCCAGTGTGAAAAACATGCATCTCACCCTTCATGTCTGCTTCCAATTTTACTGCAAGGTGGAACATTTCATGCAGCTTTATTTTTCTAGGTGTCTGGAATACTGCATGCATGAGCTATGTATATATATATATATATATATATATATATATATATGTGTGTGTGTGTGTATATATATGTGTATATATATATGTGTATATACTGTATATGTAGATAGATAGATAGATAGATAGATAGATAGATAGATAGATAGATAGATAGATAGATAGATAGATAGATAGATAGATAGATAGATAGATAGATAGATAGATAGATAGATAGATAGATAGATATGGCACATGTATAGAGACAAGGAGATCATTCATTAAAGCACAAGCACAGGGGATGAGTAGTCACAAGATCATCTTCTTCACACAGACACACTCCTTATTGGTGTCACTTTACCTAACAATAGAGAATATCCATGTAACTATCTATACACTAATATTCTGCAGTCCATAGAAAGGTCACATACAAATATCATGTATTGTAACAGGCAACCTCATAGCTTTTATGGTGCAGTAGAATACAGGTATCTCTGTGCATGATCTTGATCTAACCTTTCTTTCCATAAGAGCCTGCTGCTGCCTTTGTTACAATTCATTTATAGATCCAGAAGGAACTAATCCTCTTGTACTGGGTGTACAGAATATTAGTGTTATCCTTTAAGTGCATACACATTAGTAAAAGACATGGCATTGGGCAGCCTACGTTATTTCTTAAGAAGTAGATGGAAGATACAGTTAATGGGCATAAAAATGTACTGAGGATCAAATGGCAGGTTGCTGTTCTGTCTACCGCGCTGGCTTTTACTGGCTAGGCTCACAAAGGGTTTTGTTGCTGCTTTCATGTGTATACACAAGTATACTTCTCCTAGACATCAAGAGCCTATAAATAGAAAAGGTTACAGCATTTTCCTCTGCTAAATCAATAGATCCAGTCTCCTGCAAATTCAGCTGAGGTGTCTTATTAATAATGAAACGACTCATCTGATCTCTAGAACAGGCAGTTTTCTGCTGCACCTATGCAGTCTTAATAGTGGTGACTTCATGTCCAACAAAGCTGATTCTTCACACTCAGACTGCCCTCTCTCTCTCTCTCTCTCTCTCTCTCGATCTTTCCCTCGCTCTCTCTCTCTCTCTCTCTCTCTCTCAATGATGCTTTACACTCAGTCTGTCGTCTATTTCTTTATTTTCCTCTCTGTTTCCCTGCTTCTCTGTTCTCTCTCTCTCTCTCTCTCTCTCTCTCTCACACACACACACACACACGTACGCACATACGTACAAACATACTCACTCACTCACTCACTCACTCACGACTCTCCATTTCTTCTATTCTTTTTTCCCAACCTCCCTTTCCTCTCGCTTTTATGTCTTCCTTTCCTCTATTACTCACACCTTTTTCACTCTCACTTTCTTCCTCTGCTCTTATTGTCCATCTTTATACATCACATCTGTCTAGTTGTTCATGATTTTATTTACTTTCATATTCATTTTTGGTTGCATTTTTCCCTTTGTTTTTTTTTTTTTCATCTCCTTATGCTCTAGATAAATACATTTTTCACCATTCCACTTTCTCTTCCTAACCTGTCTCTTTCTTTCCCCTTTTATGTTCCCCCTTTCTTTCGTTCGTTCCTTCCTTTCCTCTCTCTTCATTCCTCGCTCTCTATCTCTCCTTTCTTCCTCTCTTTCCTTCTTCTCTTTCACTTCCTTCTCCCCCTCCCTGCCTCTCTCTCTCTCTTTCTCTCTCTCTCTCCCTTTTTATACACCCTCTTTCCTCCCCCGGACTCCTAGTCTTTCTCTCTATCTTTTTGCATTTTGTTTTTCCTCTCCCTTGCTCCATTTTTGCAAACTCTGAATTTCTCTACATTGTATCATTTCTCTCTCCATTTACATCTTCCCATTCTCTCTTTCTTAGTTAAATAAATTATTTCCCCCCTACTATTATAGAAGCACACTAATATGCAGATTGTAACAATAGTTTTCTACACACAAAATATTTCGTAGCAAATATAGACTTTTAAAAAAAACACACACATTTTGAAACAATATTTTTATTTAATATCTTGTACTATACTTTGTAGCAAATATTTTTTGCTGATTTGACTTTATAATAAATTTCTGTTAAATTACATTTATTTTTAAAATCAAGGCTCTTTCTTTGAATTTCTGTCAAAATCTCTTATTTTTATAATAACTATTTTGTACGGTTATACATATACTCCCCCATTTGTGGTTTACACTGTCAGATACAATATGTGTAACACCTAAACCAAGGAAAACAAAGAAAGAAAGGCAGTGAATTTTGAAATATATCTTGGCAACAGCAGATAAAGCTTCACTCCCTCAGCAGTCCATACATCACACTTGCTCACTCATCAGCACATTCATCCATTGGCCATTCATTCTGTTACTCATGTACCAGTTTTCTTCTTGCCAGTGCTGTTCTTTCCTTGGTTACATAGTTGCATTGCAATGAGGAAAACATGGTTTTGTGGAGGGGGATATGGTGAACATTAGATTGTGATTGACCATGTGAACATTTACAGCACATCTTCCATATGTGACAGATCCCTTGGCTTGTTCTGCATCTGATGGTATATTTAACGATGAGTCAACTTCCGTCTCTTCTTCTCCTCTTATTGTTAATATTATTGTTATTATTATTATTGTAATTATTATTATTATTGGTTGGCCCAGGGCCTTTCCTGAGTTTCTTTGCAAAGGATAAAAGGGCTCACGATTTCTGTTTTGAAGATGTAAAGCTGAGGTCCGGTTTTGGCTGTTGTTGCTCACTGTTTGTTAACATTTGGCAAACGAAACACAAATGAAAGAATATAACTTTTTTTTATTTTCCACAATCCTAGATGGGAAACGTCACAGAGAACACAACGTCCCTGGAGAACGGATAGGTATTTCCTCTAGAATCCAGCAGGTGGCGCGAGTGAGGGCGGATTCCTGATCCTTTGGGTCTACTAGAAGATCCAGGTAAGTAGAGCATATAGAGACAGCAGGAGTAAAGGCAGGATGGCAGGATGGGCGGCTCTGGGGCCGGCTGAGCCATTAGATCCACCGCACATTTGGAACAAGCTGCCTTCAATGTTGAGTTTTTTGGAATCCTTTTTCAGTTTCTCCCACATGTCTGCTGCCCCTTCATGACAATCTGCAAGCACTGTGACAGCACACACGTGGAACTCATTCCAGTATCTAAAAGAGACAGGATAAAGGGAAAATATCAGTTTATTATTGGCCTCCAAATTAATTCATTGTGTCATCTGCTTATATGATGTGGCAATGTGTGACTATGTTACCATTCACACTTGTGCTAGAAGAAATGACTGTACTAGCATACCTTATGGTGTTGTAGTGTAAATATATCTTCCTACAAATTATGCATATTTTAGTTTTTTACATATTAACTTGCCTATTCTCTTTTCTCTTTTAAGCAAAATAACGCGCTATATATATATATATATATATATATATATATATTTTATATATATATACATACATACATATATATGTATATACATATATATATACATATATATATATATATACATACATATATATGTATATACGTATATATATATATATATATATATATATATATATATATATATATATATATATATATATATATATATATATATATATATATATATATATATATATATATACATTTCATATATATAAAGCAATTATCTTTCGATTATAATGATTGCATTTTTACTGGAAGTTTGGATTTGACCCGACTGGCAGAATCGTGAATAATATGTCCTGCTGTTTTTCTGTATTTCCAGTGCTTCATCACAGACATTATTGCCTTTTTACATTATGTTGATTACACGAATTTTGATGTTGATTTTATTATATGGAACACAAAGAGGTTCCTGAAATAAAATTGTAAATTGAGTTATTAATTTATCAATCGTTTGTCAATTTGACAGCTGCCCCTTGGAGATGCCAGGAGAGTCGAAGCATGTGCCATTGTCAGCATCTCTTCAAGACACGTGGGGTTCGTATCAATTGAGATTTATCAGCTTAACACCGTTGTAAAACCAATAGATCTGAAGAAGTCATTGATATACACGCGTCTATTCCCAGGGGGTGAGAAATGGAGAATAGACGTGTGACCCTTTAGTCTGCAGCCTTGTAATCTCCCTCCTGACCCTCCCTCTGTCACACACTCTCCTC
This sequence comes from Rhinoderma darwinii, assembly GCF_050947455.1. Taxonomy (NCBI): domain Eukaryota; kingdom Metazoa; phylum Chordata; class Amphibia; order Anura; family Rhinodermatidae; genus Rhinoderma; species Rhinoderma darwinii. The sequence goes on along the minus strand of NC_134691.1, from coordinate 156,026,401 downwards.
TTTCCATCTGCCTGTGTGTTCATTTACTAGCTGTGTGCCAGACAGGCGCCTGTGTGTTCTGTAGTAAAGTAGTTGCATGCAAGGTCATTCAGGACTGCAGAAAACTTCAATGTTGCTACATTTGTAATAAATAATGAGATATTGAGATGCCGAGAAACTGTTTCTGGTACAATGTCTCTGCTGAAATTGCATTTCCCAAAGGAAGACTACATATCCTCTAAATCTCTCAGCATACTAGAATGAAATGGAGAAAAACGTCATCAATGGCCATGCCCAACTTAATTCCACATGTAATATCTATCTATCTATCTATCTATCTATCTATCTATCTATCTATCTATCTATCTATCTATCTATCTATCTATCTATCTATCTATCTATCTATCTAATATTTCAATCTTTCTATCTATTTTATATATATATATATATATATATATATATATATATATATATATATATATATATATATGTGTGTGTGTGTGTGTGTTTCTTCGATTTCTCAGTGATTTTATCAAAATATTAAGAAAAGCAGCAGAAATAAAAGGTTTTATTAACGGTTTCATTATGGATGTTGGTATATTTGTATATTATGTATCATTTTTATGAAGTTGTACTATGGTCAGTTATTGTTTTATGACTTTATTATATATGATTAAATCACTCTATACGTAAACTGCATGTACCCGTAGTGATATAATTTTTCTTAGTGTATATTATTTAATAACATTTCTGTACAATGTGTAGGAATTTATCACTGACAAAATGAGAGCACATTTCTATGATTATCATCTATGGACTATAATAATAATAATCAGGAAAACAATTCCAAAATATAAATGATAGCAATTTAATACAGCCATTCAAACCGAGCTACAAATGAAATGTTTATGTGGGAAATTCATACTGTATTTACGTTGAGTGAAAATCACTTCTTTTAGTCCTTTTATAACCTATGTGAAATTCAGGGACTTCCAGAAAACTATGTAAAACCTATTTTTTAGGAATGAGCCATAAATTCATCCAACTTTTTGTAGGAATATTCTCTGATCTACATGTCTATTTTTTTTAATGATATATCGTGTATTGTCAGCTAAATATGTATCAAGTAAGTATGTGCCATGCACAGATATGTGTGAACTGAGTCTTTTATTGACATTTTAAAGTGTGGGTGTGGCGCCTTTAGTGGATAATAGACATCAATGGTGCATCCAGTCATTCATCATTCTGTACGAGAGAAGAAAACTATGTTTGAAGACTTACGAGCAAATGGTGTTGAGGTTTTTCTCTTCGTCCACGCTTTGCGAATAGGTTTCCATTTTATCTCCCATCGTAAGCATACAGTTGGAGAAGCCCTTAAAGACTGCATCGCACTTGCCTGCTGCCCTCACCGCCTGCACCAAGTATGCTGGGAACAGAGAACAGCACCACGTCAGCTGGACAGCTCCCACTCAGTCACACAGCCTCAACTTACTGCTGCACCTATTTACTATCAACATATATTACCTCTGCTACATGCAGCTTGATCAACACTGCTACTTTGCTTCTATTCCCATCTTACACTGGATTTCCATTGTATTATATAAGCATCATCTATCTATCATCCATCAGCTGAACGAAATTGTCGGTTTCAACAATGAGAATACCTTATAAGTTATAGTACATAGATGTGTGTGTGTGTGTGTGTGTGTGTGTGTGTGTAGAGCTAAACACACAGATAGATAGATAGATAGATAGATAGATAGATAGATAGATAGATAGATAGATAGATAGATAGATAGATAGATAGATAGATAGATAGATAGATAGATAGATAGATAGATGATAGATAGATAGATAGATAGATAGATAGATAGATAGATAGATAGATAGATAGATAGATAGATAGATAGATAGATAGATAGATAGATGATAAAAGCTAGCTAGATAAATAAATAGATAATAAACAGATAGAGATATTAGAGAGAGAGACAAAGACAGAAAGACAGATAGATAGATAGATAGATAGATAGATAGATAGATAGATAGATAGATAGATAGATAGATAGATAGATAGATAGATAGATAGATAGATAGATAGATAGATAGATAGATAGATAGATAGATAGGGGAACATTCGTTTTTTTTAAAAATATCTTTCCCTGGTAGCCATTTTTTTATTCCCAGGATCCCCTAAACTTCGTAACAGATGACACCCAGATAATAATTTACATTGTGAGATACAGAAGACTTTGCTCTGCTGTTCTTCGTTGTCTTTCCAGAGAATAAATACAATGTAATAAAATTGTTTCCGACTCTCTTTAAACGAGAGATGAAATATAATTCCACACAAGACACCAGACATAAATAAAACATTCTCTCGAACATTAAGTAACTGCTAAATCAGGGGGCAATTAAATCTATTTTGCAGAATGAGATGTTTCTCAGAGATGAAACCTGTAATATTCCCCACGTCGCACTTTATGGAGTTTTCTATTAAGAGATGATAAGAGATATTACACATAAACATTCCCTTGGATTCGACATTGTACAGTATGCTGCAGTGATCAGAGTCACAGTGGGGGAGGGGGTTCTCTATCATATTTTGTGCTCTGGTATTTCTGTATATTGGTGCACGCCTTACCCATTGTAGATCCTACACTATCTGCATTCAGCCACATAACTACACAATGACAGCCTGGTAGATAGAACAATGTGGTGATGGAGTATTTTTTCTGTGCATATCAGAAGAGCATAATAATAACATTACATTACATTTTTTCCCCCATTTCCTCTTACAAATGCATTCAGGCAGCTTGTCATTAAAAATGCATGCACACATTACCACGTCCCTTTCATCGTCTGCTCCAGCAGACTCCAGCTCATAGAAGAAAGCAGCACTGCATAGACCTACAAGCCATAAGATCTAGTCACTTCACACAAGCTATGGATTAAGGGGGTCCCGGTTTGTTCCCAAATGCTCTACATAATATCTAGCTTCTACGTTGTAATTTATGTGATTTGTTGAATGATTTTATACGTCGTTGATTAAATATATATATATATATATATATATATATATATATATAATAAATATAAACATTTATATATATATATATATATATATATATATATATATATATATATATATATATATGTGTGTGTGTGTGTGTGTGTGTGTGCGTGCGTGCTACAGGGCAATGGGGCATACGTTTAAAGTAAGTGGGTCATTTATCAATGTTTACAGCTCATAAATCTTGCCACAAATTACACCGATTTGATCGGTCAATAAATGCCAATGAGTTTAATTGTGAAGGCGATCGAGTATTAAATCAGTCGTTATATTGTACAGTTTTGGATATTAGAGACATGGCGATTGCTTTTTTTTTAATCTAACACGTTTGTGATAATTAAATGGGATATATCTCTCTAGTGAAGGAACACCTAGTGCTGAGAATGAAGGTGACACCCTCCTGTGTGTGGAATAGATTAGGGATACTACAGACCCCCCTCCCCCTTCCACTGCTTATACTCTGAGTAGATAGAAATATGTGACAATAATATGGCACAATGCATCTAAGAATCCAACAGATCAACATCCCATGAATATGGATGCAACACAAACAAACAATCTAGACAAACACCAACTGCTCATCATACATCATGATGCTCTATAATCCACAGGAAGATTTCATGTTTGTATAACTGCGCATGCGTCGCTCCCTATCATAATACTATTGCATTGCATCTTTTTTTCATACAAGTTTAAACTTGCTACAAACAAACACAGATTGTGCTTGGATCAGACTATTTGTCAGTCAATGCATCATTGTGAAGTCAAGCAGATAGAGCAAGAGCTAATACTGTTCCAGATTGATCCTGGGTAGCAGAGCTCCAGCTGCACCCACACACTATGCAGCTAAAAGAGCCATACTGGCACCAGATATCTCTGCCAACCAAAGCCCTTCTAGGAAAGACACTGCAGACCAGGAAATGCACCTACAGCCATGACCGTTTATACCTTCTACTAGAGGAAAGATACAATGATTGTGTATAGAGAGATGCAGAGGATGCACTAGCCTCTAACACCCTCTCCTTTTACAACACAGTACACACACACACACACACACACACACACACACACACACACACACACACACACACACACACACACACACACACCATAGATCAAAAATCAATTTCTAGGATTTCCCCTACAAATAATTTTGCGGCCACTGCTACCTCTCTAAAAGTTCAGAACTATAAACATCAAATAGTTTTAAATAAAATTTAAATTGTGTTATATTCTAAAAGAAAATCACCAAAACAATTCTGAAATAAATACATACAATTTTTTTCTATATAAATAAATATATACAAATTATATCTTATCTATCTATCTATCGAAAAATGTGTATATACATAATATATATATATATATATATATATATATATATATATATATATATATATATACAAATTTAATATACATTTAGACATGTTTTATGTATACATGAAATCACCATGAATGACCATTTTAATTAAATTCCATGCAATCATTTCGTTATTTTAGAACAGCTACATGATAGTTAAGTATAGAATACTATCTACAGTATGAGGAGCAGCTTGCATCGCTTCCCCCAACAATGTAATGTAAAAGAGTAGGAGCCTGCTCCCTGGCAGTACATAAGCTGCTAATAATGCTGTTCTCAGGTTGCAGCCAGTCTCCCTTTCTGCAATTAACCAGCAGTGTGAGAAGTGAGAAGTGTTGATGTCTCATGTACAGCCACTAATGTCATTACTGGTGTAAAGTCAATTCTAACGCCTCACATCCAAGTCACCAGGGTGCAGGGATTGTGCAGAGCAGGATGCTCACAGATCCTCTTCGTGTCCCTGCTCATTGTCATGGGCTTCATTAGTCGGGATTAGACTGTACAGACTGGAGTTATAATTGTCTGTCCTCATCTGTGTACATTTCTCTCCTTACTGAAGGTGCTAATTGAGCATTTTCTTTTCATCATCCGATCACCCAGGTTCCACATCTCATGAGTGTATTGTTGTACTAGGTAAGTGTGAGAGCTGCTGTCACTGGGACCCATTTGTCACAGGGTTACTGAGGAGAGATGCCAAGTACAGCACTTGTCGCAGTGAGCTGACTGAATGCAATCCTGG